>NC_044245.1:108985545-110185545 GCF_003957555.1 Calypte anna
GAAGTAATCGCTGGCAGTAGTAGCCTGACTATCAGAGCATGAATTTTTGGAGCCTGCTTTCTCTTGCTGGTCTGTCTTCTTCTTTTTTAACTTTTTTCCTTCTTGCCAGACAAATTTGAGGATTTTATGGTTTGTATCTTAATGCCAGTAGACAGGGACAATTTGAGCAATCATTGTGTTTGCAAAATTTGTTTCATAGGAGGTGACCTATGTTATGAACTCTGTCATCTTCTATTTTACATTCCCTGCTGTACAGACTGGGACACTTAAAGAATCATAGAATTGTTTTGGTTGGAAGAGACCCTTAAGATCATCAAGTCCAACTGTTAACCTAGCACTGCCAAGTCCACCACTAAATCACATCCCTAAGCACCACAACTGCAACTCTTTTAAATACCTCCAGGAATGGTGACTAAAGTACCTCCCTGAGCAGCCTGTTCCAGTGCTTGACAACCCATTCAGTGGAGGAGTTTCTTCTAATATCTAATATAAACCTCCGCTAGCTTAACTTGAGGCCATTTCCTCCCATCCTATTGCTTGTTATTAAAGAGAAGAAGCCAAGACCCACCTCACAACAACTTCCTTTCTAGTTGCAGAGTGAGAAGGTCTCCCCTCAGCCTCCTTTTCCTTAGGCTTAACAACCCCACTTCCCTCAGCTTTTCCTTGTAAATGTGTCTGGTTTCCTGCTGGTGGGTTTTTAAAATTTTTTTATTTGGATTGCTCCAGGACACCTAAAAACATGGATGGAGTCAACTTGCAGTCTATGTTCTCTGCAGAATTATCTGTCAAGTTTCAAACAGCTTTATCTTTGCAATGAAAATACTCCATGCAGAGCTGTGATCCTGCAGAGGAGATCCTGCTCGTTTTCTTGGAGGGAGAAGGTTGAGGTCCAAGTCTGCAACCAAAGCTATCCAGTGAAGTGTTAGCTACAAGGTCTCACTAGAGACAAAGGTGTGCAGTCCCCACCAAACCCTTTCCAAGAAAAATCACTCAACTTGTTTGACTGTTTGATCATTTCTGAGACACCTCATTCTTGGATTGCTACTGGTGGACTTCCTGAAGTCTGCTAGTCTTGGAAACATTATTTACTCTTTCCATGAATGATCTTGGCTCTGCTTTTCAAACCAATGTACGAGAGAAACTTCAGTGTGCTCACCTTTTCTCTTGGCAGTGTCTTGCAGCAGAAAGATGGGACAAGTATAGAGTAAAAGTGAATAAAATCTGTTAGTATGCATTTCCAGTCTTTGAACTTGTAGAATGATGATAAACGGTGCTATGAGTTAGACATCCTTGCAGGGAAGGACCTTAGCTAACTAGAAAGATCTGTTTAAGATGATGTGGCTATGAAAATTTTCAGCACAAAGTTCCATTTTCCAGGGTCTTGGTGAAATTTTATGTTGACACAGTCTGAAACTGTTTGGCTGTGTTCAAGAAGGACTTCTGGCATGACCAGCAAGTGAAGGTCTGAATTTCTAGGAGACTCAGAGGACTGATTTGTTTAATCTTGCCTACCTGGGCACTGGGACAGGCTCTTGAGTGCTGTCCCTAATGCATTATGAAATCAGCTCCGGGGAAGAAAAAGTCATTAGAGCTGCAAGATAACGTTGGCAGAAGAACAAATGGGTCTAAACTGAGAGGAAGGATTCCTAATGATTTAGAGGAGTCAAACTTCACAGCTGCTTTCCAACCAGATGAGTGGGAGTGGAAGTTTCAGTTACTTTCAGGATAAAGGTTGGTAAATTGATAAAAAACCTTATCTGGTATTCACTCTGTGGTTGTTAGGAACTGAATTAAATGATCCAAAAGAGCCCTGTTGCTGTAAGAAATTAGCTGTAAGAAAATTAAGTACTTAAAAGAGCTACATCTTCTAGAAGTTATCTGAAAATTAAATACTATTTTAGGCCATCCTGCAGTGGCAAAAAACTTAGAGACACATCAGACCATTTTGATTGTGCAGCACTGTGTGATGAAATCCCAGATCTCTGATCCTATCTGTGTATCCTAAGGCTGTGTCTGATCCTTTTTTCATACCTTATTACCATAAAGCAGAATGCTGGAGGTTTCTGTGTTGTTTAGGTCCACAACAACAGCCAGAGAAATATGTTCATATATTCCAATATATATATACATATATATACATATATTTTTCTTTTCTTTCCTTTGATTAAGAAGTGCAAATTCATTCTACTCAGAAAACAGTTATTAAATTGTCAATTTTTTTATCCTTTTTTTTTTTTCCTAGTTGGGGAATGGCGGTCAACGTGTACTCTACCTCTATAACCCAAGAGACTATGAGCAGACATGACATCATCGCATGGGTTAATGATATATTAGCTTTAAACTACACAAAAGTTGAACAACTCTGTTCAGGTAAGAAAGCATGGTATGCTCTATAAATGTTTATTTTAAAACCACTTTAAAAGTCTGATTTGTTGAAAATAGATAACTTTTAACTTTGACATAAAACAGTAGAGAAAAGCGACTGTTGTATGTGCAAAGTAAGCATTTTTGCATCCATTTTAATCATGGAAAGATAAGGTACCTTGAGAAGACATAATAAATGCAGAGGGGAATGGAATGAGTGTAGCAGAGGGTACACAGAAGTAATAAAATGATTGACTGAGCAAGAAAAGAATGCAGTGATAAGATTTTGTGGTTTATATCTGCTGGCATGGTACCTTTTCAAACGAAGAGTGGATATAGCCAGAAAATGGACAAAGAGAGAACCAACACCCTGGATGAACAAAATTCTCCAGTACATTTTACTTCCTTGTAAGGGTTCTCAAATCCTGGCTGTTTGCAGGAAAATACCACAAGTGTGTGTTTGAAGAAAAACATGAATTTGAGGAAATGAGCCTTTTAGCTGTTGTGAGGGGCTTAAGAAGTTTGTCAAGAAATTCTGCCTTTTTCTCTTCAGTTGTTACTGAACTGGTTCAAGCTGTTTCAAGTGAACTTTGTAATGAGCCCTGGAAAGAGGTGTAGCAGTTTGAATACTTTGGACATTTTTGTTAATCAGAGTGGAAACTGCAAGTTACATGTTAAACAACAGGGTCTGTAACTAACTGATGATGATGATGATGACCAGAAATGACACAGACAAAGGCCGATATTTCACTGAGAACACAGATGCCCCTGGGGAGTGATTTTTACCTGGTTTCCTACTGTGATATTTAAATTTGAAAATGGTTGTGTTGGAGGATCTAGCTTAGATCACTACTTCTAGACAACTGACATGCTGGGAATACCTTGCTTATGAAAACAATGTTTTAAGTACATAGAACCCAAAACCAGAGTACCACATTTCAGCTGTTTACTGGTCCAGCTGAAATGCATAAATGGGACCTTATAGTCATATGTAAATGGGACCTTATAGTCATATATTTTAATTTGCTTGCCATTCTGGCTAAGTTTTCTGTCTCAGGGATGTTCCCTGCAAGGCAGAGAAAATCTTTGAGGATGGTAGCCTCATTGTCTTCTCTTCAAAACTTAAAACTTAGCTGCAGAAGCAGGCTTGCATGCTTGCAGCCTCACACAATCACTGTATACAACTGAGGTTGAAAAAGTGTAGGTTAAAGTGCATGTAAGTAACTGAAATAAACTAAATCACTAAAGATACAGCACATGGGAATTAACGTTTTTAACAGTTAAACTTGAAATTATATATTTAGCTGTTGGTATATTTATGTGTCCGGAAGTTAGCTTAAGTATTTTATCTTGGTGAATTATACATAAAGAAAATATTCATGGGAGGATGTGTGTGCACATGTGTATAAACGTCGGTGTAGATATATCTAGATATATGTAGATAAACATATGCACACACACTTATGAGGAGATAGAAAGATACAAGAAAATGGGCATATTCATCCAAAAATACCCAACGTTTGCCATTGTTTGCAACAGGAAGCGTACGAGACAAGTTATTGACTTGTTCCTGCATAGCTATTTATATGCTCATAAATAGCTGAAAGGAAGCTTTTGAAGTGAATTCTCTCTCCATCAAGCTAAATGTGTGTGGGCTTGCAAACAGAAAACAAAGACGAAAATAACCAACCCAAAACCCTTTTCCAAAATAGGGGAAAGGTGATCTAAGAAAAATTGTCTTTTGGAGAGTACAATGAATTAAAGACATTTAAGAAGATCAGATTGACAGACTTCAGCTGGGTTGGACAAGCAGGAGAAAAGCATGAAAACTGTCAGAAGCCCACTGTCCCATTTTGATACACAGCGTCTTATACAACTTACTCTGTGACCTCCAGTGAGGATTTTGGGACACACCACAAGAGAAAAACTGAAAAAAGGTCATCTTATTAGAGCTCTTCCTCCACCTTGTATAAAATTAAACCTTTTCTTCCTTTAGAACTTCCTGGATTGTACTGATTGCTACTGTTACCTGATACTTTTGCATTCATATCTTTACAGCTCAAAGCTGTAAACTTTTAATTTCCCTGTTTGGTTTGCTAGTTGAGCCTTGATACGTTTTTATTTTTGAGCTAATATTTGCTACAGTCCCAGGAGGGGCTTTAATAGTTCTTTAGCTGAGGCAGCCTTGTAGCACAGTCTTTCCTGTCATTCACAGGACTGTCCTCTCTGAAGTGATGCATCTAAACCCTGCTGGGTTATTGCAGGCACTTACAGACTTGACACCTCTTTCCCTTTGAGGCTGCATGATCCCTTTCTCACATGCAGTACCTGGATGTGTAGGGACTGAAGGTAAATAGACAAGAAGCTTTGGGAACCTTTTTGTATTTAATACAATTTACTGTAAACTCAGAGTAGTTTATTTAATGTACATATAGCTTAGTTAGAGCACTTCTAGTGCAATTTACAGAATGGAAACTAGGGGAACAGTAGCACAGGTGAGCAGCCAAGTATCAGGCAGAGCCACCAGCAGGCACTGTACTGGCCATAGTTTGAGAGTGGCTCTGGCATTCCTTTGGCTGATGTTTCTTGAAGAATTGGCAGCTTCCATGCAGCTTAACATTAGTTTCCATAAAATAGGAGCATTTCTCCAGGACTTCAAAGGGAAGGAATATGTGGGAAACTCTTTATAACTATGAAGCATTTCACAGCATTAAGAGGGAGCTGCAGAACCACTGTAACTAAATGTTTATAATGAACTGTAAAATTATATAAACATTTTAATCTTTTTTTTTTTTTTAGTAGAAAACCATCAAAATTTGTCATGCTTTTATATGATCCTTCATTTGTTGTTCATTTTTCTTAATAAGGAGTAATCAAAAGGCAAAAATAACCTTAACTGTGGGGGAGAGAAGGGGAGAAAATCAAGTCTGAATGAAAAACTCAAAGGCATTACTTTTGGGAGGCATGAACTACTTAGATGTGGCATACACTTGAGTTCAGCCCCAAGTTGTGAGAGCTCATGGATAACCATGTTTTGCAGCCAACTTAGCAAAAATTTTGGATTTTCCGAGCATAAGCAAGAAGGAATAATGTGACATTCTGCTTTTGCTAAAGGCTTTATTCAGAGCATAGCTAAAGCCTAATGTGGCAGTTTGTAATACTGACAGAAAGAGCAATCAGACTTTATTTTTCTCATTGCTGTGGAGAAGTAGCTTTGATAAAGCACACGTGGTACCAATACCAACCTATTCCCCAGTTGCCTGTGAGAGGAACAGAGCTGCTAGGATAAGGAGCAGCAAAGGAAGAGGCTGGCTTAGTCATAAAGTATTTGTATTCTCCAGGAGTCTTACATGTGTTTTTGTCTCTGCTAAGTAGGCCGAGCAAAGTGCAGTGTCCCCTGAGCTTTTTGAATGCCTGCTGTAGCAGTGAAGTGCCAAAAAGGCCAGGTTATGGATGGATGCAGCCCTGGAGAGTCTAAATTTAGACTGAAGCTCCTCCAGTAATTTAGTTCTGACAACTCAAGGAAGAAAATTTCACTGAGCATCTCGAAGCAACAGAATTCTCTTTGCTTTAGTTGACTTTCATTCTGTCTGGTTTTGGTTTCTCTGTTTTACTTCCTGTGAGGTTGTTAACCAGAACATGAAATTTATTACCTGTGGTTTTAATTGAAGGCATTAGGTTTGAGAGCATTTCATTTGACACAGGAATGAAAAATAATAGAGAAAAAATTAGTGGGTTTAATGTGGCAGGATCCCTGGTGCAACACCCACAGGCCTGTAGAATAGAAGTTTCCAATGAACCAACACTACTTATTTCTTAGGAGTCATGCTATTTTTGTAATGAACACACAGTGGCTTCTTAAAAAGAATTCTTACTAAACAGCTTATAACTGAATTTTCTTTACTAAGGCTGTTCTTCATCTATAGGGAATACCAAGTGAATGTGTTACAGAGCTTTTCATAAGTGGCTGCTACATGAGAGTATATTCAAAATAAGAGTCAGGCAGGAGACTACACAGGGTTTGCATCTGAATTAAAAAGAAACTACAAAGTGTACAAGATGTACAGATTATGAGCAAGGAAGATAGAAATGATAAAGGTATATAGGAAGGAAAATGCAGTTTGAATTGAGGTACAATTTCTGACTTAGCCATACCTGTGTGATCCTTTGAGGTTAAAGAGACACAGAATCTTTTCCCTCCTCCCTTTCTTCATTTTAAATTCTCAGTAGAATTATAAGCTTGCAAATAGTTTGGCCTTCAGTGCATAGAGCCCTTCTGTCTTTCAGGATTTGTATCCAAGGATCAAGGATTAAATACAGGGTGCTGTTTGTTTGTTTTTTGTTTTCCTGGCTTTTAATACATAACCATATTATAAAGAGAGCCTGTGGTTTGGTATTTTCAAGCTTTAGACTCTGATGCTTTCTCTACAGACGCCCTAGGTGTTGCCAGAAGGAGTTTTTCATGTGATGATTGCTGTAGCTAATACCATATCTCAGTTGGCATTTCTCCTGAGAAAATATACAGTCACTTTATACATACATTTTGTTGTTTCTTGATCTCGGAGGAAGGCAGACCGTGGGATGATGATAGGGAAGAAATTGCTTGACTTTTTGTTGCCTCTCCAGCTCAGGATTTGGGAGAGCTCCATCATAGCCTCTGCAAGCTGTTGTCCATTTGGGACCAGACCGGTGCAAGGAGGAGAATCCTGGCTTTGGGAGGGTGTCCCAGGTGCTCTGCTTCCAGAGGCTGCGTGCTGGGGTCTGTGCCATGGGGCTGGTCACCATCCCCTAGTCCTGGCAGTGTGTCTTGGGAGGGTGGCTGTCATGCCTTTGGCACCTTTAGCATCAGGGCTACCCAGGGACCACTCTTGGTAGCAGTGGGAAGCAGTGTGGCAGCCAGAGATGCTCCTGCTGAGCAGAGCTGAGGTGACTGAAGAAAAAGGGCACTGGCCAGAGAGGTGGTGAGAAGGGTTTTTTTTTTTCTTCTGCATATCATTTGTGTATATATACATACAAATTGTGTGTATTCTGTGGCTTAGCTGCATAGAATTTGCTTCTTACCTGTCTCAGAAGCTGCAGTTTGTTCAGTGCCCCCATCAACACCTAAATTCTTACATGTGTATTACTAACATCTGCACTACAGGACCCTGCTGAAGTATTCGGTTCCTGCATGCTAGTGCCTATGAAGTTAAAGCATATTTCAACACTGGTGGTTTGGGTGTTGGTTTTTTGATTTTTTTTTTTTCTAGCTTTTACAGCCTTGCAAAGGCTGGGTCTCTAAAGAAGCTTGGAAACATGATTAAAACATAGCTTGATCCCATTTGCACTGTGTAACCAAGTCATGTTTCAAGGAACTGGCATGTTGTCCTGAGGTCATGAAACACAGAGGATGCTTAGTGTGAATGACTCTCTAATGTCTTCCATATGATGTTTAGGATTAGAGGGATACAATGGATGTTAATGATTGGATTTGAGATAGTTTCCAAAACTTTCTGAGGAAGCTTGCAAAACAGCATCATGAGATTTCCAGCCAAAAATATGTTTTTCTAGTTGTCTTTCATTAAGAATTTAGGAGGAGTAGAACTTTTGTACAAGCTTTTCACTTTTAAACATTATTATTTTATTACTTATAGCACTCAGTTGCTTGATTTCTTCACTTTTGAAAGAGCTTTTTAGTTTTTGTGTATTGGTTGCTGGGGTTTTTTTCAGGCATGATTAGTTATGTAGCTATTTTAAATGGGAACTGCATTTTCTGAAATTATTCTGGTTTTCCTATTTAAAAACTAACGAAATCCAAAATAAGCCATTGATAAAAATTAAGTATCAAAACCTCTGTTATGCATAATTTATGAGCAGCTTAACAATTTACATACTTAAGCAGAAGAGAATACAAGTTAACACAGGGGAAACCTCCCTCCCAGATGCATTATTGAGAATTATCAATGGATATTTGAAATTGTGTCATACAAATGCCTCACCTGTGTGGAACATGACTTCCTGAAGCAGGTGTCAATTGCACTGTGTCTCAGTGACCACTGGTAGATCACTGCTAGGGTTGCAGGAGGTACCAGGTCTTTCGTGTAATAGGTTTTTTATGGTTGTTTTTTATGGAAGCTCCCATCCATTTATATGCAGGCTCTCCCAGCCCTCACTGAGGCAGCTGTGCTCATGCAATGATGTGCAGGAGCACAGGGCTGCACTCTAATCTGCATAATTTTAAATTTTTTTTTTTTAAGTGTTATCCTAAAGGTTTTGCTAGGAAGGGTGAAGCTTAGGCCAGAATGGCTTCATTAATGTGCAGCCCCATGTAAGCTTGCTTCTCCACAACCTAAGCAAGAAAACAGTAAATTGATGTGGTCTTGGAACATTCACCAGGAAAGCTCTTAAATAATTTATTTTGGGGGGGGTTATAGAAATAGAATTGTGCTGACCTATAACCTAGGTCATATAGGTGCTGCAAAGAAGAATTTTAAGACCTTGGTTTCCAAAATGTGCTCAGCATGAATTATGCTATTTCATACATATAGCCATACACGTGGCTATATGTAACACACCTTTATACTCACAGACATGCTCAGTTTAAAAAGACTTGAGTGACATAGTATAGCACCCATATTTGAAATGTGAAAAACACCTCGAGTACTGTGTCCAGTTCTGGGCCCCTCAGTTCAGGAAGGAGATTGAGGTCCTGCAGCAGGTCCAAAGGAGGGCAACCAGGCTGGTGAAGGGACTCGAGCACAGACCCTATGAGGAGAGGCTGAGGGAGCTGGGGCTGTTCAGCCTGAAGAAGAGGAGGCTCAGGGGAGACCTCATCACTCTCTACAACTCCCTGAAAGGAGGGGGTAGCCAGGTGGGAGTTGGGCTCTTTTGCCAGACAACTTTCAACAAGACAAGAGGGCATGGTATTAAGTTGTGCCAGGGGAAGTTTAGGTTAGATATTAGAAAGAATTTCTTTACGGAGAGGGTGATCAAGCATTGGAATGGGCTGCCCAGGGAAGTAGTGGATTCTCCATCCCTGGAGATATTTAAAAAGAGACTGGATGTGGCACTCAGTGCCATGGTCTGGTAACCGCAACGGTGGTTCAAGGGTTGGACTCGATGATCTCTGAGGTCCCTTCCAACCCAGCCAATTCTATGATTCTGTGATTATAGCCAAAAACCTCTCTTAGCATCACTCCCTCAGAAGCAATTCTAGGAAACCTGAGGTAAAAGACAAGCCCCAAAGCTGTAGTACTGTAAACGGCAATTGTTGACCTTTGTGTTGGGTTTTTTTTCCCCCCTTTCTTATCAAAACTCACATGCTCATTACATGCTCCTTTTTGTTGCTGTTGTCCCAGCAACAAAAATCCCGGGTGTGTGCAGTTTCCCATCAGTGTTAGCAACCATTGCTGTAGTAAACTGAAGTGCTGATGACTAATGTGCATACAAATCATCCCATGTTTTCCAAATTGCGTGGTCAGGTTGTTGCAGCTTTGGAGAGAATGAATAATTTGAAGGAATTTTTATGTAATATGATGGGATATGTGTTTTTAGGTTATCTGAAAAATAGTTCCTTAAAGCAAGCGAGCAAAAAATTCTAATTACTGAAAAAATTACTGTCAGCCTTTTCCCCAAAGTGTGGTTGTTTGGTTTTTTGTTTGTTTTTCTCAAAAATTGAGTATGTGAAAATCAAACAGGCCTAGTTAAAAGTTAAAAGGTTTAAACTTGAATTTCATGCCATGTTAGAGCAAAATTCTTACTAAGCATTTGTAACAAATTTATAGTGTAGTACTTAGCTACTATTGCTGTGGTTTGGACATTAGAATTAAAATAAAGCAACCCCCCACACAGACAGGCCCTGTGTTTTCATGGGCCTTTTTATGTTCCCATGTTGTTTGGTGTGGTTTTATGGGAATTTCTGGGATCTTACTCCCACACATTGCAGGGATGAGCAGGGAGGGACAGAATCTCCTGGCATTTATGTGAAGGATTGACCTGACTTCTTCTATACGGGACAAATACTAACTTGGCAATACTAGAGCTTATATTATAGTGTTTCTACTAAATACTTTATTAGTGTATCAAGCACTAGCTATAGTATATTTAAAGAAGTTAGTTTGCAAATTATATTTTCCTTTTCTTTTATATGTTTATAAACATAAATGTTAGTAAAACCTAAGGATCTGGTCTTGCTTTCCAGCTGGAATCTGGGAAGTTTATTGAGCAGCAAAACCACATAGCAAACTGGGTTTTCTTGTCTTTGTCATTATCTCTTTCAATTTTCTTGTGCTTTCAATACTCAGATGCAGAAATATTTTTTTTTCATTATCAAGAAAACACTTGTTTGCACTTGTGTCCTCATCAACCTCCAGATGGAAGATGAGAAAGGGAAACTGAAAATCTGTAATGGTGCAGAGTGCATATGCTTCAGAGTAAATCAGGATGGACAGCCTGGGAAGGAAACACAGAAGAAGGGAAAGAAAAACATGGGACAGAAGCTAGAATGAGTTCAGTATTGCTTACTTTAAGGCATGTTAATGTAAGGTTATCAACAATGCCAAAAATGTAATTATGCTGCAATTTTACGGATTTGGTAGAAGCTTCCAGGACCACCACTACATTTGGCAGAACTCTTCAACTGTGTAACATCTTTATACCTTTTCAATTCCTGATTTATTCTTTCATGTCTTAATTCTGCCCCATCATCCCTTCCCCTCCTCTGGCAGCTGCCAGGGAGCCCAGCAAACACCATCGAACTCCATGATGCTGCTGGGCTCTTTCTGCTCATTAATCCTGCCAAAAGTAGTGGCTGCTGGGGATATAATCACCACAGCCATGTTTGTAGTTTGGTTTTGGAGTCTGACCTGTGAATATTATTTATTTTTTTTTAACTAATGTTTGCATCAATATTCCAGATCAGAATACATAAGGATTTTTAGCCAGTGATTGTGAATTGCTTGCTACCTAATACAGGATAAGAGGTTTTTAGCAGTGATTCCCTCTTCTGGAGTGCCACCAGCAGCAGTTTTCATATTTAATTTGAGTAGATTTTAAATGGTTCTGGGTTGTTTGTGTGTGCATATGTGCATGATTATGCATATTTAATTTTTTTTGGCCATAGACAGATATGTTTTGAGAGCCATTCTGGGTAGGTGGTAAGTTTTCAGTTTCTCTGTATAGATTTGTTAAAGTTTTGGGGTTGTTTTTGGTATTCAGGGTTGAGGCATTTTTGCAGACAATGTAGGGAAGTTTTAAAATCTTCAGTAAAATATAGTGGCATGAAAATCCTTTTGTTCACATAAATTATGCAAGAAGTATGTCAGAAGTCGTGATGTCATCTTTACTGCCATTTTATTTATACTCTTTCCAGTGCATCCTCACTGAAGCATCAGTGGTATAGTAAATTGAATAGGTCTGAAGTGATGCTCTGTATGCAGGGGACCACATGTTTATATGCTGTGGCTGTGAGGAAAACACATTATAATCTTGTATCACTTAAGTACGGATGCTCTTCCTGCTGCCTCCAGGAAATCGCAGCCATGAGCAGTGTAGGAAGCAGCATCCCCAGTTTGCTGTGCTGAGGTTTAGCATTCAAATGCAATGTGACAGCTACAAGCTTTGGAGGGTAAAATTTTAAATTATAAATACATAAATAAATAAAATATATAAAATTTATATAAAATAACCACCATGTCCAAAATCAGGTAGTCCTAGGTGACTGTAATGATATTTTTACTTTCTCCTCTTGCTGTGCTAGGCAGGTCTCGGCTTTCTGGGACTTGGGAAGAGTTTCTTCTCTGATGTTTGTGTTTAGTTCAGTCAGTGTTTGTATGTTGCCTCTGGACTTCAGGAAGGAGCATTTTAATGAATTGTGTTTGTCAGTGTAATAAAATCCTCCTGTTGGGGAAACAGCAGCCTGTTTCAGTGGTGCGTCAGAGACCAGGTTTGTGCTGTCATCTGGATGTAGTGCAGGGTTTTCTGCCCTGAAGTGTTGTGCAGATTCAGGACCACCTCCTGGCTGGCAACCACAGAAACAGCTTCCAGCCTGACAGGAAGAAAACACAAGGAAACACCCAAACTGGAGCCTTAAACCTAGCAAGACTCTGTCTAAAGGCATGCAGGAGGAATTTGCATTACCAGCAGAAGGAGAAAATCTCATGTGAACACTTGGGGTTTCCTAGTTTTCTAAAAGGATCAAGATGAAAGGTTGCACAGTGCATTTTCAAGGCCTCCAGGCAATTACTTAGATATCAGAGTAAAGCTCATAATTGGGGTATGGGGAGGATGAAAGGACAGAGTTAGGAACAAATTCAATTTATAACATGAAGTGATTGCATAATAATCCTTTTGCATGAAATTAAATAGTAATAAATGTAGTCAAGCCATGCATTATCTCTATATCCATGCTTTTAATTGTAATGTGATTTTTCTGTTGCCTCATATTTACCAGTTCTCTGGCTAAGTAGGAGTTTTGAATAACTAATTATGTTTATATACCTTGCTATATGAAGATGCCAATTTGTCATCTGATGTTTATAACTCTCCAGAAGGCTCCTTTTCCTTCAGGGAATATTTTACTTTGATTCTTAATCATATCAAAACCATTGCAAACAGCTAAGCACAAGGTGTCCTTGGAAAATTGGATTTTTTAATAAGAGTATTCCCCCACAAAGCTAGGCAACAAGAAGAGATTTTTCTCTTTTTTTAATGGCAGTGCTTTTCAGCAGTAAAGCTTGGTCTCTGCCCTTAGTAAACTTGTATCAGTACTTGGGGAAACTTTTTTTGGACTCCACTCTTAAACTCTGTTTCTCTTTTTGAGAAGTTATGAGCTCTCTGAGCCTTCATATGATGGTTGAGTGGATATGGAGAATAAGAACTGTCTCATGTATAAAACTGGCTCTGTCAGAAGACATGCATACTCATGGAGAAAAATGTCTTAAACGTTAAGTTATTATTGTCTTTTCTGTAAAACTGAGCAAGCCAGGTGTCCACTTTGTTACTTTGGTTTCTGTATGAGCACTTAGCAGAATTCTTGTTTGTGAGAAGTGTTTGTTGTTGATACTGGGCTGAACTGTTAGGTGAGATCTGGACACTTACTTGTCAACACTGAGCTGCACTAAATGCACAAAAATCCTTTCTATGGAAGTAAAAGGGAACTTGTCAGGAGTAATTGGGCTATTCTGTAGAAAATGCTCTTCTGGAGAAGAACTGGTATTGTTTTTTTCTCCAATTTCCTCAAAGATTTTAATCCTTAATGTTGAATATGTCAACAGGAAAAACATCTTTTGCAAATGACAGTGACTTGATGATGTTGTAAGAGGAAGCTCCCTGCATTCCAGAAATGGCTGTCTCCATTACCTGTACTCAGTACACTAGTTAGAAGTTTTTCTATATACTTGCTTCTGTGCTGGATTAATTATACACACCCCCCTACCTACTACTGTGTAAGTTCAGATAGCTCCCAAAGTTGAACTTAGAAACTTATGGTTTTAAGTGGAAGCTGGCTGCCCAGCTTCTGAAATCTACATGTGGATGAAGGTAGAGCCTGCTTACTTAATTTTCTCAGGAGGTGAAAATCACTAAGGATGTTTGGTTTAGATGGATGGGAAATGGCTAGTATATTTTAACCAGCTGGGATCTTACTAATTTATTTTTTCAGTCATGGTTTGATATAATCTCAAATGATTTGGACTTGCTTGGCATTCAGCTACAAGTGATAGAACAAAGATGATCTTTGCCTGATTGAATCTAGGAGGCTGTGAGGATTGAAGGAAGTTATTAAGAGATTTCCATTTTGATGATCTAACTACATAGACAGTTCTACTGTGTATAATCACTCAAGAACTTTCATTTTAAATAGAAGAAAGTTTTACTTTGCATTAGTCATGGTGATTCTTCAGATGCCACACAACAGTGTGTTGTGTTAAATGGAAAGAAAAACGTACTAATATGCCACGCTGATCAATATACAGTAGACAAGTAGATTTTGGATGCATAGTGTTAGGTTGAATTGCAGCAGGGACAGATTCTGCACAGTTTTTCTTTTGCACAGTTGCTTTCTGTTCATGCTTTTTTCTAAAGACATTAAACACCATTTGGTCTTAGGTGGCTGTGTCTGGATTAATGTCGATGCATTTTCTTGTTGTAGGAGCAGCTTACTGCCAGTTCATGGACATGTTGTTCCCCGGCTGCATTAGTTTGAAGAAAGTAAAGTTTCAAGCAAAGCTGGAGCATGAATATATTCACAACTTCAAACTTCTGCAGGCATCGTTTAAAAGAATGAATGTGGATAAGGTAGGCATTCTGTATTTATATTTCAATCACTGAAAGTTTCAAAAGTTGTATAAACTAGATAAAAACAATAAATAGGGGAAACAAAATACTTCAGAAGACTTAGGAGTTGACTTCTTTAACTTTTTAACTGAGAAGTGGAGTTACAAGTTGAATGTAAAGATGCTCTTCTTGACCTTTCATCATTTGAAAAGAGGATTTAGGCATGAGGAAAAACTTGGCATGCCCCATTTGGGTACAAAGTGAAGAATTGTGCAGCCTAATCTCTTATATCTTAATGTCAGAGATCCTTTTGATAAAATACCATGTGTTGGAAATCCCTTACCATCAGTGAACCTTAATTTTAGATTAGCAAATATACTGGTGACCTGAATTTTCAACAGAATAACTTGGAAATATGTGAGTCTTCTATGTTTCTCATCCAAAATGGGTTTTTAAGGAATTTAAAGTATTCATGAGCTGGAATAATTTACCCAGAGATTCAATAGGTTAGGCAGCACATGTGATCTTTGAAAGTTTAGAATGGAAGTCTCTTAGAAAATGTCTTGGTCAACCGAAAAGTATTGCTTGAATGTGAGAGCTGAAATTTAAACAGTCTTAACAGAGGGTAGAGTAAGACTTTGATAAGGCGCTGGAAAAACTTCATTATTTCCTGAAATGTTGTAGATGCTTTTATTTACAGTGTGACTTGTTAAAAAAAAAAAGCGTTGGAAAGCCTGATAAACTTTACATTGTCATTTTTTCTGTAGGGAGGAAACTTGCCATACATTAGCAGTACAAAATTAAGATACAAATGGAACAACCTGAAGGCACATTAATCTTTGCAGGTGTATCATAGTCTTATAAAATGTTGGACCATTGGCTTAACCTTGAATAAGAATTTAAAATTGCAATGGTTTTATGTGCCCTTTTTCCAGCTGAAAATTGAATGCATTCAGGAGGCATAAAGATCCATTTAACTTGGCTCTTTAATCAGCTCCATGAATTAAGCAAGGCAGCACAACTCTTCTTCTGCAGTTGTAGTCCCTGTCTGCCCAGTGTCTGGGAAGCTTGAGCACTACTGTGAGACTGACACCTTTTGGAGGTTTCATTTATGTGAAAAACTTGCAGGATATCGAGACATCTTCATTGCATTTGTTTTGTTTTACTAAAAGTTTTGTAGTTATTTTAGTCAACTTCTGCATATCCACAAGCTGCTCTGTCTATAACTATATATGGAATGGAAAAAAATTACAAGGTTAAAAACCTCAGGGTTAGTTCATATTATGAACATGTACTGCCAAAATGTAGGTTGGTTGGAACTTCGGCATGTCTTGGAAAAGCTGCTGGGTTTTTTTGTAGTTCAAACAGTAGGACAGAGAGCAAGAAACTCCCGTCTGGAGCTTTTGAAGAATTGCACATTTTTAGGATGCCCAACTGTAGCGTGTCCATTAAAACCAGAAATCCCTAGTTAGTTGAATATAGTGTTACTCCCAGAACAGCTTCATTCATCATGACTGTCACCACAATAAGAAGGGAGTAACTCTGTGGAAGAGAAGTTGTGCAGGCCTACATACACCCAACAGGGTAGCCACTTCAAAGGCTGAATCTTTGTTTTATTTTGGTTTTATTTCTTATTAGGAGCAAAAATCGAAATCCACCATAATTTCCTTCATTTTAGTAAGAAAACAATAGGAGAGGAATTTATGCTGATACAGTTAGATTATTTTTTTTTCAAGTAAGTGTATATACCTAATTTTTACATTTAGAAATGGCAACAATATATTATTGGAAACTTCAATTTACCTTTCAGGTAATTCCTGTGGAAAAACTGGTCAAAGGGCGCTTCCAAGACAACTTAGATTTCATTCAGTGGTTTAAGAAGTTCTTTGATGCTAACTACGATGGGAAGGAATATGATCCTGTGGAAGCTCGACAAGGCCAAGATGCTCTTCCCCCACCAGATCCTGGTGAACAGATCTTCAACCTGCCCAAAAAGTCCCACCATGCAAACTCTCCAACTGCAGGTATTTTGGTACTTAAAGAATTCCATTTCTGTCTCTGAAGGCAATTATAAACTGTGATCCATTTGACATAAATACTAGTTAAAAATTATTTCCCTGTGTGGGTGAGCCATTATTTCTTCCTTGTCATGGGCTGAGACAGCAGAAGTTAACCTCTTGTAGTGCCTTCTAGTTGCACCCAGCCATTTCAAGAGTAGGGTCTCCACTGTGGAACCTGTGATGTAAATGATGTGGATTATAGTGATGTCTGATGTTGGAGACAAATGCATATAACCTTCTTATTGCTGAATGAGGAATGTTTAGGTTTATTCAGGAAAAATAAATACAGTGTTTTTTTCTCACCTCCATTATTGCAGGAAATTCTGGCATGGGCTGATTTCTTTTTAATTTTTTTATAGTGAGGGAAATGCTTCTAAATATTAAGGCTGACTAGACAGAAAAAAATGAATTTATTTCTTTTTATATGTGCTTAGTGTTCAGCTATGGTAGTTGTCTTCAGTGAACACCATAAAACTACTATTCTTTCCCATGGAGAACTCTGTTTTCTAAATATTTACTTTGTGTTTGTACCGGGTTTTGCTAGGATAGAATTAACTTCCTTCATATAAGATTTTATGGTGCTACGTGTGGATTTGTGACCAAAACAGTGGTGATAAGACATAGATGTTTTAGTTATTGCTGGTGAGTGCTTATACAGTGTCAAGTTCTTTTCTGTTTCTCCCACTGCCTTGCCAGCAAGCAGGCAGGGGTTTCAAGTAATTTGAAGGGGACACAGCCTGGACAGCTGACTCCAACTGACTAAAGGATATTCCATACCATATGATGCCATGCTTAGCAATAAAAGCTGGGGAAGGAAGAGGAAGATAGTGGTGGGAGCTTTGAAGTGATGGTGTTTGTCTTCCCAAGTAACTATTACACGTGATGGAGCCCTTCTCTCCAGGGCATGGCTGAACACTGCCTGCTGACAGGGAGCAGTGAAGAAATTCCTTACCTTGCTTTGCCTGCATGCAGAACTTTTACTTTACATATTAAACTGTCTTTATCTCAACCTGTGAATTTTCTCACTTTTGCCCTTCCGTCTCTCCCCATCCCATCAGGGGACAGGAAACAAGTAGTTGTAGGGGGCTCAGCTGCCTACCTAGGGTTAAATCACAACAGTGTTTTTGGAACAGGCCAAGGGACTAAGCCTGATCCTTGGTGCTTATGGAATATGGATGTGATTTGTCACTAAGCAGATGCCATTTTTTGATAGCTAACAGTTAAGTGAAGAGGAGAGCATCTAACATTTAAAAAGAAATCATCAAACCTGTTACTGGGGTTGATTGCCTTTACACATGTAGGGTTGTGCATATGGAAATATATATGTACACACTCTTAATTCCTTTGTTTGTCCTGGGTTTACCCAGGATATGCTTACCCATTCCTCAAACACGGATTGATTTTCAGTTGTCTTAAATGTGTGACCTGCCTTCTCATGGGCAGAGATACACACCTGTGCTGGCAGAGGGAAGGGGCATTTATGAGGCACTCTCAGCTTTAGAGTGGCCTGTGCTCTGGTTTCAGACCCAGATTTTGGTGATCTGCTCTGATCACTTCTGACGTCAAAGTGGGGCACACTTGGCTGCCTGTCTTGAGCTCATTAGTCCTTCCAGGAAATTGAGCACCTGATAGCAGGCCAGTACTGCTCTGGGCTTTTAAAGCTTGTTTACATCTTTGTTTTACACCATTTTGTGTCTGAAGCTTTGAATTTCAGGCCCTGGTACACTGTAATTTCCATGCGATGTCTTGCAATCCCTTTGAAAACAAAAAAACCCTAAGTGGCAATGTCATGATGCTGTCCAATTGAGAAACTGGAAAAAACACCACTGCTGAATTGGATTTGTGGTTGGACTTTAAGATCTTACAGCTCTTTTCCAACCTTGATGATTCTATGATTCTAAATACAGACTCTTAACCATGATTCTTAATTTCTCTTGAAGATGATAGGTTTTTACCAAAGCCAGCTGTATTGTCAAAATTAAAGCTTTGGAGGTGAGAATCCTAGGGAAATAGGATAGCTACTGGAGTGGAACCAGAGAGCTCATACAGAGGACAATGCAGTGATTGTGTGTTATGTTGCTGATTGTATAAAAAACATGTCCTGTGCCTTCCCAGCCCTTGTATGGAGTCAGACAACTGAGATATAGTGTGATGAGTTTAGATATGGTCCTGTGGCTGTAAGAGTTAGCTTTTTAACAGAAAATTTCCTTCATTATTAACTTTAGTATTGTCCAGAAGTGTGACAGGATGCTAGTTTACTTGCTGTTGAGCTGAAAAGGAATGGTATAGACATTACACGATGCTAGGTGGGATAAATGTTTTTATTGCTGCTTGTGTTTTAGAACAGGATTGTTTCAGTCAGGTGTCAGTTATTCATAGGCTTATTCAATTTTGGGGAGAGCATGTTTTAGTTTCACTGATGTATTGTCCCTCATCATGTTATATAGCCTGGTTGCTTGAAGGGATGGGATCCCTTCTTTCAGTGCCTGGTGACAGAGGACACTCTGGGAAGAGTGCCATATATATATATATATATATATATATATCTGCAAGCTTCTGTGTGCCTCATCTTCTTCAGTTTTGGAGCAAATTGGGATGATGTGGAAGCAAGTCCTAGGTAGCTGGGAAATCGCCATGAAAGATGAGCTTCAGTGCCTCTGTCTTGTGCACCTGCACACTTAGCTGGAAATGATGGCGTGTTCATTACAAGGGTTTAAGAAACCATAAGGTGCCCATGTGAACAAAGCAAGTTTAGCCATTTATACAAAAAGGGCAGAAAAGGGAAGGTCTCATGAGTTTTCCTGCAGCACGTTAGGAATTCTCCACCCCATATGAAGCTTTGCCTTCTGTAATGATAGAAGATCACTACATGCCCAAGAGTAAGTATATCAAGTGGCACTGCTATGAATTTTATGTTCATTGTTTTATTATTCTATTTTCCAGAGTCCTTGGTAAAATTGCTGAGGTTTTGGGAACAACTGTACTTTGATTAGGTTATGGAAGCAGTAACATTTTTGAGATGCTTAAATTACCTCTTAAACCAATGCAACAAGCATTTGCCAGCATGTGTAGCAGTCTGCCACAGTAGTTTTCCTCTGTTTTGTACATTTTCTTTAATGTAGTTTTTGATTTCTGTCATTTGCTCTACATTAACAGTGAAGCTTTGAAATCATGGTGCTGCTTTGTTTCTGTACATTTCATTCGGTTCAGTTCATTAATGAAGTGAAAAAGCAATAGTGAGAGAAAATAAAGACCCAGAAACCCAGAAGATCTTTAAACATAATGCAAAAACTTGCCTATGCATCTGTTGTTCAGTGTCAGGAGTAAGGCAGACATATGGGTACTCATTGAAACTTTTGTTTTAATAGACCTTTAAATATTCCCATTTCTAAGCTAATCAAATGTATACATTTCTAGTGGAATAATTCATATAGCTACTAGTAATTTCATATGCATTTCAGATGATGTTCCGTGGAAAATCTCTTCCAGTGCCCTTTGCCAGAGTTTTGGTTTTGAGTGATTTGGGAGGTGCTGATCTCTTTAATTATTCATAACTGCTTTGTAACATCCACTCTAACACTGTATTTTCAGGGGTAGACTAAGATATGTCTTTCAGTTAAGTAGAAAGTGGTCGGATCCCTATGGACTGCTCTGAGAGCTTACCCAAAAAGGTATTGGCATGAGTTAGAATTGGTTTTGATATTTCAATCTGACACTAAAACTTGAGAAGACCTGTGGTATTAGGTAGCTGCTTTCTGTAACTACACCTCTTCAAATGCAAAGCGTGGTCTGTATTGCATTTTGAAAATACTTTTAAAGCAAGAAAAAACTCAGGAAATCTGAAAATGCACTGGGTTGTGTGTTAATGAGGAAGCAGGGCAGCAGCCACGGCCCTACGCCTCCCAGAGGCAATCCCACTGTGGAGTCAGGGCAGGTCAAGGATAATGCAGCTTGGAAATGGAAGCATAAATAGGTGCCTACAACTAATCTGCTGTGCCACCCTCACATTGCCTCCTCCCTTCTTTGAGAGGTGGAGCTGATTTGTTGCTTGAGCTGATGGCGGTGCAGTGGGTGGATGGCTTTGATAACACTTGGATGCTTGTAGAAAGAGTAGGAGGAGCAGCAAGGGTTTGCCAGGTAAAGGCAGCTCCCTGCTGAGGGATCCAGTGTGTTTTCATCCTTGGAGGAGTGGAGCCAGCCCCACAGACCACCACTGCAGGCTCCAGGCCAACAGCACCACAGCTGCTTTCAGATACAGCACCATCTGCCAGCCCTGAGCTGCCTCTCCATCTCCTACCACCTCCGCTCCTCTCTAAGGCAGTGGTAAACAGCCCACAGATATAGAGTCAAAATCATGGTTAAGGGATTAAAATATTAGGGCACTGTTGTTTGTGCAAGTTCTAATACTCCCTGTAGAAAACAGGAGAAAAAGCTTCATCTGATCAAATTGAGACTGGTGATCAGGTTGTCAGGATTTTTAGCTTAGTGTCTTATGTAAGGATCACAGTGTGTTGGGGCAAATCTGTGGTGTGCTGCTTTGTGTTTGGGTTGTCAAAAATACGTGGGTAAAATATAGCTTAATAAAATTAATTATTTACATGCAAGGTAAAACTGTGATTGGATCTTAGATCTGAAGGCTGCTAGGCTTTTAAGTGAGTAGTATTCAGTGAGAGCAGGATGACTAAAGCAGAGCTGGAAAATACTGGAGGATCACATGAGGGCTAAAAATACTCATGCTATGACAGGAAAAATAACCAGGGCAGAATGAACTGTTTGTGCATGAATGCTTTATATATAATGTGCATGCTGTCAAAGAACCAATTGCACAAGGAAAATACCGATTTTTCTGTAGGGAGATGGTGTATCCTACTGTGACAGATGTGCTGTAAATTAATTTTGACAGATAAAAATAGTCAGTAGAACTAGTCTTTATTTTAGCAACTAATGATAGAACTTGTACTCCTGGGAGACCAGAGAGCTCCTAATAATGTGCTGCCTTTTTTTTTTTTTCTTCTAATTCTGCTTTCCACCCAAATATGCCACCTTTTCCCCCAGGAGGCAGGGATTTGGTACTGGTGATGCCAACTTCTGCTCGTGCTGGTTCAGTGCTCCAGAGCGACGTGGCAGAACTGGAGATGGGAAGAGCTGCAGGGCAACAAACTGAGAATGCTTTAGTGCCTGGTTCATACGAGGCCAAGGAATTGTACTGGCCGATGGGAACAGCATGTGCAGTGACAGTGCTGGCCTGGGAGGTGAAGAGGAAAGTGGCTCAGCCTTAATACAGACACACCTCCTCTGTCAGCAGGAGGGAAGTGTAATACCTAAACCCACTGAGCCCGAAAAGTTTAGGCCACAAAGCAAAGCTGCTTGCAGTGTAGGAGCCACGGCCTTTTTTTCTAGAAAGAAGATTGTGTTTGAAAAACAGGAATGAAAATGAAAATTGATATCTTAATTTTTTTCTTCATGGTTGTGGTTTGAATATCTGTGCTGCTCAAATTTTTGCATGATCTGTTGTATTTTAATATGCATTTATTTGTTTTTTTTCTTTCTTTTTTTTTTCCTTGGTTTTCATTCTGGAACTGTTTTCTCCTTACAGCTAAGCAGACTGTTGAATTTTAGAAAGTGCATGTTTCTAAGAGGATTTCAAATTGTAAATTGTATGCTTTTAAGCCTATGTGGAACGGTTTCATCCACTGAAGATGAAAGCTTGCATACTTAAAGATGTTTTTTGAGAAAATAGGGGTTTTAGTTGAGAACAATGGTTGCCATTAAAGTGTTGGTTATTTTAAATACAAAGAAAATTCTTCATTTATGATGGAAAAATTCCAGTTTCTCCCAAAGTCATTTTCTGTTACTGTTATGCTATAAGCAAGACTTTTCATCTGACAAGTGGACATTGTACGTTCTTGCTTGGATTGCTCAGATGAAGTTTGTAGAAGGTGGCTCAGTTTTAGGTTTGTACAAACTTCTTGGGTTTGTACAAACTTGGGTTTGCCAGCTTTCTGGCAGTGATGATCAACACAGAGCTCATCAGAGCACACTGGAGGCGGCAGCAATGGAGATACAGAGAGCTGAGGGGACAGAGGTCCTGCCACCCAGGGAAAGTTAGTGCCATAATATGATCCAGCAGCTGCACTGCAGCATGCTGAAAGTAAAGTCAGATTTTGTCTGTGGTCATTTCGTTCCCATTAAGCATCATTTGCCATCTCTTATGCCATTAAGCAACTCTAATTTGAGCAGTTTCTTGCATCTCGGTGTAGCTGCAACAATAAGTGTGAGTACTAGTTCATCTGCTGTTCTCACTCATTTAAAAGGGTGGAGAGGTTTTTTCTTTAGTTCACAAAGAAATTGCTAGCTCTGTGGCCTCTTGTTGGGTTTGTTCTTCTCTGGAATGACTCAGGAGTATTCATTTTATGAAATAATTTAATTTGACTGAAAATAGACTGCAAGTGATTGCCAAATTCCACTGAAGCAGTGGTCATGCGGGCTTGGTCAAGTCTCATGCTTGTTCAGGGCTTCCATTGCTCTACACCATCCTCATGTAGGTTCACACTGTATTCATGCACGTGTTTTTCTTGTAATTTTGCATGAATATTTAACAGCGTACTAATTACTCATGTAGCTTCAAGGAAGATTTCTCAAAAAATTAAGTAGGTCTTTTTTTCTGCAAGACTGCACTTGTGATGAAGTCGTGACCTGGAATTTGCAGACTGTCTTTGCTGTAATCAGAAAAAGCAGAGTGCCAGCGTCCAGTGTTTTAAATTACAGAAGTTTACATCTGTTTGTAAAACTTCTGTCTATAGCAAGAAGAATAGTGAAGCTGAAAATGGGAGGGAGGATATATTTAATTATGATGTTACTGGCTAGGAAGTCTTCTGGATAGAAGAATGTCTTGCATTTCAAAGGTGGTTCATCTAACTTATCCCAGTACAAGAATAAAATAACTTGTCTTTCACCTATGAATTTATTTTCCCCATCTCTGCTAGTGTTATAAAGTTAGGTACAAAAAGTACCCAGGTGCTAACTGAAGTAGCTGTGATAATATTTACAAAAAAGTTCTAATTGGAGCCTGCATTGACCTAAAATCAGAGTATGTAATAGAAATTCTTACAGAATGGTGGAGGTGGGAAGGCACTTCTGAGAGCTTCCAGATCTCTGCTTAAAGCAGGGTCACTAGAACTGGTTGCCCAGGACGGTATCCAGTTGGGTTTTCAGTATCTCCAAGGATGTAGATACCACAGCTGCTCTGGACAGCTTGTTCCAGTATTTGAGCAATTTCAGAGTGAAAATTTTTCTTCTTATATTTAAATGGAATTTCTTTTATTTAATTTGTGGCTGCTACCTCTTGTCCTTTGACTGGGGACCTCTGCAAACAGCCTGTCTTCATCTGCTGCATGCCTTCCCTTTGGGTATGAGAAAAATTCCCCTGAAGCTTCTCTTCATCATGTTGAGCAGTCCCAGCTCTCAGCCTTTCTTCGTATATGAGGTGCTCCAGTCCCTCAGTCGTGTTTGTAGCCCTTTGTTTGACTCTCTCCATTATGCCCATATCTGCCTTGCACTGGGGAGCACCAAACTGGACCCAGCACTCCAGTTGTGCCTCATCAGTGCTGAATAGAGGGGGAGCATCACCTCCCTCAACCTGCTCGCAGTGCTCTTCCCAACACATGCCAGGAACCTCTTTGCCTTCCTTGCTGTGATGCTGCATTCCTTGCTCGTGCTCAACTTAGTGTCCACCAGGACTCCCAAATTCTTTTCTGCCACACTGCTTTCTGGAACTTTGGCCACTGGCATGTTCTGGGGCATAGGGCTCTTCCTCTCCAGGAACAGGGCTTTGCACTTCTTTTTGAACATCATAGTAAGCTTGAAAAGGAGTTGCTAATGGATGACACTTATGGCACTGATTATGGTGCAGTTCTCTCAGCAGTCAGTGAAAAGAGCTCAGAATATTTGTATAATATTTTGTGCTTTCTCAGAACATGTAAATGAGTTTATATATAAATATTTTAATAGAAGATAAGATGCTGGGCAGAATCTAAACTGCCTGGGTTATGTAGTGCCTCTGAGCAATGCATTAGGAGTTATTCCACACTTGGCTAATTGACTGCAAAGTCATTGTGGTGCTCAATAACAAAGTCATTAAGTCTACCAAGTTTTTTCATCTCCATTTAGATATCTGGCTATTTCAAGTACTTTGCACTACCCTACTAACCAGCATCCTTTAATTATTTTATGAAATGAAGCTTCTGTTAGAAATGGGAGGCTTACCTCTGATCTGATTCATAAACTGGTATTTCAGAATAAATGTGGTGTAAAGCTTTTTCTTCCTGCAGGAAATTTTAAAATAAGCATTCTCTCTTGCCATTAAGTTCTATCCAGCTGTTGCAAGTACAGCCCAAAATGCTTAGGTTATTTAGCTGGTTGTTATCTGTGTTGGTGAAATTGGAATGTCGTGTTCATTTTAAGAGCTGGCCCTGTGCAGCAGAGCAGAAGTCGATTTCTTTTGATTTGTCTGGATTTTATAAAGCTTAGTAACACTTTGCTGTAGAAATTCAAAAGGCTTTGTTGTCTTCAAAGGAGGGCAGAATAGATTGGGGTGTACCATCCCCCTCTGATGGTAGACAGTGGTGATGTGAGCTTGCTCAGCATGCTCAGGAAGGGCACCTCTACTGCAAATTAGAGAGAATACCTGGGGATTAAATGTTTGTGCATGCTCTGTCCTTAACTCTCTGCAGGTTAGAAAGAAGTGTGTACTTAATGATCTGGCTTTCTGTAATCAGTACCCTGCTCTACAGAGAGCAAGCTCACATCTCAGGGCTGTTGAACATGAAAGGGAGCAGTGTGGCAGGGCTCCACAGCATGCTTTACTTAGGTCTTGCATCATGGGTCCCCCCTAGGAGAAAGGGTGAAGAGCTGATAGGCCAGGGGAGGCTGCCCTAGAAAAGCTGAGCAGCTTCTGCTTGCTGCCTCTTCAAGCAGAAGAGGAGTTGGCAGAGGGGGCATCTGCACTGACCAGCTGAGGTTTCACATCTGAAGGTCCGTAGCTTGTTTTATAGCATTTAATTTTCAGTTGATTTCCTGAACTGTATCTTGCAGGTGTGGAATACAATAAGACATAAACACCTTGGTTTAGTATACACATATAACATTTTAAATGTTGGCTAGGTTACTGTTGCAATTGCATGTGATGTAAGTAGTCAGTAAATAACTTGAGGCCCCACTATAATGCTATTGTCAAAGTGACTGTTTCATGTGTATGCTTATCTTGCATATTTTGACAGCAGTTTTCTTCTGTTTATCTGCTAATCCAAATGAAAGTTCTTTTCCTGGCTTTTAGAGCATTATAGCAATCCTGCCCTTATGGAGATGATTTTTATTTAATCAAAAATATGGACTGAAGCTGAAAAGTGTGTTTGAAGGCAGGGTGCTAAGGTTTATGAAATTGCTTTTAAAAAAGATGTTGGCATTTTTAATGTTTTTCTACAAATTATTTATTCCTGACTAATCTATGATGTGAAAAGAAGTTTAATGTCAGACATGTACACAACAGTGATAGAATTTTCCCAGCTTTAGTGAGTCTGTACTGTATCTGAAATCTGCTAGAGGTGAGTTTGTGGATATAATTATAATGATTTAGACATGGAAGTTATGGGATTGGAGTCACACAGTTTAAAAACAAAACCAAAAAAATTAAAAAGAACCAAAAAAATTTTAATTTTTCCCTTATGTGTCTTATTTTAAGGAACACAGACAAGGAGGGTGGACATCTTGCACAGAAATGCTTACCCAAGTCAGCTGAATTATCAAGTTATTTATTTAGGGTCTGTTGGCATTAGGTGACCCAGTTAACGCAGAGTTATCCTTAGAGGCAGAAGGGGATGCTTGCTACAGAGAGAGGCTTGTGACCAAATCAGAAAAGCCCAAGATAGCTTGATTAAATAAGCCATTGCTGCTCTCATTTCCCATTGCTTTCCAGCTCCTCCAGGGGACCCCTATACATAGTTCTAGGTCAGTGAGACTGTGTGAGCTCCATGGTTTGGTCATATGGGCATCACAAGTCATCTTTCTTCCCTACTTGCCTTCCCCTGCCTCCTTGTAGCTTAGTAAAACATTGCTTTTACAGTGAATAGCTTTATTGAAGTGTCATCTGATGATGGGAATATTGCAGAAATGACCATTTAGAGCAATTTGTAGTTTGCCATTAAGCATATAATGGTATGGGAGGAGCACAGGTGAGGTTGGGGGGTGGAAGGTGGCTGCTGGGAAAGCTTGGGAAAATCTTTTCAGAAGTGATGGCTGCTGCTCAGAGCTCAGCTGGGGGCAGGGTGCTGATTTGGGCTTTGTCCCACACCTGGTGTAGCCCAGGCTTCAGAGCTGATGGCATTTGGTGGAGGGTGGCCATGGAGCACATCAGCATGTCCAGACAACTGTATTTTGCTCTTTGTAAGAAACAATGATAAACCTTGGTGCTGCAAAGCAGGACTTCTGATTCACATGCCTGCTCAATAAAGCACAAATAAAATGGGTCAGAGGGAAGGCTGACTTTCTCTTCTGTCTTCTTCACCCTAGTGGTTTTTGTACTAGGTGTATGTCCACTGCATCTGAAATTTATTCCTAGTTGATGGGAATAAGAACAAGGCTGAGAGTCAGAGTACAGTGCCTGTGGAAGCCCAGGCAAGGAGGATGGCTGGGAGCTGGGGACTCCTGGACTGGAATCAGCAGCTACATCAAACAGCAAGGGACAGGGATAGGAAAGATGGAGAGGCAGAGCAAGGTGTGAGGAGCTGGCTGCAAGGGTTTGTATGAAGGTACTGCAGACCCTTTCACATAAATGTTCCTTCTGCCTGGGCATTCACGTGCTGCAGGCACTGGGAAAAAGGCTACCTGTGCGTGCTCATTACTTGCTGGTTTTGCTGGTAAAGATGTTGCTCTGTATTCTGGCAGATTTGCAGTGCAAGTAATTAAAAACAAATAGCAAAACGTAAGCAGATCAAAACTCATCTCTTGGTTACTATGGCAACTGAGTTCACTGGTGGATTTAATTCTGCATGCTTTGTCTGAATTTCAATGCCCTTGTCTTAGGGGTGGTTTACATTTGAAAATGAGGAAAGCATGGAGGCAGTTTAGCCGAGTTTACTCCAAGTCTGTCTTTCTCCAGGGAAAATTAGGATAGATATGTACACTAAATACTGGACTGGGGAAATGGTCATTTAACAGCCTATTTTTTAAAGCTAAAAGCTGTCAAGCATAAAGGGAACTTTATATTATGTTTGTGTTTGTTTATTTTAGTTTCAGAGTTCCTTCGTTCTCAGTTGTGCACTCAAAGTAAAACTACTGGGAAATGTTGGGTTTGCTTTCCCAAGGTATAGGAGAACTGGAGCTTCCTCCACTGTCATCTTGAAGTGAGAGCAGCTGTCAGTAAAACAAATACTTTTGGTTCAGTACTATGTTAATAAGAATCTGTTCATCATAAAGATAAAACTATTTATTTGTATTTTTCAGGTGCTGCTAAATCCAGTCCAGCTTCTAAACCAGGATCAACACCCTCTCGCCCATCTTCAGCAAAAAAAGCTGCACCAAGCAGCTCAGCATCCAAATCAGATAAAGATTTGGAAACTCAAGTCATACAGCTCAGTGAACAGGTAAATTTGCTTTGAGCATAAAATTAGGTGCATTCATTGTCACAGCAGGCAGGAAATCTAATATTGCCCTCTGTTGAATGATGCTCTCCAGAATTATGAAGGGACAAAAGATTGAAATAGCTCAGCTGGGAAGAAGAAAAGGTGATTTATTGTTAAAAATAGCAGCTGACAGAGATGGCTGGTGTTTGCCAGTATTTTTAAAAGGTGATCTTAGGAATTAACAGGAAAGTCTTGCTGAAGTATTGTCATTTTATTAGGTGTTGAAATATATCTTTAATTTCACTTGTGTAGGAAAAATCCTAGTAGTGTCTTTGCTCTTATGATTTAAAAATTTAGAATACATAATTTTGAGGCATCATTGCAGAGAAAAAAGCTTATTTTGTAATACCAAGATTTTAGAGATTTGCAGCGAAATTGAAACTAGCTCGTTTCACCCTGCTTTGTGGAAGGAAGGCACAAAGAAGATAATACACCTTTTTCATTTTAAAATGTGTTCTACCTTTGTGAAGACAGATCCATTATAAATGATGTTCTGCAGTGTAATTAATAAAGCTTCGGAGTTTCTTTAATGTTAGGAATGTAAAGTCTTACTAATCACTCGTGCTATGGAGCTTTACACCAATTTGTCACTCCTGAACATAGCCAGAGTGTCTGTTCTGGACATGAAAAATATGTGTATCTGGCTCAACTGTGTTGTCAGAATGGTGTAAATGCCAGTAGTATAAATAAGGCCTCGTCCCTGTATTTGTCCAATAAGGGAAAATGGAAAGGAAAAAACTCATATTATAGAGTCAGAGCTGCCTGGCAGCTGCCTTAAGGAAGAAGCTGTTATTCTGTATCAAGTATAATTTTCCACAATTAAGGGCATTTTAGTTTCAGGCTTCCATTACCCTGAAAAAAAAAAAAACAGTTTGTTGGGGCACTGTTTGCAAATTCTTGGTTACTATTACACCCTCCAGCATGGTGGATGGATTGCCAAATCCAAAACACCATGTACTGCAGATTCAGGGCCACCAGCTTTCCAAATTGTCTTTTGTATTGGAATATATTTTCCATGGAATTTTTTTTAAAAAATAAATTTAAGAGTGGATTTCAAACACCAGCTTAATGCAAATTAAACCATGACATTTGTACTCAAGTCAGAATGTGTTCGCTTCAACAGAAAGAGTTGTTTGGGATCTGAGCAACATAAAAATATTTGATCTTTACTAAAATAGGCAGTCACTATCACATCTGCTGCTAATGTATTCTTCGCATGTTCCATGTGTGAAAACCTTAAGCTTTATATACAAATATCACTGAGGGAAAACTGGTTATATCCCCTGTCACCAAAGATGAGAAGAAATTCTGAAGATGGGGAAAATTGGAATTTAAACAGCTAGTATTTAAGAGACCTCTTCCAGCTAGAATGGTCTGTAAGGCTTGCTTTTTTTTTTTTTTTTTTTAAGACAGTGTTTGGCATTTCATTTCCCCCTAATGGATACTTCTGCAGCCTGGACAAGTAACACAAGTCAAAAAATCTATGCTGCAAGCAGATTTGAGCCACGTTTTTCTGACCCCCCCAGTCTAAACATGCTGGAGGAGCCAAAACTCCCATTTTTTTACCACTCTTCAGCAACCAGGGAGTTGAGGGAAGCAGCCACTTTTATCCATTTTCTGCCTTTATTATGCATAAGAAATATTGAATGGTGTCTGTGGATATCAAATTCCTATCTGGCTTTAACAGTTGGGTTTTTTCAGCCTTTTCATGGATTGCAGCTAAAGGAGAATGAAACATCTGAACTTCCACGCCATTTGCAGTAGAAAAATTTAAGTATTGAGGCTGTCCATATGCTATATTTTACTACATGGTTTCTTAATGAGCTCTTTTCAATAATCTTAAGCCATCCATAACTTGCTAGATTAATGCTCCCAACAATCAGAGTCTCCCTTAAGATGATCTTAGCTATTGCCTGGGTCTCTGCCAGTAAATTAAACACTTCCAAGGAATGTTACTGTGTGCTGGAACTTGACTTCCCATAGCATTAAAATGCTGAAGTGGTTTTGATTTGTGCTACCTAGTGCTGTTCTAAAGAGTTTTAATGCAGCTGAGGAGGTGACATAGACCATTGCATATGGAGAAGAGACCTTTATATATGGTGGATGGTCCCTGTAACCAGTAGCTGTTTCTGAAAACAGCCCCATTTTGGCTGCATAATCTCCAACCTGGCTTTGCAGTCCTGTGGCTGTTCAAACCACCAGTAAATGCCATCAGAGAAAGACCAGAGAGTAGGAAATGTTGCCTTTTCACCCATTAACTTGACTGCAGAGGGGTACTTCTGGTCCAGAATCAGCATGGGAATTAATGTGCACTGCTCCTCATACTGGATCAGCCTTTTGGCATGTAAATTGAAGGAAAATGTAGCTTATGGGTGTCCTAATTACCTAAAGAAAAACAAATGAATGTATCACAGGCAAGTAGCTGAAGAAAACCAAAGAAAAGTGTATCTGGTTATAACAGTGTTTACTGTATACTCTAGTTAATTAACTATGTGCATATGTATGTAATTTAATGATCCTATTTCTTAAAACGTAGTGAATGTATAGAATGAAAAAAGGAGTTTTTCTAGTAAATAGGTCAGAAGGGGAGACAGTCTAAGCTATTATCTGCCAATGTTTCAGCTGCTGTTTATTGTTTTCCCAAGCTCTAGCAAGCACAAAGTAAGAGATCTGGAAGCAGTTATGTTCTTGTTCTTTCTGGATGCAGACATTGCTCTTGAGGAATATGCTGCTGCAGATCTAGAAGACACATCTTATATGGGAGGTCTTCATCTACAGACCAAAATATTGTCAACTCTTGTTCCATTTTGCTATTTCTAGTTCGATGAATAAATACAATTGTAGCAATTGTAAATTCAAATTGTCAAGGGTAGACTTGGGTGTCATGCTTAGGCAGCTGGTCAGAAATGAATATGTGAATGAGAGGCTCTGAGATCCTGTCCTGGTGACAGGTTCATTCTGCTGTCTGACACCTCTGAGAGGGTAACCAAAGGTCAGCAAGGGGCATCACTAGCTCAGCAGTTATGGAGAAATGAACTGATAGGATTTAGGAGGCTGTCAAAGCATTTGTTTGAACTCTGCTGGTATTTTTACTAGTGAAGGAGAACTTTCTATGAAATTGTAACAGTTCACTGAAATGTAGTCGTCTGCAATGTATGAAGCATGTTTTATTTAGAAAATAATTTGTATATTTGCAGGCCTTAAGACACGAATATCAATTTGCCTGTAATTTTGGTGGGATTTACCCCAGTGTGTTTACTGTAGACAGCTTCATCTGTGATCGTCTGTGCGTTGTTACGCTGCTGTCCTCCAAATCTGAGAGCTACTCACACATTGTCTGGTTGTGTACACCCTCTGGTGCAGTAATTTATCTGTTACACTCTTACAAAATTATTCTTTTCAAATATGTATGTGTGTATGTATATGTGTGTGTGTGTGTGTGTGTGAAAATACATTGCAACGTCATGATTTATATGAAGCCTCATCATTAACAGCTATGTCACCCATAAATGATTTGCAGTAGTCCTGCTGATGAGATTGAGACTGAAAGTATAGCTTGAAGACACTTGTGAGCAAGGTTGCAAAGAGGAAGATACTTGGCATTTGAGAGAATTTATTGATAGAAACAGCACATCAATCAGAGCAGAAAGTCCAGAGTGCAGCTGATCACAGCATCAGAGTGCCAAAAGACAGGTCACTCATAGTATGGTAAGTGGGGAGGCAGAAAAAGAGAGATGAAAAACCAGGACAGAAGTATTCACATTTGCAACCTGAAGACCTTTTAAATTTCCTAACTAGGCTGTTTCCCTCTGTGAGCTTTTCTGCTAGAGCTATGTGTTTTTAGGCAAGGAGATAGTGTAGGCTTCCCAACAACCACACATTAATCCAGGCAAAATAATGGAAGTAGTGAGCTGAAAGTTTTATTACATGACTGTTACATGACTCTTCTGGCAGGTTTGTTAGGAGATAATTCTGAATGTCTGCATTGGGTTTCAGTATAAAAGAGCATGGAGAAAACTTACTTTTTAAGGATCAAGGTTAAGATGTGTCCAAGGGGTGTAATGGGGGAGTTTGATTTACTATTCTCTGTTTTGTAAGGTTCAATATAGTGATTCAGGGAAAAAAACCAAACCAAAAAACCCTTCATTTTAAGCTTTAAAATCATATATATATTTATGATTGTTTAGTATACAGTATTTTAGACTGAGTTGTTTACTGATGCATCACCTCTTGGTTTATATACAGGTACATTCATTAAAACTTGCACTTGAAGGCGTGGAGAAGGAAAGGGATTTCTACTTTGGCAAATTAAGGGAGATTGAACTTCTCTGCCAAGAACACGGGGGAGAGAATAATGACCTTGTCAATCGGCTAATGGAAGTCCTTTATGCTTCAGAAGAACACGTAAGTTCAAGCTTAGTATCTTCTTCTATTTAGACAAAACAGCTTAATTTTGCAAAAAAAATACTGGCACACTTTTGGGTCACGTCCTATATTTAGGTCAGCAGAACTGTAGCAGCTAGGATTTCCATGCCTCCCCCTCTCCAAAAAGGAAGTTTGAATTTGCAAACAACAGACTTTTTAGCATGGGGAAAGGGGATTCAGAAGGCTTGTTGCTTTTCACTGCTTGAGTGTAGATTTTCTATTCCAGGTTTTCTTAAGTTGATCTGTAAAGGGAGAGTGTGTTACAATTCTAAGTTTGATTTCATATGGTTCTGAACTCGTTTTATTTTTTCAGAGAAATTCTGAAGGAGGTGTTGTTCAGTGTCTCCAGCTGTGAATCTTCTCTAGCCCATGTGGCAGTGTTGCAAAATACATAATTATATCTGCAGAGATAATGCTCTTTAGCATTTTTTTATCCTGTTGCTATAGACAAAATTCTTCCTTGTGCAAACCCAATAATCCTCTATTACCAAAATTTCAGAAGTGTATTGTCTGCAAGATTAAGCAAGAATCTCACTGCGTTTTGGGCTTAGGGCTGTAGACACTGAACAAAGCAAGAAGCTGCAAAGGGTGCTGGTTAAATTCCTCAGATACATTCAGGGATAATGATTCAGTGGAGATTTAGCTGAACTACTCCCATTCATGTTAACTAAATCCCTGTATGCACTGTACTGACAATTGACCCCTTCAGTCTCCAGCAGATGATGGCTTTGGCTCCAGAGTGTATAATCACCAGCGTAATCTCTCGGCAGCCCTGTGGTGCTGTAGGCTGTCTCAGAGCTGTTCCCAGAAAGTTGTTGCAGTGCAGTCAGCTAACTTAAAAATTTATATTGAAAGTAGGGAGGAGGCAACACTAACTGCATGCTTTTCTAAAAAAGACTAGTAGAGCATAAAGGAAAGTTGGGTGTGAGAGCTTGCTGCTGACAGGAGCCACTGCTCAGATGGGAAGTGACAAGGGAAAGAGGATTTGTTCAGTGGTGTGGGGTGAGTGCTACAGAGCAAAAGGAGGAGGAAAGCATGATTTTCAAAGGAATAAGCAATCAGACAAATTTGCCAGGCATGTGATAACAGGCTAAAAGAATTACGTATTTATAGCAGTCAGAGAAAATGTCTTCTGGATTTAAAAACAGTAATTTACTTATAAAACAAAGCCAGAAAAATCCCTCTTCTCCCAATACCCCTACCTCATCTCTCTGTCTGTTGGCTTAAATAGCAAGTGATTCTCTACCAAGGAATGCATTAGTTGCTTTTCTTCCTATGGTTTTCCTTAATGGCAGAACACATTACAGAATGGTCTACTTCAGCTCTGCATCCCAGTCCTTTATCTGCTTTCTCCCTCCAAGCCTTACTCTGTTGAAAGCATCATACATGCCTGCACAAGAACTACACCTGTGCCTTTATCTAAAATGTGTTTGCACCTGGGGGCCGGGTATGTCACTTCAGCAGGAGAGTGCTGCTGCCCCAGACAAGTGTACACAACCCATTCCCTGCACAGTTTTTAGTGGGAGAGATTGGATCTCCTCATATTCTAGAGTGTATTTCCTCCTCATCTTAGCAGATGGGCTGTAATTTGCTGAGGAAAGACCCTAATGCATTAGCACTAAACCAAAGTCTGGGTTCCCTTGCTGATGCAGATCCTGCCTAATTTTTTTTTGAAACTTTGCTGTTTCGTTGCCCTGCTTTGCCCTCAGTGGTGTTTTTTCTCTTGCTGTCATGAATACATTCTATATCTTGCAGCATTTTGCAGGTTAATCCCTCAGTAACAGCAGGTTTGTCTTTCCCAATCCCCAGGTGAACTATAGTCCCAATTCCCAGTCCCCAGGTAACTCCAGCATTCCTAATTTCTTGGTAATGAGTTCATCATCAGTTCAGCTTAGATTATTATTTTTTTAGGTCTCTTTTTCAGAGTGTCTCAAGTATACAGTGGCAAAGTGGAAAAAAAGGATTACATTAATTTTCAGGATTGGTGATATTTATAAATGATAATACTTTAAAAATAGTAAAATAAATACTCAATGCTTTCTTTGCCTCAGTCTTCATTAGTCAGATCAGCCAACCCCAAGGTATTCAGTCCCTTGAGCTGGTAGATGAGGACAGAGAGCAGCACAACCCTCCCAAAATCCAGGAGGAAGCAGTTAATGACCTGCTACGGCACCTGGACACCACAAGTCCATGGGGCTGGACTGGATTCACCCAAGAGTACTGAGAGGTCTGGCAGAGGCACCAAGCCTCTATCTATCATCATCTACCAGTCGTGGTTTACAGGGGAGATCCCAGATGACTGGAGGCTTGACAACGTGAGGCCCCTCTACTAGAGGGGCTGGAAGGAGGATCCAGGGAACTACAGACCTGTCAGCCTGACCTCAGTGCCCAGAAAAATTATGGAGGGGTTCATATGGAGTGCACTTATGTGGCAAGTGCAGGACAGCCAGGGGATCAGGCCCAGCCAGCATGGGTTCAGGAAAGGCAGGTCCTGCCTGACCAACCTGGTCTTGTTCTGTGAGCACATGACCTACCCAGTGAATGAGGGAGAGGCTGTGGATGTTGTTTACCTGAACTTTAGTAAAGCCTTTGGCACTGTGGGATGCTCCCACAGCATCCTCCTAGAGAAGCTGGTGGCTCATGGCATAGACAGGTGTACTCTTAGTTGGATTAGAAACTGGCTGTATGGCAGGGCCCAGAAAATTGTGGTCTACAGAGTTAAATCCAGTTGGTAAGCAGTCACCAGTGGTGTTCCCCAGGGCTCAGTTTTGGGGCGGTTCCTGTTCAGTATCTTCATTAATGTTCTAGATGAGGGATTAGTGCTTCCTCAGTAAGTTTGCAGATGACACCAAGTTGGCTGGGAGTGTCAATGTGCATGAGGACAGGAAGGCTCTGATGAGAGACCTGGATAAGCTGCACTAGTGGACCAAGGTCAATAAAACAAGGTTCAACAAGGCCAAATGCTGCACTTTGGGTCACAACAACCTCATGCAAAATTACAGACTTGGAGAGGAGTTGCTGGAAAGCTGCCAAGCAGAAAAGGACCTGGGGATGCTGGTTGATACCTGGCTGAATATGAGCCAGCAGTGTGCCCAGGTGGCCAAGAAGGCCAACAGCATCCTGGCCTGTATCAGGAATAGTGAGTGCAGCCAGCAGGAGAAGGGGAGTGATCATAACCCCTCTACTCAGCACTGGTGAGGCCTCACCTTGAGTGCTGTGTTCAGTTCTGGGCCCCTCACTACAAGAAAGACACTGAGTTGCTGGAGGAAGTTCAGAGAAGGGCAACCAAGCTGGTGAAGGGTCTGGAGATCAAGCCCTGTGAGGAGAGATGGAGGGAACTGGGTATGTTTTGTTTGGAGAAGAGGAGGCTGAAAGGAGACCTTATTGTTCTCTACAACTACTTGAAAGGGGGTTGTAAGGAGTTGTGTGCTGGCCTCTTCTCTCAAGTGAATAACGATAGGACTAGAGGAAATGCATTAGGGGAGGTTTAGACAAGATCTGAGAAAGAAATTCTTTATTGAGAGAGTAGTCAGGCATTGGAATGGGCTGCCCAGGGAGGTGGTGGAGTCACCATCCCTGCAAGTATTTAAAAACTGTGTAGATGAGGCACTTCGGGGCATGCTCTAGCGGGTGATACAGATATTGATACATACATTTTATTTGAGAGGAGGATGTTGATGGTTGGATGCAGTGATCTTAGAGGACTCTCTTCTTCAAGAAGGGGATGCATAGAAATGCAGCTCACACATCCTGAACAAATGATCCTTGACCAAAGTCTTGTGCTTGAATATTATGAATAACTTTTATTTGTGTTCAGTTGATATTCCCAGTAAGTGTTTGAAAGCAAGCTTGAAGTCTTGCTTCCTAGCTCTAATTTGATAGGTATCTACTGTATCCAACATGGCAAAGAGATCATGTCCTATTTTTCATGGCAACCATTTGTCTTTAGAGAGGCCACATTTTCCTTTATATCTATTTTTCTATTATACGTAATTTAATCCTCCTAAATGAAAAAGTAAGAAAAAAAATCTGGACAGCACTGTAAGTGGTCATATCTCATAGATCTCCTGAGAGCATTGTAGGCTGTCAGATGAATTCTGTGTAGAATGATTCAGAATGCAAGTATAGAGTTTAGTCTCGATAAAAAGCATTCTCCAGAGGGCTGATTATTGTAGTATTGCGTTGAAGAGGTTTCTATCAGGTTCATGTCATGGTGGCAGGTGTTAATTATTTTTTCACAATTCAGAGTCATGGTGTAGTTTCAACCATGTCGCTTCCCAAGCTTATCTTTTGCTTAATTCAGTACAAGGCTAAAGTATTAACACTGATAACGATGATTACTATTATTGTTGTTGTTATTATATTTTGGTCTTGATTTTTATGAGGTTTTGAGTCTTACAGCACAAATATAAATTCAGTTGGGTTCCTTGGATTTAGAGGCTCCCTTTTCCCTGTTACGGTTCTGTTTTAAAGCTCATTGTTAAGTCTCTGCTTATGTAAGAGAGATGTTGTATCTCCTATTGTAATTTACAATGTGGGTGATCAGTCTGTAATCTTTTGTAATTTTTAATTACAAATTGCTCATTTGTAATCCTGACATGTGTGGGTGCTGGGGAGAACCTAGCACTCATGATGTGACTGCTGTAAGAGCACTGAGACCTCAGATAGTACATAAAGCAATTGGTTATATGGTCTTACAGTAGAAGAGTAGAAGAGGTGTCTAGTTATGAAACCCAGAGCCATGTAGGTCTTCACATAAAGCAAAAATGTAGGAAAGCTTTTGCTCTAGACTGCTCTGGTTCGGTTCGTACAGAAGTTGGGTGAATTGCAGCTGTTTGATCTATCGGTTGTTCAGCTCAGGTTTCCAAAGCAATTGCTTGAAATGCAATTGGGTTTGCAAATGCAATTTCTACTCTAGCAGCTACTATGTCTGCTGCTGCTTTTTGAAAAGGCACCTACTCCCCTAGCAGCTGGTTTTCATAAAGTCTGGCTCTTCAGTCTACAGGCACACCTGAATAGTTTGAGGCATATGGATTAAGGGTCAAAGAGAGCACCTCTCATCATGGGAGATGGGGATGGACATGGCTGTGTGATCTGAGCCAGAAATAAATGGTCTAAATAAATCTTCTACTGCTTTCCTTATTTGGGGATCCTATTCCAGGAGATTTCACAGTCCCAAGGTAACTGGGCACAGTGGCTCTTGTCTTTCCCAGTTTATGCATTTGTACAAGCTGTACATACTGAGAAGCACTAGTCCAAGTCACAGGAAAACTTCTGAAATAGTCACATAAGGTTTACCATTTCCATCAAAAGTAAAGGTAGCAAGAGGGGAGCCACCACTCTTCTTCAGAGCTGCAGAGTAGGTTCCCACTCCCTGTGGTTAGAGGCTTTCCTTTTATATGCATGAAAGGATAGCATGTGTGTGACCTGTAAAATCTGCATGAGTTGGCTTTCTAATAGATGTTTCTTGTAAATGCTGAATACCTAGAGCCTATGGAATGGGTGCATTCCAGGGCAGGTCACCAACACGTGAGGAAGTTCAGAAAAGGTGGGTTAAGGAACACAGCTCACTGGGGCTAAACAAGTTTCACTTCTCTCACCCTGGAAGGCAGGGCCATGTTCTCACAGCTGTCAGCTTTTCTCTGTGAAAATCCTGTTCTCTGCAAGCCTTGCACTCTTGCAGACCATTGCAGAAGTTGTGATTTTTAGATACTAATAAAAAAGCTGTTTTGACATGGTGTATCTACTGCATGTAGTGTAAGGGTGCTGTTCCCCTCAAGGCACCATAAGGTGCCACACTACCTTTGTCCTGACTCAAGTGTGTGGCTTCTAACTTCAAATAGCACCTGGATGACAGCTTGCTGGAGGCTGGAATTTGGCTGTTTCTGTATGTGATAAACAGATTAATATTTCCATTGTATCAGCAGGTCTTAGGAACCATATTCTCCTATTCTTGCCCTTTAGAAACAGGAATATTTTATTGCCAGAAAGGGAATTTTCCTAATGCATAAGCTGCTCTGAATTATTCTTAGAAAACCTAAATTATAGCCTCCCTTTTTAATTTTGCCTCAAATTGGAAAAGATAGCAGTATCAATTTGTTAAATTTTCTTGTTCAAGCATTGAAAGGCAAAGTATGTGCAAGCCTTTGGTTGTATTTTCTGGATACTTCTAAAAATCACTATTTTTATAGCCTTTGAACTCCAGTCAGGCATTGGTATGATATTTTGGGCAAGTAGTATATCTGACCTGAAAAAGGAGGCTGATTTTAACTTTTAAAGCAGATGATAGCAAAAGTGTCTTGTCCATTTAGTGTTCTAAACCCAGAGTGAAGATTATGTGAAAACTAGCAGACGGGTTCAGAAATCCTTGGACAATGTGGAAATGGGAGGACATTAGGATGCTGTGGTAGAGCATCCAACTGTTGAGCATTTTACTGTCTAGCTACTCAAAATTTTCACTAACCAGAATAGTTAACACTCAGTGATGTTGAAAACTGGTACTTTTTCTGGTGAAATATCAGTACCGTGTACACGCTGAGGAAAAGCCAAGTAAATACATGTTATTGTAATAATACAAGATGCTGCTTTTCTCACATTATTACTCATTTTTTTTATTTATTTGCATGAAGATTAGAAGTTTGTATTTAGGCTGCTGTGAGCACTGTGGGGTGGCAAGATTACATGAGAAATGCTTTCTGCTGAAGAATGTTTCTGGGGTCTTTTTCACCCTGCAGGAGAGCCACACAGAAGAACATGAAGGTGAGGAGCAAGTCCTTGAACAGCCTCAGCAGCAGGAGGAGTACTGACTCACCCAGCGTCTCTGACAATTTTCGTTTTGTGTGAGAACTTTCTTCTGGAGAATGGAACATGTGTGGCCTCAAACTTGAAATCAGTTCACTCCCAGTCTGCCATTAACATTATGTACCATAGTGAGTGCCAGCCAACCACTGCATTCTGTACCCATATTTTGCCAAGATGCATTTGCAGACGTCTTCTTTCAGTGTATCTTCCCAAGAGGTTGTAGGGCTACATCACCTACTGTACATCACTGCAACTTCACCACTTGGCTGCTTGAGATTTGTTCTGCTCTTTTTAAAAAAAAAATATTTATTTTTTTTTCTTTTTTTTGTCTTAAGTATGATACACTTGTAACTTGTTCTAACATATTTATATTGGCATTTTGTGTGGCAAGAAGTACCATACCACTAGCTGTGTCTCTCACTTTGTGGTGCTTTTGCATTTTCTTGTGCATCTCTGCCTTGGGGCATAAATTCGGTCTAATTGGAATAAAGGGATACAGTGGAAGTCATACTCAAGCCATAACAATGAGGTGTGTTGTGAAGGAAAATGCTCATGTTGCTCATGTTTATTCCTTTCCTGCTTTCACTAAGTGGAAGGCAAAGCATCTGTTTCACTAGGAGATTTAAACCCTGTGTTAGAAAGCTTGTTAGAAAGCCGCATGGTATGGTTTTTGGCCCATTTCTGGAGAAACAGACATTCAGTTACATTTTTTGAAAACCTTTCCAGTTTTCTGACTAGTCACAGACATTTCCTAGCTTTTCTTCCTTCCTGAGGAATTCAGTCCCAGCCTCCAGCTTCCTCGCTGCCTCCACAGAGCTCAGTGCTGGAGGAGAAAAATCTCCTTGATGCAAGTGTGGCTGCAGGACAAGACCTCTGCTATTATACTTGGCCTCCAACCCCTCAGAAGAAGACAAAGCAGGCCAGCCATTTCTTTTTGCTATCCTTCCCCCCTCTGCTTCCATAGAAGTATGGAAGACAGAAAATTATCTTGCTACTGCAAGGCATGGGGTAAAAAATAGCAACAACACAAGCCCTGAACCGCTCTGAACTCCCTTTAAGTGGGTGGTGGACAACTCGTGGGTGTTGAGGCTGCTTCAGAAGCATGGAGAGGCAATGAGGAGTCATTCTGGAGCCAGAGCACACACCAGGGGGGGACCAGCTGACTGAGGGGCACAGAGCTGGTTCTGTGCCTGGCTGACCTTCCTCTTGCAAGGCCAGCATGGTGCAGAACCACACCTGCCCTGGACATGTCTGCAGTGAGGGCGTTCCCTTCCAGTGCAGTCCCATCACCCTGTTCTAAATGGTGTTATTTTATAAACAGCTGTATCTTGACATATACAAAGCATTCCTTATTTTTCTCATAAAACTGTGCAGGAGTCTCATGCTTGGTATTTTTGGTCTCTCACTTTTGATGTTCTTAAATGTGGGTTGTTACATGGCTTTGGCAGGTACATGGAAGTCCCATCTCAATTCAGCAGTCACTGAAAAACTCAGAAGCCTCTTGAACAGCTAAATCATCTTAGACCTTTATGGACTCCCAGAGCCTAAATTGTCAGCTTATGCTTCCATAGAAAGGGTTTTGATTAATCACCCCCAACACACACACAGACACACAGACACACAGACACACAGACACACAGACACACAGACACACAGACACACAGACACACAGACACACAGACACACAGACACACAGACACACAGACACACACACACACACACAGACACACACACACACAGACACACACAGACACACACAGACACACAGACACACACACACACACACACACACACACACATGTGTAATTTTCTGTTCCTAATTGATCTTTTGCAGCTAAGTGGCTCTTAGTTAAATGTGAGATCCCTGCCATTGTGTTGCACCACAGACAATATATACAAAATACTGTTAAGGATTAGAACAGATATTTCTCATTCCTTGATCACTCTCCCCCTGCTCAGCAGAAGAGTTTCTGGCCCCTGTGGGCTGAAGGTTTTCCATCCCTGCCTCCAGCATTAACATCACTTCTTACCTGATGATGAAGTGAAAGTGCTGCAACCAGTGGGCCAGCGCTTTCCGTTCCCTTTTAGATTGGTTACAAATAAGGTCTGGTTTATACAAATGTGTATACCCCAAAATGAGTATTTCTGAGAATTGCCACAAATGGAGGAATTGTCATTTTTGTTGTATTTGTGTTTATTAGAACATATGTACTTATTACAATTGTCATTGTAATAAACAGTAGTTCTTCATAATACTGTTGCACCGAAGAGCAGTTACTAATTTTTTCCAGTCTCCAGAATGTCCTTTAACCTGCATGGGATTTCTGATGGGGTAAGGAGTTTGGGATCAGGCTATCAACTTAATTTCTTCAGTACCAGTCTCTGCTTGCTGCAATCCATCCTTCTGCTTATACTAGAGCAGATGCATTAAGAGCACTTCCAAGAGAAAATGCTTTTCTAAAGGTGCAAACAGTTGGGTTGCTGAGTTCCCTGGAGGGTTCGTAGCCAGGCTGTTGTGCCTCTCTCCTTCTCTCTCTTTGAAGCATACTTAAGTATTAAAAAAAAAAAAATGCTGAACTTAGTTTCCTGAAAATTCCTTACATCCTATATCTGGTCTGAGGACCACAGCCCTCTCGTTGTCTGTATCAAGGGGGAAGTGACTGACATAGGGAGCCAGGGCAGTAAAGTACCTCATAAGCACTAGAAACTGGGCTGTGCTGAGGGGAGAGTGATGCTCTGAAAGGGGAAAGAGTTGTCCTTCTCCCCCACCCCTTGTGAGTTACCCATTCTTCCGTTATGGTTTTAATATGCATTTGTAATTACCTTTACTAAATAGCACACCATAAAGCTTTGGTTATATATTAAATGTAAACTGAAAGGAATGTAAACATATGTATTGTTAATTATAAATAGATAAGTAATGACATAATAGAAACAAAAAGTCTTATTCAGATGTATCAGTCATTTTACATTATCCACAGATTGTCGCATGGTAGAGTAGATTTTTGTCTGAATATGTGAATAACTTGACTTGCGTTTATCTTTTTACATATTTAATAAAAAAATATATGTTAAAATCTGTCTAACTCTAGAGACTATTCGGAACATTCTAAAATAACACTTTTTCTGGTTAAAGATGTATTTTTATTTCATTAGTGATTGCATATGGGATTAGGAAGGAAAAGGCAACAGCTTTAAAAAAAAAAAAAAGTTAACTTACTCTGTGTGTGTAAATTGTATCTGCTTCCCCAAGGGCTCAGCAAATACATCACATTCTACAAATCAAAAAAGAGAAGGCATATGTGTATGTGCAGGTAAACAGAACATTCTCCTTTATGGTGAATGCTTCTTGATTTCAGAGTACTAAATCTCATTTGATGTACAGCAAAAGCAAAACTCATGACAGCCAGGAGGTGAAGAGAGAATTATAGCAAGGCCACTAAAGCTCCTGGTCGACTTCCCTTGCAATGGCAAGGATGAATCTTCAGCACAATACCTAAAAGCTACCCATGGTTTGGGTTAAAATGCTAGAGTTTGGGAAGAAAAGGGTAAAACTTCATTATAATTCTCATAGCTCTGACCTTTTGCAGCATGAGCAACATTGCTGCAGTAATTTCTACTACATCCCCAGGGATTTGAGCCATGAGTGAGGACTTCTTTCTGCCATGGGTTGAAGCTACCTGGTTGTGTGTCAGCATGGGAAGATCAGCCTGGCTCCTCCTGCTGCCTCCAGGTACCCCCAGAGCTGGGGCTGAGCCATTGGCCAGCAACACCAAGAGAAGGTTTTTGGTAGAGGAGAGGATGAAGCTAGGACCAGAGGAGTCTGTTTCCAACCTGGGAGCCCTAGTTTAGTTGCTTTGCATAAGACAAGGGGGGAGACATGTCTTTGGGCTAGTGTGAATGCTCAACAGGATAAAAAAAAGAAGTGACACATTTTTCAGTTCCTAGAGGTGAAAATTTTGCTTCCTGCCATAATGTTACCCAAAAAGGTTTTCATTAGACTGTTACGTTATTTTCCTACCATTATCTCACTTTGCAAATTAAATCTGTGACCTTACCACCCTATGAACGAAGTATTTTTATTCCCATTCATTGAACCAGTTCCATCTAGGATGGCTAACAATTCAACATATACACTGTGAAATACAATATCTGGTTTTATACTTGGCTTTGTAGCCCTTGTAATGACAAGGTGCTTTAAAAAGGAAAGTTATTTGCCATGTCTTCATATATAAATTTTGAAAAAGCTCTTCAGACCTTAATTTCCTTTAAAAGTGATGCAGTGTTTCTTTTTAGAAAGGTACAAGTGCAAGCAGTTTGTGGCAGTTCAAGTTTCATAATTTCTTTTAATGAAATATTGGAAAATACTCCCATTACAGTGCATGAAATTGTACCACTTCGGTGACCATCATTTCCAGCTGTTTCATAAATAAGTGCAAGGCAAAAGGAAAAGGAAAGCCTGTCCAGGGTTCCCCTAGTACAACAACATTCAGTCCAGAGGTACTTTTCTTTATTGTATTCCAATCCTTTTCCCATCAGGAAACTCATTTCCCTTCAAATGCAGTCAGGGCTGTTGTTTTTAGCATTCCTTATAAAAAAAGAAGCAGCTGTCAGCCTTATTCTAAGTGCAATTAGGGAGGACACCTATGGATAACCCACACACCCTGGGCATCATGTGGGGCAGGGGCATGGCCACCCTGCTGATGGGGAGGAAGAAAGGAAGATGCCTCTTGTTGCTCCAGCTGCAGCCTGGGAGCTGGATGGCAGCAGTGCTGGAAGGTACAGGAGCCTCCCCCTTCCTACCTGGAGTCTGCAGAGCTCAGCAAAATCTCCATCCCAACACTGGCCAACATTGATCCATGTCCTCTGCCTAACTCAAGCCTTCAGCTGCTTAAACTGTGACCCTCAGTGTGCTCATCTGGTAGGTGGAAGAAGCATACGTAGAGACCATAAGTCGCTTTTCAACTTGGTGTTGTGTTCCTGCTTTGTGAAGAGGAAAAGCTGATGCACAGCCTCATCCCCCAGTACCTATGGCAACATCCACCACAAAAAATCAGTTCTCCTCATGTTGTGGTAAGTCAACTACTGTACCAGGCCATCCAAACATAAATTGAAGCTGCTCACAAAAATACGACTGGTCAGTGCTCAACTGGAAATATTAATAGGAGTTTCTGATGTAAGAGTATGCTAACTGGGGAAAAAAGCACAAGGGCAGTGCTACAGCCAGAAAAATGGTCTAAGAACTGAAAAAAGTGACTGTGAGGCCCAGCAGCTCAACCCTTCTGCCCTGCTTCTGGCAAGCGAGATGGCTAACTAGTTAATAAACATGCCAGTCAGTCTGCCATGTCTGCAAGAAATGTAATATAAAGCTTACCTTGGGGAAAATGGACAGATTGTTTCATTAGTGCTTCAAGGCCACAAAGTCCCTCTGGCTAGGGCAACATATGAAAAGAGATGAAACTCAAATTCTTACTCCTCCCTCCAAGGCACACAGAAAACCTACATATATTATAGATGAAGGGGGCAGTTTATGTTTGTGTGCAAACATGTAACATCAAAAAAACCCCAAAAACTTTTCTTGTCTCTGTTTTTTCCCATTTGTTTGTTTGTTTTGTCAATATCTAAACCCACAAGAATTTGTTTCAAGCATGGGGAAAGCTATTTGCTTAGCATTTCACACTCACAGATGAGGTTTGACTAACCAGTTTTCCAGTGAAATATGAGAATCTTCAAAGGTTTGCTGGCCAAATTTATTCTCATGTGATTATCGTTGTAGGGTGTACTCCTTGTTGCTACCCAAATATCAACAATGCACTTGTTACTGCCTAGAAAATCAGTATAAAGGCCAGTAAGGAAGATTCAGATTCAGCTATCTGAATTCCTGACAGATACTGAGAGTCATCTTAATGCTGGGGAGGAAAAAAAAATCATAGATTTCAAAAACATTTTACCACAGTTTTCTGAGCTCCTTCTCTTTTCTTCACACACCCATGCAGAATGTACATAAGCCCTTCAGGAGTTTTTATGGAAGAAATGAAAGAAAACAAATATGGAAAAAGGAAGCAGGCACGGGTGTCTGTGGGGAAATGACATACAAGGAGGGTTTGCATTGCTGAGGTCCCACTGGTGACTAAGCTGGGCAAAACCAGTGCTGGTTGTAAGCCATGAAGGATGCCATGTAACCTGGCAGGGGTTTATCCAGGACTTCGGACACAGTGGTGAAGAGGAGGAAGACAAAAGCTTCAGAGATAGCAGTAATATGGCATTAGTGAAGAGAAGAAATATTAGCAACAGAACAGCTTGGTAAACACTTCTCTGCTGGACGGGAATCTTCCTCTGAGATGAAGCATCTTGCTGCATAGCTCATTGTCGCAGTGGTTCAGATATCAGGACTATTCTATTCTTTGGTTATTTTAATCACATCAATTCCAACTGTTTATCGTATCAGGAGAGCTGCAAATCTCCACATCAAGTGCTACAGTCTGATCATAGTGCAGGTGTTCACTCTTGGACACGTTTCTTCAGAGAAAAGATGTAAATGTTCAAGTGCTCGCTCAGCTGCCTCCCCTAAAGAGAAATCACAGACATTAGCAAACAGTTTTGTACATGCTCCATAATTTACTGACTCTTTCCTCCTCTCTCCTCACTTAATTTAAGACAGTTAAATGTGCCTATTTTACCTCCTGATCAGACTGGGGAGGGCCCAACCACAGTGCTTGTGTACTCAGGGACCTATGAGGACCTGCGAGAATTCAAGCAAGAGAGCTGTGGTCTTTACGTTCCTCTTCCAGCACACTGATGGGAAGTTAAACCACTACAGACCAGCTTCACAGACGACATAAATTGTGATGGAGCTGGGCCCCTTAGGTCACCAGTGAATTTTGACCTTCACCAACTGGTGAAGGTCAATGGTGCTGTGTTAAAACCCTACCACAATGCCAATGTTTATTGACAAGGAAGACTCTTCTCAAGTCAAGAAGAAGCATCCCTGCATCCCAGCTGTGTATCTTAAATAAAAGACCACTGACCAAGTCTTTGTGAAATGAGATCTTTGCCATGCAAGATGTTTTACCTGAAAGCAAACTCTCACTAAGACACTTAGCTAAGGATTATTTGATAATGGTCTTTAGAAGAAAAGGGCATTAACTGAGAACAAATTACTTTATGCAGTAATTCAGATGACAATAAATGACAAAACTGGTATCTAGCACACACAAAAATACACTGATAAGACTGAATAAACTGGAAAACCATGTCTCCAGCTTGGAAGATGCTAACAAGGGGCCAAAACAAGATTAGAAATTGGGACAGATATTTTGCTTGCAGATTCAAAGCAAAATCAATTTATGAATTCTATTCATTTCACTTTTCGTTTTAACAACTTTTTTTTTTTTTCCCCAGTCAAGTAACCTGAGGAATTAAAAAGGAAAAAGGGGTGGGGGAACTCATGGTACATAAAACCAGTCCAGAAACACTCTGATTGTGATCAGTTTAAAGCCAAAACCCATTGGCCACACTGGACTCATTCAAGCCACCGAAGTTGCTGCCCATACAGAAAGGCACAACCTGCTGTAAACTGACTTTTAAAAAATTTATGCCAAACAAAACAACACACAGCAAAACCCCAAGAACTGAACATTCAGACTCCTGGACATTGCCCCCGCTGGGGAGCACAGAACCCATTGCTAGAGCCCCATCTTCCTCCCCACTCCGTGCAGCTCTCCCGTGGCTGCTTCAGAGGTGGCAGCTCACCACGCAGACCCCGTAGTGCACATGGGCAGCCGTGACCAGCCCGGTGAAGAGGACGAGCACCACTTCTTCTGTCCAGCCCAGCAGCCCAGAGATGGCTGCGTAGACCACCAGGGCCAGCGGGAAGAGGAACCAGTGGAAAAGCTCCGGCTGGGTGCTGCTCATCTGGCAGATGATCACCTTGCACTGTCAGAGTAGAAAGGCATCAGGTGAGAAACACTGGGGCTAGGCAAAAAAAAAAAAGCTTCAACTCTCTGGTTTGCTCTTGAGGGGAAAACAAATTTCTAGTGGAGTTTCTAGGGTTTGTTTCTGGTGTGAAGACTACTACAGATATAGCTTTGTGCCTTATTGTCTGTGCCTCTGAAAGGACTTTATTACGAGTAATTTAAAATGTGCACTTCTCTCCTGAGACAGTGTTTTGACACGCTCTGCTTTAGGAGCTGAAGCACATGTTTGCAAAAGGGAAGTCTGACACCTCCTGCTTTCACACCGGCTCAGAAAGTTGTGATCCTAAAATCAAATGTGCCACCACTTAATCACTGGGAGAGCACACTGGTATTTTAATCACATGGTGTGACAGAAATATATTCTGATTCATTCTTTAAAAGGGAGGGAAGGTTATATATGCCACTTTTAAATCCTGTTTTTCATTTCCAGTGCTCCTTCATGTACTGAAACACCATTTCCTTGGCTCAATGATAGTGGTGGACTCCCTGGAGATGTAGCTGGGGGCCCAGAAAGGGATCTCCTCAGAAAGGCAGAAAAAAAGATTTATGTATGGTGATGGTGCATGGTTTAACTGAAAGGAATTAGCTTAGTTTTACTGAGTTCTTGAAACACAATGAGTTGAAGTTCAGATTTTTAAAGCCAGTTAAGTGTGCCTGTTTTACCTGGTTTAGGCTTCTTAAGACATTTGTTTCATACACATTATTCTCTTTTTTTTAAAAAAAAAAGGAAGGCACATCTGAAATTATTGTAAGTTTCCATCAAAATTTCATAGCAATAAAAACCAGATTTTATGAATCCTGAAAACAGTAGAAGAATGAAAAATTAATTCCCTGTGCAGTGCCCAGAATCCTATGGCAGCTGCAGCAGGAGTCTGACCATAGAGAAGAAAATACTGGCTTTACTGCCAGTGCTGTGGGAGCTGAAGAATGCCAAAGTAAACCATGAAAAAACAGTTAACTTTAAATAATGTGAGAAGTTAACGTTTGTACCTAGTGTAAATATTTTGCTTACAATGCCGCTATCAGGATTGATCAGGATTTTTTTGAATAACACTGGTTTTATGAGTCCTTTGGGAAGCATTCCAGGGGGCATCAGAAGTTGCTAAAGCAATCTCTACACTATAGTTTTCCTGGCTGAAAAATTGCACCTGCCCAGAGATTGGATTGCACACACTTTCAAAGCATTATTACACCATGTTAAGAACAGTGCTCTATTTTTCATAAAGATTACTTATTAATATTTGAAGCAATTCACCTTCAGTGTATCACAGGACTGCAAAATGGACTGGACTATGCTCTGCTCTGCTCTCTCAACTCTTTATTCCCCCTCATCCTGAAGCACTGACTGAGACTACAAGTGAGGTAAAACCAGTGTTAGGAGATGAAAGACCTGGAATCTGGAGAGGCACTGAAAAGAAAAGGTTAAGCTATGGCACCATAGCTTTTCCATCCCCCTCACTCACACCTTGAAATTATACCCTAGTCCCTCCGAACTTAAACCTCCAGCAGCTGTGGTCTGCACCCCTAGAGAGGTCCTTAGGGTGCTCTCTCTTACCCTCTCCCCTGGAAGGTTCCTTATGAAGCATCTCCTGAGCCTGAGCTGCTCCAGCTCATCAGTTGGCCACCACATGGGCTACTGAGCTCCTGCTGTGATGATGGCTGAAGGTTCCCTCCTCAGGACTTGCCCATCCTGTCAAACTGGGAGCTGTGATAGCTGTGCTCCATGGCTCTTTGCTCAGCCCTGGATACCTCCGAGCCTTACAAGCAAATCTCAAAGCAGGGTCTGAACCTCCCTCCAAGAGGAGTGGTCAACCCATGGGCAGCCCTGCTCCCAGCTGGGGGGACTGGGGAACAAAGTCTTCCTCTCAGGTGAACTTTTTTAGAACTTTCCTTTTTAGGACTTTCCTTTTTTCCTTTTTAGGACTTTTCTTTTTTAGGTGTTGAAGACCTTTTTTCCCTTAGTTTAGCCTAAACTGATGGAAATGCTGCTCTTTCTGCCCTTTCCTGGGAGGCTGTCACCTCCCCTACTCGTCCTGACATTGCATGTCTGCAAGGCCAGGTCTCAGACCAGGCATTTGAACCAAAGGATCTGCTGAGCAACTAAATACATTGTCAAAGGCATAAGATGTTCAAGATTCTGGCAGGTAGAGAAACATGGGCTGCAATTTGTTGTCTACAAAACATTGTGGAAAGCCAGTGTGTCAGAGTATCAAGTAGAAGAAAAGTATGCCATGACAAAGCTTTGATGCTGGAGGAAACGTATGTATATAGGGGACCAGAGGAGGTGAAAGGAAAAACAAACTTGTTTTTCACTTTTAAAATGTTATAAATTCCAACAAATACCCATGCATTTTTAATGCTTGCTTTTAAAATGTGAATAATTTCCACTAACATACATGCACTTTTAATTTATGTGAAGCTCTAACACTGCAGTAGATGTTGCAGTAAAATCAACACCAAGAAGAATATGCATTGCACTCAACATCTAATAAGCTGTAGTCTTACAAGAAAACTTCTGGTTTGCCATACTATAAGCATCCTGCCACAATTATTCTCATTTGGTTGAGATGTATGTGCAGAACCTACCATCTGCTAAAGTCTGAAAGCCCTTTCCCACTGCTATGAAATAATTCTATTTCTCATTTAGGAGTCTACTCTGTTCTCTTAGGGAAAAAGGGGTAGATCAGATAATGAAAAATGCATACAATAGAACTTAAAATAACCTAAATGTTGTGAGATTAAGTCCTTAAGATGGAACTTTTTGATTCATGAACTCTCAGAAACATACATTTGTAGGATAAATCTAACAAGCATTACAATTATGATTCTGAATACAAATTCATAGAGGGGTTATGCTCTCTCTTTTAAAATCCCACATTTTGAAAGATTTCTCTCATAATGCAAGGTGCTTCAAGCATTTCTGCTTTTTTAATTGGATGTAGCAATGCTCAGTTACATGATTTTTAGATGGTGTTGGAGACTATTTTCCTAGAATGGCACTAGTCACTATCCTGTAGGGTATTTTAGCATTAAATGGAGGAATACCTTTCAACTCATCTGCTGCTCCTTCACCTCTCTCCTGGCAAGAAGAGAAGCAAAGAGCCTCCTCTGGCTAATAAAGCCCTGGGTTAACTGTAGTGTTCAGCATTACTGTCTGGCTGCCCTTGTTCCTGCTCCACTGAGGTTTATGTTGCCTCAAGGGCATTTTTCTCACAGGAAATTGGTCGGAATGATGTGATGCAGGAGAAACTAACCTGTGGGCAGAGAGCCATCGCAAGGCTCCTTCACTTCTTTATGTCTTCCCCTAAAGAACTCTTACCCTGAACAGTAGTGGGAAAATGCTGAAATGCTGGGGTGTAGGATACAGGACACAACATGATGGGCACAACAGCAGGTTAAGGCTATGAGCCCTCTACTCTTGCTGGTAAATCAATGTTTTTGTTGAGCTTCCTTTTATTTTAGTCCCCAGTTCAGCCTATGTGATGGAGAATGTTTGTTCTATTTCTGGAAGTCGTCCCCCACCAAGCTGTTCATTGACACCTCAGAAAAAAAATAAAAAGATACTTTAAAATATTATGCTGTGGTGGAGTAGGTATTGTGGTCCTGTAAGTGTTCAGACAACTGCTGTGATGAATTTTATACAAAAGCAGGTAGCACTGAGGTAGAGGAGCAGTGTGATTCTGCTGAGTTTTAACTACAGTTTCTGTTCCCTTCTGTTCATTCACATAAAAATACAAAGGTGTATTGATCTGTAAATAATACCACCACCACAAACATACTTACAATAACGTTCGAGAAAGCAACTCCGACCATCCATAAAAACAATCTTGGTTGCTTTGCTAATATGTTGCCTGGAGATAAAACCACCCAGACTGTAAGAAGAATGAACAGCAACAGAGGTGACACAAGAGGTAGGAGTCCTTCATACAATGAATCATTCTTCAGTGTTTTATTTAAATATGCCCTGTAAATAAATTAGAAATTTTATGGAGTAAGAAAGTTTATCCATTCTGTCCCAGCACAGTAACTTTAAATTCTAGCCTAAACTCAGCCCAAGAATTCATCTTGCAAGAACTACCTGTGCAAATGTGCTAGACACCCAGGCATTTAACAAGAAATTGTGGGACACCCAAGTAACTTTTATTTCTGGGATAAATTGTGCAATTTTATTTACATAGATTGCAATCAGCTTCACCATCTCATCATTACACATCAAATGAGCCTTAGTAGCTCTGTTGTTGTAATTATTATCCAACACACCTGTATGCAGGCTTGTGGTGAATTGAAAATATCTATTTTTTTAGAGGATGAAACTTCTGACATGAGGCATGAAATTACTTTAGCCCACATGGCCTCTGCCTTTTTGGTGGCAACACGATCAAGCACATGGCTGGAGGGCACTGCTGTTGTCCAGCTCTAGAGATGATGCCCCTAGATAATCCAACATGTTGCCAAAGGGGAGGCTTTTTTTGTTTGTTTGCTAAGTAGAGTGCAGGAAAAATAATAATGCATTGTGTTTTCTTGGCAATTTTAAGTTGTCTTTTAAAGGTAGTGCTATTAAAGGTAGTAAATAACTATTTCTTCTTGGGTCAGAAAAAGGTGACTGTCAGATGAAGAGCTTTTCATGCTACCTTGCTTCTGTCTCACTCAGGCAAAACTCACTAAGAGAAAATATGCTGGGAAACATCCTTTAAAAAGTATCTGAACAATTTTATAGGAACAGCTAGACAAAAAAAATTCCAATAAATATCTTTCTCATTCCAAAAAAAGTATTCTTCTGGTAAAATAACAACTGAGACCAGGCAGCAGGATGAAGAAAGAGAGGAGATGACTGGAAAACTCAAATTCTTCACTACCTAATAGTTTATGTGTGCATCCTTCAGGCAACCCTGACTGGATGTTTAAACTGTGCTTTTCTGTTTGGAGGAATGATAAACCCACTGCAAGGCTTGAGAGAAACTGCATCAAATGATGACTCAAAAGGGAAAACACTAAACAAATGCCCTGATGATGAAAGGAAAGAACTGACATGCCCAAGGTGTTGTCCTCTTCCCAGTCTTCCCCGAACCAGAGTCCCTTGCACCACTTGGCCCCCAGCCTCCTCCCAGTGCTGCTCCCAGCACCCTGCCTCAAAGCCCAGCCTGGCTGTGGGTCCTTAGCCCTTCTTGCCCAAACTGAGGGCTACTGATGCTTTTGTTAACTACACTGAGAAAGTCACAGCATTTAAAGTGCTGTGTAGGAGCAATGTGGTGTTGCCTTATAGTCTCTTCAAAATGTAAACCTTAATACTTATTTCCAGTAATTCCTGAAGACAGACACTGACAGTCCTTCCTCCAGGACACTTAGGATCTGAGACCTGATGTGACAGATGAGTGAAATGGGCTAGGAGGCAGCATAAATAAAATAGGCCATCAAAGTATAAACTGTGTATAAAATGCCTAGGTTCAGCAAGCCAGCTCTCAGATGTAATCAGAGCTTGCCACCTGCTCTGCCTGTATCTGATGGCAGATATCTGCAGATTTCATATAGAGAAGAGTTTCACAGAAGGATCTGGAAGACAATAAAGTACTTCATGGAGTGCAGGATGATTAATTACGACACTTGACCCAGGGCAGGTAGAAGTTACAAATCACATTAAACTGCAAAAAAAATTCAGTGTTTATAACCTCAGGGCTTTCATCAGTTTATGATGTGGGACCAGCATGAGACTGCCTGGAGAATGGTGAGTAAAATGAGAAGTTGAGTTATAAGCATCGAAAAGAAGCCAGTCAAATCCTCAAAATTGGCCAAAACAACCTGTTAGTATATTATCAGGACAGCATCTGACTGAAAGAAGCTAGGCGACTTCAAGCATTATATTTATTCCTCAAATGAGGAAAATTTCTCTGTTCAATATACAGAATTAAATGGGAAGGTATAGAATTTACTTAATGCTAATTAACTTACCTGTGAATGTTGTATAGTGTTTGTGGAAATGAAAGAAATAAACTGAAGCCTGGAAGAGAAAAAAGATTCAGATGTTATGATATACATTCCTGATACACTGGTAGCCTCAGAGTTTTCTCATATGATAACAGTTTTTATGCTGGTTTTAAAATGTATTGGTATTCCTGTACTCATCACAGTATATGAATTGTTTGGAGGCTTTAGGCAATAAAGAAACCTTCCTCATTTTTCCAAAGTTAATTGCTAGAAATAGCCGCTGATACAGATTTTCTCGTACAATCAGTGACAAGACCAGAAAGATTTTTAAAATTTCTGATGCAGTTAAGAGGTAGGGTCAGTTCTATAGGTTCTGCTGGACCTAAGAAAGAGAATGGCCCCATTTTGCAGGAGCTGCTCTCCATTATGTAGAAAAAAACCCCAAGACTGACACCAAAAGCTTTCTAATGGAATATATAAAGACTATCAACCTCCAACAAGGCTGTCCACATTACTGGGGAAACAACAGGTTTATAGTTCAACATACTAAGGTTCAACTAATGATCTGCTTTGCTGATAGCATGGCTCAAATTAATTAATTTTCACCATATGGCCATGAGGTTTTTTATGATTATTTTTTTTTTAATAGTGACCTTTCTGGAGCTCAGCTTTAACCTGCAAAGGACAAGGAATCATGGCTGCTATCATTGTGTTCTACCTGCACTGCTGTCAGTATTACCAAGACAGCTGCTACCAGCCCTGAAGACTCAGTTGTATCCTGTCTAACACCCACATCCCAAATAAATCGGTCGACCCAAGGCTCAAAAAAGAGTTCCAACAAGAAGTGGAAGGTTTAAATAGAAAATCAACAGATTAGTCAGCCTAAATGGTGAAAAAATACATAATCCTTTTTTAATCTGCGACACTCATTTTCTGTGTGTTTCCCCACAGAGCTCTTTGGTTTTGGTTTTCTTCCTCACTTTTTGTGTATCAAGTGCTTTTCCCCATTTTGTTTGCTGCTTGGAAATTGCTCTGCATAGTATGTTTCTGCAAGGTTTTATATTATAAGGCATGAGGGTTGTTTTGGGTGCACTAGCGTAATAGATAATTCCTATGTTGTTATGGGGAAGGCAAGCACTCTGACGTGGTAAAGTTTCTGATTTTACCTTAAAAAAATCTCATCTAAGAACCACAGCGTACTGTTTGTATAGAAAAGTAGCAAACTTAAATCTCATTATTAGAAATAAAGAAACCTAAGAAGACACAAAGGAAAGGAGGGATTTCAGTGGACTCTGTACTGAGGCTAAAATGGCATAGCAGAGTCTTGAGCAATGTCAGTGTTTACAGTTCAGTCCTCATCAAAGAAATACCCAAGTGTTTAACATGCTCTGGCCAAAGTGGCCATTCAAGAGAAGGAAAACCAAGAAAGCATGAATACTGGAGATCAGGATTGTCAGAAAACAAAAACAGATGAAAAGCATAATCTATTTCTCCAGTTGTTCTGATTAACTTTTAAAGAGAAAGAATCAAAGAATTGGAAAAAAAATGTTCAGCTTGTAAATAATTTCAGGTATTGCATTTTTACATGTTTACTCCTTGGTTTTGTTTTCTAAAAAGAGGAAGATAATGAGCTCTGCTTCTTTACCACGGTAGGAACTCTGCATCAAACAGCTGAAGGATGTGCAGCTGAAGTAATATCCCAAGTATCCTGTAAATAAATTTCCAAAATTCTCAAGCTTAGAGCCTTCAGAATGATCTGTGCTTAAAGTGTGCTCCAGTTAGCTATGTTTTCTATTAGGCAGGGAGGGCTAGTTCAATAAAATCTTGAGTTACGTACAGCAGTTCCAACATCTGTATCACATTAGAGCAGACATGAGACAAAACATTGACTCTTGAGGTTAAATCTAAATTTCCTGCTGCAATCCTGAAGTTTGATTTGTTAGGAGAAAAGCAACCGAGAGGAACAGAAATAGAGACTAGAACTAGAAATAGAACTCAAAGACCAATGGTTGCCAACAATTTGTTATTTTTATGAAGTGCCATTTTAGTTAGAAATAACACACTGACCACAAACAATCCCTCAGATAGCTGAAAGCCTCTTTTGGGCTGGGGCAGTTACCCCAGTTACTCCTCTGTATTTTTACAGGGCTTCCCTTTCAGAGAGCTGAGGATGCGATAGGGAAAGCAAAGGGTGTTCCCCTGTTTCTTATGGGATTTTCAAAATTCCATCATTTCCTACAACATGTTGCTTTCCCATCTTTTTTTTTTTTTTTTTTTTTTTTTTAGCTAAGGAGGCCTGGCTTGGGGGCTGCTTTTGGTCCTCATTAAGTCTGCTTTTTAATTGACATTAAGGATCCCTTTGTGCCCAGGAGCTAAACTGCTGCTTCCGCATTGCTGCCATTCCCTCCTGCTCTGGGGAACAAAAGGTGCAGCCTGGAAAGCAAAGCCACTGCTGTCGCTCTGGCCCTCAGCCACTCAGGCACTGCCCAAATTGTGATGATGAAGCTTTTTCTTTTTTGCTTTTCTCTTTTTTTCTTTTTTTTCTTTTTTTTTTATTTTTATTTTTTTTTAATGTCCTGAAGACACGTATTTTATTTTGAAATCCTTAAAAACTCCCAGTTTAGTGTATTAGACATTTTTAACACACTACAGGAAATACAACTCATCGAGTGGCTATTGGGAGTATTACTGTCATTCCAGTATTTTTAAATTTCTCCTGTAATATTTTCCCCGATTTTCCAGCTGATTTAAATTCTGAGACCTAACAATAAGAACACAGGCCTGTGTTAGAGGCAGAAATACCAAAACACAGATGGGTGGCACAGATACACACAGGGAATTCTTGTGTCATGCTAGGCTCAAAGTAGCAAGCCCAAATCCAAGGATTTAGGTACAACCCTATGGTCAGTCCTCTGCCTTGCACTATCCTGACTCCCTTTTCAGAGAAATGAGCATTTTAAAAGCTCTTTAGAGGAGAATAATTTTGTTTGTATTAAAAAAACCAATCAAACAAAAACATCAATGCATTCAAGAATTCAGGATTAGAGACATGTCATAAATAAAGATGTACCTTGCTTTCCATTATATATATATATATGCATATATATGAACACACAAGTACATACACACATACACACACACACATATATATACTTATGAATATATATATATATTAATGTGTATAAAAGGGATCAAAAAGATAATTCCCATCACTTCTAGTGGCAACTTTAGATTTCATTTGGTGCTTTTCAACATGTGCTACAGCTAGCATGTGATGGATACCACAGTACATTTGTCCCCATTGTCAGTCTAGACTAAGAGTAATGTAATTAAGTTTAGTCTCATGAAGATGTCTTAAACCATGACCTAAAGATTACTGAGGGCCTGCTGACAGCTTGGTTATGTTTCTGTGACACGGTGCAGTTCCTGAATGTGGCTGCTGTACCTCAGCTAATGTAGGCATTCCTGCAAAATACAGACTTGCATGTTGTAAAGGAAGAGAGAGTATGGCCAGAAATGAACTGCTGACACTACTGTCAGCTCTGGAAAATGCTATTTAAGATAAAGCTAGAAGGCCTGTCACAGGCAGGCAGGTTTCTGAAAACACCAAACTTCACAGATTGAGAACACAGCTAAATAAAAAAAGCAACTCCAAGTAGGTAGCCAAGACACCTAAAACAATATTTTCAAAGAAGGAAAATGTTTATGTTAGCTGTTTATCTTCTCCACACCTTTCTCATCATAAATTGTAGTTGTTGTCATGTTCCAGACAAGTGAAAACATCCTAAGAAAGGAAGTAAAATATTATTAAGAATTGGCTCTTCCTGATAGTTGAAAGTTAAAAAATTAGACAGTGCAATAAAGGGATGTAACTTCAGGCCAAGTTTCATCACTGCACTGGAATTTGCAGGAATATGTACAGGAAAGTACCTTTCCATTCCCCCTGCACTCCTCCAGGGAAGACCCCTCAAAGCATTCCTACCATTTCGGAAGCTGTCAAGGACACTGTGTAGACCTCCTGGGCATACTGCAGAAGCTGAGCTTGGTAAAAATCAATTCACTAAATCAATACTCACAAATTTCACTAATCAAAATCACAAACGAAATACCACCACCCTCCTCTCCTGTTCTGCAGTTGCCCCATGGCCAGGACAATGCTTGGCCTTGCTATCACTAGGTTGAGATTCCATCATAGTCAACACTTGTTTTAAGGAAATGGCATGTCAAATACAGCATTTACCTTTCCTAGCTATCAGAAAAAAAGAAAAAAAAAAAGAAAAAAATAATCTTTAGGCCTTAATATTAGATTGGAAAAATCTTTATATATTTTTTCCATGTTTTTTTTTCCAAATTTCTTCCACATTTAGAGCAGCCAAGAACGTGAAAACTTCTTAACTTGCTGAATGTTTGTCACACTGATCATTGCCTGGAAGCAAGCTTCATCAAAAGGTGAACATTTAAAAGCACCTGTAACTGGAACAGCAGCTTTTCATGGAACAGTGTGATTTTCTCAGGCATCTCTTAAGAAGACAACTCTTTCAATTGGTTGTGCACACAGATAATTGCATATTGAGATGTTCATTAACTATAAAATTATGTTTTATTATTATATAAAATTGTAAAATTAGAACCACTTAGTAAATGGGAAACAAAATTTAGAAAATTTAGATTTAAATCAGCCTGTAAAGTCTGAATACATTCAGCAATTTAAGGACAGATGAAAAATACACCCAAACAGACCTACACAAGGTTATTTACAGGGTTTGAGAAGACAGTGCAAAGACAGGACAGTGCAAACACAAGCACTGCCTTTGTGCACATAGTTGATACATGTTTTTTATGTTTAGCATGTAAGATACTTCTTGAGTATAAAGACTGTAAGGGGGTGCATTTATGATGCTTATTTTCAGCATCTAAGGAAGTACATGCCACATTTATCTCTCTTGAACTGGAATCATGATCTCAGAGGTCTTTTCCAGCCTCAATAATTCTGTGATTTTGTGATCCTAAGTCCAACCTAAATGTAAATTAGCATTTGGAGCACTGGATTTATTATAGATTGAGAAATTACTTCATGGAGGTAGATGCTTCTTTGATGTAGTCCTATTCACACAGCACCTACACATCATTCCCTTCTTCTGGGCAGAGCAAGAATCAAGCACCAGAGGATCAGTGACTCTGAGAAGCCCAGGCTGGCTTCCAGAAGGACTGTGACAGGTGAGCTCCCTTGTTTGACTTTCCTCCAGGGCTCCCACTGCCCAAGAAATGACCCCTCACAGATAACACCACCAAACCCACTCCCACTTGCAATCAGCATCCTGTGACACTTCTCTGCCTCCAGGCTTCAGAGCTCTGGTTTTCTGGGTTATTGTTCTGACTGGTGCAGATGAGTTACTCCCAACATGAACTTATCTGCTTCTTATATATGTATCTTGAGTGACAGGTGAGTATTTCACACCCTTTACTTCAATGTAAGCTCTTACAATCTGTCACAACAATGCTTTAATCAATGTTAAATTGGTGACAGACATGTGGAAGCCGACTCATGTTAACCACCCTTTTAAAACAAAGCTAGTCAAGGCCTGTTGGAGAGACAACATTTTGAAAACCTATCACTTACTGTTCATCATTCAGCTGTCCATCAGTAAGGCAGAACCATGAGACATTTTGCAGTGGGAACTACAGGAAATCACTACAGGATGACTTACCTGTGTGAGGTAGAAACAACTTTTAAGTAATATATGTAAAAAAGAAAAATTCCTTTCACTTAAGTCAGAAATGCACTTAAGTTGACTTTGTGATTACTGCTTTGCACTACAAAAGAACCCAGAGACCTTGATATGGAGGCTCACAGGATCACAAGTTTTCCAAGATCAGTATGAGAGAGCAGGCTGCTCCATGCAGAAGCAGTTGCCTAGAGAAGAGGCTGAGGACCACATTCACATTACTCCATCCAAAAGAAATCTGCCCACCTGCTGTGATGCAGATATGCTGGATGAATTTATAGGAGATAAATGTCCTGCTAAGGACATCCAGATCCCTAAGGACTTCAGATACATTAAAATGAATAAAACTATGGCACAGTTCTACTTTAACACCAATATAGTAGAATCAATTTCATTCTTAACCAAACAAATGTGAATTTCAGATCATGTCTGTTTGACCAAGGCTTTTAAAGTATTTTGTGATGCTGAGAAAAAGAGCAGGTAGCTGTGTAAGTATGCACAGCATGGATGTCTGTGTCCTCCTTCAAACCAGAATGCAGTGTAAGGACAAGGCACTTTTAGATGGGTAGCTGTGCTTTCCCACTGACAGAATTCAAATACTTGCCAAGTTTCATATGTTGTGGTTTGGTCTGATAATTACTTTGTTTGCTGCTAATATGTTTTCATTTATGTATTTGCTCCTCGTTTTATATACTGAAGTAGCTCAGAGAAGGAGTGAACTTCAAGGAACCCACACTCTACAAAAGTCTGCACAGAACCCAAGCCAATACACACCACAGGAAAAAAAATCTGAATCTTTGGCCCCATCTCTTAAAAGAAAGTTAAAGCTTCAAATCTCTGACAGATGTTAGCACTCCATTCACATTTCATGTTCAAATCTGTATTTTGAAAATTTGTCTTAAGCTTTCCCACAGGCTTCAGTAGCCAGATCTGGGCACTACTGACCAGGTAGAGTGGACTCAAATGTGCCACTAGACTACAGAACTGTCTGTCTCATCTGCCACAGAACTACAGCAGATCCACTCCATGCTTTAGTGATCCTTTAAAAGCAAAGCCTATTCTTGTGGTTGTAATACTGAGGAGGAGCAGGAATCTTTCTGAGCCTCCAGGAGTCATTTTTCCAGCCTAGCTTTCTAAGGAATGAAGCTGACATGATAACACTTTCCTTGTTTGTGTGCATCCTATCATAACTTTCTGAGCCCTCTGGTCAATTCTGAACAAACAGGTCAAAGGAAGTTTCCTGTAAGTTGCATGGAAATGAACAGTCAGGTAGAGGAAAATAGACACATAAATGTCTCCAGCAAGGGAAGAACTGCAGCCTCAACTCGAATTTTATTAGACATTATAAAATCTACCTCATAAAGAGCTAGTATGAATGCCCCGAGAATGGGAAATGCTTCATTCAGAACATGCACTTAATGCAGGTCATTTAATTGCAATATGAGAAAGAAATCATCATCAATTAATAATGATGCTCCCTGAACTACCAATGTTTACCTGTCAGTTCAAATCTTCTTATGAAGCCTCTGGCACAATTTGTGTTACTGGACTTTATGTAGGGAATTGACAGTTTTAAAATGCTTATTATAAATATTTTATATTGCTCTTAACTTGACAGCACAGTGACAGGGAATGCTAGACCTTTGGGATGCCCTGGGGGGCTGAAAATAAATGATAGCTCTCAGCCCAGGGCTGCCCTTTGAGAGAACCCTCCTTAGCCAGAAAATACTATAGGACAATTGTGGTTAAATCCCAAGAGAGCTTTTGGAGTCACCCACAGGAACCTTGCTGAGAGCAGAAGTAATTAGTTCCAGCTGAGCACGCAGGCACATAACCTTACAAAGGTCTGGCTCCTGTCATGCTAGGAGAGAAAAGGCATTTCTGTCTAGCAGCCAGGACAACATATTCTGGAAACAGGAAAACAGCCTTGCTCCTTTGGTGTTCAGCTAGGTGTGTGCTTTGGAACTGAAGGATGGAACTGCATTCGCTGCCTGTGAAAAATTTTGGTTTTATGCTCAAAGGGTAGCTGAAAAATTCCCATAAAATACCATGCAGAAGTTTCTCTGCTTCACAGGGGAGTCCTCTGAGGTCACTGTTCAGCAGCCTACAGGTGTTCACAGCATGCTAGACAGTTCCCAGGGACATATATAAAGCTCTCTCTGGGGAGGATTTCCTAAAACACCTAACCTAAACACCAGGACTGCTGCACTTTTATGTATATCTTTGTCTGTTCTGGCACCTGATAAAAATGCCATTATTTTCAGCAAGTGAGTGTCACCTGGTGATACCACAGCTTCCTCTGAGGTGGAAGAGTTAATCCTTAGGTTGTATGTGGGCTATTCTTTTTTTTTCTTCTTCTTTTTTTTTTTTTTCTTTCTGTGTGCAGAACAGTAAAAGCACGAAATGACATGTGAAACCTCTGCCAAGCAGTGATGGAGTAGCTACAGGTTCATTGTTAGAAGGACCACTAGTGACTACTAAATGCCATCAGGTGGTTAAGGACAGCCTGTTATGGTTTAATGGCTCCTCTCAGGGTCCTGGGAAACTAACTCGTAAAAAGCACCAGAAAACCACTACATCCCTTTTTCTTTTAACAGCCCACAAAGGCATTTAACTGAGCATTCCAGAGAGTGGGCACTCTCAATACAAATGGATCTGACTGAGCAAGACACACTTGCTGCAGCTCCTCTGAAGGAGAGAAGAATTTATTCTTCCTAACTGCTCAGCCCTTAGTGTAAGTTAGACCAACACTTTTTCTGCAGTCACCTCTTGCAATTTGGTGCAAGCTTCTACAAACTTTACATATCCATATTCACTGCACACAGGCTACCCAGTGAAAACTGGCTTAATCACTATTGCTAAGTTCAGATTCAAACCTATGGGGAAATGGCCATGCTTGCTGGATCAGTAGGATATTCAGTGGAAGGATTCTACTTTTTTAATATTTAAATGTAGTGCCTGTTTTTAAGAGATTTACTAACTTTATAATACAGGCCCTAGCAAAATAGTTTCTCTTGTTCCTTAAACCCAGACTAAATTATAATTAAGCTGCCAAAGTTGCCCTGTTAATGACACTGTGGATAGCGTGCGAGAATGTTTTTAAAGAAATGTTTTGGCCCTTACTGATGCCTAATCTGCCTGGGACCATGATGGAAAAAACACTCAGTTCCCTGCTCACAGATCCAGTCATGCAGGTGTACCACAGGAGTCAGAAGCAGTACTTCTTTCTAATGCTAAAAAAACCCCTTTGCTTTACTGCTGGTTTTGGTAGAGTATGGAAAAGGATGCTCACTTCTGCAGCTTTGATGCCATTGACATGCTTCCCTATAACAAACCCTCCTAAGACATTGAGCAGTTTGAATTAAACCTTCATCCATGACTTCCCAAATGCAAAGGAAGAGCAAGCACTCATCTCTCCAGGACTTTCACAACACTCCTCATACCTCACTGCCCTGCAGCCACCAGAGGGCATTTTATAGCAACACCTCTGCCAAGCTGAGCTATTTCTTTCTTTCTTTTCCTTAGAGTGCCCTAGAGAGGTCTGACACTAAAAACAAAATAAAAAATAAAAAAAACCCTAAACAATTGCACAGTCTTGGTCACACACGGTCAGTTTTATACTCTGGACCGCCAAAGGACTGTCAAAACCACATCCCTGCACATGATGCTCAGAGAAAGCATGGCTTGGACTGAGGGTCCTTTCCAATATGGGAATTTTGGGAAGTAAAGCTGATGATGGAGGTGCTACCTGCTGAAGGTGTCTCCATAGGAAAGGGTGATAAAAAAACACATTTCAGTGAAGTGAATTCAAAAGTCCCCCCAAAATGCTCAGAAGCACTTAGAATCCCTAAAATTTATATCCTGCTTTCTTCACCTTCCAAGAAACACATTGAAGCTATTTCATACACACACATTTTTAGCTAAGATTAAGATATTTCCAGCTCATTAAAATGTAACTACTCTTGTTCTCAGTCTAGCTACAGAAATTGAAAAATGTTCAGTGCTTATTTCAAACTATCCTGACAGTACCAAATAATGAGCAAATAGGCTATTGCTGTGTATGAAAAATCCATCACTTCAGTTCAGAAAGTAAATCTAAAGAAGAGCTTAGAAACCATATAGATCTTTCAGATCTACAGTTGTGTCTCCTAAGATTATTTAAATAATGCCTACTATCCATAATGTTTTGGAGCATAGTGTGCTGCAGGCCAAAACATTAAACTTGTGATATATGTGTGAGCAACATATACCTGAGTGACACAAGGCGATCCTGATACTTTGAAAGCAACCAGCACACAGCACTGAACTGCTCATGGCAATAAGAGACATTTTCTGTATTATTAGTATGCAGCAGATAGTAATTCAGCGAGGAAAGATATTTCCAAAATTATCTACTTTTTAGAAATTTTTCAATACTTGCCCTTTTAATCAGCTCTGTTCATGAGGGTTTTGGTCTAGTTAACACACATACACAAAAAAATCCCAAAAAACCCCCCAAGACCCCAGCAAAAAAATATGAAGGAAATAGAAGAAATATCTAATAAAATAATTTTAAAACAGTGCAATTTTCCATGGATCTGGACACTTACCTATAAGCAAGATTACTAATATATCTGTGATGTAATAACCAAACAGGAAAGGCTTCTGCCAGACTTCCACACCAACAGCACCAGTGAGAAGATATGCTGCAATTAATACCTATAGGAAAAGGATAAAGTATTGTCAATCCTTTACTTTTAAAGGCACTGAATTTTGCTTATGATCTTAGTAAAAGTGTAAGTGTAAAAAAAAATAAAATCTGTTCTTTTCCTCCTGCCTACACTCTACAGGACTGTGCTGACATACCTAAACAATTACTTCTAAGAAGTGAAGCATCTTCCATGCTTACCAACAAAATTATTTAAAACATATGAAATACAGTGAGCAAGCAGCAACTCTGCTAATGTTGGCACCTGTCTGCATGTGGTAAGTAATACTGACACACCTTTTCAAAACACCTGATTTCTAAATCCCTTCTTAAAGCCAGCTCTCCCCACTGATAATGCACTTTCTCATATCCATCTACAGGCTTCAGAATTAGCAGTGGAGTTATTTTTGCAGCTCAGCCCCCTGAATTCATCATATAAGAATAACTGAGAGGGGAAAAAAGAAAATCTAAGCTCACCTGAAATATAAAAAAAAATCCAACTGAATGTGAAGAAATAAAAAGAAGAGGAAGGAGGGAGATGAAGTCTTCCTTGATTTATATGTCATCTGACAGACAATATCATTACAGGACACGAAGAGAAACAAGTAGTCAAACTTCATTAGGAGTGAAAGGACTCACACAGGAGACTCATGATTCAATTTCTGGAGTGCCACTGGTTTCAGTAGAGATGCAAAGGCAGTTTCTACTTACTCTTCAGAGTTAATTTTGTGTCCCAGCTCAGGTCAGAAATCTTAATGCAGTCAGAACCCTATAGCTCCTACATCAATACCTTTCACATCCATTGCAATGCAAGTAGAAGCACTACCTACAATTTATGGCACAAATTGTCCAAGTTTTACCATTTTGAGCATGTAACACAGCTCCTAAGCCCTTAAGTCCTTGATCCCACCTCCTCAAAGGACTTTCTTCTCCTTTGAAACCTGGCTTAGCCCAGGCCAACCCCCTCTGCAGCCCCTGCTGCTGCTGGCACCCAGCTGGCAGGACTGCTGCCCCCCTTGTTCTGTAGGATGTTTGGGTTTCAGTTGTTTAGTTTTGCTATGAGACTCATGAGGAGCTCTATGTTTCATGCTACATCTCCCTCAACCACTTGACCTATTCGAGACTTGGATTAAGAATGAATTGTGAACATACATTTTGGCTCTAAATTAAAACAAGTACATTATTGATAATGTCATTTAGGAGACTGCATATTCAGGTAACACACAGTAACTTTCATTCTTTCCTTCAATACAGCTTCTCACTCTGGGATGACAAATATTTTCCAGCTTTACTTGCATGACAGATTTTAGGGGTTTGTTGTTGTTGTTGTTTAGCTTTTTCAAATACTAATTTTTTACTACTATTGTTTACCATTATGTTTTTTTCTCATTTTTAATTTCAAATACATTTCACAGACTCATAGAATTACTTAGGTTGGAAAAGACCTTTCAGATCATCAACTGTACAGATCATCATCACCAACTGTAAACCTAACACTGCCAAGTCTGCCATTCCTCTAAACTGGATTAACTGCTTTAATTTAAAGATACGCTGAAAATCTTTTCTTTTGGTAAGACGTTAGTTAAGATTACAGATTAGTAACAGAACACTGATGTCCATTAAACTCCCTATTACACCTTGATACTATTGTATTTGACTTCACTGATTTCTCTGATCTAATTTCAAGATTCTTGCCCTATCAGTATGTGAGTTTTAAAGACTTCTGCTTGAATAGGGAGTTGCAGAACTGGATGTCTGAACAACCTCTGTAAGAACAAGCAGCACAACAGATCTGCAATGGAGAAGAACAGGCACCCATGAAAATTATGCATTGGCCCATTGAAGAAAATGGGTCAAATTTTGGTCTAAATGAAGGGCATGTAAAACAGGTTTAGCAACCAACTACAACATATCTAACACTTGGCTTTCTGAAAAAATAATGTTATCTATAAGACATGACAGATGGACTGCTGGCCCCACCAAAGTTGTTGGCAAAATTCCAACTGGCTTTGCTGGAGCCTGAACTTACCCTCACACGTTGAATTCTGAACAAAACATTTTGGCAAGTGATAAAAGAGGAGTTTCAGTATTATCTGTTACTAGAGCCAGTACTTTCAGCAGTGGAGTCATGAGTATCACTGTCAGATGTCAGCACACTTCTAGGAACAGCAGCGTTGGTGCAAAGTGCTCTCCCAGGGGGATCCCCCTGCCCTGAGACTTGGTGATGCAGCACTCACAGGTTGAAACTGCCTCTTATTTAACAGATGTCGTGTACAAAAAAACCCCAACACTCTGGATTCAAATTTTTGGAGTTTTGTTTTTCAAGGATTCAGAACTTTGACTTCACTGTGGCAGTCGCAAAGACCTGGACGGACGAGAAAATAGCTGCACCCCCTGATATAAGCTATTTCAGCAAAATTTGAAGATTGTAAAAATTATTAAACAAAAGCTAAGGATGTTAATCTATGTTTTTAAAAGCACTGCTGGTAAAAAAAATGTAGAGCAACGTTCCTAAGTACAACTGGAAAATCCTAGTTAAGATAGCTAGGTTTTCTACTCATCTTTTTGGCATCAATCAGCTTCAGTACTTTTCAGATTAAAATGTAGTCTATAGAAAGTAAAGGTAATTGCAACTTTTTGTAAAATGGGAAGTTCAAATTCAATAACACAAGAAGAGCTACTTAGGCAAGTTTAGTGTCAAACACACACTATCTTGGATTCTAACTCACTGTAGCGTCTGAACAAGAAAGTTTCTGGCTTGCCAAGCCCTTATCTATGAGGAGGAGGAGCATTTATGCAGACAAAAATCTGAAAATAGATGGTGTTAATTTATAGGCCTTTTGATATGGCTGAACAGCAGGATGGCTGGCTTCTGAGCAGTGGCTCCCTATCTTGTCACAATTCTGTGAATCACAGAAACATAGTCACCTGTGTCCTCCATAAAATCAGAATATTACTTCTTAGTTGTGGCATTGGGAAAATTCTCTATAACCATAAGGCAATATAACTTCTTGAAATCTCTTGGCTTCTAGCCTTAATTGTTCTCTAAAGTATTTGCTTTTTAAAATCACCATCTCTTTCATGTCTTTCCACCACGGCAGGTGTAAGTTTTGTGACTAAAGTATTCTTTCTTTTTTCTCCCTAATGATTTACATTTTCTGTTTTATACACAGGAAAAATTTGTATGAACTATATTTTAGCATGAGTTTTGTAAACTGCTTCTCAAAAGAAAATCCAGTATATGACACCCAAAGAAACTTTTCCCCTGTTCTGACTGAAAGGAGAAAAAGTTCTACAATGTTTAAGTTACTACCTCCACCATATACTTCATTTATTTGGAATTTCAAGGCAGGCAGTGTTCTCCCTGGGAGCCTAGCTGCAATTATCCAAAGCCATAGGGCAGAAACAGCTAGGAAAACATCTCAAACCCAAAACCTTATGGTCTGGGCTTATGGTCTGGGCATCCGTGTCTGCAGACATGACTGTATGGATATCCTTCCCTTCACAGGGCTAGGGCTGGTCCAGAGAGAGCTGCCTGTTGCCTTTCACACTGACTACTTTTGGCCTTTTTTCCATCTTGCTGTCTTGGCTCAGGAGAGTGAGGAGAAGGAGCATAGACTCGCCTGGATCACTCCAGCTCCCACATAGCTCTTATTTTCACTTTTAAACTTCTATTTAGAATATAAAGGGTACCTTCCTGTAATACTTAGGGCAGCATCAATACAAGTATTGATACAGGTATCACTATATCATATTAAAGAAAAACGAGCATTTTGTTCCCCTACTATGAATTCAACTACAGTGGCTTATGAAAAGCAACAGCAGCATTAGGAGAGTACTTTGTTAAGGGAATATTAAAATTTTTCAGGAGAAAAATCGAGTTTTGAACAATCCAGAGGAAGTCTGTGAAAAACTACTATATGCCAGGAAGCCTGAAATGTTCATTTCTCAGGAAATCTTTGTCTTTGCTTTTTTCCAAGAAGCCAAATTTGCAGGTATTATCTTTCTTTGGGTTTGTAACAAGATGTACACAAAAACATAGCAAGGGTTTCTTTTTTAGGCTTCCCTCCAGCCCATGCCTTTTGGGGGGTTATGGTTACTTAAAAGTGCATTAAAACAGTCTGTGTGAGAGTGTGTAAAGAGGCTCCTCTCTGCATCTTTTCCTACCTGCAGAGGAGTCAGCAGAAGGAAAATCCTTGTGCTGTAGGGAGGATGAGGGAAGAGTGTTCACTGTTGTAGATGCCTTGACTACTTGAGCCCGGACCCACAAACCTAACAGTCCACTGACCAAGCATATCTCAGACACATTACAATAATTTTTCAAGTTTACACACCACAGTTTCCTATAAATATCTGTCTGTTGTAAGCAAAGCTAATTGCAGTACCAATTACAGCCCAGCAGCTAGAGCAATTAGGTTACCAATTCTGACAAATCACCAAGTTGCAGAAATATCTGATCAGCATAAATCCCACAAATTTCTTTGCTTCTAATGAGGCATTTTTTTGTGAGGAACAGCAGCTCTCTTCATACCACATTTAAGAGGGAGGCAGTCAGAGGGCTGTCTGGGTTTATAGGCAGCAGAGCTGACTCAGCAGTGTCCTGGGAGCTTCGTGCCAGCTGAGCTTTCATTAAGGTCAACAGTTATCTATTTGCACATTTATACTAATTACTGTATTTCCTGAGCTTTGTGATGATAACAAATTCCAGAGATCCTGGCTATCATAAATTTTAAAAGTAGAAGCAAGGGACTAGACCACCTGAATATCTGACATGCCAGTCCAATAGCACCGTGGTGTCAGTGAAATTATTGAAAATGGAGCAGAGAGGAGCATTCATGCAGCAATTCAGTTAGGAAAGCCACAGGGGAAATACTTAACTAATTGCTGGGAATTAGCCTGAAAGCAGCTCCTGAGTGGTTCCATCCTCTCTTCCTCTGAATGTTACTGTGGAAATATCTGGCAGAGAAGTTGGGAGGGGGGGCACCATTACCTTTCTTAATCATAATCAGCCACTTCTAGTGTCCTCAGTATCCTCTCCTCCCAAGTAGCTGGATAGTGTACACATCATACAGAATTTGCTGAATGGGTTTAAAAACAAGAGCTACAAGTCCTGTCTTGTCTTTGTTCATAGGCAGCCACAACTACAAAGCTAATTTTTACAGATGGGAAAAACTGATATACAGACAATTCAATAGTGCAGTCTTCCACTGCTGTTCATGGTTGTGCTATATAGGATCAGAAGATCCTTACATTTATATGATTATCATTTTTAGTATAGGCAAACCATCACAGAAGTTACTAGAAAGCAAGCATGCACGACAGTAATTGAGCACAAGAGGGGAACAGGAAATAGCATTTGTTAGCACCTTGCATCCAAGTTAATCAATGCAGTTTACAGACTTTACTGTAAGTCAGTCTCACCACAAACCAGTCAGGCAGGGAAATGTTATTACCATTATTTGCCAGATGGGAGAGCAGTGGCAGAGGCACAGGTCACTGGAAGGTACTGACAGAGTTAACAGTCCTGCTCTCCTAGCTGATACCCACTCCCATATTTAACCACTAACATAGTATGGATGCCATAGCAATTCAAAAAAGTTTTCTAAACATCCACTTGTAAATCTACAGAAATCATCTGAGCAACAAGTGACATTGGTTTGAACATAGCTATTCCTCTCCTGCTGGAAGAACTTCACTAAGAAGCCTTGTTCAAACAGGCCTGAAACTTGCAGACCAGCTGGCTGCCTAATGTCTTAGTTCTAAGCCAACTTCTTCTCCCACAACCTATTTTCTAGGGGACAAAACAGATGCACCACAGCTGGACCACCATCTCTGGGTTGCTCTCAAACCACTGGATTCTGATTATGTTTACAGCAATACATCTGCAGCCATTAATTCAAATACGATATTTCCATTAAAACACATACTTGAATATTTGTCAAACTCCTTTTCAATTATGTATATTTGGCTGTATCTTTCATCTCACGCTTGTAACAGGAAGCTCAGAGGACTGGGACTGTGCTCTTCGGGATGCAAGAGCCTGACTATCTAAGAAAAGGTGAAGTCAGCCCAGAAATCCCTGTGCTGGACCCTTGCCTGTGCAATAAGCTTGTTACTGCTGCTACTCATTTGTGTACTGAGCCCACCACTCACTGTGATGCCCTGGTCCTGCTTCTGAAGAGGGGTACCCTAAAGTAGGACTGTAAGCCAGTTAGGAATGTAGCTGGGGACTGGCTGTAGGCTTATATATAATTCACATTACTGAATGTCATTCGCAAATGGAAAGCTTCTAATAGTATGGCTTTGACATTTTTTTAAGGGGTAAAATTCACTTGACAACACTTAATGACCACTGTGGAGGTGCAGTGCAATTTCTACTACCACATTTGATGTAGAGGTGGTAGAACTGAGAAGGTCTGGTATTGGCTAATTACTGTTAACAAGTGTTACTTGGACAAATTCACATCACGCCTCGGAAGCTCGTGTTGGTGGGAAAATTGCTTATGGCTTCAAATAGCATAACAATTTTTGTTAATACCACAAATCAAATGCAGTCAAATTACATTCTCATGGGCACTATCTGACTGCTAGGCTTGCTGAAAGCCTTTTTATTTCCACAAGGCAATGAATCTCTGATGCTGACAATTTTCTCGAGAGTGTTCCTTTTTTGCAAATGCGGGAAATATTTCTGAATTACTTTTAGGGTTATGCTATTTCACATTCAAAATCTTGGCAAAATACATTTGCCTTGAACTCTATTTTTCTATTTCTGTAATATTATGAAAACACTGACATAGTTAAAAAAATAAAACCAAACCAGAAATGATAAATACTTACCACTTGGCTTATATCGTATCCCCAAGGAAGAAAAAGAACTCCTGTGTTATATTTCTCCCAGTGTGAACACATAAAGTTAAACAAGACGATGCTTAAATATATATACATTGTATATACAGAAACTCCAGTCTTCCCATTGTCACGGGAACAGACAGAAAAAAAAGAAAGCACAAAAATTGAGGTAGCCCAGCTATCCAGCCCATGGTCAAATAATTCTCCCAGAGGAGTACTGGACTGAGTTCTTCGAGCATGTTTCCCATCTATGGAGTCTAGAAGGATTGGGAAAGAAAAGAAATAAATAATTAGAACACAAAAAAGGAGTAACTCTCTTCACATACATTTCACTACTGCCATATATAAAATATGGGAAAATTACCCTGATGACAGCAAACTGAAGAACAACAGGGTCTTTTGATACAATCATGGTAGCATTGCTTATAAAATATTTGCCTCAATTATAAAGTCATTTTTTCGTCCTTACATCAGCTCTTATACTCAGTGCCACCTTCCTTACAAGCTTTAGAAAGATATTCATAATTACCTGTTCCCAGTGGCCTTTAAACACTCCCATGTCAGTCTCTGCAGTCTCTATGAAAGTCCTGATCACTGTCCACAGGATTTCTTGCCTGTCTGTTGGTGTCGAGGAACCTCTGAGACTCCAGATCACTTGTGGGGTAAATTCAGGTTCCCTGATGCTAAATGCCTCAACAACTAACAGTTACATGACAGCCTCAAGGAGCAAATTTCACAAAATTTATTTGGGTGTGTGCCTGCATAAGATATTTAAAAGAGTCTTTTGGTTGAAATCTTAGGATACAAAAGTCAGCAGTGTACCAAGGTGATCAAGAGGGCTAACAGCATCCTGGCTTGTATCAGGAATAGCGTAGCCAGAAGGAGTAGTGAGGTGATTGTCCCTCTGTACTCAGCACTGGTGAGGCTGCACCTCCAATACTGTGTCCAGTTTTGGGCCCTCTCTACAAGTAGAACATTTTACTGATGGAGTTCAGAGCAACTAAGTTGGTGAAGGGTCTAGAGCACAAGTCCTGTGAGGTGCAGCAGACGGAACTGGGGTTGTTTAGGATGGAGAAAAGGAGGCTGAGGGGACACCCTACAGCTCTCTATAACTACCTGAAGGGAGGCTGTAGTCAGGTGGGTGTTGGCATTTTCTTAAAGCAGCACACAATAGGACAAGAGGAAATGGCCTCAAGTTGTGCCAGAGGAAGTTTAGACCTGGCTGATTCTGTGATATTAGGAAAAAATTCTCACTGAAAGGGTTGTTAGGAACTGGAACAAGCTGTCCAGGGAAGTGATTGAGTCACCATCCCTGGAGGTATTTAGAAGACCTGGAGATGTGGTGCTATAGCTAAAAATGGCTATTGATAGCATTAGTAACCCAAAAATGATTAGACATACAACACAGCAGAGTGAGACCAAAGATTCCACAGCTGCTATAGATCATATGCTACTTACTTCTCCAGATTATTTGGCAGTACTCTGAGTTTTGTTTAACGTAAATATACTTCAGGGATCTAAACCAGGAAAACATGGGATTTCATTTGGTGCAGATTTGAAACTATCTCCCTATTGTAATACTTAGACAGCTGTGAGATGTTCTCTGCTAAAATACAAATCTCTTGAGACAGTTCTCAGAACTCTAAAAATTAAAGATCTCATAAAGGATTTCAAATATGGCTTGCCCCCTTCTATAGCTCCATCCTCTCTCCATTAACACTGCCACTGAATTGCCTGCATCTTACTGAAAAGCACAGAAAGAAAACTATGTGTATAAACTTGAGGTTACTTAAACTGTGTTGTTTTAAATGCAGATGTTCTTCAGTCTATTTTAGGATGCTTCTGAAACTTAACTAGTAAACAGGTATGTAAACTACCCTAAACTGTATATGGTCTTTCATATTTCAGGAACATCTATCCCATGTCTATGTTTTACTAAAAAGAGTCAGGTTTATAATGGTGTGGTGAAATACAATACTAATAATTGCAAAGGACAAGGGGAAAAATACTGGAACTGTATAACATTTGCAAAATTGAATTTTCACAAAGCTTTACCCACATTCTCAATGTGGCTTCACTAGCTTTTAAAGAGACTGAAAATACTTTGGTTTAGGTTTCTGTTTCATGCCAACCTTGGTGTATGTTCATAGTGGACATACACTGTTCCACACTTCCACTGCTTTAGAATTCTTTTGTTAAAATTTTCTCTCATAAAGTTTCATAAACCCTAAGTTTTATTTAAGCTTGTGTAACTTTTAAATAGTGGAATTCAAGCAACAGCAAAGAACATTCCATTTTACAGAAAGGGAGAAGATATCAAACCACCTTAACAAAAGGGGGGGAATGAGCAACATGCTAGGGAATTTGGAGAGTAACTATGTCATTAAAAAGAAGCTGAGAGAGATTAAAGCTGCATATTTGGTTAGTTATTATGGCTCTTTGCAGTGTTCCAATGGGAAAACTTTGGCCATGCTGAATTAATTCTGAGACTAAATATTTCACGAGGTGGCTTGGACAGCAGAAACAAAAATCAGAAAGCACATTGGTTTGTTATAGCTTTGCCTGTCAACATCATATTCCTTGTCTTCCAAGTATTACGAACTGTACGTAGGCCTCCCTGGCAAACCTACATGAAGAACCTCAGAAGCTGAATTTATAATTAGTTTTCGGGGGTGTCATACACTAACAGCTCCAATATGTAATTCCTCTTTATGAAACAATAGCCAGTTCATTAATTTCCCTACAATTACCTAAATGGTTTTCACAAAAGAAACTACTGCTTCTGCTAATGATTACAGAGAGCTGTTATGGAAACAGACTGGTAGTCAGCTTCAAGGGCTGCTGTTCCAATGATTTTTATGGTACAACTGCAGATAAATTCTGGACAAAAAAATTTTGGCACAAACTCACTGCTTGATTAGAAATGGCAAGGCATCTACAATGCAGAGGAAGATGTTTGCTCAAGGGGATCCACCCAGTTTTATCAAGAGGGCTCTACATGCATGGATCTGAGACCAAAACTTGTCAGCATCTTTGTACAACACTGCAGTGCACATCTAGAACACATTTATACCGAGCCTGGGTATCTTAAGTAAGGCACATAGATGTATGGCTACACTCTGCAATGCAGGGCCTTATGAGAACCACCTCCAAAAGAGAACGTATGTTTACACTGCACAGTGCACTCCATGTCAATATGCTGCCTTGAGTACCCCCAAAAAACCAAACAAAGGAGCTCTGTTGCACCATGTTGTGGAGAGACTGGTTTGGAGTGTGTTAGCTTTGGAAAAGAAAGCAAGAAACATGCCAACATCTCATCCCAAGGTCTGCATCAGTTCAGGTCTGTCTTCACAGCACCACACAGCAAGATGCAGCATGTCTAAAATACAGCCATGGTAGGACGGCTCTAAGTAAAAACGGAATATGCAACTGAAAATGAGGCAGTGGTGTTACAGGAGAAAAAAAAAAACCACTTCATCTCCATAAGCAGCTCAGACCTATGACCACATTCATAATACAGAATCATTAAATGTTTTGAGTTGGAAGATCATGTAGTTCCACCTCCTCTGAGTGGGCATGGACACCTTCAACTAGACCAGGTTGCTCAAAGCCCCATCCAGCCTGGCCTTGAACATTTTCAGGGATGGGGCACCCACAGCTCCCCTGGGCAACCTGCTCCACCACTCTCAAAACAAAGAATTTCTTCCTAATGGCTAATCTAAATTACATTCTTTCATCTTAAAACTGTTACCCCTTGTCCTATCACTGCATCTCCTTCTCTCCTGACACACACCATAAGCACTGAAGTGTGTAACAGATTAAAAAACAATTCTGCACTCATTTTCCTTTTTCTCTGCTTTAACAATTTATGTTCCCCTACATCAAATGTGGTAGTGGAAATAGCACTGCACCTGTCTTTAGAAGCATCCTCTACTAACGCCAGCTTCACAGAACATCATCATTTGGGGACAAAGATTTTTGTGAAACTCAACAAAACCTCTACTAAGGAACAATTTCCACAGTTTCTCTAAAGCAATTTGAACTTTCAAGAGAGAAGAGCAACAGTCACAAAACCACTAATATGTAATTTAAAATTCTGTTGAATGAGTTTTTTAAGTCCTATGGATGCCTCTTCATCTCAACACCAGCACTAGTGAACTAGTAGATAAAACCATATGAAGATGTCAGATGTGTAAATTATTTAATTGTACTTTACCTAAAGCATAAGCACAAAAGGTGGTAAAAGCACTGAACAGCCACACCCAGGTGGGAACAAGTCCAGGACTGGTACCTGAAATAAATCAAGCAGTGAGTCAGTGGTTAACATCAAAAAAATCCATCAAGATATGCATATACACACAAACACAATGCCACTGATTAGCCCACTGCAACAAACAGATTGAAATATTTGGGGTTTGACCTGCAATCAATATAGGTCATCAATGAGCTGTTCCAAAGAAGTGATGAGCAGGTTGGAATATGCTTATACTGTCAAGAAGAGAAGGGAGAGTGTTTTGATCCTCAACTTACTCTAGTATTTTACAAAATAATGATAGTAACTAGGCAAAAATTTTCATAGGCCATGGGAAGACTACCCAGTAACAAATTAGTTAATGTTTATGTAGTATCTAAATACTAAAAAACTGTAGTTTTTCAAGCATGATTATAAGCACTATTGTGGGTTTTGTACAGCACTTTTACCATAAAGATCTGAACAGCAAATTTCTGCCCTTAGGCTAGGACAGATATTAGCACCTTTTTTTTCTCCTTGAAAAGAGGAAATTAATCTGGAAAATAAAACTGAGCTGGGCAGAACTCAGGGTTTTGTTCTTGCTCTGCTGATCACAATAACCCACGGTTATTATTGCTCTTCTAAAGAAATCAATCTTTTTTTCCAAAGAGCATTCTATGTAAATGAAACACAATCCAATAAGGACTCTGCCAGCTCTAGGAACAACTGTATTTGCAAAGCCCTCTTGAGTTTCTAGCATTTGGCACAGAACCCAGGGAATACCTGGACAGAGGGATGTGTCCTTGCTGAACAGGGAGATGCCAGTGGCTAAACCAGTGCCCTGACCCAGAGTGCCTCATCTTGACACTCTGAAAGAAAAAATGGCAATTCCTGACTCCTAGCTGCAAACTGTCAAACTCTAGAATGAAAACCAGCTGTTCAGGAAATTAAATCTTTTATTTCTGATCCTAGGTATGGGACTGATATATGATACTCAAAGGCTCATTAGGCTGCATGAACGTTTTCAATCGATTGAAAAATGATGGGCACTGTTTTCCTGTGGAAATGAGAATAGGTTTGCACAAAGAAACCTCAGCTCTAACAGACTTGGCCACCATTTCAAATGTCTTCAAGTTCAATGTGTATCTATCAGGAATGTGTGAAGATAAAATCACCCCATTGAAAGATCTGTGCTGGATGCTCCCTTATTACAGAATGTAGTAAGTATCAGCTGCATTGATAAAAAACCAAACAAAAAACAAGTGTTTGAGGATAAGGCCAGATAACTACATAACATGTTGGTCCTGAAAACTTAATGCCCATACAAGATTATTTTTGAACCAAAACTCTTAACAAGTATCCCCACTTCTAGAATAGTTGTCATAAATGTACCAATAGCTCATGCCAAAGTTTACCTCTTAAACTTAACCATAGGCACAAGAAATTGAAGGCAGCAAAAAACCCTAAAAATAATTGTTTCAGGAAAAAAAGCATTAAGCCTTCTCCAAATTTTCTAGTTTAAATAAAAGCTTTTAATATATTAATCACCTGGTAGATGCTTACTACTTACTGTAGGTTCAGTTGGTCTGAGAAATCCCAAACTGACCCTGCTCTATGTTCAGGAGCAATCAGCTCCAAAAAGCTTTGACTTGGTCTGCTATGAGGGGTAAATATGGACTTGGACTTTGAAAGGCCTAATTTGAAGAAGAGATTTGTTTAAAAACTATTTCTTGTCTAGAAGCAGTCTTGAAAAGGGGGAATATGGAGTAATGAAAGGGGAATTAACTCATTCAGGCCTGGATTTAAGCATTAGGAAACATGAAACCAATTAAAATTTTATGAGTAACATCAGGGTGTATTTTGGCTGTGTTTTTAAATCCTGGCATACACTTTAAATAAAACGAAGTATTCTCATAGACTTCAAGAAGCACATGCTGAAACCCATATTTAGGGATGAAATTAAATAAGCTTTTCCAATAAAATTATGTAAATTTATAATGCCATGTGTGAGGTCAGATCCTACTATATAGACATGGAGCCTCATGAAGGGGAAGAGTGAAAGACTCAGCCATTACCCCCCCTGTATCAAACACAAGTATTACATAAGCAGCTCTGTAATTCTGAAAAATCACAACATGTGGATATTTACCTGAGGCAGTGTAATCCCAGTCATAAAAAGCTATTAGAAAGTAATTAATTAAAATAATGACAAATCCAGAGAAGGTTAACAGGTTGGGAGCAATCCACAAAGGCACTATCTGTTAAAAAAGAAAGAAAACATGATATTTCAAATTATAAGTCCTGTTTTAATTGAATGTTTAATTGCAGAGAAGTCTGTATATTACATCAGTAATGTCAATTGTGCATATATTCCATATTTTCAAACCGAAATACATTTTCTGCAATCTATTTTCAAATTTAATCCTTTTGCTTGATCTTCATGACTGCAGTAAAGTGTAATTTTTAAATGCCATGTTTCATATGTTATACACTGTCCTTATTTCCCCTGTCAGCAAGGAAAGCTTCTTGCAATTTTCTGTATCACATCTGAAAGAAGACTGCAGCACCCCAGTGTGGCAACTCAGCATCCACGTGGCAGATTCTTTAAGCATTCTGTTCCCACACTAGAACAAGGAAATTTCTAACATATGTCAACAATTTCCAACTCAAAACATCAACAAAATCGGACAGATTCAGAAGATCTCCCTGATAGGACCAGCTCTCTTCTTCTCTGGATCGTAAAATTTCTGCATGTCTCCCTCTTTAGCCCGAAATTATAATCACTCCATTAATTCATTTGACTTTGTGGAGCACTGGAAAGGACTCTCCCTCTTCATCTAAGTCACAAAATCTTTAACTTTGTGTTAATCATTCTCTACCATTTATCCCCAGTGGCTTTAAGGTATTCCTTAGGCTTCAACAAGTATCCTTTCAGGTAACACTCTTCCCAAGTTTCTCCAAAACGTTTCCTGCAATAGCAGTTCACAGCTTTCTACGGAATTTTTATACAAAATATATTTTCAGAAATACCAAATAGCAACCACGACCATCACCCAAACACAATGAAAATAAAAAAAGATATTGGAGGCTTATAATAAAATTCTCTGGAGCATCTAAGGACTGAAAATGTAAGTAAAGTACTTCAATATTAGAAAATATTACAAAACAATATTAAAGAAAAATAAATTAAATAACTGTAGATAATAATAATTAGGATAATAATAATAATAATAATGATAATAATAGTCTTGAAATTGAATTATTTAATTCCTCTGGACTAACTGGATGGGCAGAATAATAAATATTTGGTTATTTATTTATTATTATTAATTTATTTTATTAATTTCCTTTTATGTTTCCTCTCTCCTATGACTACATGAAAAAATTGTATATAAAATTCGAATAGTTGGGCTGATTACTTACCCTGACTTAATCCTCTTTTACTACTACAGAACAGTTAATAATATTCAGGACAAAAAATGATAATGTACAGTGTAAACTTTCAAAAATCACATGAAAATTCCTGAATATTTTCCAGTTATATGTTTTAGATGTTTTCTTTAGTAATACTGGGGAAAATATTAAACCTCTTTGTTGCTTTCCTTATGACCAGGATTTTATCACTAGTTTTAACATACTGCATGTCAGCTCCTCCAGTATTTAAAATTCATCATGGAATGCATATAACTAGAGAAAAAAACCTAACACATCAATCATTCTGAGACTTCAAAACCCCAATTCTCAGTCCCTAAGAAAAAGCAGATGAGCAGGGGTTCCCTAAAGCTGGTTTAGGAGAAGCCCCGTGGAGGAACCCTTCACCACATAACCTCCTCTTCTTACAGTGACTGCACACCCAGCATGCAGTGACTGCAGCACAGCTCCTCATTTTGCTCCTTGGGGATGCAGAAACCTTGTAGGTTGGAGGTTTGATATGGATTCCATGCAGTGGGATTTATCTGATCTCTGTGACCTCACATGAAGTAAGAAGGACAGATGCTGAAGATCAAAATAGCACCTTAGGACAACCTACGGATGTACAGTTTACATGGATATACAGATGCCATCCAATGTATTGTTTTAAAATGATGGATTTCTCCTCCATGATCCACAATAATTGTTGATTATTAAATAAAGTGGGATGCCATAAATGTCTGCCTTCTAGTTAGGCTCATCACTTTAACTGGTCACAATGTCATTATGCAGTTATCACAGGAAATTATTCATGCTCAGACAGTGCAAAAATTGAAAAAACTGTTTTAACCCCACTTATTTAGTAACTTCATGTATTTTAAGGAGAAAACCATCAAAGTGTGTTGCTATACTTGCAGTCCCTTTGGCTAGTAAAGACACCATGAAACACAGTCACAGGAGATCTATCTTCAGGAAAACAGCCTCTCCTACAGTTAAACTCCTAAGCATACTCTTTTGATCCTTACCAAACCTGATTTGACTGGGTATTTGGAAAGACCTCCAATTGCAAAGTCTCTTTTGCTATATGTAATGTCCCTTATTCTTTTGGTTAGCACTGCTCTACCATCACCTTATTTCACAATCCAAAAATTACAGGGTATTAAAGATTACTATAATACATCTGTTGGAAAAATAACACCCTGGGTTTACTTGTATCCAATAGAAAGATACATTGCAATCTTTATTATCTAAGTAACAGACAGTAGAAGTTCAATACATCAGTGAGCTACATGACTGATACAACTGGGGGTGCCCACTGGGGACAATCACATCTGCTCTCTGGCAAAACCTTTGTATGATTGAACCTTTTAAAAAAAACTTAGGTTCCACAAAATACTGACTGGTTTCTGTTTTAATGGGTCTATTAACCAGTCCTGCTAAAAGCCTGAATACAAACAGCAAATCTTGTAATTTATTAACTGTCTATTTGGATAATAAGTGGTAAAGCACACATATTTATATAAAACTCTATTCAAACTTAAAATGTTCACAGAATGTCAGGTTGTGAAGAGACTCAAGGATCACCTGGTTCAACCCTTCTGATATTATTGTTTATATGATATGTCTCTGCACCCTGTCAAGCTGAGACTTAAAACTTTCCAAAGTGGGGGAATCCACCACTTCCCCTGGGAGACCATTCCAATGTCTGACTGCCCTACAGTGAAAATTTTTCCTCTTGTTCCTTAGTCACTTGAGACCACTGGAAATCTATTCATGCCCAATTCTAGCTATAAAATCAAAGTTTATGAAGGAAATGGGGGTGGTGGTGGTTTGTAATTTACTTCAGTGAAGCTGGCATGCACCTATATATCCCAGAGGGACTTCCTCCTTCTACTCTCATTGTCCTGCACAAATGTGATTTCTCATGAATACAAACAGAGGAGGAATACTTAGTTATTGCAGTAGCAAAGTAACACTATCTGTCAGAGAGTGCTTTATTGTGTGTTATTATAAAATACAAATTGCCTATTAAAGGCAATAGGGCAGAGGACTGACTTATTTAAAGACAAAATTGCATAATCAGAATAGTTTTAAATAACATGTAGGAAAAGTTAGTTGTTACTCTGTAGTTTCATATAGGTGTTGGTATAGTTTCATACAAGGTGGAAAAGCTGTCATGGACAGGAGTATCTCAGAGTATTTCAAACCTGTTATAGAAATCTACAGAAATAGACACAAAAGGTTACCCCCCATTCTGCTTTCTGGATTATAAACACATACATCCAAACTCAAACTGACACAGCCACAGAGAGATGGACTTGAAAGAGGGAAGGGAAGAAGGTAATGCTCAGGATTTCCAGGTGAATTTCTAACTTAAATACACAAATTCTCTTCTTTCCTGGCACCCCTATCACAGGTAAATGAGCTGGGTTATGACATAATGCTTTCAGTCCTTACATATATCAACATCCCAGCTTATAAATTCACACACATTCTCTTATGTCAGGTTCTTCATTTCTCAGAACATAGGAAATATGTCTTCCAAACACATTTTATTTTATGGAAAACAGAGAAACTTGTGTGGCTCCAGTTCAGCAAACTGAAGGGGAAAAACAACTTATACCAGACAAGTTGCCAGAGCCAAGCATGGCAGCTTGTTTGGCTCATCAGGTAGTAACATCTGCTCAGAAAAATGGGGATGGGTAATAGTAGTCAGAGACTCCTTCTCAGAGGTACAGAGAGACCCATGTGCAGACCTGACCCACTCACTGAAGAGCTCTGCAGCTTACTGGGGGCTAGAATTAAGGACATCACTGAAAGATTGCCTGAAGTTGAACAGCCCATTGACTATTATCCTGCAAGACCACGGAGCAGATTGTCCTAACGACCCTGCTAAGACATGTGGAAAATAAAGAGGTGATTTGTGAAGCCAGTATGGCTTCAGCAAGGGCAAATCCCCGCCTGACAAATTTGGTGGCCTTTATGACAGGGTCACAGCATCAGTGGACAAAGGGAGAGCGATTGATGTCATCTACCTGGACTTGTGCAAAGCATTCAACAGTGTCCTGCATGACATTCTGTTATCTAAACTGGAAAGATAATAGAGCTGACAGAAGAACCACTCGGTGGATAAGGGATCTGCCTGGATGGTTGCACTCATAAGAGTTGTGGTCAACATCTCAATGTCAAAAAGGAGAGCAGTGATGAGTAGGGGTTCTCAGGGGTTGGGCACTGTGGCTGGTGCTGTTGTACATTTTTGACATGGGCCATTGGAATTGTTTGCACTGTCAGCAAGTTGGTCCATGACACCAAGCTCTGTCGTGTGGTCAACATGCTGGAAGGAAGGAGGTCATCCAGAGGGACTTTGACAGGCCTGAGAGGTTGTCTTGTGCAAACTAATGAAGCTCAACAGGGCCAAGTGCAAGGTTATGCAGCTGGCTTGGGGCAATCCCAAACACAAATACAGGTTGAGTGAAGACTGGATTGAAAAAAACACTGAGGAGAAGGACTTGGGTGTGTTGGTTGGTGAGCTTCTCAACATGAGCAGGCATGGCAATGTGTGACTGTAGCCCAAAAAGCCAACCATATCCTGGGCTGCACCCAAAGAAGTATGGCCAGCAGATCAAGTGAGGTCTTGTAAGACCTTATTTGCTGGAGAGCACCTCTCCTATGAAGACAGGCTGAGAGAGTTTGGGTTGTTTAGCCTGGAGGAGAGAAGGCTCCAGAAACATCTAGAGTGGCCTTCCAGTACCTGAAGGGAGCTGAAGGAAAGTTTAGGGAGGGACTTTTTACAAGGGTGTGTAGTTGGAGGAAAAGGGGTAACAGCTTTTAACTAGAAGAGGGTAGATTTAGATTAGACATTAGGAAAAAATTCTTCACTTTGAGGGTGGTGAGACAGGATGGGGTTGCCCAGGGAAGCTGTGGAGGCCCCTTCCTGGAAATGTTCAAAGCCAGACTGGAGGGTACTTTGAGCACGTGGTCTAAGTGGGAGATTTCCCTGCCCATAGCAGGAGGTTGGAACTAATGATCTTAAGGTCCTTTCCAAGCCAAACTATTCTACATTCTATATTGTAAAATATAAATTCAATATTATATTCTAGATGACAGGATATTATGATACTTATAAATCAAATAGGAAAAAAGTAATTTTTTTGGTGAACAGATGAGCAGAATTTTCTTGAACTCATTTTGGAACAAAAGTTACTGCCATTCCTGGTTTCAGGATCTAGCAGGAACAAAACCATTCTAAGCAACTTCAATCCATATTCATATTAAACAAAAAGTTAAATTTTGGCCAACACATTGGTGCTCACCCATTCTCATTTTATCTCTAAGAGCCCAAGCAAGATGACTCTCCTGCAATCTCCATTACACACAGCTTTACCCCACAGAGCTGTGCATTCCCAGCTTCTCTTCAGGACTTTGATTTGGCCTTGCAGTGTCTTTTAAAGTTAGAATGACTGCTGCTACAAAAGCTGAGAGCAATAGGACTTCTCTTTCAATACTTGTGATGCATCTGAGAATCATACTGTAACACCTGTGAAACAGAGGGCAAAGCAGAACATTCACTGCTGTATCTTCAGGGTTCAAACCAAATCAAATGCTGGAGTACAGACAGCACCTACATTTTTTATAGGATCTGTCATCCTGTGCTACATGGGGACAGTCAAGAATGTTGCTTTTCTTCTGGGCAAACCCTGAAACCATTAGAAGAACTTATCTCCAAAGGAACTTTTGTGCTGGTAACACTGTTCCTTCAATTTGATAGCAGATGAACAGCCATGAATCTCCTGCACCAAAGTGCAAGTGCACAGTAAAGCCTCTGCTCATCCATGACAGACTCCAGAGTGCTGGGATGGTTTTTCTGCTTCATTGTTTTCCTCAATATTACGATGAAAATTATAATAGAGTCTCTGAACTGAATTAAATAATTCAGTTTCACATCTCTGAACTGCTTTTCTCTCATATCATGTTCTGGTTGGTTTTTGATTCTTAAGTGAGGCCATATTAACACTTTCATGAAATTATATTAAGGTTACAAACAAGACAAGATTTTCCTGCTATAACAAGCATAAGCAATATCTGGATTTTAGAACCCCAAAATGGTGGATCCAACAGCACTCTGACCACATACATCCTTTTCTTTGTATGCTTAAAGGTTTGCTTTCAAGTCTGCTCCAACCTAAAGATTTCCTCTAAGAGGCAGAGGCAGAAGTCATTGCTTCCTTTGGGATCAATAAAGTTCATCTTTATTTGAGATACAACTTCTTTTTTTTTCCAAAAACAGCTAACTAATTGTGAGTGGTATTATTTTTAAAAACTGCAGATCATAATTCATTTAAGAGATGCCATCTTCCAATCGTTATGGTGATCATGGTAACAGCTCTTTTTCTTTTCTTAGAGAAATGCCTAGCTTCCTCCAGCAAGTACCCTTGGGAGAAAATGAGACAGCACTTGCATAAAATCATGTGCACAGCACAGAGATAGAGCCATGCTGTTGTTAGGTGGCATATGCTGCACAAAAATAATTTGTGCTAAGTAAACCCTTCAGTGTCTGCAAAGCTTTTTAATGAAAGATGGAGGAAAGAGATGGATGTATTTTGAATAGATTTGAGAAAAAAATAAAGCAACCTTGCTTTTCCAAAGAAAAAAACAAACTGCAAAATTCAAACAAGCATCTTAAAAATAACTACATATTCTGTAACATTTGTTTTCTTCTAAACAGATGTCTTAATTTCAGTTTTATTAACCAATATATATTTTTAATTAAAATACATGCTATATTTAAAATCAATTCTTAAATTATTGTGTGATATTTCTATTAAATAAAATTCTTACCTCAATAATTTTATTCCAGATAGGCTGCATAATATACACAGATAAAGGATTCGTATCCACAGCACTGTACTGTGAGGAAAAAAGCAAACATGTTAAAGAAAACACTGAACTATGCATATTTTTCCTTCCCCATATATCCTTCAGCATCTAAGAACAATCACTCTTGAGTGTGACTGGTGTGAATTTATTTTATTCTGAAGACAGTCTTAATATAATTTAAAAGCACTGGCCTGGTTTACAATTACCTTGTTAGGAACTATATGTTACATCCCAAAAATTAAGGCTGGTGAAATGGCAAACAGTTCAATAGTCATATTTTACTGTTAAATTCTTATTCATTCTAGAAGTTATCCTATAAACCTCTGCATTTCTACCATATTTTGGATGTAATACCTTTATTTGCATTTACAGTAATACAGACTCTGGCCAGTAGTACATTGGTAAAATGTAATGTAGTGTAATGTAAAGTAATGTAATGTAATGATAGTCCATATGGAATACAATCATAAGTGCAACATTATCTCACAGAGATACACAGCTTTTGACATACTAAAACAGGTGCACTTGCATTATGTTAATTTATGAAAGGTGATGTTATTTTAAAAATAAGCTCTAACACAGCACAGTTCGTAACCACAATGAAACTTCCCACCTGGACACAGTAAAAACACGGTGTTATTAACTTAAATAAGAACATATCTTATTTTGCAAACAAAATATTTCAGAAAGCTGAGCCCACTCCAAATTTCTGTTGTCTACTTTCTTCCCAGAGAACAGTATCAAGCTTTATCGTGCCTTGAGATTGCTGAACAGACTCAGAACAACCTGCAGAGGAATGATCTTAACTGATAACACCTCTCACAACCATGTTCCCAAGCCCCAGTGGGTCCACAGTGGAAGAAATAGGTCACCATCGGGGTGGTACACGTAATTCTTTCAGAAATTTTTGGACTTCCCAAGTACCTATAAGGCTTATGCTGTTTGCATGATGCGTTACATCACTCACATAAAGATTCAGATATATCTGTATATTGTCCAAACCCCATGTGCAGACAACGGGAGGAAGATAAGGATATGCCAGGTCACAATTTGTTGAAGCAGTTCAGATGCAGAAGAGCTGATGTCAGCAGCTCTCATTCCACCTGACTTCAGCTAACAGGGAATTGTTCTGTCTACACTTAATTTATTGACCAGTCTTAGCCAGCTACCCTTTGGATGAGACTGAACTCTGGATGTACCCATTTCAATTACCAAAGGAGCCTAGACACTTGTCTTAAACATAGGCACTTTTTTAGGAGACTGAAGTCTGACAAGATTAATCTCTGTTTCAGTATCCCTGTTCAACAAGCTTTTACACACACTGAACCTTAGCTAAGAGCTTCCCATGGACAAGTGCAAGCAGAACAAAAGATAAATGCAGAATGCACAAGTCTATGACTTTTCATTTAATATCTCTAAGGATATATGGCTACAGTGGCCTAACGAGTTCTTCCACATAATTCCTCTTGCTATCTGCATACAAAGGACATGTTTTAATTGTTTTCTGGACAATTTATTTTATTATTTTGTTATTTTGTAATTTGTGGATAAAACTTCAAAGATAATAAATCTATATACTTGAAAAACTGTTATAACACAGATACATGTTATGAATATCCAAGTAAACAACAGTCAGCTTCTGGTCAGGCAGATTAACTTTTCACATGATGTACAGTTTAGTGAAGCAGACATTACTGATTTTGTTTCTAAAAATATCGGAAGTGTTACTTAAATGTATCATTTTTCTCTGATTCTGCCACCCATAGGATTGAAAACATGAGACAAATCTTTCATCACCAACATATCTACCCAAATATATATTAGAATTCTTAAACACATCAGCTCAGAAAAATAAATTTGCAGGTAAAACTAAAGTTTTTGTTATCCTGCATGTATTTTCAGCTCCAGGTGCTGTATTTTATAGTGTATCTTTCAAAAAATGACTACTACAACTGGGTTAATCTTTTGATGGTTCATCTTGCATCCAAATTAACCCAGTCTAAACTGTCTAAGAGAGCTGCTTATAATTATGACAAAAATAAAATATACCAAGCCACACAATAACTCTGCCAAAAGAACATTCAACTAGTACTTAATTCACTTGAGAACTATGCAAATCCTCTGAAAATGAAGAATCCATTAACACTATTGAGGTTACAGGTAATCAGTAATCAGTCCAAAGTTTCTCTGTAGTTATTGCCCATTTCCTTAACCTCAACACGTAACCTCAAAGACTACTGCGAAGTCACATGAAAATTTGCTGTCCAGCAAATTCAATTAATTCAATCATATCTGGATAGGAATGCACAAAAGGGTAGAATATGTGACCTTCACTCTTGCTTTGGACCTCTTCATCTCCAATTCACCCCAAGTCTTCAAAGTTATGAATAAAATAAAAAAATGCCAGTTAAATAACAAGAGTAAAATGAAGCTTTCTACCCAAAGTACTCACTGGCTGTCCAGAACAATTACTTGCTCCCAGGAGAAAGAAAAAGGAAAAGCAATCTCATTTCCTTAAATTATTTTTTATTTTATATGAATTATACAATTTCTGTATTTTCTTGAATAGAAATGTATGAGATAATGTCTTTTTTCAACACTAAAACAGTAAAAAACCAAACCAAACCAAACAAACAAACAAAAGTAGAATTATTACCAACTTCTGTCTCCTAAAGACACTTCAGGACCTGTCACACTTCATTCTGTTAATTCTTATGTCTGTGGTTGAAGTGTGGACCTTTGGGCAGGGAAGGAACACTCAGCAGATGTGCAGAAGAATGGAAATTTGTTCTTCCCTTGTCAGCAATCTGTTTTAGTCAGGCCAAAGGAAACACCCATACAAAAAGCATTCTTCTAGATTTCTGTCATGGCAAAAATGAAACTTCACAAATAAAATCTGCTACAGAGTTGAACACTCTTTAAAGCAGAGCTGTGCTCTGCTTCCAAGAACCTACTAACCTCAAGACCATGAAATCCACAGGAGTTTAATGTTCATGGCTGCTAAAAAAAGCAAATTATGGAGCAAGATGCTCACATTACAACCTATGAACATGAATGTGAGAGCACATGGAACCTGATGTAAATAACTACTGTCATTTGCTATTGCATAATTCTGTCTTTTTCTGTGTATTTACGTTAAAAGACAAACGTGAAGAATAAGCCTGTCGGAGGTTTTTAAGTGCAAGGATGATACATGAGCTAAGCACTCCCTAGCAAACATTTTCTGCACTATGAAAGGGATCTTGATTACCCCTATACAAATAAGAAGGGCTTGGATTAAGCAGAAAGCTTCTGTTAATTATTTTTTAAAGAAACTGGAATAGTTGGGAGGGAATGGCAGTAGTAAGGAAATAGGCAAAATGGCATTAATCAACTCCATCTGACTCCCACGTTCAAAAATGCTCCTGCTGTTTATCTAAATATCTGACATCTCCTTGAAAGCCATCTACTTACACTGTCTGAGTTAACAACGACTTCTGGTAGAGCTAGAAATGAGAACATGGACAACAGACACATGCACACAAACATGTTGACTTAGGAGGCAGATGTAGATCTGTGCTTTTACTTTGTGCTATTACTCTATGTGCATCATAATCTTCATCCAGGGGATCCAGCACAGTGGCCAGCTGTGCTCAAAGGAAAAGGAAAGATGAGAAAATTAAGGTGAAAGTGGGGGGGGTGGGAAGGAAAGGTATATACAGTAACAAAAGTAAGAGTAAGGAAAGAAACATAACTGAGGAAAGAAAAAAAAAGTTAGAAAAATAAGCCAAAGTGAGTGCTTGCCTACACAGAAGACAGACAACCATTCTGGAGTGGCAGAGCAGAGCCAACCCACCTGTGGCTGGGTGAGCAGTAACCAAGATCTGCCCTACTGTGAACCACAAGATGAATGGTACCTTCTGGCTCATACCCACAGAGCTTAGAATACCTCTCCTTATTGCAAACTAACCACATCCACACCTCACAGCATCTGCCTTGTTTGAGGCCTCATTATCTGGCCCTGTACACCTAAGATTTTGGAGACTACATTGTAACCCAGCAATACCACATTTTCAAACCACAGAAGTGGGAGTTGTGTCTCAACACATGCTCAAAGATCCAAATTTTGGAATGAAGAGAAGAATATAAAGAAGAATATAAAGCATGTCCACACAAACTCCAGAGTCAGGAGGGGAAGCAAGTTGCAAGAAATGTGGTTGAATTGACTGATGGGAGATAGCTATTTTAACTCAAGTTGGTCCTCATGATAAGACACTATTCCTTTCCTGTATTTAAATTGTTCCAGTTAGCACCATACAGTGCCACAAAGTCATATAAATTCAGAGGGATAGAGTAAAACTGTTGTGGTTTGTTTACATTTGAATTGTTGGCATGAAGATTATACCGTGGGTTTTCGATTCATATTAATAGCATCAAATTTGCAATGTTTCACATTCCAGAACTCAGCTACTTCACATATTCATTAAAATTTGCCTGAACTTCATGAATCAGGCAGGATTTATTAGCTCCATTGTATACTTGGGAAGACTGAGGCACAGATGGGCTGTGACTCACCCTAAGAGTATCTAGCAAAGGATACAGCCACGGGGTTGCCAGAAATGTCATACTTACATGCATAATTTAAGTGTAAGCAATACCAGGCTTATTCAAATAGAGTCTACCCATGTTAGCTCAACTCTAAATTGACGTTCTCTTCTACAACAGGAGAAAAAGAAGTTTACTAAGAATGTAAAGGCTGGAAGGTTTCTTCTCCAAAGTTATGGTTAAAGCATCTATATATCAGACAGTAATCATTGTTTAAGTTGTAGTATATTGAATATATGGTTCTGTGTTTCCTCTAATATTCCATGTTCAGCTAGGTTCCTGTTATGGAAGAATACACCAGCTGTTCCCACATGGAAAGGATGAGAAGTACCTAATGATGACCAAAGGACTCAGACGAAGAACATAAATATGGTGATACCTGCCTTTTCCTGTAAGTAAACTCAGCCAGGTCAGGCACAGGTATGGCAGAGGCACAGCTGTACATTTGTGCTGAAGTTCTAACAATTTCAGTGGTTGTGGAACCTCCTTTAAAGTCAAGCATTCACTGTGTTTGTGTTACCCATGGGGAGAAAAAAAAATACCTAGCAATACCTAGTGAAAGAACAAGTTATGGAAAAAGGTGAGAACACATAAAAAAGTTACAAGGCAGCCAAGCAGTTTTACCTGTGCATGTACTTCACAGGTGAAGTGATGAATATTCACTCAACTTCTGCCTCAATGTAAAAGGATTTACTGTGGGGGAAGCACCAAAGTGAAATGCAATAAGCCTCCTACACACCTAATTCCACATATATTATCTTGTTCCTTCAGTTTGAAACTGGTTCAAAGTGCTACCAAAATATTAAAGTGTTATCAAGTGTTAAATGAGCTTGGAACTGTATTCATTTAAATCTCCTCAAAATTATTGAAAAGAGGAGGGGGGAAGAAATAATTTCTCTTCCTCCTAAATTAACTGTAATCATAGAATACCAGGGTGGAAGGAACCTCAAGGATCATCTGGTCCAACCTTTTTCTTGGCAAAAGCATGGTCTAGACAAGATGGCCCAGCACCCTGTCCAGCTGAAGCTTAAATGTGTCCAATGATGGGGAAAATTGACTTTCATTAAAATAATAGAAAATAGCCTAAAACAGATGAGGGTCAATCCATCAAATTAAAAATCTGCGAAATTATGTTTTTTAAACGAGTGATCTATTGAAAATAGTAATTCCACAGAGTGGTTTTCCACAATACTTGCGTGGTGGCATATTTCCACAATGTCACCTGGATGTGGACTGATCACTTCTCCAGCACATATAAATGTGAGCTGGTTGTCATTTGGCCTAGACTCAAATGCAGGTGTCTCGGATGGAAAATTCTGAGGGATCTGCTGATGAAAAAGCTTTGAAAAACTAATGTTCCACAGCATATATAAAATAAAAAATATGTAAAATATGTATTTTGCTGTCCACCAGATATGAAGAAGATATCCCTCCCAGGCCTGTGGCAGTGGGCAACCCCTTCCTTGGGTGGGCACCCATACCAACACCTTCCTATCACTTCTTTTATCACATTTCCTCTCATATTATGCAATTCCACGATATCTGTGACTTGTAACTGACAGGAAAGGAGACAGAAGGGATTCTGGCTGGTATTACTAAGTTGCTGGAAGTGGTTATTATGAAAATTGCTGTCCTGGTGGTGCTTCTTTGTAGACATAACTCACCATTCAGACATCCTTATTTTCAGGAATCCTGATACATGTATTGGGCCATGTGTCACATCCTGCCACTTAATCCAGGTATGTATGAACCCATGTCCATGAGATGGCATGAGGAGTTGTGGGTTGGGACAAGCTGCTCTTAAGGAATCATGCCTGCTTGTGGAACATCCCCTTGCCTGCAAAGAGATATCACTGCCTCAAGATCACAGAATCATGGGGTTCACATCACAAGATAATTCAGGACAGAAGGGAGCTCAGCAGGTGTCCAGTTCTACTGCTTTCTCAAAGCAGTCTGAGCCATGAGATCAAGCAGTGGTTTATCCAGCTGGGTCTTGAAAAGCTCCAAGGATGGTGACTGCACAAACTCCCCGGGCAGCTTGAAGCACTGTCTCACTGTGTTCCCCGGGAATATTTCTCCTCATATCCAGCATGAAGATGTCTTGTGCTTGTTGTGTCTTGTATTCCCACCATTCACAGTCATAAGCAGCCTGGCTCCATCTTCTCAAGGACTTCCCCATAAGTACTGGTGCAGCTGCTGCTAGGTGCCCTGAATCTGTCTGGTCTCCAGGCCAAACACTGGGGACCCAAAACTGGATACAGTATTCTAGACATGGCCTAAAAAAGGAGGATAACTACTTTCCCCTTACTTACTGTGCTCATGCTGCCAGAGCACGCTCAGGGCTTGTACTCAGCTTCCTGCCCACCACAACCCCATTTGTCAGGAATAAGAGAACATTACACACTACAGCTGAGAAGCACAGTTTGAGGCAAAAAGTCATAATGTGCTGGTCCCAGCAGTGAAGATCTTGGTCACCACATGAGACTACCTAGGCCTGATTCTTCCCTGACAAGACTAAGTACCCAGACCAAGGAGAGGTGGAGAGGGAATAACACTGGAAATCAGCAATCATTTTTAATCAACACTAGCTATGTTAAGAGTGTTTCTTAATTTGTCTTCAGGAAAAGGCTTTGTTTAGTGGAACGCATTCAAACAGTTAACAGTAAAGCCAAAACAAAGGAAATAAACACAGAAATACAATTAAATATTGAGCAAAGGGTAACAGAAGGCCGATTTGTAGCTGTAAAGAGACAAAGTCAGAGGATGGCCCAGACTGGCAAAAGTAAATATCCTGCTAAAAAATCATGTCCTTCACATTGTCAAGGAACTGCACAAGAAGATCCATAACCAACCCTGTTCAAAGAAGCTCTAGCATGGTGAAGAAGTTGATTTCTATGTATTTTTTGTGTAGATTGGCCTACAGTTGGTAAAGAAAAAGACAGTGGGATGGTGCACTGAATCTATTTGCTTGTTTTCAATGTGTGTTTTCAGAGGTGTCAGCAGCCCTTTAAAGATCAAACAGTAGACCAAATTCCAATGCAGCTGGAGCTCTGCCAGCATACCTAAATCTCTGGGGAACACAAAGAAACTGCTCCAGGCACAATAAGGCAAACAGATCAAAAGTGGGCTGCAGTTTCCATGAGGGATTCTAAACAGGGGTTTGGGACCGCATACACTATACAGTTGTGTGATCCAGTATCCTGACACATAAGAAGGGAGATATTTCATAGAAAACCCAGTTCTTCTCTCTATAGAACAATCTTTTTAAGAATGGCTGCCCTAGATTTACAGCAAATAATTCAAATCACAGATATACCTTTGCAATAAGTATTCTATTAAAACACAGATGAATAAACAAAAATAAATACATATTAGTGCATATATGTGTACATATGCATATCCTACACATAAAAATAAGATAAGCATTTCAGAACAAGAATATTTCTTGGTAAAACAATAAAATTAAATTATGTCATTGGGGTTTGCACTTTTGAGAGACTCAACAGGGCATAAAACTCTTTATGTTTGCTCTATTTGTCCCAAAAGTGGTCTCATGAAGCTTTGTAAATTCATGGGTGCAATACAGCACTCAAGGCCACATACAATTACACCATCATTGGAAAGAGGTCCTGCAGCAAGTAGTATCAAATGCAACATCTCTATGATGTTATTTCATTATGTTGCTGTCTTATTAGCATATGATCTATAGAAGGAAAGTAATGATTACAGAGCTCTTGAAATGCTACATTATGTCAGCTACAATTACAGCAGGATGAGGAATAAGAAAAGGTTTGCACTGAAAGACAGTCAATTTTGTAACTCATTCAGCCCACAGACTTCTTACACATGAACACAGTGACAGAAAATGTAAGCGTAACGAATGATTTGACTTATTCCACATATTTTTCAGCAACTTTTAATTACATCCCAATCTTCTAAGCCATCAAAGTGATATGAAGAAGACTGCAAGATTTTGTTTGTAGAACAGTGGGCTGTTGACTCACTGGTTTTATAGAAGAAGGGCTTGATTACACTGAAACGGTTTGAAAAAAATGGCTACAACAGATAAAACTGATGAAACCTGCTTTTAAATAATGTTTGGAATTAAAACTTAGGAAAAAAAATTCTGCAAAATCACTGTACTCAACACATACCAGATTACAGTGAGACTTGATGAACTTAGGGGTCTTATCCAACCCAAATTATTCTATGATTCAAAATGCCCATGTACAAATATATAATCATAGAATAGTTTGGATTGGAAGGGACTATTAAAGGTCTTCTAGCCCCTGCCCCCTGCAGAAGGCAGAGACATCTTCAACTAGACCAGGCTGCTCAGAGCCCCATCCAACCTGACCTTGAATGTTTCTGTGAACAGGGCTTCTACCACTTCTCTGGGTAACCTGTTTCAGTGTTCACCATCCTCATAATAAAAAAATTCTTCTTTATATCAAGTCTGATTCTACACTCTTGTAGTTTGAAGCAGTTACCTCTTGTCGCATCACTGCAGACCCTACTAAAAAGTCTGACTCCATCTTTCTTACAAGCTCCTCCTCAGGTACTGCAAGACCATTACAAAGTCACCCTGGAGCCTTCTTTTCTTGGGCTTGAACTACACCAACTCTCTCAGCCTTCCCTCACAGAAGAGTTGCTCCAGTCCTCTCACCATCTTTGTGGCCTTCCTCTTGACCCACTCCAAAAGCTCCATGTCTTTCCTGTGCTGAGGATTCCAAAAACACAGTACTCCAGGTGGGGTCTGAGCAGAGCAATATAGAGGGGAAAAATCATTTCCAGATAAATATGCAAATGGAGTCTCCTGACTTGAATTTTCAAAAGGAATTAAAACACTTGTGCTACTGGAGCTGAAAGCAAAATTTCTATTCAACTGATCCACTGTGTTTCTAAACCTCAGTTACATAGGTAGACTTGGGAATGCATGAACATTTAGCAGAAATCCAGCCTTATATTTTTCCACCCTGGACTGGTCCTTAACTTCCAGAAAATAATTTACTATACTCAAGACACTTCGTTCTTTTTCTAGAAATCTGCATGAGAGAAACAATCAGACCTTGAAACATGATCATCAGATGATCGTGTCTGATCTTGTGTCTCTAACCTACTAAAATGAGGGATGTGAGGTAACTTGAGAGGTCTTCCATTCTGCAGCATTCACTTAATGTAGGATCACGTTTAGCAGACATTCAGGAAGCAGATCAAGTTACCACGAGGTAACAAGCCCTTGGCTTCCAATTCCTTGTGATAAACGACCATGTCTGCAGATTAAAATAGAACACATTATCCAAAACTCTGCTAAAAAAGGTGTAAGCAACTTTTCATTTACACTCGACACCAGATTTTTAGATCCTCCCTGAGAAAAACTGGAGCATTTTTAAAGACTGATAAGATGACAACATAGTCCTCCCAAGGACATCTTCCAGCACTTAAAACACCCTTATAGACATGAGGCTACCATTGCATCTGCCTTAACTTTCTCTTTGTGCAGCCAAAACTTATGTATTGTTTTTGTTTAAAAGGGCATGCATGGAGATTATCTGGCTGCTCTGTTCTTACTCCCACAATACTCAGACTGTTTCTCACCGTTTATCTTTTTTTAAGCTTCTTAATATTCCTCATGTCATTTAGTGACTGTAGACTGAGTGCCAAAGCAAGCAGGACATATTATTCCAGCTGATATCTGGTTAGTACATCAAGTCCAGCAGTATAGGTAACCCTTTGACATATCTTGACACCTCACACTTAGGAGCTTTTTACTCTTTCTTACAGCTGCCACTACCGACATGTTGATCCCCAGGTATCTTTTTGCATTGTTTATGTTCAAAATTGTTGGGTTTTCTTTCCCCTATGCAATGTACCCTGTTTACTGAATTTCTTCATGTTGGTTTCTAGCCATTAAAACCCTTTTTCAAAAACATTTTAGGCCTATCCTTCAATGTGCTTTAGTATCACATGAAAATTTTGCAAAAGCAATCTCCTATTTGTTAATGAAAGTATTGAACAGCAACAGCACTGGAATAGAGAGACAACTCTGCAGATGGGATCTCATTTGATAGAACCTTCTACTTTGACAGATAATTTAAAATTACTCTTTAGAATAATGTGTTTCCATTTTACACTGATATCACCTTACTTACCTCTACCTACTTTGGATACAAGAATGTGGGACACTACCAGAAATCTCACTGAAATGAAACCATATGTACATCATTTACTGCCCCCCCTCACACTCTATCCTTCGTCTCCACACAGGGAGTTACCCTCTTAAAAATGTCTCGGGAAAGAAACAGGTTGGACATACCAAGATGAAAATGTGGAACCTTAGACCTTATTTTTTAATGTTATCTCTGATCTTTTGATTCCTATTTCCCAAGTCCTGTTCTTTGATTCAAGCCTCTATAGTCTGTCCTTAGATCTCTTTTATTCTGAAAGAGGATAAGGTGTCAAAAGTTTTCTGTCTTAGAAAACCCCAGCATGCGGGTGCCATAGAAAAGCTGATTCAAGGCAGATTTGCAAGAGAAACCCCAAGATCACATTGCTGTGAAGAGGCAATAGCAACGAGAGCTCATCATTAACATTACTGCATTCTGGTGAGATGAGAAGGATAAAAGTCAAGAATCAAATTCTGCTTTCATTTATACTCATCACCTGGCTGTCTCAGAACTGCTTGTTTCCAACAGAAACCCAAACAGGCGGAAAGAGGCAGCTAATTCCATGGGTGCTCTGCTAGGACTGCAAAATGCTGATAACAGAAATAGGCATGGCATGACCAGAGTGCTACAATTGCCATTGGCTGTGGCATTTTTTTCATTGTGGCCTCCAGATCCTAGGGCACAGCACAAAATCTGACAATCAGCTGCTTCTGCCCTAAACTTGCAGCAGCCTCCCTACACATACAACAGTCCTGAAACCAGTGCCTGCCCCACAGGCAAGGTGATGGTAGAAATATCCTAGCAGCAGTAGTCCCTGCTACAAGGATTTTAGGAGGTCTTACACTGAACTGGTTCCAGTACGATACCATGGAATGAATGTACTGGTTATACTTGTATGTTCCTAGTACATCTGGTTTAGGCTAATTCAAAGGGAACCAAATTTGTGTGCTTCAGGGTCACTCTGTCAATGAAACCGAAGCTTGACAATAAAAGAAAATTTGCTTCAGAAGTGTAATATACATGCATCTGACAATGCTAAAGTGTGTTGAAGGCTTTGCATTCATTATGTCTGCCATTCCTTTTACACAGAACTGCAATGGGGTTTGTTGCCAAGGCCCTCCTCCAACTGCGAACACGAGACAGAAAGTGGCTGAGACACACAATTGCAGCATTCATGGCAGAGAAATGAGCTCAGCTGTGTGAAAATCTTGAAAACTGAGCAGTATTTTTTTCCAGGCAAAATTTACCTTTTTCAAATGGAGCTGATTACACAAATTACTCTTCTAAGCTGTGTTGTGATTAGCTCCCAGTTACCTGTGGATAAATTGTCCAAAATGCAGAGCAAATTGAGCTGCTGATACCAGTGCAAGTATAATCATGGAATCATAGAATGGCCTGGGTTTAAAAGGACCTTAAGGCTGCTATCTGACACACATCAGAAAGATGGATGCCTCTACCTAGTCTCCTAGGCCCACTTCAGGTCTAAAAGCAATACATTGTTTTAGCTCAATATTGAACACATGCTAATAAATCCTCCCAGAGATTATCATGGCTAACCCATGTATCCCTCCGTTGTACTCCAGAACTAGGTCCACCAGGAAAGAGACTACACACAGATACGTGGCTGTAAAAAGAGATAAATTGTATGTGGGGGGGGCACAGTATTGTGAGTTCAGTGCCCTCCCTGTTTACTTGGCAGCAATCTCCTCAGCAAGGCTGGGAAGCTGGAGGAGCTGGAAGAGGTGAGGCCCTACTGTGAAGAGGAGAACCAAGGTGATGGCAGCCAGAGGGCAATAAGATGTTGAAGAGTACATCTCAGGCCTGGTAGGTGGTGAGAACAAAGCTATGGTTGTGGTAGCAGCCTTAGGCTTGGGAGGGCAAGGTGAGGAGGTAGGGAGGAGATCATGGTAGTGATTAGTATCTTCTTAGTATGCTGGTTTCTGCATTTTTGGAGGACTATCTCCTGTTAGCAGCAAGCACTTCAGGAATGGGAAGCCCTGCCATCACCTGTCAGGTCCTCCTGCAATCTACAGCAGTAGTAAGACAGTGCAGATACCCCACCAGCTCAGCAGTACTGACCTCATGCTTCTGTACTTCTCTGGGTGCAACTTGTGTCATTTGGATTGATTTATTTATTTCCAGGATGCACCAGTCATGAGTCACTTGGTATAAGAGAGAACTGACTATTTGATTTCACCTTTCTAAAACCTGTACTTACCATAGTTTTCCAAAGTGTGGTTGAACAGATACTTCTTGAATGTGCTGGCCAATTCCTACATTTAAGGAAACTATCTAGCATATTTTCTGGCCTTTGCAGTGCTCCCAAGAAACCAAAGTAATTTTAATATACTCAGATGAAATGTTATACACACGATATAGATACACAATTCTGTCTTTTGAAAATCATTTGCATTGTAGTTCATAAGTAGTATACGATGATTTTAAGATTTTTTTTTTTTAAATCCTATTTTGATTCTTCCCCATATGCATTTGTTTGCAGCTACTTTGATTCAACTGATATAGAAGAATGTAACGTATTCTTTGTATTTGTACTACACACTCAAATACTTTAGGCAAGTTACTTAAATAATGAAGTCTGTTTATGCTAAAAATAGCTTTTTATTTTTCCTCTGGTGATATCAGGCAAGACTGCAGCTTTACTATTCAAGCACAGGCCTGTGCAACTTACACCCAGTGGCCAGTTGCAGCCTGCAGCACGTTCTATCCCACTCACACTGGGGATACACAAACAGGTTGGTACAATTTAACAAACTGCTGTGTGTAACAAGCTGCTGGTAAGTAACCTGCAGAAGGCTTTTAAAACCACAGTTACTCCGACACCACTCACCCTGCAGAGAGCAGGTAGAACTCCTGGCCTGGGGAAGGGAAGGAAGGGCTTGGCAGGAGCCTGGAGCAGCCAAATACCCTGGTTGAGGCCAGGCTGGGACAGTATATGGTGAAAGTAAGAATGAAAGAAGCATGGGGAGCATGGAGTAAAGAATGCTTTGGGAAACTGAACAGAAGAAGTTGGGCATTATAATTGTGGAAGGTGGTGTCCCCCCCATGCCTGTGCTAGGGAGCAGGGTGAACGTGTGTGAAGAGGGTGGCATTGCCCATCTCCAGTATCTGCACCTCAACTAAACCAAATTCTGATAATCTTCTTCAACTCATCTGCAATGTCCTGGGAACAAAACTCAGGTATTTCATAAGCCTGTGACATAACGTGAGTAAATAAAAATATCTAATCATCTACCCATTCATTTGAAATCTGCAGGACAGTTATTTACCAATATCAGGTTTAGTCAAAATTATTTAAAGCAATGTGGGTTTTTGCAGGCTTTCTTATTTAGTTCCCAAAGCCAAAGCATTCCTGCATAAAAAGAATTTGCACAGAATGGGACAAGCAACATCAGTGCACACTTTCATACAGAAATACTGAATTACACCCAGCCTGTGTTTTTTTCAGTACTGTGCAGGGCTTTTAAAGATGTTGCTTCTCAAAACCAGGGAGACCTTAGAGCTGCCTTCCAGTATCTCAACGGAGCCAGCAGGAAAGCTGGAGAGGGACTTTTTACATGTAATGATAGAGCAAGGGGTAATGGTTTTAAGACGAAAGAGGGTAGATTTACGTCAGACATTGGGAAGAAATCCTTTACTATGAGGGTAGTGAGACACTGAAACAGGTTTCTCAGGGAAGCTGTGGATGCTCCATTCCTGGAAGCATTCAAGGCCAGGCTGGACGAGGCTTTGAGCAAGCTGATTTAGCGGGAGGTGTCCCTGCCCACGAAGGAGACTGGAATTATCTTTAAGGTCCCTTGCAACCCAAACCCAAACCCAAACGATGATTAAACGAAAAGCCGGTTAACTTGGTTTCCACGGAGACCTGCCGCTTCTTGAACACCCGGTTCCTACCCTCATACTCCCTTGATGTGCGGGAGACCCCCGGGCAAGCAACGAGCACCCCGGCTTTAGGGCTGGGCTGACCGAGCAGGCACAGGTGGGAGCCGGGCGGAGGGATGGCCGAGCCGGGGGCCGCCGGCAGCACAAGGCTGAGCGTTCAGCCGCCGCACAGCCGAGCCTCAGACACGCCGAACCGGGAGGAACAGCCGCAACGAGGGCCGCCGTGCCCGTGCGGACCCACACCGCTGCCCCCCCCGCCCGTCCCCCGGCTCGGGCCGTTACCTTGTACCGGCGGAAGCCGTCCAGCTGCTGGGCGCTGACATACCGCCACCGACACATCGCCCCGCTCTGCTCCGCGCCGAACCGAACCGAGCCGCGCTGCGCCGCGCTGCGCCGGAGGAAAAGACGGAGGGAGGGAGGGAGCGAGGGAGGTGGCGGGACCGGGGGCGGGGGGAGGGCGGCTCCCCGGCCGCGCCCCTCTGGCTGGGGCCTGCCCCCCGCTGCCGGGCATCGCGGAGGTGGCGGTGTGCCTGGGGCAGGGCTGCCCACCGGGGCTGGGCATCTCGGGGGTGGCGGTGTGCCTGAGGCAGAGCTGCCTTCCAGGGCTGGGCATCTCGGTGTTGGCGGTGTGCCCGGGGCAGGGCTGCCCACTGGGGCTGGGTATCTCGGAGGTGGCGGTGTGCCTGGGGCAGAGCTGCTCTCCAGGGCTGGGCATCTCGGAGGTGGCGGTGTGCCCGGGGCAGGGCTGCCCACCGGGGGTGGGCATAGCGAGGGTGGCGGTGTGTCTGGGGCAGGGCTGGGCATCTCGGGGGTGGCAGTGTGCCCGGGGCAGGGCTGTTCCCCAGGGATGGAGGCTCCCGCCAGCCTACGCCCGTGACCCCGGGCATTTCTCCGTAGCTCTAGAGCGCTTCTCCGGACCCGGTGCCGGCCTGCACTTAGCGTCTGTTGTAGACCTTTCATTTCCGATCGGTGCGGGGAGAGGCTGCGGTAGCCCCCCCGTAGACACAGGCAGCCGTAATCCAAGTAACGCTGCTGTACCGGGCCCAAAAACTGGTTAAAGGTGTATGAAAGGTTTTCTGGTTAAAGGTGTGTTAAAGATTCCATGTTTATAGCATGTGCGCAGAAGATGTGCCAGTGGGAACAGGTTCTAAAACAATGTTTATTTAAGTAACATGTTTCAGAAACAGGTGATACTGAGGATTAAAGATTTTCTTGGCAGTCCTTTCCAGCAATAATCTGCCTTTGCATCTCTTTATTAAAGCACCTGCACCAGACCCCTTCATACTACAGCAGCCAGCACCAAGTTCTGCACCTTTTGATTTCCAGGGAAGTGGGGGAGGCACTGGTGTAGGCAAAGGGCTGGAACACATCAGGAGTAATAGTTCAGCTACAAATGCATATAGACATATGGCCCAACACCTTGTGCTACCTTCACTGTACTCTGTTAAAGAAAGAGCTGAAATCACACGCATCAGGGTCTGAGATCTTATTGATGAAATGGAACTTACCCAGAAAGGAGATCGATTAAAATCCATTACCCAGTGAGCTCTTCCAAGCTCCTAATGCATTGTGAGAGCTAGTGTTATTTTACAAACTGTGCGGGTTTGATAGGAATTACATTCAAGTTAAAATGGCCAAATGCAAACAGTATACAGTGGTTCTTCTTCTCTATTATTAATTACACACCAATCATTTGATACGTTCTTACACCTACATACTGCTTCCAGCAGCAGCATCTAAACTGCTCTTGAAAACAACCAGAACTGTAGCACTTGGCTTCAGGTTACTGAGTCTCGATTCCAGTTAGGAAAACTAAAGTGTTTGAGCTCATAATTTTCAAGACTAACTCTATTTTTAACTAGTGTTCATACCCTGGACTTTGATGTGGGATTCCCTTGAACTCTCATTGTTATTACCATGTATTAAGTTGTATTATGCTATTGAATTAATCTACAAGGGTATCTAAGAAAAGATGTGACTAGTCCTGTACTCAGCACACTTTTTTAATGCAAGTTACTAAAAGTGACCAAGCCATTTTTTAGTTACCACTTTCACTTCTTGATGCCAGCACCCATAACTCTCAAATGTGGAAGCAGAAATTTGGCTGAACAGCTATTAGGACTGTGATGGACAGTGGCAGGAAAGGTACTTGCTTTTCTGAAAGCTAGAACATAGCAAATTATTCTTTTCTCTCTACAGGCCTCTAAATTTATATTAAAAGAATATGTGCTGTCACAAAGATACAGATACAGAAGACACATAGATATGGCAGACATAAAACATGAATTCAATTTCCTTTTCTCAAAGCTGTCTTGGTAATAAATGAAACACTTAAAAAAACCCCAAAACCAAACAAAACCCCAACCCTCTTAAATACTCCACTAAACACAGAATGTAAAAGGCTGCATATATGTAAAAATGCAGTTTCATGAAGTCATAGCTTGCCATGTTCTATGTCTGCTAGTGACCACATCAAAGAAAAGCTATACTGAAGAGATGGAAACAGACTGGTGACAAGAGTATGGAATAACACAGAGCAAGCTATGACACAAGGAAGGTGATGTCTGAGAATACTGAGGAAATTATACTGACATGTTCTAGCCTTTGATTTAAGAGATTTCCTTGATTTAGGTATCACAATTCATTTGAATAGTTGGACCAAAAGACCAAGCACACAGGCTAGCCAAGCTCAGGTGTGAGCAACATCCACCTCCATGTGGTTTACCACTGTACCTTATGTTCTTAATGTTTTCATGCACACCTGTGTATATGTTTAGAGGTTATGCTATGGTTATATTTTTCAACATTCTGAGATGTTTTAGAGCTTTTTTCCAGGCAGCTGTTCGAGCTGTGATCCAAGCTCTGTGTCCTACATGCAGAACTGTGGGAAGAGATGAAAACAGCCCAAGTGTTGTGGCACGTTCCCTTGTGTCCTTTCTGGAAAATTGATGAGTATGAATTGTAGAGTAAGTAAAGAGGAGTTCTAGCTGGCAGGAGCACATGGGTATTACAGCCTGAAAAAACTTCCATTTCACAAGCTTGGGTGAGGATGAGATGAGCATTAAGATAAAAGCCCAAATCAGAGCACAGTTAACTTTCACTACAGAGAAGTTTTAAGGTGTTTAACAACCATACCTTTAGGTTCTTAGCAGCTCTAGGACGAATTTTGGAATTTGAAGGTAGCCACTCCATTCCATAAAACTCATCATCACAGATGACCCTTTAAAGAGACAGCTTAATCCTTGTTTCCTCTGCTGCAAATCACAGCTCCTTTTGGTGGCAGTGTTGAAGAAGTGTTAAAGGATCATGTAAGTGTCACTACTCAATATACTACACTGTTAAATAAAACAGCCTTGAATCCATTGTCAGGGTCTGAGGACAAGTGACACTGTACAGCTGCCACCTAAAACAGTATAATTCAGGTTTCTTCTTCCAAGTCAGCCTCATCCATATTGCCTACTGAAAATAAGACCTGGCTTGTGCTATTCTCCTAAACAGTGCCAGGGGCACTGCTGGGGAATACGCCAGCTGGCAGAGCCTGATCCAGACCAGGAAGCCTGCTGGCAACTCAGCAGCAAGGACAGTCGCAGTAGAGCACCCAAACCTCTGCTCTAGCTCCCTCCAGTTTGCAAGCGGGAAAGGCAGCTGAGCACTGCCTCCAGCTGTCCACACCCCTCACATGTTCACCCTTTCCCTGCTGTTCTGGATTATGCCACCTCCCTTCAGGCTGCTGTGGAGCAGATAGTCTTGAACAGTATGGATGCAGACAAATCTATGCCAGCCAGCCTTCCTTCCTGCAGCACTATAGATATGCTGGGCTTGAGAGATGCTTAAGATTAATTTTTTAAGCTGAAAAGATCTGCAGGCAGGCTGTAGAAAGTCAACAGACCCCATCCACTCCTCAACATACTCTTCTTCGTTGGGCATGGTATTGCTTAAGGTTATTCAAGAACAGTCTTTGTAAAGTCTTCACCACAAGAGTACACCATAGTCATGACAAACCCAATACAATAGTATTAATACTGGACCTAAAAAAGGAAATTCAGTTTCTGAAGTTACTAATATGCATAAAGTGTAGCGTTATCAGTACCTTAGCATTATTAGAATATTGTTGAATTAAACTAAAAGGAAGAACTTTGGTGGGGATAACTGGTCTAAAGGCTGAGGTTTAAAAATTGCCAACATTTTTCCAGCACTGAATATGAATGTATTTCTTTTTTTTTTTTTTTTTTGGTCCCTCATTTAAAGTCAAACCAGAATACTTTGATCCTAGGTGTTCAGTTTCAACTTGTAAAATCTTATTTGCATTTATCTTGTAAAACTACAGAGACATCTTATAAAAAGTAGGCAAATATGCTTCACAACTGTTACCGTCTGTCATAAAGTTATGTACTCTTTTTTTTTTTTTTTTCATAGCACAGAATACAAAAAAATAGCTGGAAAAGACATAAAAATTTCAGCCACTCTAAGATGCCAGAGGCAGTGCTTGGTGGTGGGATTCTGGAATGCTTGGGCCCAGTGCAGAGACACCCTGTCCCGGCTGGCAGAAGCCCCTGAAGCTGGAGGCCCTTGCAATTTTCTGGCCCAGGGGCAAGGGCTGGTGAAAAGACACTCCCCCGGAATATTGATTAATTTAAAACTTATTTTTGCTTTTGATTCTTAAATTATCAGCTATGAATTTTTAATTTGCATAAATGTAAGAACTTGATTCTGCTTCACTTAAATCAGGCATCCCCTGAGGGGTTTTTTTTTCCCCACAAGTCTGCATCTTAGCATAGCCATGCATCCTACTGTGAAATGGTGCAACTTAATTTATAGCAGAACTGACACTGCAGCTTTGGGATTAAAAAGTCTGAAGTGTTTTATGACGTTTCCTAGGAAACCTTAGAATCATCAAACACAGTCTGCAGAAGAAAATGCTGTTTTGGATCTATGCTGGGGATCTGTGTGCAAGCTTGCCCAGGATCACCTCTTGCCTGTCAGGTTCATAAAAACCCATCTGACCCTGGAAGACAGATTTCAAAATACTTAAATGAGTTTTTTCTTCTCCTCTAGCTCATCCCAAATTAAGTGGTTGGGGTGCTTGTGAGTTTAAAAAAATTATTTAGGAAATGACTTGGACCAAAAACCTCCCTCAATGCTTGAATTTGACATTGTCTGTACTGGGCTTTCTACACTGGAAAGCTTTTAGAGTTGTAACTTTATGCTCTGTAAGAGGAAACGAATCTATAAACCCATGTTAGAATGAAGGGCAGGCACATTTGATCAATATAAACAAGCTATCCAAACTTCAATAATTTAAGCCTCCTTATCTTTTGATTCATTTGTACATTTTGCTTCTTCGACAAACATCAGTGCAATCAACAGCAACCAATGATAAATAAGGGCACTTTTTAATGTACTCCAGCTTTATTGTTAACAGGAATTGTCTATTTTTCCAGAATTTTTATACAACAAAAAGTACAAAATTTCTTAATGTTCCCTGAGCAGCAGTAAATTTTTGGTCATGAGCACGCAGCGTGCCAGATGAAACATCAGACTCACACTATCATTTAAGCTTGAGATAACAGATATACTTGTATGGGCAGATGAAAAAACACTTCTTCAGCACTTATGCAGCAAACTGCATTAATTACAACTTTCACAAATATAGTTGCACAGAAATTTTTAATAGCCTGAAAGAATAACACCTTAAGTGTTCAAAAACTTACACTTTTCTCAAGAATCTCAGTTACCTATTATTCTTTCTCCACAGAACCTCAACATCTATTATCCTTTCTCTACAGAAACATTTTTAAAAAACAAACACGGCTCTATTTTAATTCTTAATAAGTGGGGTGGCTTTACGGCCTATTTCCTCTTTTTCCACATAATTTCACTACTTCTTTGTGAAGAACATGACAACAAAGGAAATCTGTTTCTTGGGTCACTTTGGTATTCTAGAGGCAAGTTCCTCCCAGATGCAAGCACCTTGGAATCCTCTGAAGGAGTTTCTGTACAGAAAAAATTAATATGGACTGACTAAGCAGATCAGGTATCTGTGGTCCAGGTACTTCTCTGTGGTTTAGCTCTAACACAGACTATTAAACAGGATAGTGCAGTAACATACTTCTTCAAATATCAAAAGAAAAGCACTTTGATGATACATGATAGAATTAATTTGTCAGTCTGGTAATTTCAGAAGAAATACTGCAGATTTTTGGAAGGATGAGAACAGAGTGCTTTTAACTCTGTTTTGAATGTAACAATCAAAGACAGTGTGAGGTTTGGATGATGATGCTTCTCTGGCTCTCCTTTCTTTGCAAAAGCACTTTAATTAGTGGCAGTTTTATAGAGGGAATGTGAGATGCCTGTTGGCCACAGAGTGCCTTGGAAAAAACCAAGCAAACTGTAAAGTATAGACATGGATATGTGTAATTAGGCTTTAATAATAAAAAATGCAGTCATATAATACCCTCCATCAGAATGTGCTCTACAGATTCTAACCAATCTGTAAGGTTTGATTATCTCATTTTACAGGTAATTGCTCTTAACTGTGTTTAGCAGCAGCACTGATGACCTAAGTGACCTTCTCAAGAACACAGGGAAAGCAATAAAAAAATTCTGCATCTGTCCCTTTTCTGTCGGTTTCCACTTGTATCAAAAAGACATTTTCAAAGGTCATCAGACTTTTTTTCCCCTTCTGTTCGTCGCAATTCTTATTTTACGGAAGGGCTATTCAAAGCAGTTTTAATTCTGAGCCTCTACATCTTGGCACTGACAACTATGCGTTTTAACTGGAAATCTATCAGCTTATTTATTGTTTAACGATTTGAAAATATGACTAACGGTAAACATTTTTCACAAAAGGTCTTGTATTTATAGACATTATTTGCTTGGATACCGAGGCAGTGTTCATATCCTTGTGCTTTTTTTTATTCCTTGTGGTGTTTTATCAGCACCATTTGTGATTTATCTCTGCATGAACTTGGGTATCATGAAGGATGCACACGTCCAACACAGGCCGTAAACCCCTTCCACAACCCAATTCCAACACTGCTCTCCACACCGACCCCTTCCGAAACGGGGCTGCCAAGTCACCCAGTGCCCAGAACCGAGGGCAAAGAGGCCGCAGCAGCCTCCTCCTTCCAAGCTCCGCCAGAGGCCAAACCCGCCCAAGACGCACTGTCCTCAAGGGCGTTTCTCGCCGAGAAACCCCCGACGCCTCCCGTTGCCTGACCCACCACTCATCGGAACCACTCAGTACCCAGTGCCCCTGCACCACCGGGGCTCCTCCCGCGCCATTCAGGCCCGGGAGGTGAGGGCGCGCAGCCCACTAACGCCTCCTGTAGGACTGCCGTGATAGGAGGAGGATGATGAGGGCCTGCCTGAGAACCTCTGCCTCAGAACCCCACAAGGAGAGAAGGAAGGGAGAAGCCGAAGACCCACACAGCCACGGCGGCGGAGAAACCAGCTGGCAAGGGGCAACCACCACCATCCCCTCACGGACCCGACTGCCCTCCCCTCAGGGCGCATGCGCACCCCGCAGCGTTTCCCCACCTCCCCTTTCTCCTCGGCGGCCTTTATGCCTTCCTCTGTGACGTCACAATCAACATCTCCCGCTCCCCGCCCCGCCCGCCCAATCAGGAGCGGCGGCTCCTGGCGGCGCCAAAGCAAGAAAGGGCGGGGGTGTGGCCGCCGGCCCGGGGAGGGAGGGGCGGGCAGTGGGCAGGGGGTTCCCCTTCGCCCCGCCCCCTCCCCCCGGGGCTCCCCCGCCACGTGACCGAGGACGTGGCTGCCGTGTCAGGGGGCGATGCCCAGTAGGAAGGTACCTGCGTGCGCGGGAGGGGGCAGGGGAAAGGGCGCGGGGCAGGGAGAAGAAGGGAAGGGGGCTCCGGGGGCTGCGGTGCGGTGCGGTGGCGTGGGTGACCGCCTTTCCCACCCTCCCCACTTTTCCATCCCCTAGGGCCGAACGCCGGCCGCGCTTCTGGCGCCCTTCCCGCCACCCTCACCGACCGCCCTGGCCACCCGCCGCGCCTGCTGGCCCCGGTGGTGGAGGCGGAGCGGAGGTCCCGCTGCCCCCTCAGACCCCGTCTCCCCTCAGACCCAATCTCCCCTCAGAGCTCTGGGTCACCCTTCCGGCCAAGCCCGGGGAGGGAGTCGTGAAAGAGAAACCCAATGGGTCCCGGCGGGGAGGGTGGTCCCGGCAGCGGGTGATCACTTGCTCCCCGAGGCGAGGGCCGGGGCTGGGGCAGCCGAACTATGTAAAGGTCCCGGCGGCTCCCGCCCCTGGGCAGGACCCGGGTCCGGCGGGTGGCTGGAGAAGGATTGCTCGGTCCGGCTGGTCCCAATGCGGGGGTTGTGTCTCGGCACCCAGGCTGTGTGGGCGCAGGGGGCAGGAGGACGGGCCCCTCAGCGCGTCCCTGGTGGGTCCCATTGCGCATCTTTTGACCTTGTGTTCATCACGACACGGTGGGAGAACAGCGGTACCGAGCGGAAAGTGTAACTCGGTTTGTTGTTTTTTTTGTAAAATCAGATGACGGGAAAAAGTGCAAAACTATTAGAGGAAAATAGACTTGGCAAAATTGCTTAATATTCTTTTGAGTATAGAATCATAGAATGATAGAATTGGCTGGGTTGGAAGGGACCTCAGAGATCATCGAGTCCAACCCTTGAACCACCATTGCGGTTGCTAGACCATGGCACTGAGTGCCACATCCAGTCTCTTTTTAAATATCTCCAGGGACGGAGAATCCACCACTTCAGTGGGCAGCCCATTCCAATGCCGGACCACTTTCTCCATAAAGAAATTCTTTCTAATATCTAACCTAAACTTCCCCTGGCACAACTTAAGACCATGCCCTCTTGTCTTGTTGAAAGTCGTTTGGCAAAAGAGACCAACCCCCCCCTGGCTACACCCTCCTTTCAGGGAGTTGTAGAGAGCAATGAGGTCTCCCCTGAGCCTCCTCTTCTTCAGGCTGAACAGCCCCAGCTCTCTCAGCCTCTCCTCATAGGTTGTGTGCTCAAGTCCCTTCACCAGCCTGGTTGCCCTCCTTTGGACCTGCTCCAGGACCTCAATATCCTTCCTGAACTGAGGGGCCCAGAACTGGACACAGGACTCGAGGTGTGGCCTCACCAGCGCTGAGTACAGGGGCAGAATCACTTCCTTGAATAGCTTAGCTTCTTTGGGCATGAGTGGAAATAGATGAAGAAGATCCCCCCCCTTTTTTTTTCAGTCTCTGGTAGTTGGCGTAGTGGGTTTGATGGTACCTGGGGGCCAGTGGTTCGGATGCTGCCTCTGGTTTTCAGTGCTTATGCTAATACTGAGGTACCGCTGAAAGACAGACGGCAAGTGGCGTTGATTGCGGGGTAAACACAAATACAGTTTTAAGTGAGAGGTCAGGATTTTAAAGCATTTTGTTTTTCATTTTGCACATGGATAAAATGATGGGAATATTCTACACCAATTTTTAGATATGACGACAAATGTAAAATAATTTTTTGTGGAAGAAAACGTCAACTGATCCTACGCATATTTTCCTCTAAAATATTTGAAGTCCGTGAGTAGTGAAAAAGTGCACACCTCAACTGCTAAGATTAAACCATCTGGTTTTGCAGTGCAGTGACAGCTTTTGGTAAGAGTAGTTCCATATGCAGACAAATACAATGTTCCTCATTACTGTGTCAATGAAACTATCCTTGTCAAATAAAAAGACAGCAGCCCTCTCCACTTGCTGTTAATTAAACCACTTAAAAAAACAAACCAACCTGATGCCTAACAAGAAGGTATGATACTGTTATTGTATCCTAAGTATATGGATAATTATTTTACTCCTGCAAAAGCTTTTTAAAAATACTTCAATTTAACCATTTTAAGAGCTTTCAGATTTCTGTCTAAGTAACCTATTGGCACCAGTTATTAATACAATATACGTTTCCATACTATTTTTATTTCAAGAGTTCTTTTTATTCTCAATGTAAGCATATAATAATTTACACTCATAAAAGGTTAACAAAAAATCCTCATGCTCAAATACTATATTGTTCAGATGTTACGTTGTTCAAAATGTCACATCTCTATATCAGTCAGTGAGAATAGCCTTTCATTAAGAGTAGTAAGAATCATGAACACTAAGAAAGGTGAAAGCACTGTTTTAAAAATGCCAGTCTCACACATCAGTAATAATAGAAGTATTTTCAGGGTGGAGTTTTTTTTGTTGGTTTTTTTATTTCTTTCCCACATATGTGCTGACAGTGTGGAAGGAAGTATGTTAGGTCATTGTGACTGTAGTCATGCAGCTTAGATTTTTTTCACAAGTGATATGACTTCATTAGGTACTTTCTTAGAATCATATGTATACTTCTTAATCATCTTTGGAACATTTGCATACTGGTTTTCACGGGAATAAAAAAAACCAATAATCTTGGCTTGAAAAAGAAAATACAGACTGTGGTTTAAATTCTGCGACCTCTACTTAAATCCTCACTTGAGGGTTTAAAATGTGAGGATGTTTTAATACTAAATTAAGACTTCTCTTTCAATCCAGCCAATAAAAACAGTAATTACACTTTCAGGAGCTCAGCAGTATGACTACTGACTTCAGCTGAAACTGAGATACTTGTCAAATTCAGTTTTGTGCTGGCTTCAAATTGGACTTTTGAAGGCCAAAACTCCTTTTTTGTTTGTGAATACTTTTATATGAGGGCCGTGAGGACAAAGGAAGAATATGAGAATGGCTGTGGTCAGTGTTGAGTATTTCTGTATGATTGTTCCCTTCACAAGTTTTTTTAAAGAAACAAGAAAAGTCTCTGGCAACTAGAGCTACAATTTTTGGCACTTTTATTGTTTGTTCTGCTCTGTGTTAGGGAAGAATGCAATAATTGTATTTGAATACTTTTGAATGATGCTTATGGGATGGGACCAACTTCTAGATTTGCATGTCAGTAGCAAATAAAAAATTATTATTATTTTTATTCTTCAGGTTATGTTGCTTTTTGTGTTAGAGAAGCTGAAGTGTCAAAGAAATGTCACTTGCATTTGAGGTAGATAATATATTGAGTCATGTTTTCCAGGGGCTTATGTGTTGTGGTTTTTGGTTTGTTTTTTTTTTTGAACAGCCCCAAGATAGTGGCATTGTCAGGAATGTAGAGGGCTGTGTAGTTGATATTCTTGAAATGTGATCCCAGTGACTTTTTTTTGTGTAGGGTGCTTCTGGGTAACAAATATTTGGCATAAGTAACAATATAGATTGGTTGAGTGGAGATGTTATAGATAGAACTGTCTATGTAAAAATCAAAACCAACCCCCAAGGCCCATACTTTTAGTAGGCTGTTGCGTAATCATTATGAATATTTATTGAATTTTCCAAGTGTGTCTCCCTTTTCCTCATGCCTCCACCCATGCAGGCTGGCTTACATTTATCTCACTGGAAATAACTAAAGGAGTTATGGGGGGAAGGATTGCTTACCATGCCTTTTCCATGGGGGTCCTGATCCTAATTCCACTGACCCCAGAGAGAGTAATTTAGTGGTTTTCTCTTCTTTAGAAGAGACTGCTCCTGAGACAAAATGTAATGCTTTCATAAACAGAGATCAACAGACAATTTCTGCATGTGGTAGCCATCCTAGTTTCCCCTTTTTTGACTCAGAATTTCAGAGGTCATATTTTATCTTCAGCCCTTCTATGCAATCCACAAGATTCTTTGTTTTGTAATAAATCTTGATTTTGATGTGATATGCCAGGTCTATTTGATCTGGCTCTTATAAGCCTGATTCAGTGATATTTATTTTTTTAAGGCTGATATCTTGTTTGTAGACATGTGATGCATAGTGCTAAAAACTTACAAAAGATATTTTTTTGTGTGCCCCATTTTTATGTCAGAGGGAAAAGATTATGATTACCCTTGTGATGAGATTAAGAGAAATCACTGTTGTCACAGCATTTCTTTGGGAACAGCATGGCCTTCAGATTAGCTTCATTTTAAATATTTATTCCAGGGAGAAGCAAGTTTCTTAAAATATTATTTTCTCTGTTGTCTTGAAGCAGGCAGGAGCAGAAGCAAAGAGCTTTTAAAACATTGCATTTCTGCATGCCAGACATTGTGCTTCTGCAGCAGGGCTCCTTGGACACCAGACCTCTGTGCCAGGGTGCTGGGGAGCTCCTGTTCTGCAGGAGAAGGGTGATGGTGTCCTCCCTGGCACAGGCACTGTCCCCCCATGCCTGAAGGCCAGAGAGCCCACTGGAGGCCCCAAAGGGCTGCTCCCAGCTTGCTGGCACCCACCCCCATGCTGTGGCCCTGCTGCTTTCTTTGCATCTGACTTTTCTACTATTGTAGAGCTTTTGTAATTTGAAGCCTGGTGGCTGTAAAAGAGTGGGGATAGTGAGGTCACCGTGTTTCCCTTCTCTTCTTTTGGTTGCAGTCTTTGGCCAGCAGGAACCCTCTGGTGTCATTTGTGTCCTTGGCAATTTTTCTTCTGAATTGCATTTTGTAACTTCTTATCCATGTGTATGTGTACCTCTTTTTCAATTGCACACAATATTCGTATTACAGATTTTTAATAAAAGTACGTTTGTGTCCTCTGCATTAATACATGCACATCAACATTACCTTATGCATGTTGATCTTCTATACTTTACACATTGCAGATTTGTCTTTAAAAAATGTTTGGTGTGTGCGTACATGCACCCATAAACATTCATGGATGCTTGCAGTGCTTCTGTGCCAAACGCTCCCCTCAGTAACTGTGGATTGAACCTGTGGTGTCCAATTTCAGTTTACATCAGATATTTATATGGAGAGATTTGAATTGTCAAGGACTTCTGGGTGAGGGGAGTTGTCTTTAGGGTTTGTTTTTTTAGTCTTTTTCGATTGAAAATTTCTTTCTGGTGTAGGATGTTGAAGGTGATAGGAAGGAGCTGTTAATCACTGTTGTCAGTATCAATAATTGTAAGTTCTTTTCTTTCTGTTGCTTCCAAATAGAGCTGCCAGACATTTGCAGTAGCTAAAGAACATCTTCTGTAGAGGCTTTATTTCTTCACGTTCTTGTTCTGTTTCTTCAGGAACAGTTTTCTCTTTTTCTCAGTGATTACAGGGGCTATAAATTTCTGTATAGTGGTATCAGAAACTCTCAGATTTTCCTATGTTAGGGGTGCTGTGTGTGTGGTTAGACAAAGAGATAGCTAACCTGAGCAGTCATCTGATTGCTCTCCAGGTTGTGATTAAGCTGACATGGTGTCAAGCAGCTGCTGGAGTAATCCCACTTGTATCTGCTGCTCCACCAGCTGCAGATAGCTAACGCTTCTTCCCAAAGGAGATTCCTGCTGGTTTGGTTCCTTGTCACTATGCCTGCAAGGAGTCTGGTGAGTGCCCAATGGTCAGGAGGCACCAGGGAGAGGGGACTCCAGTTGCTTCTGGTTTGTCATGAGACCACCTGCACTGAGACATCCCTGTAGTGCTGCTCTGAATTACTTGAGCAGCTCTGCCTTCTGTCCAGGCTGGCAAAGTAGTGGATTAAGTAACAGTCTTTTGTTGTTAACAGTCATTAACTATTAAAACTCCCTTTTTGCCTGTCACGGCCATGATTCTCTAGTTTCTCTGAAGGAATATTCCGGCTGTTTAAAAGTCACTCCCAGTGCCACTTCACGTTGCAGTCTAACAAGCAAATATAAGCATAACCATCTGCACCATCTAAGCATAAAACTGATATTTTTTTTATTCATACGAGTCTGTTTTGGTGTTTTTTGGTTTTGTTTCGTTTTTCATTTTGTCAACTGTAACAGTACCCTTTCTATATGGACCCTGATTCTTACTTAGGGAGGGGAGCTTTAGATGTAGCTTTTATCCTGCCCATTTTGATATGGTGTTCCCTTCCCAAATCTTGGCAGCTGTGCACCACTGGCCACACCTCAGCTGCCACATTCTGCTGTTTGTCCCCTGCCTCTTATGTTGTACTCTTTGCTCTGGTGGCATTACATGGCATGGAGAAACAGAGATTCTGTCAGGAAATGTAATTATTATAATAACTTGGATGAGAAATTTTAACAGAGTAATTCTCTAGTTCTATGTTTATTGGTCTTCCTAAAAATAGAAATATATTGTGAACCCTGTTTTATGCAATTCTTTGTGAATTTTTTGTGGCTTTTTCTCTTTTTGCATGTTTTCTGCTTTTAATTGACCAGCAAAAGCAGTGTATAATAATGTTAACCCTTGTTTAAACTGCCACAGACTCCTTACTTGACATCATGCCCTTATTAAAGTGAATTTCCTTATTTACCACTACAGCAGATTCAAGGTTGTACTTCTTCTAATTTATATATCAGCAGGAGCAGTTATGGAGATATGTTGACTTTGGTGATGAGGACCTCTTATAGCTACTTTGCAATGTGTATACTCCAAGCAATTTTAGCAAAGGCTCTTAGCAAGGTCAACTGCCATCAGAGTAAACTGCAAAAGCCCTTGTTTTACTTGTCTGCTTGTTTTGCCCTGTCTTCTCACCATGCAACATTAGGACTGGCTTGAGGGATGAACCAAGATGCTGCTCACCGTATGCTTTGGAATGTATTTGTTCTAGGGAGCACTCAAAAAGTCTACAGGAAACACAATTAAATAATTACCAGTTACAAAATAGACATAAGTTGCCAAGCGCTTGTTTTTTTTTTCCATGTTAGAGTTTATGTTACAATTCTGATTGTGCAGCCTGTCTGAAAATTTATGTATGGGTTAATGTGATGTTGGAGTGATTTTTAAATACAGGTAGGAACTGTAGTTGCTTGAGAAAGTATATCAAAAGAAGAAAGACATTCAGGCAGATAGTACAGCCAACATGTAAGATGACTTTCAGTAGTAGAGTGGCCAAGATGCTTATTGTGCTTAAGATCAATTTGTATGGACAGGCTGGTGTATAATTTTAACAAAAACTTTGGGTATGATACTACACAATTCTCTCAGCTTCACCTCTTCTCAGACATTAAAATCTATTGCATGAAATTAGCACTGGGTGCTAATCAGCATCCTGTTTTGTGGCTTATCTAACAGGCCAAATGGCTTCCAGCATCCCATGCAAGGGAAATGGTTGTGAAAACAAATGTAAATCTTAAAGCTGTTAGAGTCAGGGTTTTTTTGGTTGGTTGGGTTTTAATGAAGTGTTGGGTAGTGATTATCTAGTTTGATCTCCTCCATAACACAAAACTCAGTCAGATGAAATGCAAGTTTGAAGGAAGTATTTAGTTAAAAGGTATTTTACTGAGCCTATACTTTTCAGGATAGTATTAAGGATAGCATTTTCAGGATAGTATTTTCAGCTTCACTGTGCAGCTAATGTGTACTACAGATGTAACTTAGATTAACATAAAGTAGTGTACTTATGAAAGATTAATTTTACCCAAGACATAGGAGTTGTAATATGGTGTTGCATAAGAAATGGTTGCAAGTATTCAAGACTTTTTCCCCAGCTCATTAAAAATTTATATTTGTAAGTATTCAGCAAAAGAGGCAAGGTAGATAAAGTAAATTTCACTTGAGAAGAATTATGTGTACAGGTTGTTTGAAATGGCTTTGTCTTTCCTCATAGCGGAAGCGATTTTGGAATGCAGAATGCACACCCTTCCCAGATGAGACACCCCTGCAGCTGAAAAAATCAAATGTGAGGACATCAGTGTCTGCTACTTCGATTTCCAATGCGTGGCTTAGGTGTGGGGATGGTTTCCAGAGCACTTCAAGGCTGGAGGTAAAATGCTGGCTTATTTAATGGTGTAAGAAAGAGATGCAAGCTGACAGTTAAACCAGTGTCCATGGTTGACTGAATTATAAGATGTTGCCCTTTTTGTGCTGTTTCCCAGTTAACAGCATATTGTTCTAACTGTCAGAGCAGACAAAAATGGAATGCAAGGTTACATAAGGGCATTGTCTTAACTTGTTAGTGTAATTTTCTGAGCATATATACCTTAATATATTAATGTTCTAGATAGCACTTGCCCCTTGGAAAATTTCTGTAATATACTGAGGGATACAAAAGTAATTTTACATTTGGGATGGAATACTGCAATTCCTAAAACATATGGAACAAAAATACTCTGGTTTCCATCTGAAGTTTTTTTTTGCTAGATCTAAAGAGTATGTTTACAACACCGCATTCATTGGAGAAAATCCTGATTTTTAGATGACCTTTCATTTGTGGATCTTGGTGCAGATACTCTTTTGGATGATATATCAAATTCTGCATAATTTTTGGTCTATTTGGTGGTCTTGTTGGTCATGAACAGAGATAGTCAGCTCTGAGTGAGAAGTGCTTTGTGCTGAAAATCATCTTCAACAAAGCTGCTTTTTTATTCCTTCTGGTACTGCAGTGTAGCATATCTTGTGGGTTTTAATAAAATCAGAGGCCACTGAGTGCTTCTTTCTGTAATGTTTGAATAGGTCACGTACTTCGTTAAGCAGTGCTCTTCCTGACCACAGTGACATTTTCATGCCAAAAATACTGGCTCTTGTTCTCTGCAAGGTCATATGCGATTCCTTTCATAGTCACAGTAAGTTTATATTTTCTAAAGCAATAAAAATTCAGCTTTTACATTACTGTTATCATGCTATATTACCTCATTTAATATATCACAGTCTAGTTGAAGATAGTAGCACAATTTCAAATTATTTATCCTAAGGTGTGGTAGGTGAATAACAACTATATGTTAAAGTTGTCTTCAAAGCCTTGGTGATTAAATGTCTCTCTGCCTCTTCTTCATATAGTCCCTGAGACCTACAGATAAGAAATCCAGGATTAAGAAGCATCTTGGACCACTGTTAAGATCTGCTGAAAGTGCAGCAGGTATAACTATTCTGTGTTAATGTTGTCAGAAGGTTGTCACTTTGTTTTGCCCTTTATCAAGGAAGATGTTGGCTCAATATACTGGTTGCTTTCTTCTGTTTTTGTAGTCAGAAGCTCATGTTACTGGGCTCCTCTTTTCACCTGGAGTGCCAGAAATACATTCTGAGAAGCTGCAGACATTTCAAGTATTGCTCATGAACAGGTGAAGGAAGCACCACTGATGCTCTGTATAGTGTGTGTTCTAGCCAGGACAGGATATTTAAATTCCTCAAATTTTTAAGGGGATGGAAAAAAAAATAAATTACTCTTAGTTGTATAGACAGAAGGTGAAATTATTCTCTCTTCTGCTGGAGACAGACAAGCAGTCATGAGATAAAACAAGTTTTTAAGTGTGACCAACAGGTAGAAAAACAGAATTTTGTGAACCTCCTGCTTTCAGAATTTGTTTAATACTGTGATAAAAAGAGAACTCTAAGCATAATAAAGATGAGGAGGAGGATTTATCAACTCCATCCATTTCTTTCCCTTTTTGAGTCCAGAGGAAAGTAAAGAAAGGGAAAGAACTGGCTCTACTTGTTCCAGCAGCTGTGTTGCCTCTGTTTAAGTTCAGTAAGTGACCTACTGGGCATCTTTCCTCTACATTTTGGGGTTCAAAATTATGATTTTCCAGATTTCTCAGAAAAACCTCTGTGTGTTGCAAGATACGCGCCTGTTTCTCTGTTCTGGGCTTTCCCCCCTGTTTCCAAATTGTCAGTTACTGTTTATCTTCCCATTTACCTAAAAAATTTAAGTAGTTATAGGAAGCAGAAAATCCTTCTTTCCTACGATTGGTGATTCTATGTGTTCCACTGCTCAGTATTAACGCTTTTGTTCTTGCTTTTGTCACTGAAAATGGTGAAGAAAGGTATTTTGAATGTAGATGTCTCACTTCAAAAATTCAACAGCAATTTTTCATTACTCTTGAAAAGTTCAGAATTTTTTTCTCTCAAGACAAAACTGAAAAGTCGTGTCTACTGATGGCATACTTCTTTTCATTTGCTCTTCATTGTAGAAAGTCAGAGAAATCCCAAACCCAAAATTCTAAGGACAGTTTGTATTTAAACCACTTACTATTTTGAAAGGGCACATGTGGACGCTTCATGTCAGACAGTCATTGCTTGCCCTTACTCTGCTGAAGGAATGATTGATAGGCTCATTGTATAACATGAAGTGTTGGTATTCATTAGAGAGAACCAAAATGAAAATAGTGCATGTATGTGTAAGAAATGAGTGTGAGTTAATGCTCCAGTATTAGTCTCTGATGCGTGGTGACAGAACTTTTTTGTGGTTTTTTTCCAATTCAAAAAAGGTATATTTTAATCTTTAACAATTTTTAAATTTAACAAGATCATAATTGTGTAACAATCTAACACTTTACAATTCTTTTTAATAGAATCTGCTGCTGCTGCAGGCTCTGAGGAGGCTGAGGACATAATATGGACCTCTAGTGGCAGCGATTTTTCAGATGATGAAAATAAAACATTGTTTCCGAGGCCACACAGCAAAAACCATCAGACTTCCAAAACAGAGAGGTCACCTAGCAGACATGATTTATTGTTCGAGGACAGTAGTAGTGAAGGTAAGTTGACACAAGCAGATTGGTCAAGAAATGTTTTGTCAGCTTCAGTTGCTGTAATGAAAATTGTGACAAAATGACATGATCTGATCCTATTCCAGTTAAATTAGTTGGTATTTTTTCATCAATTTCATCTGGACTGTTAGAATAAAATATGTACAAATAATTAAAACCTTCTATTAAAGAAACATAGTTGACCAGGTTATACATTGAGTAAAGTATGTCAGCTCATTTCAATATATTAAAGTTTATTTGTACTGTTTCCTTCTCTGTGCTGTGGTACAGACACTGAGGTTGTGAACAGCTTCCTCTGCCCACTCTGCTCTGCTGGTGATACTGCTGTCTGCATTGACTGACTAGATGTGGCAGACTTTGCAGCTGCAGACAGCATCATGGTTTGTGTGTGGGTTTTTATTTCAGTACACAGTATTCCCTGTGTTCCCTATGGTATAGGCTATATGGTATGAACAGCCATGAGTTGTTCTTAGCACTCACTTTCTAATTCATGGAGAGAGGGATGACAGAGCAGAGAGAAAGTGATTAAAAAGTGGGCTGAAGACAAAAGATTTGTGTGCACCATTAAATAAGTGTTAAATAGGATGTGTTTAATTTGCATTAGAATTTGTTAGGGAATATTTTCAATGTGACTACTTGCAAAAAAAAAAAATCAGGTTAGCTTTGTAATACTTCAGCTAGATCTGATGTGTCACAGGTAGACTTTAGATCCTGGATGTCTGGCAAAGCCCTCAGACATGGCTGTGAGTTGATTCTTGCATCCACATTTTTGTCATTGATTTAACACAGTCATTGATATATCTGATGCTCATCTTATCTAATTCCTAGTGCTTTTCTTTCCTTATTTTTTAAACGGAAGGACTGTCCATTTTATAGACTGCAATGCAATACTCACCAGTGGTCTTTCTAACCTGCAATTCCATTACACTTGTCTCCTGCAAGTATATCTTGCAGGTTTTAATCTTTAATTATGTAATTTTTAAGGGATAATACACAGACTTATTTTTACTTTTCTAAGAGAGCAAAATTTGGTTTCTCTATGTAAATGAAGAAAGCCTGAGGCATTATATATCTGCTTGAAGGTACTGAGGAAATCCAATAATTTCCAGTATTTCTTCTAAACCCAAAAATATACTGAAATCAGTTATTGAAAGCAGTAGGGGAGGAAGAGAACTGTAATTTCCATACTTTTTCAAGTAACCCTCATGTACACTAATTATAGAATTGTACACATGCATATATAGATACAGTATGGGAATAATGGTTGAGAAAGTTTTTTTAAACTTGACACTCATTGACATGAAATTCACCTTCTGAGACAGTGTTATTACTTGAGCATGACAAGATAATAAAATATGAGACAGATTGTTTCAAGGAATTTTTCCTACTGTCATAAGTTGCATGCAGCTTGACACAGCTTCAAGAGAGACCTCTTTGTGCCACCTGGCCACCAGTGTCTGCATTTATAATTTTGATGAAGCATTCTTGTAGTTAGAAACACATGTGAAAAAGCAGCCAGCAGCAGAGCTGTGTGTTTATTTGTCTGGGTGACTTCAGAGTTTGGAAGTTCTGTAAAGAAATTGATGATTCAGTAGAGTAGCATTGCCAAGTCCAGAAGTCCCTGCCACAGTTTCATGGATCTGTACAGATTCCTGGACCGTCCTGCAGATGCTGCCTCTCCCCTACCTGACTCTTTCAGTATCAGAAATGTGACATTTACGAAAGAAGAAAAAAAAGAAAGAAAAAAGCCTTAATTCCTCCTGCTCCACTGCTCATTTATACAAAATACAATGAGATTCTTCCTCTCAGTACCTTGTGGCACTTGATCCTGAAGGGTGGTGGGGCTGCTGGGGAATCTCAGTCTTCCATTGCCCTCAGGAGATTCTTGGAGGTGTGAGCAAACTTTTTGAGTTGCGTTAAACACCACCAGCTCATGAGGATGGTTTGCTTATTGCCATTTTGTTGTGGGTTTTGTTTGTTTGATTTTATTTTGTTTTGTAAAAACTCATGTCTTGTGCCTGTTTCTCTTCATTTTATCCTAAACAATCCTCTGTCTGATGTGCTTAGAGGTGTGATTTGCAGACCCATGTATTTGGCCATGGTGGCTTTGGACATGTCTCCGTGGGGGTTACCACTTATTGCAGGTGTTAATTTACACCACATTTTCATCTGTTCCAGGTCACTGCAATACTTATTCAAAATGGTTTATTCTGAACAAATGCACTTGGATAATTCAGTGTAACAGGGAAAAAAAAAACGTGGAACTAAAACCTAGGAAAAGTAATAATAACTAACCTAGAAAACAGTGAATATACTGCCTCCCTATGGGCAGTACTTTGAAATATTTTTTAATGTGATTTTTATATCTTTTCTCACAGAAGCTTCTACTGTCTGCTAGTAGGATTTAGCTTTTATAGGAATCGGAATCACAAAGTAGTTAAATGTAAAAATCAGTTGAGCATATGTAAAAAATAAGTTTTTGTACTTCTTCCCATGTGAGTGATAATTGTAGAGTTATTTTGTTTGACTTCATGTTTATGAATAATATATGGCAATTAAGAAGAATTTTTTCTACAAATATTTTTATTTTAGGTGAATCAGAGTTCATTGACTGGGAGAAGGATAGTGATTCTACTGATAGATGTGATGGGTCAGAAAAAGATGATGGTTCACTGGAGATATCAGACTCAGACTCCTGCACAAATCTTAATTCCCAGCCTGTCAAAGAGGAGAATGATGAACTTTGTAAGGTAAGAAACTGTTTCAGGTTAAAAAAAAAAGTTTCTAATATAATTATGGAGTGTATTCATATCGGATTGCATTTAATTTGGAGAAAGATTAGTGTTTTGCTTACTTCACTTCTCCAGAAGGAATTCTGTGTAAGAGAATTTCAAGGCATTTTGTCTGACTGCCAAACCTCAAAACTAAGTAGTGCCCCACATGTGGAGCTCAGTAGCATGGCCACTGAACCGTGGGGTGGCTGAGGTGGGCAGGCACCTCTGGAGGTCCTCTAGTCAAACCCCTCTGCTCAAATCAGGGTCAGCTAGAGCTGCTTCGTCTGGGGTGTGTCTGGCTGGGTTTTGAGTATCTCTAATTCTCTGAGCAACCTGTGCCAGTGCTCAGTCACCCTTTTGCAGTTCAAGAGGTTTTTTTGGTTTACATTCAGGTGGAATTTCTTCAGGTATCTCAATGTGTGTACAAAAAGGTGATTGTGTGGGTATGTTTCTTACCAGAGGTGCAGTGATGGGGATTCTCTGCAGCCCCTTGCTGGCTGATGCAAGGTGATACCCAAATTTCCTGTTTTGTGGTGAGGCTGTTAGCTATTCCTCTTCAGTACTTTAAGACCTTGACTATATATAATCTAGGTTTCTTGACTAGAGTGTTCTGAGACCAACCATGAGATAAAGGACTAATTATTAGGGACTGAAGACCTCAGGAAAGAGACAGCAGTAAATAGTGAATCATACCAGCAAAGATTTGAGAGTATTTTATTTTATTTTTATTTTTACTATAGAAAATGTAACTATTTATAAAGAATGCATGCCAAGTTCAGAATAGACAAGAGAAATTTTGATGTTTATTTGTAATCTTAACCGTGAAATTACTTGCGTTAAGACCGGAGATCTGACACAGCTCTCGACAAAATCAAAACGTGGCTTCTGGTGCTGGCGGACGGACGGCTGCATCCACGGGCCGGCTGCCGACCGGGGGGCTGGGGGCCAGGCTGGGCTGGCAACTGGGGGGCAGGCTGGGTTTGCTGGGTTTGCCGGCTCTGGAGGAGACGGAGGAGGGTTCCGGACCCTTCTCAGAAAAACCCAGCGAGAGGGCGAGGTGCAGCAGTCAGTCCTCTGGCAGCAGGGGAGGCTCGGCTGGACGGAAGGGAGGGCCCGGGAAGCTTTGCTCGGGCAGCCCTGGCACCGCCCGAGGCAATTGGGCCGCTGAGGGCACCCGGTCCGTTCATCCTGCGGACTGGACCGCTGACGGCACCGCTCCGTCGGGCGGCTCCGGGCGCTGGCGGAGCAGCCCCGGCAGATGGCGCCCCAGGCCCGGGCTGCGCGGCCCCGGTGAGCCCTTCCCGCGGCCCTCAGGCGGCGGCTCTGTCGGCGGCGGGGCCCGGGCAGGCGGGCTGAGCTGTGCTATCCCCTGCGGAGCGGGCGGGGAATGGGCCAACGTTCGGCCGGCGGTAGAGACGTGGACGAGGAAGGCTGTTACCGAAAAGGAATAAAGCCTTTCTTTTGATTATATATCGATTCTGTATTAAAATGGAGTGTGACGGTTTTGCTGTCCCCCGTGTCCCAGTGTGTGGGTGTCACAGCAGGGTCTTGCTGCCACTTGGAGAGAGGATGCTGCCTGGCTGCAGCTGGAGGGTGAATCATGGAATGGCTTAGGTTGGAAGTGACCATAAAGACCTTCAAATTCCAAACTCCCTGGCTCGCATGGGCAGGGACACCTCCCACTAGACAGGTTACTCGGAGACACATCCATCCTGGTGTTGAACACCCAGCCAGGGAGGGGGCAGCCACAATTTCTCTGGGCAGCCCGTTCCAGGGTCTCACCATCCTCACAGTAATTAATTTCTTCCTAATGCCCAGCCTGAATCTACTCTCTTCCAGCTGAAAGCCATTCCCCCTCATCCTATTGCTAAAGGCCCTTGTAAAAAGTCCCTCCCCACCTTTCTTGCAGCCCCCTTCAGATACTGGAAAGCTGTTGTAAGGTCTCCCTGGAGCCTTCTCTTCTCCAGGCAGAGCAAGCCCAACTCTCACAGCCTGTTGTCATAGGAGAGGTGCTCCAGCCTTCCTCTGGACTTGCTCCAAGAGCTTCGTGCTCTTATGTTGGGGACCTCAGAGCTGGACACAGTACTCTCTGGACATCACACATGGCAGCATGCTGTCTGCTGTGGCAGCATGTGAGAGCTGTGTTCAGAGCAGCTCAGCAAGGGTTAGTCAAGTATTTTTCAAGTTTTTGAAGAACTGAGTCCTGAGTGACAGTGTCAGAAGAGACAACACAGTCTTCATAAACCTGGGATTTTTGCAAGCAGTCAAGTTGATCTGCTTTTATTATAACAGCATGACTTACCGTGTTGATGAAGAGTTGGGTAAATGTTATGAGACACATCTGTATTAGTAAAAAGTGTTCATGAGAGAGCTTTTTCATATGCAACTGTGCTATAGTAAAAAGTTTTTAACCCTAACCAGGATAATTATGCCACTATAAAAGACATGGCTACTCTGGGAAGCTAAGGATGCCTTTGCAGATTTCATTCTCCCAGTTGGAGTGCCATGTAGTGGGAGTTGTCATGGGTGGTCAGCCTCACCACTAAACTTTCTAATGGAAATCTGGTGTATGCAAGAGGGAAAACCCCTAGTAATTGCTGTGCCTGTTGCAGTCTTTGTTTTGCTTTACTTGGGATATGTTCTTTCCTAGAAAAAATTTAGAGACAAGCTGTTTGAGAGGCTTCCAAGAGAGAAGAGAAAAGCAGCATTCACTATAGGAGGTCATTTGCTGTATGACTATTCTTTAAAAAGGTCTGTTAATTTTTGTGGCCTACTTCATGGTGAAGGAAGGAAAAAAAGACAAATGTTGACATATCATTATTTTTGTGGTATTTACTAAATATCTGGAACCTAATGCAGTGTGTGGATAATCAAAAGACCATGGAATTTATTCTACCCCACTTCAAAAATCTGCCAAATACCAAGAGGTTCTGGAGGCTTAGGATTACTGCCAAAATATCTTTATGGTAGCATTTCCCTATGGTAGGAGTGTTTCTAATGGGAAATCTTTAAAGATTAGTAACTTTACATCTTTTTTTTTTTACCCCCTTACGTACCAGTAAATCTAATTTGAAGCTTACTTCTATTTAGTGATAATTAGCTACATAACACGACTTCATGTATTGTTTTGTTATGATGATAAAACTGTTCCTTATCTCTAGGGTGTAGAGCTGCAGTCCTGGTTGAGTTTATGTGCTAAGTCCCTCTGCTGTGTCTTTCTTATCAACCATCCACCTCTGACGTGTAGAGCTGCTTGACAGAGGATAATGAGGAAGGCAAGCTGAAGCTGGTCTTGTGGTGAGCAGCTGTTAGCTAATTTTTGGTTTCAGTTCAATTCACAATTTTTGAAGAAAACGCGTGCAAGATATGACATGGTCATGCTTTACTTTCCTTTGTATATTTCTAGGGCATGGGAGAGTTATTTTTTAATTGTTAACTTTCCTTTGACCTGTAACTGGTTGGACTTTTGCTTGAAGTAATGCAAGACAAAGATCTGGAAAGGTCTGGTCCCAGATGTTTTTATTCTGAGACTTTCTCAGCTTTCAGTTGCCTGTGGTAGATGCCTAGTTTATCTTCTTCTTGGAGGCTGGTGCTAAAATAAAAATTAACCATTAATCTTAATTTTTCAGTATACCTGCTTTTCAGGAGAGCACCATGGAATCACCTGAAAATTGATTTAGCACATTTTTATTCATTGGTAATCACTACTTTTTGCCTGACTTTTTGCAGAGACCTTGTCTCATGAGCTGAAGTTCCATGTTCTATACAAAGTAGTCATCTCTGAATTATTTTCAACTTCTAGGGTGCTAGTGAGTAAATGAAATCTGGTGCTCTTGTAGGTGAATCTGTGTCTCCTGCCATATTGCCTCCTAGACTGGGAACTTTCTCTGGACCTGAGTAATGTCATCTCCCATAATCAGATCCCTCCTTAAAACACTTTCTGTAACTTAACCCCTTAAAGTAGACCAGAGTTTTTATGGCATGTATCATTTTGGAATTGTACACAGTATGGTCTTTTCTTTCTGTCCTGTGTATTACATCTACTTATCATTTTCTAGTGAGTAGCCAGATTTGCTTGCTTTATATGCAAGGCAAGTGAGATTTATTCTGAAATGGTGTGAGGATAATTTTTTTGCCCTTTATATTGCTAATGTGTAGCAATTAGATAGACTTCTTTACTTCCCATGCAGCATTAATAAAGCTTAACTGGTTATAGCAGATCCTTTTTATCACAGAGCATACTAATAAGCTTGTCTGCTGATTTTATCTGCTAATTTGGCTGAAAATCCATTAAAAACCCACAGGATTAACTGTTTGTTTCCTTTAAACATGTATAGAACAGTAATATTCCCAAAGTATTTTGCTGTATGGTGGCAGACAACTGAAAAATCAAATTTCCATGTGTTATATATTTCAAATATCTGTTAAATGGATCCCCACTGTGTTCTCAGCTCTCTGCTGTGCTGCTGTCTGTGTGTGCTGACAGCAGGCGATCTCGTGGGATCACGTTGAGTCTTTTGCAAAAGTTGCTGTAATGCTGTGCAAACAGTTAATTTTTGGGTTTTCCCTGAGTAAAGAATACATCATTTGAGAGGTCCAAGTCCTTCCTGTGCACAGGTATGTACAGGTATACTGTCTTTTATCTACGGCCTTCTCATCTGTTAGAATTAAGGTTCACTCATTTGCTTAGTTCATGGATTTATTGCTGTCTTAAGTTTGCTTTAAAAAAAGCAACCCAATCTCTGTCCTGTGGTATTACATCGAAGGGGATTCAACATACCTAGTAAAATTCTGAAGATATCACTTAAAAGGTGAGCAGGCCAAGATTTTGCTGTTATTTCTGGACCTGCTTTTATGTCCTTGCCCTCTTGAACCATTATAGTGGTAATTGTAATGATCACGGACTTCGTAATTAGAATTGAGTCTAGAACTATTGTTGTGTAACAGAATTTAAAATAGGTTATCTCAAGGTAGGGAATCATTATTATGGCAAATGGAATTTGTGTCATCGTGTCAGACTGATGACTTAACACTGATAAAGGGTAATAATACGACCATGTTATTGCAAGCACTTATTTTTGTCAGTCCATTACCAAAGGAAGCTTATTAGAATATATACAAAAATACTTACAAGCTTACTATAATTTCTAAATATGTACTTCATTGAATAATTCAGGTCGGAAGGGACTTCAAAACATCTTCAATTAAACCTGCAAAAAGAAGGCTCAGGTGTGAAGTCAGACGAGGTTGCTTAGGGCTTTATCCAATTGGATCTTGAAAAACATAAGGATGGAGAAAGCATAACCAGTCTGGACAACATCCTCCTTCCTTCCCTGACTGTCTCCCCACTGTCTCCCCAAAAACTAGAACCTAACTTTTCCAGGTAGTACTGGTGTCTTCTAGCAGGGCTCTTCTGGTGGACTTTTTAGACAAGTCCTATTAATCAAAAGACTGCAAGTCAATAGTTGTACTGAAACAGATGTCTTTTATCTTCATATCAGCAAGGTGGAATCATTTATACCTGCATTACTAGACAAAACTGAACTTCTGTGCTAGCTTGCCTTATGCTACACCTGCAAGGATGTTTCTACATCTTCTGATCCATAAATAAAGTGTTGAAGCTTTTTTCCTTGGTCACAGACAACAGTTGCCTTCTCAGCTTTCTATTTCCACGATTGCCCAGATTATTGGGATAGGAAACAGCATGTCTCTGGGGAAGCTGTGGCTATTTGTATTATAACTAGCTTCTCTTAAGTCTTCAGTTAAGCAATCACCCCACTAATTTTAAATCAGGATTGAAGATACTAGTTCAATTAATGCCTAACTGATTCAGATGTTCCTTGCTTTGAGGTTTAAAGTATCTTGGGATGACTCTTTGTAATTCTGAGACAAGAGTTCAAATTACAGTGTAGCTGAATTGCCTTAATATCCCTCCTCAAGAATGATGCACATTTTCAGTGGTGTAAAAGTGTTGGATATCTCTGGTGGCCATGACAGTTGCCATACTTACAGGTGCTTGCATATATGTGTGTGTCTGCTCTTATAGGGATCCAGAGTGTCCCTGGGACAGCTGCACTTCTTTGCTCTTAGTTTGTGAAATTCCCTGGATGCTTCATCAACCAAGTGGAAATGAGACCCATGTGCACCACATGCTGGGTGTACAAAATCTGATAGATCACAGGAGCTACCACAGTTACATAAACAGACTTTAGACCTTCCTGCCTTGTGCTGTCATTCCCAGACTGTATTTTTATGTTGTTTCAAGCACTGGGCTGTTTGTGCATGCTAATCCAGCCCCTCTGCTTTGTTTAACTTAAGACTTCAGATGAGCCCTGTATTCTTTCTTGCTCAGCTCTGGAGAGCAACAACTTTAAAGACAGCTGACAGCACTGCAGTCTTGGCATCCATGTATCAAATGCTTCTCTCTTTGCTGTCTTCCCCCACTCCTTTCCTCCTGTGCCTGGTGTTTTAAACAAGATTCAAGTTTTCTAGGGACGACATGCCACAGGAGGCATCTGTGTTTCCTCAAGCCTGGCACCTCTCAGCAGTGTGGCTGTCTTCACAACACCACAGAGGTCTTCAGGAGTACTGAGGTAGAAGCAAAGCAATCCATGTTTGCCTTGTCAGGGCCTTCACCTCCATGTCAAGAGGTAAAGTAAAGAAAAGAGTCTCATCTGTCTCCCATTGGTGGCCTGCCTGGTGCTACAGCACAAGAGGTCTGCAGGATGGCAGTGCTCTCCTCTGAAAGGAGTGATGGGATAAAGCCAAAGGAGCTAACAGCATTAACAGGAAGCTGAAGGCTTTTGTTTTACTTGTTCCCCTTCTTCTGATGAGGCTCTCTGTTGTTTGTCATAATAGATGATTTGCTAATAGGTTTGTGCTCTGCAGAGAGCAGTGAGGACAGTGTTAGAAGAGTTTGTGTTGGAAGTAGCCTTAAAGATCATCTAGTTCAAACCCCCCTGCCATGGGGCAGGGACACCTCCCACTAGACCTTGTGGCTCAAAGCCCCATCCAACCTGGTCTTGAACACCCAGCCAGGGAGGGGCAGCCACAATTTCTCTGGGCCCATTCCAGGGTCTCACCATCCTCACAGTAATGAATTTCTTCCTAATGCCTGTCCTGAATCTACTCTCTTCCAGTTAAAAGCCATTCCCCCTCATCCTATTGCTACAGTCCCCTGTAAAAAGTCCCTCCCCAGCTTTCCTTTAGCCCCCTTCAGGTACTGGAAAGCTGTTGTAAGGTCTCCCTGCAGCCTCCTCTTCTGTAGGCTGAACAATCCCAATTCTCTCAGCCTGTTTTAGTAGGAGAGGTGGTCCAGCCCTATGATCATCTTCACCCTCTATACTCACTCTTAACTTTGTCTAACTTTGTCTTCCAAACTGATTCCTAAAGATTTATCTCAGGACAGATTGAAGGGTTGGTTTGAATTTGTTTCAAGTCCTTTTTGAAGGAAATGGCAGAAGTTTTAGTGGAATACGTAGGACCAGTCTTAATTTTTTTTTTATAAATGTGCTTTATTGATCCTGTGGTTCTGAAAGGAGACCTGAACAGAGTAGATTGGCTAATGGCTTGAGTTTTCAAAAAGCCTTTGTTTTAATGGTCTTGTAGGTTTTCACTTTTGTTTTATAAGTAACCTTATGCTCTTTTAAGTGGATGATTCTGTTACCCATCAGGCAAGTCTGTTCTTTTTTTTTTTACTGCCAGACATGTTTGTTGCATCCAGTGATGAAAAGAGCATTTCTTGTCCATTAAGGTACCTAGAGCAGCGGCAGCTTGCATCTTTTCACAGGTGAGCCTTACTAGTCAGGGGGTTGTGGCAGCAGTAGGAGTAAGACAAAAATGCATTTGAAATACTGCATATAGAATGGCGACGAAGTGAAAATAAGACATTGGAATGTCTAAAGGTTATCAAGTTCATGGGAGAACAAGTAAAGCATGAAATGTACAAAATTATTTAATTATACTGTATTTAGGCACCATCTTCTTATGAGTTTATTGTCACTTCATCAAAGCAGAGCTGTTCCTTTGGTGGCAAGGGTTAGTGTATACTGGCTCTCTGTAGAATCTACTGAATTGTGAAGATCTGGAAATAAATGTAGAATACTTTGGAAAACACAGGAAGGCCAAAGTTTAGAAACTGTTTTAAACTAACTTCAGAGTTTTTTAAATAACTTGAGGCTTTTCCATTGTTTCTCTTGTTTATCAGATGAATCTCTTGTGTATTTGTCCTTGTTTTTATCTCACTTGGAAGAAAGCAGCTTTGTGGGTGTTTAGTTTCTTGGATTTTTTTTTTTTTTTAATGTCACACCACTGTATCTTTTGCTTGGCAAGATTGCAGTTTGGTGGTATAATATGGGGAATAGGATGTTTGTTCCTGTCTCCCATCACAATGTGGAAATGTGTTGGATAGATGAGACAGAAGCAAATGGGGGCAGGACAGATGTACTAGAACTGAGACTGTTTATAATAAACCTTAAGAAATTTGGAGGTGGGAACTTTTTTTGTATGGGGGAATTGACTTTACTGGGGACACTGAGATGGCACTAGGGTGGGGTGAAATCCTAATGTCTCTCATATCCAGTTTGGCAGGGTCTGTGGCATGTTTTGTTGCTCTTGCTTTGTGATAAACAGTTTCTATACAAACTTCTGAATCATCTGTAGATGACTATTCAGCTTTACAGTTCTTTTGTTATCAGGACACTTACATTCCAGACTAATAATTGTGGTGACTTGTTAACCCTTTCTGGGGAGACAATCTGTAGCAATGGGCTCAAACTCTGTAACTCTAACATGTTAAAAAGGATTTTGCCTGCTCTGCAGGAAGCTGTTAGCACACTCTCCTCTATGTGCCAGCTGCTTACAACTCTGCTCCCCTGCTTTTTGTTTTCTTCTGCTTTTTTTTTTTTTTTAATCTGTAGTGTATTACTATTTCTGTTCAGACCAAGGCAGCAGCCTTGGCTACTTGATGGTTTTGTCTTTGTCTGTCCTTGGTCTCTAGAAATATGCTCGGAAGTTTTTATTCCATACAATATCTGCCACTACTCACTGCTTCAGCCCCACTTTATTATTCCCACATCTTGGACACATGAAGAATCTGTTGCACCTGGCTGTTGATTCACTGCTCCATCCCAGCATGGTGGCATACTTTTTGACTCAGTCTCAGTCCTTCTCCTCCCACTCTGTCTCCTCTTCCCAGCACAGTCACTGTTTCATTCACTTGTCCCCATTCACCCTCACCTGGTCATTGCTCAGTCTCACTGGTTCTCTCTTGCCTAATACCTGCTATTTAGTTCTGTGCCACCAAATACTCTTAGCTGGTTGTGACTCTCCAGAAGTGGTGGCTGTGGCAGCTGCTCAAATCAATGGTCTCACCAGTGCAGCACTGTTGTGGTGGCAGCCTCCAATCTTCTGCACCTGATGACTCTTATTTCTCTGCCTTTCTATACTTTTCTCAGAGGAGGAAAGCCTTGTTCTCCAGTTCTGTAGGAATCCCAGTAGGGCTGCTGGGAAGTTTGATGCTTCTGAGAGGGAATGGTTTGTTGGTATTTTACAGACACCTTGACACCTTCCTCTGCATGGGGAGGGGAGCGTTGAAGCTAAGTAAGAAAAGCAGACTGGAAGTGTCTGCTTGTGAAGGCAAACATGGGTAGTGCAGCTTCATCCTGCCATAAAGTATTAATGGATGAATAGGGTCTAAGTTTGAGTTGGGGTTTAAATATTCTGAAAAGCTGCTAAAAACGCTGAAATTTTAAAAAACCACTAAGTTTGCACGTAAAATGTAGTCATGGATAGTTCTTTTGACCCTCTCATTCCCCAAAAAAAAAAAAAAGGTGCAGTGGAACTAGTAAAGCTTCAGAGTAAATTGGGACGTAATCAGATCTATGGGATGTATGCTTCGTGAGAATATATTCTGTAGCATAGAAACCTTTAGCCTCAGAGAGTTCTGTAGAGAGGACATGAAAGAAAGTGATGGATCACAAATAGTTAGGAAGGAGTAAATTAAATTTCTGGGTACTCTATAAAGCCAGGAGACATAATGTGAATGATAAGGTTGATTTTACATTAAAAAAGGAGTTTGTTGATGCCACCATATGAGCTGTGGAGCTCCTTGCACAGGATGGCATGGATGCTGAAGCATTAGGTGAGTTCAAAACCAAGCAGACAAACTCATGGAAGACAAATCTGTAAAATATGAAGATCTTGCCTCTGGTTAAAGCCACAGAGACTGTTTGTGGGAGCATTGCCACATGCTTGTCCTGTTTTAAACTCTTCCCAAAACATCTGACATTAATCATTGTTGGAGACAGAAGTAAAGGGCTAGAGGTTATCCTTGCTAATTCTCCTACAGCTGTCCCGTTGTCTGTGTGCTGTGGGCTTTTCAGTCTCTATGGATTTTGTCCTCTTTCTATTGCCACCCTGGGTGCTTTCTCTTCAGAACAATTGAGAAGTCACATAGCAAAACATGATGCTGCAGATGGATCTCCAGTTAGTGCAATGCAGTGCGTGCCCTTTGTAGCTCTAGTTCTCTACCACCTGCTGCTCTGTGTGGCTTCTGCAGGGTGTTGAGTTTCTACTTACCTCATGTTTTTAATAAAGCTTTCTGAAGAGACATGGGGATGGAGAGAAGCATAGATTTTGTAGATGGTGATGGCTGTAGCTAGACTTGCCTAGAGAAGCATTTAGCATCTCTGGAGTGAGGTGGTGACAGGCTTCACAGACTTAAGTTTCTTTATCTTGCTTGATGGGTGAGGGAGAAACGCAGACATAAGTTTGAGTTTGTTTTGGTTTGTTTCTTTCTAAATTGAAATCTTTCATTTTTATGGCTAAGAAAAAAAAAACCAAAACATTGGCATAGCTGAGTTTCATTGTGAATCTGGTATGTTCCAGTAGTAAGTGATTTGTCTAGGATACAAAACACTTCAGGATCTATTGGAATGGGAAAGCAATATAGCTAGCAGTATAAAAAGATTAAATTGTATAAACCCACAATACTGAACTTTATTTTTGGGGTAAGCAGGGTAATTGCACCTCCCTACTAGAGCATGTATCCAAATGTATGAATGTATAATGGTGTGGACTAAAGTTGGAAATAGATGTATAATGCTAAAGTAATAAATATTGCTGTTCATAAACTGACACATGATGATTATGTTGGAAGTTTCATATAGCTCAGGTCCTGAATTATAATAGTATCAGGAGAAAAGTGTAAGACTGATGTTGTGCAGTGGGAGAAAGAGATCTCTGTTCCGGTTTATGTGCTTTCTGAGCCAGAAGTTGCATTGAGATTATTAAATCTGAGACACTTTGTGACTTTTATCCCTTGGTAGCTACCTTAATCTCTGTCTGAACCAATTCAAGGTTATGGTCTCCAGATGTTTGATGAAGGTGGATACCTCAATCTAATAATAATGCTTTATGTGTTTTAAGAGAGAATTAAATAAAAGGCTCTTGAGTTGTGTCAGTGGTACATAAAGCATCCTATTTCCTTTCTTCTTTGCAGACACATACAGAGAAAAGAATTAACAGTGTTACTGACAGTAATGTAACAGACAGAGCTGCTTGTAAAACCAGATTACACAGCTGCATACTGGGAAACCTCACCAATGGTGAGCTTTGCCCCGTGTGCTCCTCCTTGACAGGACTCAAGAGGCTCATCCCTTATAATGCAAGATACTTGTGGTGGTTTGGGAGGATATAAGAATCTTCTGTATGGCATTTACTTACTGGTTTTGAAAAGAAGGCTCTTTGCACCAAGAACCTTTGCCATCAGCCTCAGCCTGTAGTTATTGGAGGAGGAGGAGGTGTGGAGATGTATTGTTCTCTTACACAATTTATGTGGGAAGGTTTAAAAAATATCACGTTACACAGACTTTTCAAAGGGTTAGAATAGTAGTACAAACTTAGGACAAGGAAATAAAATAGGACATAATTGCCACACTCATACAGCTAAAAAGCCATGAGCTAGACAGCACATTATAAAATTGTCAGCTCAAACAACAACAAAATCAATGTTTTTATAAGAAACAAATCTGAAAAAAAAATGCAAGTGGGTTATTATTCCCATCTACTTTTTAACCTTTAGATGCACTTGAGTTTCATTTTTCACATTTTTCTCCATGCAAAGAGTAGAGCTGTATTTTGCATTAGTTTTGATTTGCAGTTTACATTACAGTTTAAAGATTCTTTGATTGCTTTTCTGTAAGAATGTTTTATTTTTAAAACCACAGGGATTGTGGAGGGGAAAAATAGCTAAGTAGTTAAGCAAGAGAACAGGGCAGAGAATTCTTTTCTTTAGCATTTTAGATAAATGGTTCCTAAACATATTGATGACTTCTTAAATCTAGTAATCTAATAAAATCAGAGGAGGAACCAGGTCCAGGAAAATATCTGTTTTGATTTCTTGTACATTAAAAAAAACCCAACAAAAACTAACAACAAAAAACCCAAAAACCCCATCATAATTACAAAAAAAGGTGAATGCATCACTTTTGTTGATAATGAAGTTGCTGAGTTGATTAATCACTTTTGTATATGAGTTAAAGTGAAAAACAGTGCACATATCACCTGGGTTCCTCTTGTGGATGGAGTTTATAAATATTTATTGTGGATGTGAGTGTTTATAAATATTTAAGTTAGTTAAGATCATCATAGTTCATTGTGTTGGGAGCTATGGGGAAGGAAACAACTGGAGAAATGGTGGAAAGGAAAGTTAGAACATGATTTTACATAGTGTTAGAAGGCAACAGAACTTCTGTGCCACACTTGTGGAGTGCAGTTCACTATTTAAAGACAAGAATGACAGATTTAAGAGAAAAACAGGAAGTTGTACTATGATATTATAGAGCACTTCACTTGTTTTTTTGTTGTATGTGTAACTTTGCAACTGCCTTAAGCATTCTCCGGTTGCATTTCTGCATGTTTAATGAAGGAGTTGCTTGTGGATCATGACTTCAGAAATTCGGTTGTGAAGAAGCAAAACTTTTTTAATTCTTTGCACACAAATTGCATAGTTTTCATGCTAATTCACTGTTACTCAGTTGCCATCAATTAATTTGTAAGCATTATGGAAAGTGATGGTGAGAGTTTTCTATCTGTCTTGCATGCTCCAGACACTTTGAATAGTCAATAATAATAATAATGTAGAAAATAATCACTCATCTTTGAAACAGTAATGATCCTTGTCCTCATCATGAAACTGGAAAAGTAAGACTAGTAGTGATATAATATGTGGTGGCTTATTTTCACATTTTGAGCAGGGAGAGATGATTTAAGAAACCACTGAATACTAATTTCTGTTGCTTTGTTACCATGCATATTTTAAGCTGGAGAATAGCAAATGGATTTAATTTTTATGAGATTTGTAGCCAGCAGATTGTAAAAAGCTCTCCAACTGCTTCTTTGCAGCACTATGCTCCAGTTAGAAAAAAGAAGATTAATATAATGTAGCTTATGTGTTTTCCTGGAATGAATGAATGAATGAATGGAGTTTCCTGTAGGCAATCCTTGAATGTTGGTAGTGTTGTAGGGTTTAACTGCAAGAAAAGTATATTTCATTGTCTTTTTCTTTCCAGCACTATGACTTTTTAAAAATGCACTTCACTGCTCAGGCTCTTTAGCTGACACAGTGTCACTAAAGAGAGGGCACCACTTCTTTTTTGCATTTTTTGGTACAAGTCTCAACATAACACTCCTTAACTTTTTTAAGGGTTCTTTGGGTGGTGTAGCAATAATAAACCACGATGACTTGATTGGGAACCTATGGCTGGGGACCTGTCTGTAGTCTCTGCTAATTACTTTCTTTGCTGACATTATAAAAGTTAAGAAATTGTACTGTATATCACACTATATATCACACTTCCACAAATTTTGGTTTAGAAGTGATTGGACAGGACTTGTTGAGGGGTTTTTTTTGTTGTTTTTTTTTTTTTTTCTTTGTTTTGTTTTGTTGAAAAATCCATTAAGCTTATAAGTTGAATGATGCTCCCTGGGGAAGTCCTGAAGTTGCAAATCACTTCACTGTGGAGGAGCTTATAATGGAAGAAGTATTCACTTGCTTGGTGCAACTTCCTTGTTTTATGCATCTGAGACAGGCCACTGTCCCAGATAGGATGCTGAGTTCAACAGGTCTCTGGCCTGACCAGTTCTTGCTGTTCTAACTTTGTTTCCTTGATCTCCACAATTTTTTAATTGCTACTTTATTGTGCATTGAAGTCCTCAGCTTCCAGAGCCTGGTTAGCATATTATCTTATGTGGCCTTAAGCCAATGTTTATGTGATTAAAGCAAAAGGAAGTTTGGGCTTGCTGTTTACATCTAAAATGCAGAGTGAATCTGCCAGGTTACTTATATTTAGTGAAACTGAAACTTCATACCTGGTGCCTCAGTCTCTCTGGCAGGCACTGGTCCCAGTATATTCAGTTTCTAAAAAGAATGCTTTAATTTAATTCTTGCTAGATAAAATTGCACTAATTGCATGCATAGAAATATAAACAAACAATGCTGGAAAAAGTTACAAAGGAATCCTTTTGTTTGGTTTTATGAGCTTAACTATGCAGCGTTGTAAAGAGAGGAAATTGTATTCTGGAAAACCAATGCTTCCTGAAATTCTTAAAAACCACACAGAAGCCAAACTAAGGCAGAACAGTGCATAATGAAATGGAAGCAGAGAACTGAAGAAGGTGATAGTTATGGATATAAAGGAATTAACACAAAGTGAGAACAAAATTAAGACTGAGCACACTGACTTGGAATTTTATTTAGATAAGATGTGAATACCTATCTGTTTTGATATTGTGAAACTGTGGAATCCAGAAGCCTGATGGGTTGTATGACATTGTTACTGTGGTTAAAATGTGGTCAGTACTACAAGTATATGTGTGTGTTTTTAGAAAAATACGTCAATCTGCACTAGCTTTTGAAAAAGAAAACACATACACCCTCCCCAATCCTAAGCTGGAACTGGTAAAAATAAAAACAGATATCTAGAAATATGTTCCCATATGTAGCTGGCAATGAACATCAACTCCATCACTAAAACCACTAATAACTTACATGTCATAAATGAAAAGGTCTTGAGTTGTGTATGCAGAGTTAGATAGGCACAATTTTTCTGCCTTTATCATAACCACAGATCACACAGATTATTGTGTTGCCCATAAGTAGCTAGGCATTTTTTCCTCTCACCTATTTTTTTGTGCTTCTCATCTGGTAATAAGTCATTTCCAGACCGAAGTGAAATGAGGACTGACAGTTTAGGTATTATAAACCAGCAGTAGAATTCAAATGTGTTGACTTTTGATGTTCCAAAAGCTGAAATGGAGCGCTAAGCTAATTAGGGCATTATCCTGGTTTTACTCGTCTATGGATGTGATTGTGTCTCTTGTGGTATTGCACTTCCTGCTCCTCTGAATCCGTGTTTTTATGTTGCTTCTGCATTTAAGACTCACTCTTGTTATGGATCTGTCCTAGATTCTTTCCTCTGACCCTCTGAACAGATATTTTAGCTATGTTTAAAAATGGGAGAGGAGAAAGTAGGCAAATGTGTTAGATTGTCAGGTTCTGCAACATTACTGAAATGTTCAGTGAGCACCCTTCACTTCATCAGCAAAGGACCCAGCTCTCAAATGAAAAACTTGAGGTGTTAACGGAGCTATGAGGTAGTGCTGTTCTTCAGTATCTGAGTCGTGCTTACACTTGTCTTTAAGGAGGGTGACCCATCTGGTATAATCTTCCTTCTTTTAAATTGACAAACAGCATTGTATTTAAGGAAATGAAGCATTCCTCTCACCTAGATTTTTTTTTCTCTTACCTGGCAGATATATATATTAGGTTATATATATTATATTATAATTATATATATTATATTATATTATAATTATATATATTATAGGATATATATATTAGGTTAGATATTAGAAAGAATTAGAAAAGAATTAGAAAGAATTTCTTTACGGAAAGAGTGATCCGTCATTGGAATGGGCTGCCCACTGAAGTGGTGGATTCTCCGTCCCTGGAGATATTTAAAAAGAGACTGGATGTGGCACTCAGTGTCATGGTCTAGCAACCGCAACGGTGGTTCAAGGGTTGGACTCGATGATCTCTGAGGTCCCTTCCAACCCAGCCAATTCTATGATTCTATGATTCTATATAACTAGTTGTAGTTGTGTGCTGTTGTGGTTGTTTTCATATGTATATAGTTGAAGATGGTTAGAGATGTATTCATGGCTCAGCATTCAACTGTGCTTTGAAAATGGGACTTTAGCATTAAAACTATGGCTGAATAGGTAGGGTTTTCTTTTCTGTGTTAAGCAGAAAAATAACCTGCTGCAAATGAAAATTTTAATTCAACCAGTAGGTACAAAAGTCAGGGAATATGTTCCTCTGGTTTTGTTCCTGGTGGAGCTAATTGCATCCAGTCACTTGAGATTCCCTAAAAACTGCAGATGAAAATATTCCAAGATGTAGCAAACTGAAATACTGCATGTTCCAGGGAGACAAGGTGGTTTAGGAAAAGAGCAGTGGAACTTACTGGCTGTTGTGTTCAGCTCCAAAATACAAAGTCTCGTTGCTTTATCTTTTAATTGGAAGGGATCTCAACTTGTTTTTAGGGGGTTTTATTGTTTGTTTGTTTGGGTTTTTTTAATTGTTTTTTTTTTAAAGATCCTATTCACAGTTTGAAAAGATGTAAGAACAGTCTTATTGAATATATACTTCAACAATGCAATAAAAATGATCTCTCCCTTTTGGAGCTGATAGTCCTGTGCGTTTGCTGTAAGCCATGGTGCGTGTTAGGGAGAGGAGTAGCCTGCATGGTTGCGGTTAAGTGTGTCACATCCTGCCCTCAACTTTGCCCTCCTTGGAGGCTCTGGCAGTCTCCCTGTGGTTTGCCTACTAGCCAGCTGGGAGTGGCTGAGAAAACTTCTCTAACCTGTGGATCTGGTTCTCGAGCAAACTTTCAAGACTTAACAGTATCTCAGTGCTCCTTGCCAAACCCAATTAGGAGAGAGGCGAGGGTACTGGGGCAGGCTTTCAAAGCTTGGCAGAGAACTCATCTGTAATTTTGTGACAAATTTAATTGTGTGTATTCAAAGCATGTTGCATACAGATCACTGTGATGTTTTTTTCTCCTTGACAACCCAGTAAACTCCCTTGTAAACATGAGACTACCGAAAAGCTTCCCTCTTCTGTGAAAATCTTCCCCTCATCTCTGCTGCAGGGGTAGTGTTTCTGGCTGTGCTTGGAGGGGAATGGGCAGGTAGCTGCTTTGATGTTAGATGCATATGTTATGAATGCCAGCACATCTTTGCTAAATAAATACTAACTGCTCCTTCCATAGGGATTTTTAAAGATAACCTATCAAGTCAAGGCATGCCATTGGAAATTTACGTGTCTTGATATGAATTCCCTGTCTTCTGTGCCATTGATAATCTGTGTATTTCTTATTTGAATGCCTTTTCTTCCTGTAAATTACCTAACTGAATTTACTTTATCTCTGCTACTTATTTAGGTATCGTCTTCGATCTGGAGCCTGGCCACAGAAAGATGAGAAGTTCTGATTTCCACTGTTATTTCTCTTGCACCGTGGAAAGTTTTACTTATATATGGTTGTGTCAAATGATCCTTAATTGTTTATAGAAAGCTTTTAAATTATTTGTTCTTCAAGTCCCATTCTCTACTTTCTCCTGATCAATATTTGTGATACATTTGTATCACAGAGACACAAAAGAAAACAGAATAAGAACTGTATTTCTCATATGTCCCTAGCTTATTTTTACTTTGGTATGCAGTTACTCAGAATGACATTTTGAGCATCAAAAAACTACATACATAAAACATCAAACAGGGAACTTCTTTCTTATTATTTTTTTTCATCCCAGAGCATTGAAGCAGACTTATTTTCCCCACTGTTATTGTGTTGGAACTAATACTATTTTCATTTGAAAGGCATAAGCAGGGCTCTGGTTTGAAGAAAAGGACTTTTGAAAGGATTTTGTATGATACTAAGCAGAGACTGCTAAAAGGACTGAATTGCTTCCTGCTTCCAAGCTTCCAAATTTTATTGTCTCTTTGGTTAGCAGATAGTTTATTTCCATGGTCACAATAGTGGCTTGCACTGTGTAAGTCAAGGTGAAAAATACTTAGTGCACCCTTCACGTGTAACAGGGGCTTCTCATGTTGGAAGGACTGGCAAGAGTTGTGGATCATCTCCTAGTTGCATGTGTTGCATGTCCCATTAGGGACTCTGTTACTGGACTGAAATTTTAGTGTCTTTCAGCTGGTGGTGGAATGCTGGATCAGCTCGTGACTGATGTAGCTGTTCAGGTCTGTGTTGAAATGGTGAAAGCAGCTTCAGAGTGCAGTCCAGGCAGGGTGCACGTTTGCCTTGACACGTGTGTCCTGTATATCCCTCTTACTGTGTGGACTCTTTACTAGCCCTAGGATGTATGTGCAGAAGGTAACGAGGATGAAACTGAATCCATCTTCCTGTTGTCATGGCTAATGGCCTGGCTGGAAAGTGTTGCTGGAGGCTGGTGCTGTCAAGGCACCTGTGGAATTGCAGGTGGCAGAATGGCCCAGGACCAGGGAAAGCCGTCTCAGCAGGCATCCATGAGTTGGTTTTGACCCTGCTCCTATGGGTGTCAAATGTCTTGATCTGTCACTAAAGAGGAATACGGGCCATCAGAGAGAGAAGGGGTGACAGACAAGAAGGGAAGGGACTTGAGGCTGGGCTTTGGAGGGAAACAGGGATGTCCTGGAAGGAGGAAATGAGGAGGTGGGAGATAATAACCATATGTTGTATATGGACGGAGTACATCAAGTCTGTGGTTCATTAAGTTCATTTTACCTGTCCTCCTTCTACATGTTTGCTTTTGGCATAATCCACCTGTGAATGACATAACTGTATAAGCCATCATCCCCTATAGGAGTGTTGCAGGAGAGGTGCTGTCCTCTGTGTGAGGGATGGGTGAGGAAATGAGTCAGGGGCAGCCCTGGTGCAGCAGTCGGTGTCTGCCCCGGCTGCCCGGCTGAGCACCGCGCTGGAATTTTCCAGGTAGAGCATGGGGAGAGGTGAGAGGGAGAAGGGCGTAGATGAGATTTGGAGAGGGAAGGGCCCATCCTGAGGAGAGGTGCCACTGTGCCGAGCTCCTGGTACGTGAGGGAACACCGAGAGATCCGAAAACATAAGAGGGAAAATCCAGCAGATGCATTTTAAAACATCTAATGCCGCCTTTGCGTTTTATTACCTTTTCATTACCGTTTTCCTTTATTAATTTGAAACATACACTGACTTTTTTTTTTTTTCCCTCTCTCTCTGCAGTGTGGATTTCAACACATATTTGTGCGGGTGCCAAGAACACTGTGTTCTGTTAAGTCACGGGGTGACGTAGGGTTCTGGCCAGCTGCCAACCTGGGTCAAGTTCATTCAAATAAGTTTCAGTGGCAGCTCTTGCTGCCGGAGCCTTGTCAGTCCTGCCTTTGCATGGTAGGTGGCTCTGTTGTGTTAGTTTTCCCAAAGAGCTTGAGCTTCCAGGGCTTGAAATTTTATGCACTTTTGAATTTTCTTCAGTGTTTGCAGAAGGATTAAAAAAAATAAAAATCTCAACCTCACATGAATCTGTGAGGAGAGAAAAGGTGATGGCCATGTGTTTACTGAGCAGAACAAGGTCCACAAGCTGTAGCATGTGATTGTTTTCCTTTCTCTAGTCACTGATTATTTGTTTTAAATTTTTTTTAACTCCTGTCCTTTTGATGGCTTTTAATCATGGTGTATAGCTTGTGTCTTTAAAGCACCTCCTGAGTTTCCAGTGATGAAATCCTGCTCATGATAAAAATAGATGAAATGGCACATAGTGCGTGAAAGCAGCAATGGCTGTGCAAGGTTAATCACTTCCCTTTCCTACAGGATTTTGTGTTTTGCTCACTTAGCCTTGGAGCTTTGGATTGCTCTTAAAAATGCATTGAGAAACCTCTTCTTCAGGACGAGCTTCTCCTGTACCAGATTGTCCCGTGTCATGGTGTTGAAAAGTCAGACCAGTTTTCTTGGTCTTTATTCCAGCTTCCCTTTCAGGGGACTGTGTTGTTGCTACTTTGCATAGTAGCATACTTTTCCTTCCTGTAACCCTACCACAAATCACACTAGATCCCCTCCCCTTCACTTCCAGTAACTGCTCTGTGAGCAATAATTTTGGAACTACTGGCAAAATAAGAGTCTTTGACAAGCTCATGAAGTGCTTACAGCCAGAGAGCAGTTATAATACCAGACACATCACTAAGTGGTCTCTAGGACAGCTGTTGGTATTTTAGTATTTGATGAGAAACCCATTCTTCCCTTTTGCTTCTGAGATGTGTTTTTTTTTTTTTTTAATTGAGGATGAGATATCTGGGAAAACTTGATGTTTCTAGAGGGAGGTGATTAGTTTTCAGGAGAATGGAGAAGTGAATTTATAGGTCATGATTTAGATCTATTTTAATTGTTTCTTATTTGACAGTTCTTTCTTTTTTTTCTTTTTTCTTTTATTTTTAGCTGTGCACCAAGTTTCTAGGTCTTGGCTTACTTGATGTTTGGCTTTTAAGGGAGAGAAACATAGTAGTGTCAGGTTCCCATGATTCAACACCCACTCCTGAGTTACCTGTTGGTGCTTGCTGGCTTATCTGCTCTGTGTGGGAGAGTGGAGGATGATCAGATTTGTGTTCATCACTAGGTGTCACTCACTTGCAATTACTTAAAGTATGTTTCAGGGCAAAATTAAAAGAAACAAAACTCTCTTGCTTCCTACCTCACCCAAATTGGGTGTGTGTGAGGGAAGGAAATGGTGTGAAATCTGGAAAAGAACTTTTTCCCATCCTTCTTTCCCATAAAACTATTCTATGTGGTGTTTTGTAATTTTATTGCTTTATAGTGTATCTTGATCTGTATTTTTGTTATTCTTGGGTAGTTCTGTTGATGCAAGATAAATTTTAATTGTATATGATTTTTTTTCCCTCTCTTATCAAGAGAGTAAAAACTTAAAGAATAGGAGATAGGGAAATATAGCTCAGTGAAGGTGCAGTGGTGGAAGTACAGAATCACTTGAAGGAATACTTGGAAAAAATGGATATGACAGGACTTGTAAAATTGTTCTTTGAACTTGACCATGGAGCTGTGTTGGGCAAAGGATGATGATTAAAAACTGTGCATGTACCAAGATGATCTATACTTCTGTTATCTAACAAATTATGTGGAATGTGGTGCCTTGGCTGGGTCCTGTTCAGCCTTTTCCCTTGTCAAATGATTAGTATGCAGAGTATTTGTTCAGTTGTTGAACAGTAGAATATTTCAAAATTCTAACACTGATGCTGAAAAATGAGAAGGGGGAGAGAGGGAAGATTAAGCAGTAAAACGCAGTATATTTGTTCAGCTCTGTTGAATGCCCATGAAATGCTCTAAATATTTTATTCCAGAAGGAGAATTTCCAGAAAGTGTACAAATGTCCATGCGAATAAAAGGAAACTTTATTGGCAGAGATGATGACTTTCTTCTCCTGTCTCCTGTCCTTTCTTTTTCTCTTGATATGTGATGTGTCTTTGATCCAACCTGGTTCTGTTGTTCTGTTTGAGGGCTATGACTGCTGTGGATTAAGATGTTGCATTGACTCTGCCTCTCCTTCACTTTCAGCTGAACTAGGTCTGTGTTTTGTCTTGAATTTCTCCTCAAGAAACTGAACTGGAGGGCTTCCAGGTAGCCTTTGCCAGGGAAGGTTCTCTAAATGGCTTTGATGGTGTTAAACATGGACTTTTCAGAGAATCAGTTTAAAAAATGGTAAATAACTAAAGCTTGTCTATTGTGCATTTTCTTTTTCACCTTCTCTCATCTAAACAGAAATGTTAGTTTAAAAAGTATGTAGCCATATAGAGAAGCTATCTAACCTCTTCCTTTCTTGTACATCAGACAGTGGCTATTTGAAATCAGCTGCTTTTCTGTAAAAGGTTTCCTAAGCCAAGGAAACCCTGTGGGCCTGAAATGGTGATTTTCTGATTTAACAATAACAGAGAAAATATGTTGCAGGGCTGAAAATACAGTGGGAAAAGAAGGGAAATAAATTCTATTTTGTTTATGCTGAGTAAGATTCTTAGCACCAGCCTAGCCCTCTGCAGAACATGTGTGTGGATATCCACAGAAATTGTGCGCTAACCATATAAACAAGTAAATCTCTTAAGCTCTGTGTCAGACCCGATGTTTGCAGTAATTTTGCTCATATTTAGGCCCTGAAACCAACATGAATTTCATATGACAGATGAGAAATAAATGCACAGCCTCCACTGATACCTGCACAGATATGACAGAACACTTAATCATAAGATTTAGTTTCCATTTGCAAAGATTATAGGTTAAAAGATTCATCTCCTTGTTCTATCTTGGATTACTAAGTGTTTGTGGCTGTGTGTCACTGTATTTATCTAGTCCACATGTTGTATTTGAATTTAACTGAGAGTGTGTTTGGACGAATAAAGTAGCATAATTTCTTTCCCTTCCCCTCAAGGAGAGGTGGGTTTCTTTTAAAGTATGGCAGCTATTATGACTAACTATATAATTACACCTTTAATCAGAGTAAAATATTCTTGATACACAGTAGCCCCATTTGGCCCCTCAGTGTTGAACTGAAAAGCCTCTGAAGATGCATAGTATGGCCTGTAATCATCATCGTCACCTTTAATCACTCAGCATATTAAAACCACTGAGCAGGAGTGCACATGGCCGTGTTATTTACTTTTGGGGGTGGTGGTGAAAAATTCTTTATTCTGCCTGTACATCTGTGAGGACACTGTTGTCTTTCTCGTTGTCTCTGATCATCCTTTTGCCAACAATCAATAGATTTCTTCTACTGTTGCCTTGTGCTTAGTGGTGGATGTGGCTCTGAAGATGTGAGGAGAGGTTTTTTGTACATCCAGGCTACTGAAGCTTTGTAGGGGCTTTGATGGGTGTAGAAAGCAATTTGTTCAATGCACAGTTCAGAAGCAGATGCACTACGTGAACTTGTCTGCACAGCTCCACAAAGACTGCTGCCAGTCCCATTTTATTCAAGCTAAGTGCAGGTCTCTAATTTCTGGCATATTTGTATTCATCCTCAAAGGTAGAAAACTGTTGTGCTATAACTAATATATCAGCTTTTGTAATTTACACACTCTTCCCCGAGTGTTTATCCTTTAATAAAGACTAATAAGTGCTGTTTCTTGCAGTCCTTAATTATGCTAGCAGCTCTTTTGAAAGAAAATTGGTTACTCTAGTTGAAATAGTTACTTCCACGATTTACTTCTGCTGTTTCATGTTTTGCCTGATATGTCTATTTTGCATCTTTTCTTTTCTGCAAAGAGGGTGAATAGAGGAGGAGAGAGAGGGGCAGATGTCACACAGGGAATAATAGACCACACCAGAATGGCAGTACTGTCAAATAGAGCCAGATTCATTGGTTTTACAAGATGGCAGATAAAGTTAATTTTTGTTGTCATCTCTGGCAATAAAGTAGGCTAATCTTGGGCTAAAGTGTTAAAATGTTATTGGGAGAAGAATTGAAAATGGCTGAGAGGGGCCTAGAGTTCAGAAGTGAGAACATCTGTGGTTTGAAGACACATGGACCTGGCAGTTTTCCAGACTTAATTATGCAAGGTGTATTTTACTCCATTGTGAACGAAAAGTTTTGAGCATCATGTTAGCAAAAAGATCATGACCAGACTAGAGTTTATTGCCTGTTACTGCATGTTTTCTCACAGCGTACAGGGTATACAAACATTGCATAGGGATGTAATGCCCAAAGATAAGGGCAGTAAATTAAAAGAAGCATAATAAATGGCAAAGCCTTTGTAAAAATGTGCAGGCAACTGCATTCAGCACAACTGTTGATGGCTTGGCCTTGAGCTCAGTTGGTGGAGCTGCGGCTGTCTGACTGCCAAGATAATGTGTATGATGTAATCATGCCAAGCCCACACTATCAGGGTATTACAGCAAAAGCTGTGTCTGTGAACTGGGCACATTCCCAGTTACATTCAGGTACAGTAGTAGCAAGGTAATTGGAAAGGTTTTGCCAATACCATATGGGTATAGTTACAGCTTTCAGTGGGTGTTTTGGGGCATGAAAGGCAAAATCAGTTTCTTTTGCTGGCCAGGTACTGGAAAACACAGTCTTTAGTCAGTACCTTTTTTATCTGACATTTGTATTAAATGACCCTACAGCCATACACATCTTCCCCAGCTGCAGAGAAACATTTTCTGATACAAGAATGGCTGTACTGGATAGACCAGAGATCTCTCTGTCCTGTTGCCCTTTCTTATGGATAGATGCCCCCACTTTGAACACTGGATATAAATATAGGTTAAGCTAAAAGGGTTAATTGGCCAAATCATAATACCCATTGCTTTCCTGCTGGCTGAATGTCCTCTAAAATAATCCCTAGTTTTCAGAGAAGAATAGGTGTTTGAATGGTAGAAAGTTGCAAGTGGCAGGGTAAACTTCATCAAAATACAGCGAGTGTTCTGGTTTTAAATACATTTGTTACATATTCCTTAACTGAGAATATAAATGTCTTTGTATTAGCCAGTTTTAAGCCTCTGAGTCTAGCCTGTGCAAGGGGTAAATAAATAGGTCCAAATGTGACAACTGCAAGGATATCTGTTATGTCCTTTCAGAAATATGTGCAAATTGATGGGAGATTTTTGTTTGTTTCTTTTGTTGTTTTGATTGTGGGTTTTTTTAATTGGAGACATATTCTTAAGATATTTATGTAGTCCTAAACTGGGCTTGTTTTTGTGGTTGCATGCAGTTTCTTCATGCAACCTTCACAAGCCCTTCCTGCTTTCTGAAGGTTTTGGGACAGTTAGTTAATTCTTAGTCTCCATCTTCCTCTTTCACTGAAATTTGCAATTTCCTTTCGAGAAACAACTTCCTATTGAGTACTAACTTATCTGACCACTTTGATGTATTTAAAAATTTATTATTTTTTAAAAGTCTTGCAAAATCTACTTTGCCATCACAGCTTGAATTTCTGCACTGCCTGAATTGAGGAAGTATAGAAGAGGATAGGAATTCATCTAACTTACAAATGAAAATCCAATTAAATTGTACTTGGTCATGCAGTGTCATTGTAAAATTCCAAACTGTGGTAATTGAAATCTGGTTAGGCAGCTGAAGAGGACTGAATTGTCACATATTTACTGTGAACAGCTTTGACTTTGGGAGATTTGCCTTTTGGGGGTTGTGTGGATTTCCAAAAAATGCTGCAGCATATTTGGAGGCAGATACAGAAGTGGGCTGATTTCTGTGGTGCAGCTGATTTGTCATGCCAGAATTACAGGAATCTAAGTCCTGGACTGCAAAACAGCCATTAAACTTAGATTTAGATGCCTGTGTTCTGTATACAATGAACAGAGGAGCTTAAGTGCTAAATACCAGGATTCCCAGCTACTGTCTTTCTGACCAGGGAACGCTTAAGCTCCCTGGTGTTTCTGCATTTTGTCTAATGCTTGTTTGATGTGGAGCAGAGACTGGAGCTCCTAAAGACCTTTTAAATCTCATGTGTTTTTTCCACAGTGGCCCAGCCTTTGAGGGAGAGGTAGAAATGATCTCCTTGTTGCTTTGTTTGGCAGACTGAGTGTTACCCTGAGAAGGAGAGATTTAAAGTCTCTTAAGCTAAAGATTGTCTTGCTAGAATTTGGGTTACTCACTGCTTAGACTGGAAGGTCTGCAGTGTTACAGAAGAGTTATGTGTTTACTGTGGTGGATGTGCTTCTCAATGCAAGCAATGCATACAGCATGCTGTGAATGGGAATCTCTGCAGAGCATTCACCCATACCTACTGAATCAAGACCCTAAGCAGGCGTAGGTACGGAAGTCCCAACTTTGTACTCACAAGCTTAAATGTGACATAAACCATGAGCCCTAGAAAGTTGCTCTTGTGCCTGAGTGTGTCCAAGAGGAGTGCTTTAAGAAAGTCTTGAAATTCTAGACATGGAAAAACTTGGGTTTGACAGGACGTCCTAGGGACAGGACTGTAGGATTTTGTGACTGACCTCTTGGGCTTTGATGTCTAAATGCTATTAAAGTACCTCTCGGAGGCTGAGTCTTAGTATGTATAACTGAAGATAATCTCAGGTATTTACATGTATAGAGCACTTCACAACTTTTTATTTTGCAGTCTCTCTGAAGTTATCAAAGTGATCAGTAGTCTATTTTAAAGAGGACTTTTAAATGTGAATGCCTGATTATGCTCAATTCAAATATAGACACTTTGCAATTCTGCTTCTCTTGCCTCTGGACACTAAGCCTTAGTGTTACTCAGTGCCTTTACATGAAAGCCAGTGTGCAAAATAAGCTGGAGAGACAAGATGCCAGGTAGAGTTGAGAGTCACTTGTGCAACTTTGTCTTTGTGTCTCCCAAAGCTACAGAAACTGATGTTAGATCCAGTCTTAAATGCCAGGCTTTGTGCATGGGTTTACTAGATTCAGCCCTATGCTTACTAGATCATATTTTGTTGGGAAAGTTCATATGTTCATGCATTACTTAATGATCATCATGTGCTTTTTAAAGGAGATGCTTAGGTTCCTATTGCAACTATGGTTTCTTCTTCTGTATCTGAAATAGGGAATTCCCTAGTTTTCTCCCAAAAGTATTTTTGTAAGTTCTGGGTTATTCTCTCTCCCTAGAAATCTTCTGGTTCAATTTTACTTCATCAGTCACGAGCAAACTCTTTTGGTAGAGGTTGCTATCTACAGTTCCTTTGTTCCTTTGGGTTCCTTTGTTTCTACCAAAGTGGGTTTATATGTTGTCTGTGTAACTACTTCAGGCACCTCTGTACTTCTCTCTGCCAGGGTTGTACCCATAGGGAAGCCACATTTGTGCACCCAGTCTTCACAGTCTTGGCCATGATGTGTGGAAATAGTATAGTATCTAGTAAACCCGTGCACAAAAATCCAGTGGTGGATTTTTCATAGAAAACACGATTTATGTGCTTTCTGGATCCTCTCTCTACATGGTCCTTTTTTTAATGGTTGTGAAATGAAATAGAGGGGCTTTCTGACCTGCCTCTTTTGCCTGGACTTCCATACTTGCTGTTCATTACAAGATTGAGGCATGGGTTTAATATCGTCGAAGTCCTAGTTTATTATCATAGCATCACTTGAAACCTCAGAACCTCTTGGGATATTTGCTTTAAGTTTTGGAGTACAATAAAACATCACTGCTTTTCTCCCTATTTTTATGTGGTGTGTTTTTGTAATCCTTCAAATGTACAGTTAGCTGCTGTGAAAGTCCTGCAAATATTTCTGTATTTGAAACTAGTATCTGGAGTATGTATTCATGTGTAGTGGGTTGTGGAGTGAGTTGGAGCTCAGTTTTGAGGCAAGAAGGAGTGGATGTATATGTGCATGCATCTTGTTTCTATGTATGCTGTTCTTCCTTTTCTGTTCAGTAAAGTTTATATTGAAATATTACAGCTTTATGTAGAAGTTAGTGAAGATAACTAAGTTGTTCTACAAAAAGCAGGGTGAATTCAGGAACCCTTTTATAGCCAGTCCTTTAGTTTAGGTAGAACGAGCTGACAGGTAACATGAGGTGTATAAAAATAAACAATGACAAAACTGGGAAGAAAAGTATGCCACATTTCCTAAATAGAAAATAACAGGATTGTTTAAATATAAACAAATAAATGTTAATGCTTGTGCTTGGGATGTCATGTGGTGTGTGCATATACACAGGCTTTTTTTCACTGCTGTGTTTGAGAGTGCAGGTGACTTGTTAAATTGAATTTTCAGTTTCTTGAATGCCTTTTACTTCAGAAGTGGTTGTCTCATCAGGTAATCTAAACATAATTGTACAATTTTGCTATTTTCCATAGGGTAGGCTTTGCATACCTTCTGTAAGTGCATTCCAGGAATAACAGTAGTTATATTTAGCTGTAGTGATGCCATTTTCCAGGATTTTTGTTCATAGTAAAATGGAAAAGAAAAAAAATAATCACTTGTTTGATGGTACTCTTGCAAATTGACACAAATGGTCAACTTATGATCTTGAAACTCAGCTTCTCCCTCCTAAGTGATTAGTACATAACGGAATCCATTTGCTTTTTGGCAGTTTGGGAGGAAAATGCATTTAAATTGTCTAAGATTTCCAATTGTAAATTTGGCTGTACTAGATGTCAATAAACATGTCAAAAGGATTTTTATCCTGAAGTCTTGGTATGTGTTACAGTTTTATTAATGCTCTGAATTGCAGTAGCTTCAGTGGAAATCTTAAGTCAGCGTTTTGGAAAACAAGGGCTTAAGTTATGCACTTTTGAGTATATTCTAACATTATTTTGACAGAGGAGTTTAAAACTGAGAGACAATCTTTTCTATGAGAATATTAAAATTCATGTCTAAATCCAGCAGTTCTATGTCTAGACTAAATCATCTTGCAGCATTATATGACACAGCTGCATTTGTTATTATTCTGCATTTTCTTAACTGATTTTGTTTTATTTTAATAACATTTATAATTCGTGTGTAGTTTGCTTTTGATGATTTGATTACTTTAGAAAAAAACATGATGCCTACCATTGTCTGTCTAAAAACTTGCATGAACTTTGCTTCTCCTTATTTGAGAAGAGTTATAATACATTGACAGATCCATGAAATTACACTCCTACATACAGAACAGAAAATACTGCACAAGTTGGAGGTGAAATAATTCAAACAGCAGTCTAGAGAAGCAAATTTGGCTTTAGGCAAGTAGAAAGCATGATCTTGCTCCACTGCAGTCCTGCCCTATATTGTACCCTGAAAAATGACCCTTGAAGCATGTTGAATTATTTGGATTTTAAGACTGACATTTTTTTCTTTTTTTTTTTTTTTTTTTTTTTTAAACCAACTCTGCTGCAGTGTCTCACCCATCTTTCTGACCGAAATCAGATTACTGCTGTTGTGAGCTGGGGAATGCAGATCATCGAGGTGGTAGTTTAGGTTACTATATGCACAGTGTCTGTTTGATTTGGATTGGGGAATAGAAAATATTGCAGTGTTTTAGGTAGTTATAAGAGACTCTGGGGATCGTTTGTTGCTACTGAAGTAGTTTGAGTGCACGCTGCATTGCTGTTTAACCACCAAGAAAAAAAATCTGATTAAAATAGTTGCCAGTAAGACAAGCACGAAATTGATACAGTGGATGCCAATATTTGCACTTCTGCATTTAGACAGTAAAGTTGCCTGTATCAGATACTCCCTAAAAATGATACAGCTGGATGCTCAGAACTGCTTGAACTCTTTCTTCAAAGCTGCTGTTGCTGTCCCTCTCCTTTCTCAGTGTGGCCTTTTCTTCTTCCCACCCCAGCTTCTTAATGCCGAGCAAAGCTCTCAGACCAAGATCTCCAGGTGCTGATGTTTGAGAGTTAACTGCTGTTTACTGAAAAATATTTTTCTTCCATTTACTTTTAGAACAAACTTTGGTTTGTGGCCCCAGACATTTCAGGAAGTTGCAACTTGCATAGTATTTTTAGTTGCTTCATATATAACATGGAAGTTTTTGTTCAGAATGTTAATATGTTGCTTACAAGTTCAAGAAAAAAAAATTTGCAGTGCTTTTTAAAAATCCTGCTAGCTGCAGAGTTCAGTATGAAGGTCAAACATCACATGAATATTTTTACTTCAGGAAGAGGAAAATAAGCAGAGCATATTTAACAGTATTTTGAAGGACACATTTTATTTTTGAATGCTCTTCCTAGAAGCTGAATTAATTTCTGCTGTTTTAGACTTGTCAGCTTTGAGCGTCTCTTATTAAAAAAATTTTTTTTTAAATTGGAGGGGACAACACACACCACCCTCTGAATCTTGCAGAGGTTTCATTTCCCATGTGTAAATATACATTGATATGTGATAACCTAATAGAAAAGAAAATGACAGTTCCGTGTGCTGATTTTTTTTTTTTCTTCTGCGCCACCCCCGACCCCCCCATGAGGTAAAGCAAGCATTGATTTAAGAATGGAAGTGAAATTGAGACATCACAATCTCTTGATCTGGTTTGAGTTGGTGGAGGCATGAAGCCAAGAGATATTGGTGACTGCTGTGGAAACCAGTCAACTATTGTTTCTTAAAGTGTGTTTAAGAATGCAGAGATGCAATGAGGCTCTCTTCTTCTCTTTGCCCATAATTGAGAAGCATTGCCTTAATTCTTTTTATCTTCCTACTTTATGCAAGATTTATAATCCTTATAAGGAACTGCTTAATACAAATTACTGAAGTTTGTATTTCAGAGTTCTTTTCTCTGCATGTTGTCCATGCCAGCTTATAACCAGTTCTGAAGAGACTTGAAGTCCACTGAGTTTAATTATTTTAGGACTGTATTTGATTACTGCCTTACTGAGGCATTTCAAGTTGGTTTGTCCTGCTGTATTTATGTGGTGTCCTTATTTACTAATAAAAGTTTTAAATATCTGTGAATTTCCCCCTGGGTCCTATAATGTATGTTGTAACCATATTATGGCAATCGTGTCACTGCACCTCATGTAACACACATAGCATGTATATGTACCATATTATAGCTCTATATGTAACACACACAGCAGACACGTGGATTTATTCTAATCTAGATCTCAAATGAGTTTTAACTGGTCTTCACTATGCAATCTTTTAATGTACTGTGAACAGTCACTGCAGCTAAAGATGACAAAAAAGTTAAAACAGTATTGCAGCAGTTAGCACCTCTGAAGCGCTCTATAAAATGTGAATTTATAGAAATCTGACAATTTTCAGTTACAAGGCCTTGCCCAGTTAATGGTTACTTTATTTTCCTTCTGCTTCTCCAAATTTTAGGCATGTGATCTAAAAGCAACTCTGTAAACTTAGCGTTGGGCTCCTTTTTCTTTGTTCTTTCTCCAAACAATTTTTAGCAGAGTACATTTAATGGATTTTTTTAAACTGGTTTTCTTGTTTGGTGTTCTTTGGCTTATTTGGAAAATCAATTAAATGGATCTTGTGTTTCTTCAGCCTGTGTATAGGCTCTCTCATCATCATTAGGAATCAGCTGAGGTAAAGGTGGTGCTTTTGTATGCATACACATTCTGTCATTGCTAACAGGGTATTTCAGATGTGGTAAGTCATTTCCTGCCCTGAAATGTTTGCTGTTTAAAATAATTTTAAGAGTGCAAAAATGTCAAACGATGATCTAGAAAAAGTAGGCTGTGGAAAGACTTCTGGAGAGGAGGGAAAGGGTTGGAAGCACTTAGAAATGAAGAGGAGGGAAGAAATTAGGAGACTATTTTAGGCTTTGGGGGCAGTACCGCAGGCGCTGTGAGGCAATAAATGGGGCAAAGGGGAGAACAGTCAAGTGAGAAGAATGTGGAGTGAGTGGGAGTAGAAGAAAATGAATGTAATGTGCTGCACTGCCCAGCAGCCTGGTGTCTTCTTAAGCTGCCAGTGCTGTGGCTGTGAACGCCAGCACTGCTGGGGCTGGAAGCAGAGAGTCCGAATTTCAAGACGTGCCTGTGTACCTCTGGGAATTATGAAAAAAAAAATTTCCACTGAGCGCTGAGCATTATTGCAGAAATGATGCCTGTATTGCATCTGTATGTTATACAACAGTGTGCAAGTTGTTTCCTCTCTCGCTAGTTTATTTTCTTTTTCTTTTTTTTTCTTTTTCCCTTTTTGATAGGTGCTTCTCTAAGGGTTTTTACAGGAAACTGCAGGCAAATCAAGCAGAGATGAGAAGTCGGTGTGCATGATTTGTACTTCACTGAGTATCTGCGTGCAATCTCCCATTCAGTTCGTTATCGTGGCATTGCTTACTATCATCTCAAAACTGACGTGCTTGCAGTCAGAGAATACATCATAGCAAAGGGTTTTAAAGTCCTTGTCCCCTGTTCAATCTAAACAGTGACACAATTGTGAGAGGTATTTTTCTGGTGGTTTCTTTTACAAAGAGTTTTTAAAAAAGCTTGCCAGGATCGTTGTTCATAACTGTATCTGATAAAAGTATGAGAGAAGTAATTTTGTAAGGAAAGATTTGATCTTTTTAAATCAAATTATTTATTTGGAGTAAAAAAGCTTGACAAACTTTTAGGACCTATGGAAGGGCTTGGAGCCAAAAGGTTGTCTGTTTTCCCATAGTTATATCTGTCTAGTAAAAGATATTGACTCTCATTACAAGTGCTTGTTCTCTCTGAATATTTGCAACAAAACAAAATAATTGCTTGAAAATGGAGATGTATTTGCTCCTTTAACAGTTCCTACTGAGTCCTACAGGTGTGTAGTCTAGGTGCTTTAGGATTTAGCTCATAAATAATAATTTGGCTTTTAATCATGCCTTTCAGTTGAGTCCTCTTGTTGCATCCAAACTTTAACCTGGATGATTACCATAGCATCATCTAAAATAGAGACAAGAAAACTGAGGTTTCATGGCCTGGATCCACCACATTTAGTAAATGAAACTGAGTGAATAGCTATAAATAAAGAATGCGAAAGTAGGTTATCAAACCGTGTGATAACATCTGTTCCTTGGAAACATGAAAGTACCTATTTCTGTGTCAAGAACTAAACCCTATTTAAGTGGTATTACAAGCTGACTACAGCTTTCTCGTGGGCCCAGATTTCAGTGCATAATGTTGAGGCTTCAGTGTGAAATGATGTAACTATCTGCATGCCCTATCAGAGTCAAGTATTTATATTTGAAAACCCGGGTCTCTATCATCTGGAGGATCCTTATCAAGATGAGAGCTCAACTGCGTGGGATAATACACAGCTGCAGGAGAGGAGACCTGGTTCTGTCCCTGAATACTTTGCAAGATGCAACACGTGAAGTGGCGTCCCTGCTTCCCCTTTTTTTTATTTTTTTTTTAAGGAAGGAATGGAGAGCAAGGGTGATGGTAATTCACTTGAACGTAACATTGGCCAAGAGTATCTACGAACTGGTCCAAATTGTATTTTGTAGCCAGTCATTTTCCCTGAAATGACTGAATTTTCCCTGAAAATGAATATAAAACAGTCATTTTCCCTGAAAATGACACCTGAAGGTGTTCTTCTATGATGGCAAAAAAATTGGACAAAGCAGAAAAGCACTTGTAGATATTCTGTGTTGCCATTTTTCAACATTGCAGAGTCTGTTAGGAGCTGACTGTCACTCAGATCGCAGGCTGATGGAGACATCAGTGGTAATGCAGAAAATCAGGAACTGATAGATTGAATTCTTAATGCTAAAGCTATATTAAAGTACTAAAAGTGTGCTCTTAAGAGGTGCAGTTGCAGCACAAATGCCACAGATGCCCTGATTGCAGCTGGGTTTTCCTAGCACTCGATATAGTACAAATCAGTATCCCTTAACTGCTGTCAGTCAACTTTGGCTTCATTTTGTACGATAATACCTCACTCTCCCCTACTATTCTTTCCTGCCCTTGTGCCCAGCAGACAGCTGGTTTGTTCTGTCTTACCTTCATAATCATTATTTAATTCTGCACCTAAAGAGGATGCTTAGAAATAAATGCGGAGCTTCTTGCTATACTGACTTATTTTGTATGAAAACGCACTTGGGCTGAGAAGACAGCCTCACCTGTTTCGGTCGGCTGATCCATGCTTTAGAACAACCTGTTCTGGGAGAGGCAGGCTGGAACACCTTGTGGATGCATCTCCAGAGGTATAGCCTGCTAAACCTGTTTGCCTTGTAAAAGCTGAGGTTTCTGCCCAGGATTAGAAGTTACAGCTTCAATTTCATCTTCCTTACCACTTGTGTATTCTTTACCTACCTTAAAAAAAACCCCAAACAACCAACCAAACAGAAAAACAGTCAGTCAAATACCATATTGGCATTGGGGCTATAAAGAGCCCGTTTTGCTGTGATTTTTAATTGGTCCTCTCCCAGAGTTTCTCCTTCAAAGATCAAATATTGGTGTTGATCTTTTTGTGTGTGTGCAAAATCGTATTCTAATATTTTTTCCATTCTTGTTTTCTAATACAATTAGTGCTGTGTGCAGGATACTGCCTGCCAATGTGTTTGTGTACAGGGTTATGTGTGAGAGAGCTCAAACCAAACCAAAAACATGCACTCCTCTCTTTACAAAAAAGGATGCATGGCCAAACATACTGCATGTAATCCTAATCGTCACCTCATTTTCCACTTCAAGGCAGGATGAGCTACACAAGATATGGGAGCTGATAAATGGTGCTACAAGTTATTTTGTTAATTGTTATTTCATGTGTGATATAAAACAACATTTTGTGGCTTTGTGTACTATACTTCAACTTCCTAAATCTTTCAAGTGTAAGAGGGAGTTTTCCTCCCTGTGTTGCTCTCCACACCTTTTCTTCATTTCCAAAATTGTGCAGAAATCCCAGTGTCAGGGGATAACTGGCATTAGACTTGACAGCAGCCATTTTTTCCATTAATTTCTCCGAAGTTACGTTCAAGCCCTTTCAGCTCCTTCAGAACCCATCCCATTTTCTTTGCTTTAGGTAACAGCTGTTGGGTTTTTTCCTTTGAATTTAATTATATTTGGGGTACCCTTTTAAGACAGTAGCTAACACAGCTGTAGTTTTTGACAGAGCTTACAGAATAAATGGGATCAAACATGGGTAAGACTTTCCCAGGCGCTCTCCAGAGGGAAGCCCAGCAGTGGTAAGCAGTGATGCTTAAGGTTTAGTAGCTGGTCTCCTTTTTCCAGAGATGATAATGAATCAATTTTCATTACCATAGGAAGCACCAGGCTGCTGGCTGCAATGAATCCTTTTTAATTAGTCATAGAGCAGAAGTCCTAACCGCTTGTTTAAAGGTCTCAAAACACCATTAAGAGGAGATGAGGGTGCAGTCTGTGACCAAATTCTGCTTTGAATAATTACAGTGTTGCTGCCTACACTTCTCCATATTCAAGTAGATACAGCATTCTTCTTTGCTACTTGGCATAAATGATTTCATGTGCTTAATAACTACTGCATTCCAGCCTAGGGGTGGTGGCATCTAGGAGATAGCCAAAATTCATTCCCATGTGTTTGTGAAGGGGGATGTTGCTGAAGTTTAGTGGTGGTTGAACAGGGAGAAAGAAGCAAAACCTTTGTCAGTTCAGTGGTAGTTGCTCTTGGAGAGTCCCAGAGAGAGGCTCGAGGTGGCCATTCTTGTGCCCTTGGAGAGCATAGGACTCTGTTTCCTGTAATGGCAACCACAAAATGCTAATGTGTGTGGGGCAGGACATGTCATTTCCTAGTGCACTGAACCAACAGCACTGATAAATATTTAGGACAGATCAGATGGTCTGAGCACATGTGCTGAGAAGGAATGCTGTACTTAGCTAAACTGCTATGCATTATCTGAGATTCATTTTGAGTGTATGCTGTCTCTGTAATAACACGGGGTGCTTGCTCCAGATAAAACAATTTCAGTTAATCTGCTGCGTCAGTTTGGACTTGCAAGTCCAAAAATATACTAGTGATTTATGTCTTTCATTGTTGTTCTTTTTTGTCACACGGTTTATCTCTGCCCACGCACTGCTACCTAATCTTGTATGTTCTGCATGCTGTTCCTGTGGTTATTCCGTGAGAAGCAAGCTTGGTGTCACCCACAGAGCAGCACACGCCTAGCTCTGCACTTGAACATTAAGTTTCTTGTGAAGGTATATCTGAATTTTATCTCTCTACAGTGAAAGTATCTACCTTACCAAGAACCAAATTACTCTCAAGATACAGCAAAATATTTGGCATAGAGCGGTGCAGTTATAGCTTCAGAAAACAGAAAGCTTTGAAGAGAGCTTCAAGCTTTAAATCCTCTGTATCTTTAATTATCTTTATAGAGCTGAGCAACATCCTGCACTATCTGTGTGCACAATGCTTTAATTAATTTTGTGTTAATTAAGGGGAAACTTCTTTTCTTTTACCTTTCCCCTAATCCTGCAAGCCAGCTTCTGGTGGAGCTAGCTTCAAGCATTCATTAGCATAACCTGGGCCTTTGACATACTGCATTGGTGATTTATGCTTGTGAATATTCATTGTAACAAATCCAGTGGCTTTTCTGCTCATTCCTGTTTTTTTAGAGAGTACCAGGCTACGTAGCATTGTTTATCAGAAAGGAAGACTGTGTAAAAGGAGAGGTAGAAGGATATTCAGGTGGAAGGATAGTCACCTATGTTAACTGTGTGTGTGTTTGTTAGTACCAGCCAGATTTCACCCCATGTAAATGCTGTCATGAGAGGGCAATTAGGAGAAAGGCAAAATAATTCTGAAAAGAGTAGGGGAATCAGAAAAGAGGAAAAGATAGTCCATAAATGAACAAGCAGGGAATGCTGGAAATGCTTCCAGAGCTCAAAGCAAAGGTATGTGAAAGAAGAAGTAGGAAAGGAAATGCCACAAGATAAATTTTCCTCTGTATATATAGTGATCAAAGTCTCAAACTCTCAAGCAGTATTTCCATTTCTCACATAACTTGGCTCTGTGACCTTGAGAAAGTCTGGTTTCCCAAGGGTGCTGTTGGAGAAACCCTGTAAGTTCTTCTGCCATTTAAGCTAAGACATAACAGGGGGAAAGAAATGTATTATTTTCAGAGAAGGGAATGACAGACTAGGTGATCCCCACCCTCAAGAGTTATTTCAGTGTCTGTATAGAATGTGGTAGTCATTTTTTTTTCAGTAAGAGATTTGAACATACTGTAGCACACCGAAGTATCTGAGTTTCAGCTAAGAACTTAGAATATCTATGAGCTTTCGCTGAGCATCGTATCTGCAATGTGTCTTCATACCAACTGGAAAAGATTTCCAACATTTTCAGAATGTGTGATGACTGAACAAGTGAAAATGTTGAACCAATAAAAAAGTAGGGTGCATATATTGATGTTTTTCTTCAGAAAAGTTTAACTGAGTGATGTCTCTTTGAGAGGAAAGCCAAGAGGGATGAGAAGCTCTCCAAGTGCTCATCCTCTTGCCTCTAAGTAGCAATCACAGAGAGAGCTTTTTTTAAAAAATGAAGCTTTATTATTTTTAATAGGATTGATATACCAGCTTTCTTTTTGTACAGAAAATTTTTACAGTTCTGCTTTCTGTGCTGAAGATGGAAACTTCAAATGGAAATTTTACACTTCTTAACTTACTGCTATTTTCTTGAAAAGAAATACTGAGTGCTTGTTATAGTCATCAAATACAGATTTTACCTTTTTTTAATCAGGATTTTACCATTTATGGGACTGATCTTTTGTGGGGTTTTTGTTTGTTTATTTGTTTGGGTTTGGTTTGTTCAGGTTTGGTTTTGTTTTAATAATTAATTGGCACAGGTAATCCTATATTCTCTAGCAATCTAACCTTTTAGCTGGGATGCAAAATTGCTGTTTCTCACTCTATTTTTACATTTGCACCATCATCTACATTAGCTAGTGGGCTTAAAACCTGTGCTTAACCTGAAGCACATCCCAAAGGCTTTCTTAATCTGCATTTTATTTGATCAAAGAAGTTCAAGTTTGCATCCTTTTTTAGGTGCAGTGGGTACTGTTAGCAATTTGTGCAAAATCAAAGAATTCCTAAAGAAAAAAAGTGCTTCAGAATAGCATTTTAAGAATGAAGTGCTTCCTTACTGCTTTCATGTTTGTAACCTTTTATTTTTGGCTTTTTTCCAATGTGGAAGGAGTTTGTTTTCAGAGAAATATTGTTGCCAAGGGACAAATGTTGACTGTTGTGTTTAAAACAAGCTGATATTAATTACATTCTTTTAGCTATTCCCCTTCTCTGGATAACTTTAAAAGGTCCTTCCAATTTCCAGAATATGTAGGTAGGCTCTCAGAACACAAATGCAATGCCTCACCATTTATGTGAAGAATGTATTGAAGAACTTGGCAAGAGCTGAACTCATTTTTGTGCACAGTGGAGAAATGTTGGTTTCACATAATTACACTAACTAATAACATGCAACAGCATTATTGAATGCAGTGATTTCCCTCTTTTTCCTCTTTTATCCTTAAAGTCTTTATCTGAGCCAGTTGTCAGACAACCCATGTGGAGAGCTGCTGGCTGCATCACACCAGAGGAAAAGGCTGATTTTTTTCAAGTGCTCTTCTATGATCAGGGCATCATGATCTGTGGCAAAGTCAGTCTTTGGGGTTTTTTAGTTCCCTGTTGATAACGTGAACCTCATATTTTGCTTTGGGTTTTGGTTCTTTCAAGGGTCAGGCTGAGTTACTTCCTTGCCTCTTCTACAGAGCAGTTTTGTGCCAGCCTCCTTGACCTAGGCTGGTGCTGGTGGTCCCAGTGATGGGACTGTTACTGGGTTCACCCTACCAGAACTTGCACTGGAGGCTGAGCCCAGCTCATTTTTCTTAGTTTTCTGCTTATTTCAGATCATGTCATTCTGTACTAGGAAAAATTTTACTTTCCAAGTATTTTTACTTAGTGTGTGTATATATACATATATAGAGATATAGATATATACATATATAAATACCCAGTGCTTTAAGAAATACTGGGTCAGAAGAGCATAACATACATAACAACTGTGCAGAGGTGCCAACCCATCCGCCTTGCCCTACTTCTGGCCTGAGCCCTAGAGGAGACTAGAATAAGCTGAGCCAAAGCAGAATTTTCCCTGCCAGCCCTCTCCTCAGACTTCCAGATATCTTTGCAGACTTGTTCTTGAGCCTTCTCATCCAACCCCCTCATCCTTCCTTCAGTGGGTTGAGTTCAAGTGTGTCCTGTGAGTTTCTGGAAGATCTCCAGCACGGCTTTGAGTCTGAGCCTCAGCCCTTCTTGTTTGCTGGCCGGTGATCAGCCCTCCCTAGAGCCACCTGGATGTGGCCCCAGAGCTTATGCTCAACTTCTGAAACCTTCCTGGGAAGCTGTAGGCCTGCTGGTCATGGGTGATGGCCAGCTTTAGTGGTAAAAATGTTGTTTCAGTGAAAGTTTATATAATTTTTTGCTAGCTAAGAGTTCTCAGTAGAGGCTTGTGTTTCTTCCCTCCAGAGTATGGAAGGCAGCCTTACTTGAATGTCAACGTGAAAGTTCCCTTTCTCTCAGCTTTCCTGTCAGTCACAAACCAGATCACTCATCAGTCTCTTTCTGCTTCCTGAAAACTTTCTTTAATCCTGACACCTCTTTTGAAAATTCTTCTGATAGAGATAAGCATTGGCTTGTCGTTTTGACTAAACTCTCCAGATCTAGTTGTTTGGAAAAACAAATGTTACTCATCCCAGTTGTCCCTCAAGAGATATATTAAATATCTCCTTATATTAAGGAGAACATGTTAACTTACAAAAGATAAGTGTGCATTTACAGTGAAGCTGTTAACAAATAAATCAATAAATTGGCATTCCATTTATGGATTACTCAGGAAGGTAAATAATTGCCTGCAAAAACCTCTACTATCTCATTAACATTCTGTTTAAATTGCTTTGTGTTTTCATTTGTTCAGACAACTTCAACAGAAATTTCTGAGTATTCATCCGATAACGACAGCGTGGGAGAAGGAGAGACGAGCCTGAGGACCACTACTCCAGAATCCAACAAGAGATTCCAGCTGAGGTCAGGGGTGGGCAGGGAGGATGTCACAGCACGACCAGCCAGCGAGTGGCTGAGGTCTGCCCAAGCCCTTCTCCGCACCCCTAGGAAGCAAATGGGCAAGACCCCCCGGCCGTCCCCCGACTCTGCTAAGAAGAGGAAGCTACTGAGGTAGATGCACTTTTCCTCTTAAGGATTTTTAATTTTTTTTTTTTAATTGTAGGTAAAAGCATATAGCAGAGTAAGAATGCATTTCAAGGTTCAACATTTTAGAGACACAAGTTGCAAAAGCCATCATTTGTGTGTAAACGAGCAAGGCAACAAAGATCTCGGTTTAGTTTTACAGTCAGTGGTGGAAGTTATTGAGTTTGAACTGCTGGGTACCAATTGATACGTTTTTTGCACCTCTAATAATGCTATGCAGTGCTTTACAGATGTGTGGAAAGGTTTTGGTTCTCTCCAGATCTGTCAGGATGAAATTGTCAAAAATAGTGTAGGAAAGGGCTAGATGAGCGGTAGTGCTGAATAGTGCAGGATGGAGTCATATTAGGCAAAAATGAGATGTATTTGTTAATATGAAATTTAAATCTTTGTGTCTTAATTAAATACTTTAACAAATATCCAACTGCTGAAAGAAAACTGTCACAGCCTGAGCAGTGAAAGCCTGATATTCCCAATTCACTATTTCTCTAGCTAATTACAGTGCAGAAATAGTCACTTTCTATATGGAATTAATGAAAATTGCTAACAACATAGGTGTATGTGAGGGTTTGCCTTAAGCTATAGAGACTACAACTGCAAACAGTACTGCTATAGGTATCTACTACATTTTTTAAAAAATGTAGTTCTTTCTTACTTTTTCTACAGCTGATTCTGTGTACAGTAATCCATAAAATTAATTACTTAAAAGGTAAATATTCATTTTGGTTAAATAGCCATGCCTTATTTTTCTCTATAAATGTTCTTGGCTATTTCAAAATGCTGAGGGAGCAAATTCGAAAGTCCAAATTACTAGGCATCTCTATACTTAAAAGTGCTTTGCTTGTTTGGTCAAGCTTTGTTTATTGTTACTTCAAAAATATAAAGACAGACCTGTATCAGTTCAGATGAAAACTGCAGCCCTCAAAAATGCCTGTTAGTGGCCAAAAGCAGGTATGTGTGAAGGTAATAAGAAAAAGACAAGTGTGTAGTGGTATTTTTCCCAGATGCACTTCGACCAGCTTAATGTTTATGAGCTTTTTGTTACACTCAGTGACTGTGTCTTTTCACAAGTTTGCCCAGTAGTTTTCTGCAGCCATAAAAAACTTCTGGCTGCTGCAATTACATCCCAGGGTTCTATAGCTTAAGCATGACTAGCATCTGCATTTACCAGCTTCCTGTGATAACCTCAACTATCAACAATCTTTATGCAAAAATATATTTTACAGCAAAGATACTCTGAAACAAGTATATAAGATAATAAATAGCTTTAAAAACAAACAAAACCAAACAAACCACAATGATATAGAATAACTGGTCTGGAGTGGCCAGAGGAGTAGAGTTTGCAGGGATTTTCACTCTGGTTCCACAAGCAAGCAGGAAATTCCTCACTTAACAGTTTTGTTTCTGTAGTTATTTTGCTTGTCCAGGTAACTGTCATCTTTTCACTCTTCCGGGCATTAATTCCATGTGTCTCTCTTTCCCATCTTCCCTTTTGCTGTTGATGGAGAATATTTGCATTGGTGTGCTAACAGTCAATATACCTGGTATATTATACACCTATATATTATATATCTAGCAGTGGTAGAGCATCCTCATTGGGAAAGCTCAGGTTTTCAGTGCTGTATTTAAAGGCCAGTTTGGGGAAATGTTTATGAATCTCTTGATGATGATGTGGCATCCCCTTTTTTTCTGGTTATATAGCTAAAAATTACATAGTAGTTGTTGGTTTGTCCTTTCTTCTTCCTTCCCTCCTCTGTCGCAGATTGAGGTCACAGAAGAAAGAGCACTGAGCAGGAGAAATCCACCTGCAAGCTAGATCTGACCTCTGGACTCCCTCTCAAACCATCTAGAACCATGTAACAGGTGGAAGAGAGCCCTTTGCTTAGCTGGGCTCTTCTTCTACAGGCTGGTGCTCAGGGAAGCATGGGTTGAATTAAGAGGATGCCAGGTGGTAGAGCTGCCATCTTTCTGTGTAAATTCCTGTTTGAGACATTCTACTCCAAATCCAGACTGCATTAAGGACTTTTCATGGAAGAGTATTGATGTAGGTAGAATAGGCCTCCAATGTTTTTTTTCCCCACTTTTAAGAAAACAGAAATTATTTCTATTTTTATATTTGTCTGCTGTATGAAGTTACTAAAGCTGTCCTCAAAAGTACAAAGAATACTTTCAAAAGAAGTTAGCTTATACTTTCTGAAAAAATCTTATGCCATGTGCAACAGCCTCTTCCATTTTCTTCAGGCATGCTGCCATCTGTTTTTATATTTGTGTTACCCGATTGCAGCTCTCTATGCTCCTGTTACCTCAACATTATTTTGGGTGTTGGGTTTAGATGTTCCTGCCCTTTTATGCCCCTACAACTTTTCTGTTTCTCAGCTTGAGTCAACACTGCATAGTGAAATAATGCAAGTGATTTGCAAGCCTGAGGGGAGAGAGTATATACTGTAAATTTTCAGGAAGCAGCTCTTTTTAGATTTGAAATTCATGTAAAAACTACAGGCTAAAATGTCTAAACAGACTAGTTCCAAGTCTCTCAGTTTCCTTGTGAAAGAAGGGAGAAACTAAGAGTATTGAAAGTCTCAAAGTTTCTTACATGGGTTAAAACAATAATTTGGCTCAGTCAGTATTTTTAAAGAAGGCTCAAAAAGCATGCACTCAGCTTTTCTTGCCTACAAGTAAACCTTTTTTAAAGGTTTTATTAATTGTTTGCTTCTTCTAGTAAGGTTTTATTTCCATCAGGAAAAAAAAAGTCAGGGTTTCAGTGCAGGAAGTACATATGTAATGTTATATAATATTAATACAACTCCTAAATCTGTCCCTTTGCAAGAGCTTTTAGTTGTGAAGAACAGCTGCTTTAGCTTTTTGTTTGCTCTTTTAGTATTTGAGCAGCTGTTTGTAGTTTAATAGTAAAATAAAATCTTGGGAAAATCTGTTTAATTATTTTTTTCTCTATTTGTATGCAGACTGTGTAGTGATCTTATCTGCTAAAACTAAATGTTGTTATCAAAAGAGGAGAAAATTACTAAATCTGCTGATACTGTGTGCAGTAAAATGAAACAGATTGTCACATAAGGCAAACCCAGGGCTTGAAAATAAAGGAAATTACAAGGAAAGAAGGAGCTGGCTCAAGTGAAGAAGGCTTTTACTCTAAAATGATGTCTGTTCTTTCTTACACGCATCCACAAGTAGCATGAGGGTGTAGCAGCAACAAACCAGCCCCTTGACTGTTGTGTTCTTATGCTGATTTTAACTACTGAATTAAGCTTTTCCTGCTAGTTAATTTCTTGTTGGATCAGGAGGGTATAACTGAACAATGTCATGGCTGCACTATAGATGTACAACTTGTAGTCACTGGCAACATTTTTTTTTTCCCAGTTATTGAAAGTTTAAAAATGTCTTATTTTTTAGAAAGTGTGGATGGCTCATGTTTGGCTTGATGTTTGGTGTTAACAGGAAAATAATGCCATTTATTAAAAAAAACCCAACACTTTCTTTAAAATTACAGAGTTCTCTATTTTCATGTGTAACATATTTTAATGATGAGAAGGGTTTAGCAAGGTACATTTGTTACCCATCAAAGAGAACTCATTTTTATGCCTTTGGTTTATTTAGCCATGGAGCTTGCTTTTCTGCACAAGAGGAAACTTTCAGGTCTGAAGGGATGGCTCTTCCCTCATCTTGTGCTGCCTGGCTGTTCCCTATCAAAACTGGTTCCTGCAGAATCTTCCTCTTAATTTTGCTGTTGTGTTCTATGAAAAGTTGTGCGTGTGAGTCTCATACTTGATTTTTTTATTTTATTTTATTTTTTGTGTACTGGCAAAAAAAAGGAACAATTTACTTCTGGAAAGAATCTTCTTATTAAATTAATCATTTTATGTCTGCTGAGAGCCTATGCTGTTAGAGAGCCAGGACAATCTGAATTATTTTTTTTTTTTTTTTATTAAGGAGTCTGAAGAGCCAGAGAGCTGTGGTAAACTTTTCAGCTAAAGTCTTTCACTGGAGGCCATGTGGGATGTAGAAAGTGCTCACCCACCGTGTTCTCAGCAGTTCTGACTGTATTCACTCTTAACATCTCTTCTTCTGCAACTGGGACATGGAAACCAAATCTCACTACACAAGAATGATAGTGCTTTGGTGCCTATAACAAATAAATATTTTTGATTAGTAATAGTAATAGTAATAGTGGTACAGTGTCCAGGCACTAGATGTAAAAGTTTAATTATTGAAGGTGGTATTGAGAATGTCTGTAGTATACACTAGATTTACAGCTGAAGACACTGTAAATTCTCCAGATGGTCACTTGGGTCTCATGCAGTTGCTGAAAGATCCCTCTGGCTCTCACTGTCTTATTAATGACTCCTGAAAATGGACTATTTTTGTTCTTCATATGTTTTGTGGAGGTCACCTCCTTTGTGAAACAATTGAAAAAAGAATGGTGAGAGACTACATGGACTCAAAGTCCTGTGGCTTATTTGAACTTTTTTGGAAGAAGCTCCAAATTCTAGAATTCTTAAGACTCTAGAAGAGGCTTTCAGGATCTTTGCATTGTTGATTTGGCTAATGTAAAAAAACCCTCTCTGCATGGATACAATAGATCAGAGCTTTGAAATGTGAGCAACTGGTACGTATGAAAATTCAGCATGCAGTGCAGTTTATTAAATTGCTGCATGGCCTGTTGACTCAGTTTGTTTTGGTTTGGTTTTCTTCAAATAAATCTGGAAGGTCTTTTCTATATATTTTTATGATGGTACATGCAATTGGCCCTTGATAACTCTATGTTAGAAATTATAATTTGTGTTGACAGTGCAGATCTTCTATTTTCCTTTCATTTTGGGTGTGTACCTTAGGTGCTGTTAATTTCACGTGGCAGTTGTGGGTCAGGATCAAAACCGGTTCTTTTCCAATGGGAAAAAACCCCCAGAATTTATATGGTTACTTGGCAAGTTTTATAGGGTCTTAAAATTATTGCTGTCTACTTTGATCTTTGTTTGTTCTATGACATAGGAAAAGAAACAATGTTTTGCCTTGATTCCAGCAAAGTAGCCCACATCTAACAAAGAGAATAATGACAGTGATCGTGGTAGTGGTGGTTCATTAGAGGTGAAAGTTTATAAATTCAGTGAAACAGGGCTGATTTGTAAAGCTGAAATTACTCTTTCTGTTCCCTTCTTACTTCACAAAATCAACAGCTTCTCTTTGCTGGAGAGGGGATGTGCCTCTGTAGAGACTTGCACTTGTGTGGCCAACATTTTTCAGTCTCTTCTTTTGTACAAACCCATGCTATTTTCTACATTAAAGGAGCACTTGGTAGTGACTGTTAGCATTCAGTGTTGCTTACTATTTTGCAAGTTGTAAACTAGCTGATAATGGCTGATGGCTTTGCAGTGTTGACAAATTAAATGCCAGAATGCTTAGGGGTCCTTTTTTCTTCTTTAACAAGCACTCCATGGACTGTAAATGGACAGCTGAGTATTGCAGAAGTCAGTTACTTCACCAGTTAACTTGGAGAGAAGCTTCATCCTTGCTTGGAATAGAGAGAGGGAGGGAAATTTCCCAGTCCTGAGATGTGGATATTTGTGTAACCTATAGTGTTTTGGAATACACAGAGTCTTGAGTATATTGTATATAAGGAGACAACTCAATAATGAGATGTGTAAGTTTTCACTGTTCTTAAAGTCAAATGATGTCTGGAAAGGAGTAAACTTGAATGAATGTGGGATTATTTTTGGTAAGTGCCCCAGTGAATGGAAACCTTAATAAATAAACACAGAGAGAGCTTCAGCGCTTCAGAACGATTGAATTTGACTTTTCAGAACACAGCCTACTCACTTATGCCCTTTCTTTTTTTCCTTTGTTTGTTGTTTCTTGGCGTTTTTTTTCCTTGTTATCCTCATTGGAGTTGAAAGGTAGGAACCAGCAGCCTGAAAGTCACAGATCAGGCTCCTTTTAGTGACACTTCTTATATGGTGGCACAAAAGGCTCTTCAGTCTTGCTATTGAAGTTTATGGAAAGTAGCAAGCACCAGAAACTGAGCTTTTGTACTAGATGCAGAGCTTTCTAATAGTCATCAAAGCTGCCTTTCCTGTGGATATTGCTGGACAGTAATGGCAGTGTGTTGTAAATACAGTATTTCAACAAGCTCAGATTTAGTACAGAAATAGAACATGGATTTTGGCTGGTTAAATCTGTCTGCCTTTAGGGATTTCAGGGAACAAAATACTTGTACAGAAAGTTTCCTGATTGAAAATAAAAAGGTTGTGAGCACTGGAGATTTTATCTGAGCAGCTTGGCTTCACTGAACACCCTTTGCATTAACAATTTGCCAAATGCATTCAATTTGCTCGTATTAAAACATCTCAGGGGCAAGTTTGAAGTGCTGGTCACTAATGTATGCATCTCAAATTACTGGTTTTTTTTAATGTAAATAGTTTGTCTGTTCCCCTGATTGCAGTAATTGTACATTAGTAATCAAAAATTATTTGCTAATTTTATATATATTTATATATATACATATACACATACGCACATCATATGTTTGGTTCATCATAGAGGACAATTAAATGCATCATAAGGGCTAGATCTGTGCAAAAGAAGGAACTGAATATATTTTTCTAAACTTCTTGAAGCTGCTACACAGGTAAACAAAAACTGCATATTAAGCCTAGACCTGGTATTGTAGAATCCAGTCTCCACCCTTGCTGCCAACAAACTTCTCCTGTCTGGCAAAATGAAGCTAAACAGTGTCTGTAGCCTGAAAAGCTGAAAAAAACCAAGAAAGCTAGGGGATTTTGCAGACCAATAATGTGGGGACAGTGAAAAGTATCTAAATTATTCATATCTATCTTGCAATGCCAAAATAAGCAACAAGTTACTTCCATATAGTAGAATTTGTGCCAAAAAACCGTAAAACCAGTTAACCAGCAAAGACTGAATATGGAAGCTCATTAGGTATTTAACAATCCGCAGATGTGCAGTTTGGAGTAAACTGACTGTAATTTTAACCATTTAGCTTAGTTTTGGAAAAAAAAACATGGAGTTGGTTCTTACACTGAAGCTGGCACCTGCTTAATGCCATGTCCTGCTTTGTGCAAGCTCTCTGTAACTCTGTTATCTGGGATCTGCTTAGCCAGGAGTGACTGTGACCATACAGTTCACAGTGTCTCACAGCACATACACAAGCATTTTCAACAGCATGGGCACCTGAACTGTATGAGAAGGAATTAGTAATTTTCAAACACTGTTGTCATCAAATCTGTTAGGATATGTAACAGAAAATATCTTTTTCTTTGGTTTATATTCTAGAAGGGGAGTTGATCCCCCTGGGTTTGAGGTGGTGCTTAAATTTCTTTGTGTATGCCTTTAAAAAACAAAACAAAACAAAACTACCAAATCTCTATTGCCATTGAAATTCTTTCTGTGCATGGCATGTCCTTAAATTGTATTTTGCCAGTTTCACAATGTATGACACAGACATTAAAAAAACTCCATTTCCAATCAGTCCAGCTGAGAACATCTCGTAAATGCATTCTCAGTTGTATTGTATACTCTGCAACCAAGTACATGGGAAGTGCTTTAGGAGGTTTTATACTTAAACTGTTTTTAACTGCATTTGAAATGTGAATGGAAGGATGATGATTAATAAATGTCAAAGAATTTTATTACTGCAAAGAGCTGCTAAAGAAAGGCACGGTTTTATTTTTCATGGACCTTTGTGGTAACTATTATCCTAACGCAGACACGGTTAGCAAATTAGCAATGAAGTTTAAAGTGCCAGTGAGACAGCCCCTGGTAGGCACATGAGGCCTGAAACAGGGATGTTGTATTACTGTTGTTTGCAATAGCCACAAAACCAGGAACTTGCTTTCCTTCATGCTACAGGGCATTCCTGGTAGTGGGCTTACAGAAGAGTAGGAACTGACTGACTGGACACAACCATGGCCCCGTTCAGGGAAAGGGAGGGAAATTAGGCTGTGGGCCAGTAATAGCTTCTTTCTTGTGCAGGTACCTTAAAGCTTTCTAGCTTTATTTAAACAAAGAAAATACATTTCTTTAACTGTTGTCTGTGAAAGGACTGGATTAGGGTTTTAGAACACTCCTGTTGAACAGTTCTCTTTTAGCAAAACAAGTTTTTTTAGCTACTAGCAGTGGTGTGCATTGCTGTAGTCCAACCACAGAGTTTGGTGTCAGACTAATGCGTGCAAGTCTTAAGCAAGCAAACACAAAATACATTTTAACTGCTGCATTTCTATGCCTAGCTGAGCTGTCATCTACCTGTTCCAGCATGGCTTGTGTAGACTACAGAGTCAAGCTGAGTTACAACTGCATCTGAGAACAGTTCTCTGGCAAGAAGAGAAACTGGGCGGAGAGTTTGCTGGAGTTTGTAGAACTGTCCTACCCACAAGTGCTGCGGTGCAGTAATGCTGGAGTGCTCAAGTTTTGTGGGAAATGTGGCTGAGCAGAGTGTTACCAGCAGAGTAAATTATCCTGTATGAAGTTCTGTGTTTGACTGTGCTGCTTTTGGTACCAAAGCTTCCACTGACCTACCCTGCATTAGTTGACCCATGTCTTGAAGTCCAAGTTGAAAGCGGGATTAAACAAAGCTGTTAAGCTTACCTAGGAGTTTACTGAAGCCCAATATTTTTGTATCTTTTCTTCCTCAATATAGTGGGGTTTATAGGTTGTTAAGTATTCATTCTTTATTATGGGGGGTTTGGGGATTTTTTCCTTCTCTGAAAGAGACTGATTTTCTTCTTCCCTTCACAAACCATACCAGCTAGAGAAGAGATGCAGTAATGGAAACAACAAAACTTTTATGGATCATTCTGGGTGAAATGTGGCTCTTGTATTTCAGTGTTCATTGTGTGATCTTTACTACTAAGATGTTTAGCCATGTTACCTAGTAATTCTTGTGTTAGTTGTGATTTTGAAAAGTATATAGTTGGTCATTAGAAATTCAGCTGAGAGTGCTAACTACTTTTCAAATAACCTGTTGACTTGTCTGCAGGAGAAATTGCTTATTTGGTAATTACTAACCAAAGAGAGGACTTTTGTAGGGCCATGTAGTGATAATGCAAGGGGTAATGTCTTTAAACTGAAAGAGATTTAGGTTAGACATTAGGAAGAAATTCTTCACTAAGAGTGTGGTGAGACATTGGCACAGGTTGTCCGGGGAAGCTGTAGATGCTGGAAGTGTTCAAGACCAGGCTGGATGGGGCTTGGAGCAACCTGGTCTAGTGGGAGGTGGCTCTCCCCATGGCAGAAGGGGTTGGAATGTGTTGTTCTTTAAGGTCCTTACCAACCCAAACTGTTCTATGATCCTCTCGTTTTACAGACTACTTGAAGTGCTGCTTAGCATTTTTAGCTTCTTTGTGGTTTCCACAGGTGTGAGTCCTCTCAGATTCATATTTGTAATGTGAGCTTTACCAAGCTGTCTGGCTTTTTCTAAACCAAGAAATTTTTATTCATGGGCACAAATGATCATAAGGTTCTATGTTATCTCTTGATTCCTAAATCATTTTAACCCAAGAAAACATTTCACCTTAGGAGAAATCTGTATTGATATACAGGATAGTACTTGTTGTGGGAAAACTTACACTTTAAGGAAAGAATGAAATAGATTTTTATGTAAATAACTTTTTTGGAGCCAGTGAAAAATGCTCAAATGCTCCCATAGTAGTCCAAAGCTCTGTGTAGGAGACCAAAGACATCTTTAAACATGTTCATATTTTTGTTCTTACAGTGAGAAATTGTGTCTTCTGAGTTTGGATCCAGGGGCAGGAATTGCTTTAGTGTTACCTTAAATATATTTGTGCTAGATGCCACTCCTCTGCTCCTCACCTTGGGAATGCTAAATTAATTTCAGCTTGGAGAGTGTTCAGACCACTGAAACTGCACACTTGACCCAGCTTGTGAAATGAATCATAGGGTCAAGTATGGGTAAAAGAATATTTTTGTGATCACTCCTTGCCAACAGACAAACAAATCCGTGAGGGAAGAAAAATCCCAACCTGTTATAACTGGTGGTTACAGTGGTTTGTTTTGAATTTGCAATTGCCTGTAGTGTCTTTCAGGATACATGCATAAGTGCAAAGAAAAGTTGGGAACCTTTGGACCTTTGGTTACAATTCTTTTGCTAGAGACAGGGCAGAAAACGTGAAGATTTTGGACACACAGAGAATGAAAATATTCTGTTATGTGTATCAATCCTATGTGTACACTTTATTGGGAGTTTATCCATTGGAAAATCAAAATTAGGAGAGCTTATCTGCAAAATATAACTTCAGTACGTGTTTCTGTCTGCTTAACTGTATGTTAAAGCATACATATCCCATCTGTCCTATGGCTTGTCACTTGGCAAAACTGAATACCGATTCCTGGCAAAATTGAGCATTTCTTTGTTCTCTGCAGGGGTGGGCTGGCTGAGAGATTATGTCGACTGCAGAACAGAGAAAGATCTGCCATTAGCTTTTGGAGACATCAGTGTATATCAGATGCAAACCCCCCCTCTGGTAAGAAACGTTATACATTTATTACTGTGTGAGAGTATATACTTAGATGTGTGTGTATATGGCCCACATAGTGGTACAACAAGGTTATATTACTTTTTTATTTTTGCCTGACTTGGGTTTAAATCTCTCGATTATCTTCTGAGCTAATATTGTATTTCAACTACATACTATGGTTTTTAACATCTCAGTCATCAAAGTGTTTGAATGTAAAGGGAAAAGAACTTGTTTTCCATAGCCTCCATCTAGCTTCTTCAAGACTCGTTGGTTTCCAGCATCACCTCAGGAAATGGTGTTTCCAGCAAGTTGTAGAACAACTCAAGGTTCAATTTATGGTGGTTTGTTTTTTTCCCTGTTTCTTTATAATGACCTTCTCCTCTTTTGTTGTTCATTGCCCTTTGATTTGAAGTCAGCTGTACTTATGGATAACTGCTGAAATTGTGAGTGACAGCAAATATGGACAAATAGGACAAATAGAGCTATGAAATGAGTTTGAAGCGTAACTATGGTGTGCACTTCACTTAAAAAGAAATGGTAGGACTTATATGATTAGTTACAAGTGACTGACAGCACCACTTTTCAGTTATATTTCTTGAGAAGTAGTGGATTAGTAGAGCTTTAAGTTTAAAGAACTGGTTAGGCTTTATTATCAACTTGTGTGTGTGTGACTCTAAGCTACAAAATTTCGAACAGTCATTCTGCATTAAGCCAACTACTAGTTTCTGAGCACATATTAACTTCCATTTATTTTTCAGAAAGTCCTCTGGTCTTAATTTGAGGGAATTTATCACTTGCTTTGAGAGCTTGTCCTTATTTCCACTCCCAAATTTTTAGAAGTGGATTTTCTTCCAAATCTGAGTTTGCCTTGGCTTCAGTTCCTCTCTTTTGTTTCTTGTAAAGCCTTTCTCCATTAAAATAAATAACTTTTCAGTATGTTGCATTTTCCCTCTCTGGCACTTACATGGCAAAATTATGCTGCCTCACAATTTACATAAACTAAACAGACTGAGTCCTTTTAGGGATCTGTAAAGAATTTCTTACCAGTATTGAAGTGATTTCCATGGCTTTTTACTGTACCCTCCCAGAATTTTCAGCATGGTCTTAAGAGCGGACAATTACTCTTTCTGTATTTTTCCAGCTTGAGTCTCACCAAAACTATTGGCCAGGTCCAATTCAATATTCAGCCTCCAGTATAATCAAGGCCTGAAATAGGAGTTTGATTCTGGTTTAGCTTTGGTCACAGTGTGATGCTGGGGCTATTTTTTGCATTCCACTGAAATGGTACATTACTGATTGTGAATGTTTGATTTTTCACAAGGAAGTTGTACAGTTTTAAGTCACACCCAAGATGTTGGCTAAAGGTAGTCATAGGGTTTCTCACTGGAACTTTAGAGGGCTTACATCTTGGGGACACTTGCATGCTATGTGTTTACAATGTCACCCATGTGGAGCAGTACATTATATTACTGACCTTAATTCCTTACGTTTTTTTCCAGTCACTTTGCCTGGTTCTGATGTCAAAGCTAGCTGGTCTCCTGCTATTGTAGGTCCCTTTGTTTGCCCTTCCTGAATACTACCACAATACCATCATCCTTTCAGTCTTCTGGAATTTCCCCACTATTAGTAGAGTCCCTAGAAAGTAACATTGGGAAACCAGAACTGTCTTTAGCCAACTCTTCTCAGAAATTCTAGGCTGAAAATAATTCAGGCATGCTGACTTAAAATCAATACAGCCCTCTGCATGCTTCTTATCCTCCACCTGAGTTACTAATGGAGAGGTTACTTTATCATTCTTCTGTGGTTATGGTTTTCTTGCTTCTTCTGAAATACGGAACAGAAATTTATATTGAATAGGTCTGTCTCTTTAACAGAATTAATTTTTTTATGTTCTCTATAGTAATAGACCTGAAGCACTGCTAATATGCTAACATTCTTTTTGTCCTAGCTTCATGTGTCATTAAAAAACCTCATGTTTGGCTGCTCACCATTTTGCTAGACTTTAGGCTAAAGTATTCCATACTAAACATCTGCCTCTGGCTGAATTCCTTTCTTTGATTATTCTTTCTTTCAGAAAATGAGTCAGAATCCGTTAGCATTTTATGAGAAAAGGGCTATGGGAAAATACCTTGCTCTATTCTAAAGTACATTTAAAAAATTTCGATGAGTATCTTCAAGATGATTTGATTTTGGCAGAAGATGAGCCATTTCTGGGATATGCCCTTTGTCATCATAGTGAAAATCTTCAAGAACTTGGGCAAGTTTCAAGTCTTTTGGACAAACTACTGTTCCATTTACCTTGTCAGCATTTACTAAAACTTTTTAAAAATGCTAAACATGCCATAATTTAGGAATACACTTCAACTTCACAGCCTAAGTTTAACTTCTAATTCCCAGTCCTTATTCCAAAGCACGAGGATGATAAAATAATCATGAAAATAGCTGTGACTGTATTTTGGGAATATTTTTTCATCTAGGGCAACATTGTTTTTTGAGAGTGTGTTCTTAGAATCACCATATTGTTTCCTGTCACCAAAATGAAAGTGGTGTTTGGTTTGGAAAATGGAATGGCTGAAATTGTAGTAATGTAACTAAATAACCTTCTGATTGCTTCTAGTCTGGAAATGTGAAGTGTCAGCACAGCAAATGCATGCCAGTTCCAGCTTCCATCTTTTTAGGTTCATACTAAGGGTGCCTCACTAAACTGAGATTCTTCCTGGATTTTGTTTTCCCTTTGGTTTGCCCTGTAATATTGCTAAATCACCCTGTTCCCAGGACTGTTTCTGACTTCAGCAGTAGAAGTAGAGGAAAGAACTTCTCAAATCACAAACTCAAGGGTTATCAAGGGATCCTGAGGATTAATGTGGAGGACTGAAGCTGGGGGAGCTGTCATTTCATTTTGAACATCCCATAGATGTGCAGACCACAAGTTCATTGCTAAGGCAAAGGGGATCAATTTCAGATGAGAACAGTTTGAAGTCCTCCTTTCATTTGAGATTCAAGGAAAAATGGATCCAGAAGTGTGGGCTGTTCACCCTGCTAGGCATTTCATGTTACAGAATTTTATGCTTTTGTTTTGCTTTTGTTTACTTTTATGTTGTATCAACATCCATGTTACCTCCATATTTTGTCTTTTATTTTTTAGAAATTCCTTTCTGTTTGCTTCTGAACCCCTGTCTGTAAGTAACCACTGTGGCTTGGCTGCCTCTTGGTCAGTAGGATGAATCACTACCTCTGAAGTGAGCACCTTTTGGCTGATTCAATCTGCAGGGTAGAAAAAATCTTTGTGCTTTCTCCATTTTAACAATTAGGGGTCAAAGTTGCATTTGGCAGCCTGTCCCTGTGTTGGGATAGGCACTGACTAAGGTCAGTGTTTTTGCAAGGTGATTGGTAATTCCACTTATGTTATCAAACTATATCAGACAGAGGTCAGAAAGGAGAAGCCCAAGGCATTCCCATGCTGCACAGTGTTGGCTGGATGCTTGTTGTAGTTTAATTTTAACAGAGATGGATGTCAGGCTCTTTGCTGCAAATCCAGAATTTTGTTGTCTTCACAGTACATAAAAGAGAGGCTGAGAGGTGTGTAGTCCTCATAGCAACAAGTCTCTGATGAGTCAAGCTGATGGTTTCAGAGTACTACGTGCAAGGGCTTTTAGACCATTCACAAGCTTTTTTTCTATGTGCCATGCTGCAGCTTCCCTGTGAAGTTTCCTGTTTGGGCAAAGAGGAGATATGGACAGTCAAGAGAGAAAAAAAAACCAAAAAACTCACAAACAATAAAACCCAGACTTTTTTCCTGTCAACATCTGCTGGCTGTATGGGTATTGCATGATGCAGAAATAAAAATACTGCTTTTCTGAGTTACATTAAGACAAATTTCCTATCTATAGGAGAGGACACTAACAATATTTGAAGCAACTTGTGTAGATTTCTCTGTAACTCATGTAAATATTACTTTCTATCCATTTTGTTTTCTATTATTTTTCTTTTCCTTATAGTTATCATCAAAGCAGTGCTTTACCTAAAATGCAGAAGCATATTATTCTCTAACATTTGTAATCTAATACAAAATGGGAAGAAAGGATTTCAGCAGCTTGAATGCCATGAGGCTTGCACAAAAGTTCATCTCTGTACATGAAGAAAACAGGGCCAGTCCTTAACAGGGTTTCCTTTTACCATTCGGAATTCTTCTAAAAACATGAAAGCCTGAGCTTTGCCACTTGTTGCTTATTTTCTTAGGTCTTGATAGTTTGTTTTATTACTTAAGAGTTAATACTGTAAATTAAAGAGAGGGCAGGTGGCCAAATTTATGTTTGTCTTTTTTTTTTTTTTTTCCTAGCCAACTGTTTGAACTTGTTACAGCATTGGGAAGGAAAAAAATCAAATGTAAGCTTGTCTTTTCCAACCAAGAATTCTCTGCATTATTTTTTATTCCTTATGAGAAACAATGATGGCATGCAGTCATTTTAAGTAGCTTACATATGTTCTTACAAAGAATGTATAACGCTTAAAAACCAGCCAAATTCAGCAGCCTTTTTAAAATGAATATGGATGTGGCAAGAGGCCATTATGCCTGCAAGACTTGGTGTGTTTTTGAGAAAAATATTTTTGAACGGCTTTAGAAGTTACCAGCCTAGAAAGAATAACAACATCCATAGATCAGAATGGCAACCAGATGTTTTTGTAAAGGCTGTGAAAAAGCTGGAATCTCCACCTGGGTTTCAATGTTGCCTTTGGGTTGCAAAGGTCTGCTTGGTATCTACCTGCTTGCTGAGTTTGTTATGCCTGCACCTGCAATCTTTTACATGAGGGAGGAGGGAGAACAATGAAGCAAAAGAATGCTTTTCATTTGATTTATGCCTGTAATTTGACATTTTATGCTTTTTACACTTCAGAATGAAAGTAAAACTTTGTGGCCTGAACCAGAAAATGTAGGCTTGGCTATTCTTCCACTGTAGATAGTTCTGTCCCAGAAGGGTGTCTAGCAACTGTAGTTTTGGAACCCACATCAGAAAATTAGAAGTTAAATGATGTGGGGATGAAATAACGCCTTTGAAAAAAAAAATGACTGAAGGAGACAAATTTAGATGTGTATTGCTAGTTTGTTTTATTAAATGAGACATAAAGTGGGTTTTTCTTTGTTTACTTCATACTTCCATAATGTGTATCTGATCCATCCATCAGAACCAAATGCAGAAATCAACTTTCATTCTTAGTGCAGTAAATACTATTCCCAGTGTTAGCTGCCCAAGATTCTTCATACTTTTAGTGGGAAATGTTATTTTATAAATGCCTTGGGCTAGGATTAGTAGAAATTTGACATGAGTGTAACACCTGTATTTCTTTCAGTTCACATTTCTAAAGAATTTGACAGGTAAAAGTGTAATATAACTTTTCAGCCATGTTCTTTGGGAATGCCAATTGGCTATGTCAGGTACAGTACAAATTTGCTTTTAAACTGCAGTTCAGGTATATAATTTGTTTGATAGCCCTTTGAGCAAAAGTAACAGTAATTTCGTTTTTCATGAAGGCATCCATACTTCTCCTTTATCATTCAGATATCATTAAGATAAAGAACTGTGCATTGTGACTGTTTAGCTGGCAGGAACAGATACAGGTTGTCCTGACTGTCTGTCTGTGCACAAATCAAATATTTGTTGTTTTTTCAAAGATTAACATGACTTCAAGTAATCTCATCTTTATCCCAATCCCTTGAGTTTTTTAAGATCTTGTCTTGATTTTTCAGAAAGCTTGTGTGACTTTAATTTTTAATTGATTTAAAAGGAAGTTGATAAATTATCTTCCTTTTGCCTCTTCCTCTGATTCCTTGGTTTCTTTCATCTGCACTAGGTACAATGTAAACCTTGTGACTGAGGAGTTTCTGTGTTGTTTTGTCATTCTTGCCCACAGGTGTATTTATTGGTAGGTGTGTTGTTTACTACTAGAGGCTTTTTATAACAACAATAATAGTTTCCACTATTGCTCTTCTTCATGCTTTCATATAAGAAAATTTATTTTTTCCAGAGTGGTCAGTGGAGCCAAGCTCCACTGCTTGGCATTTCACTAAACCAGTTTTCTTCTGTGTTTGTAAGATCTGTTGTGTTAGTTAACCATTTCCTGCACTGTGGCCTTTATGAAAATGTGTGTCTACCTGTCTTGTGTATGACTGTTACATTCAGTCACATTCAGATGGGCGTATCATGTCCTTCAGCCTTGTTCGTGAGATGCAGTCCCTCAACATGGCAAGATTTTTAGATTTCCTTAGACAAGGAATGGAAAATTGAAAAAAAAATCAGGGCTATCTACTGTCATTGAGTCACAGCATCGTAAAATGGTTTGGGTTGGAAGGGACCTTAAAGATCATCTCGTTCCACACCCCTCCCTGCATGGGTAGGGACACCTCCCACTAGACAAGGTTGTTCAAAGCCCCATCCAACCTGGCTTTGAACACTTCCAGGGATGAAGCCTCCACAGCTTCCCTGGGCAACCTGTGCCAGTGTCTCACCACCCTCATAGTAGAGAATTTCTTCCTAAACCTAACATAAATCTACCATCCTCTAGTTTAAAGCCATTACCCCTTGTCTTATCACTGCATGCCCTTCTAAAAAGTCCCTCCCCAGCTTTCCTGTAGGTTCCCTTCAGGTACTGAAAGGTCCATAGGCGCGTTCTCTGCTCCAGACTGAACAACCCCATCTCTCTCAGCCTGTCCCCATAGGAGAGGTGCTACAGCCCTCTCATCATCTTTTTGGCTGTCTTCTGGACTCACTGCAACAGGTCCATGTCTTTCTTGTGTTGGGGTCTCCAGAACTGGACGCAGTGCTCCAGGTGGGGTCTCATGGGGGTGGAGTAGAGAGTGAGTATCAACTTCCTTGACCCCCTGTTCATGCTTCTTTTGATGCTGAGTCAACCTACCTTTGTTTTATTCTTCTTGTATGGTGGTGGTGTTGTTACTGTTGTTGCTTCTGCTGAGCTGCTCTGCATGCAGGTCCGCTGGCTGTCCCAACCACCACATTCAATCATGCAGAACGTGGTAAATTACCCTCTGCCCTGATTTGTCTTCAGGACCTGGGAGGTGTTGCACACTCCAGTTTGGTGTCCTGAAGCACTTTTCCTCACCATGTACATCTCATAAGGACTGCTGTGCTGCTGGAGTTCTGATGATTTACTCTACAGAGTTTGTTCCCTTTGTACGCTTTCTGTTCAAGGCTACAGGTGTTCTATTGGAACACTTGAAAAGAAACATTTCATCAAGATTCTCTTGAGTGAGATGAAACTGTGTGTCAGCTTAATGATTGTTAACATCTGATGCCTTTCCATACATCACGTCCCATGGATCCTCTTCCTGCAGCATGTTCAGCTTCCTGTCACTGTATACCAAGAGAAACATAAAATATGTCGTTCCAAGAGATCATAATTTCTATATTTTTCTTCTCACTTGTCTTCCTTATGGGTAGTTACGGAGTTACTGAAGCAAACTTTAGATTTGTATTTCAGGCAATGAAGCCAGAATGTCTGAACATTTTTTTAAATTTTGCTCCTCAGTGTTTTCCTTTTCTTCTCTCCAAACTGCTTTTTGGTTGTTAAGAGTCAAAGCAGACTGGCTTTCTTCTTAACTTCCCTGCTAGGCTGCCCTTGGCATGGCCAGTGCATCATCTGGGACCATCATCTCCACCCAGCCTGTGCTGGGGTGTACATTTAGTGTTGATGTGGCTTTAATATGTTCATCTGCTGTGAGGCCACTTTGTTAGGTCTGAAGATCAAAAGGCCCTCACTCTGCCAGAAACTGCAGAGTCATGCTGAAGTTTTCAAAAGGCTCAAGATCTCGGGGTCCACATTCTCCAAAAGAATGGGGAACTTTTTTGTTTCTCAAACCCTTCTGGAATTCAGAGTAACGCAGAACATCTGCAAAATACTGCGTCAAAACATTTTTTGATGTTATGATATATGACATGGTGTATGTCTGAAGAGCTGCATCACACTATGTGCTGAAATAATAAATAGAAATGAAGGGAACTAACCAGGGAAGCAAATGCATTCAGCGTGAAATTGGTTTGTTCATCTCCCATGGGTCTGAAATATCTTTGTATGCTAATTGAGCTACTTCATGTCCAGGTTGCAAGCTAGAGTGGGAGACTGACATCCCAGAGGTTGCTTGGAATTAAATAATTAACTGTGGAGGTAAAAGCAGATCTGGTAAAACCCAAAGTTCCTCTAGCTTAGGATCCTGTTTCTGGCAGTGAAAAGAGCTATCAAAATGCCCAGGAAAACCTGTAACAGGACTAACACTTGATATTTCCCCAAAGTATTCTCCTAGTGCTCTCCCAAACATCTCTGACTCAGTGACTTTCTGAACTGGAATGAGTGTCTGTGTTCTTCGTAGTTCTAAAAAAAAATTTTTCACCTACCAGAAGTTACTCCTCATTTTTCTGAACCCATGCATACAATATAGATGTGTTTTGACCCAACAGTTGTGAAGCACCAGGCCTTTTTTTGGAAATTAAGCTCAAGGTCTTTGCCAGGTTTCTTCCATTAGTTCTGCTGCCAAAAGGGCAGACCCTGTGATTTCAAAGGCTTTACTAACAGTAGCAGTGAGAGGTTGATGTCCCACTTGCTTAGGGATCCTTGCATCAGGATTTCTTCCGCTGTCTCTGAGAAGCCTGAAGATGTGGTTCCTGTGCATGCTGGTGGGGTGGTGCTGAATCTCCCTTTTCAGCCCCCTTCATGGCAGGGCTGCTGGATGACTTTTGTGAGAGCTTCTTGTTTGTTGGCTCTGAGGTGAGAGAGGTCCTTGTCAGTCATAGAGAGGCTTCACCAGAGATACTTCCTTGCTTAAATGGCTTGTTCCTCCCAGCAGGCAATTTCTCCTGCTGGTTTCACTCATTCTGGACCACTTGTGAGGTCTGGAGGAATTAATTTGTTTGATCATGGTCCATCTAGCAATTATTTCTGTCTGTTGCCTTTGAGTTGTTGGCACTCACCACAGCAGAGCTTTGCAAAGGGCTGATGAGAATTTACAGTCAGAAATTAACCCACCTCATCACTGGTACCTGATTTTTCTTGTACTCCAGCCCCACTTGAGACCAGCACTTGGAATCACTAGTAGCTATTATGTGCCTGCATATCTTTGTGAAGGCTTTTCTTCCTATTGAAAGTTCTGTCTTCCCCTCCTTCTAAACAATGCTTTTTAGAGGAGGCATACATCCCAAATACCTCTTCAAAATTCACACTTAACAAGATTTATCAGTACCTTTTTACATCTCTTTTTGGCACTTTGAGCCTTGTGTATCAACGATTGGATTTGTACTTCATACTCCTGGGATGAATAGGGTGTCTGCTTATATTCATGGGACCACATCTTTCAAATGATCCTCGAGCCTCTGTCAGTGGATATTTTCTCTGACTTTCCAGCTGACTGTGTGGAAGCTGTGGAGAGGTGCTTGAAGGGACACTTGTCCATGCCAGGCTGTGTTCCAGGACTGCTGAGCTTCAGCAGTTCTCTGTCAACCAGGAGCTCAGAGTGCCCAGGGCTTTGCTGAGAAATGCACCTATGTCTGACAATGATCAGCCCTCTATCTGGGTTTCCATCTGTATCACCCTCAAGCATTGCGCTGTTGCAGAGGCAGCTGGCACCAAAAAAGAGTTTTGTTAAGGAGACCTCAAGTTGCTGATTGACTGGAAGATGTATCTAAATGCATCCAGACAGCCATACCCTCACTCTTTGTGACTGTGTATGTGGACTTGTTTTTCAATGGAAGAAGAAAGGTTACTTTCAAGTAAGTAAACTGAACTTTTGAAAAAATGAGCCATTACATAGCGTTATGCCTGGAGTCAGTGGTTGAAAGATAACACTGGCTGTGCTCTGACCCATGTTTTCATTATTGTAGGGTGCTATTTATCCATTGTGGACACTGAGATTCCAAAAAGATGAAAGGAAGCCTAGCCAAGAGTTGTAGAACATATGTACACTTATGGGAGCAAGTATGTCTGTGTGTGGGCCACTCACTTTGAACAGCTGGTACCTCTCTTCTCTGAATCCATCACTTGATACTGCCTGTCCTGCCTGCAATTTGAAGAGCTTCTTGGGAACTGTCCAGCTTGGGCAGGATCACCTTCCAGTAGACCAGGTGACCAGGCTGAAAGCATCGTCCAGCCTGACCCAAGCAGCACTTCCAGAGAGAGGGAAGCCACAATTTTCCTGATCAACTGTACCATTGCCTCACCACCCTCATAGTGAGGAATTTCTTCCTAAACCTAACATAAATCTACCATCCTACCATTACCCCTTGTCTTATCACTGCATGCCCTTCCGAAAAGTCCCTCCCCAGCTTTCCTGTAGGTTCCCTTCAGGTACTGAAAGGTCCATAGGCGCGTTCTCTGCTCCAGGCTGCACAACCCCATCTCTCTCAGCCTGTCCCCATAGGAGAGGTGCTACAGCCCTCTCATCATTTCTGTGGCTGTCTTCTGGACTCGCTTCAACAGGTCCATGTCTTTTTTGTGTTGGGGTCTCCAGAACTGGACACAGTGCTCCAGGTGGGGTCTCATGGGGGTGGAGTAGAGGGTGAGAATCAACTTCCTTGACCCCCTGTTCATGCTTCTTTTGATGCAGCCCAGGATACAGTGGGCATTCTGGATGGCAAGCACATACTGGCAGCTTATGTTGAGCTTTTCATCAGCCAGCACCCTGATTCCTTCTCCACGAGTGCTCTAGACAGCAATGAAGGAGAAATGAAGGGATGTGCAGTGTCAGAATGGGTAGGATTGCAGCACACTTATTGCTTGCACCTTTTTAATACATATTTTTGTAAGATATTCTTCCTTGTTTAAGATTACTAAGTATTGCCATGAAGCCTGCACATCTTCAGGTTTGAATTTCTTGGACTGTAATTTTGCTCTGCAAGTACAATTAAGTAAATGGGAGACTGCAGCGAGCAAGAACTTCTGTGATTTATCCATGTGTGAAAAAGAACGTTGGAAAACCTTAAAGTAAACTTTTCACACAGATGAACAAAGAAGTAAACTTCTCTGGAAACTGTAGAAGTTGCAGTGAGCCAGCCCATCTTCTCACCCACAAATTCTCCCTTCAATGTGCAGCCACATATGTTTGATTTATTTTTGATTGACATAACAACACAACAGCCAAATGAATTAAAAATGAAGCTACTTTCTGAGCTTTAGTGTTTCATCATGTGCCAGGAATCCAAAGTGCTTTGCTATGTTGAGAGAGCATCAATAGTAATAATAATTTTAGTGTAATTAAATTAAACTATCTCTGTGCATCTAAATAAACAAATAGATTGTGGTTCTGTAGAATGTGTGTGCCAAGTGTGAGACTTTGCTAGTTGTTGAAATTGTGTTGCTTTTTATGAAGAAGCATTTGGCTTCATCTAGTATCTAGTATCAGGTCCCAGTGTTGGCACTAGCTTTAAGACTGGCTTGCAAGAAACTCTGGTACCTTGATAGGATTTTGCCTCCCATGTCTTTTAGAGGCTTTCATATAAATATATAGCTCATTTTTTGATTTACTTAGTATTTTTAACTGTTCCATAATCAGAGGTATTTTAAGAAAGATACTAGGTTGCCATTTATTATTTTTAACCTGCTTTATCAGCTGAATAACAAATGCTGCTGACCAGTAAGCACTGTCACAAAATTCTGCACGTAAGGAATACTTGGTTTGGAGGTGATGAGCAGGCTCTCTCACGAGCTGTCATAATACTTTTTTGTTATTAAATTGTTGCTGTGCTTCATATTTGAATCTGATTTTCTTGTGGCTTGTTTTTTAAAGTGGACAAAAATACAAATTGTGCAGTATGTCTAGATGGAAGAGGTAAGTGCTCAGTTCCTTTGAAGGCTGAGGATTTTTGTGGTTGGGAGAATTTGTTGATGTGTGCCAGATGACTTGGGGTTGACAGAAGACCACAACTGCAGCTAGTCAGGCAAAACAGAATTCAAGTGTGAATATTTTAAGTCCTTGCCTTTAGGCACAGAAAAGTAGCCCCTGCTCACACTTACTGGAAGTTTACACGTAAGCAGACCTTAGCACAGTGCAGTGAGTATTTGGAGTGGCAATGTTACAACTTTATCTGAGAAGGTGACAGCACTGAGGAGTAATAGCAGTGGTAACCATCTCACTCCATCAGCCCATCCTCAAAGGAGTTGGCAGAAAGGATCTGCTCTTTTAGTCCTGCTTCTCAGATCTTTAAAAGGAGGTCAGGCTGTAATGGCTTGGGCAGGAATGGCTAATGTACATCACTTGGGGGACTTTCTTGTGGAACTCTATCCTGCTGGAAAATACCAGTTCATGGGAAACATAACACTTTGCAGAGGCATGTTCCATGGGATGAAAATTTGGTTCACATAAAACTCATTTTGAGAACATTTTGGGTTTATATTTCAAAATTACTTTATTTCAGTATAAAATGTAATAAAGACTGGGGAATACAAAGCAGGGACAAAATATTTTCTCTTTTATTTGGTAGAATTTAACTGTATTTAATAGGGCCCAGTTACTCTCTGGTTTGGGTTTCTTGAAGGTTGGGTTGATTTTTGTTTTGAAGTTTCTCATAAATTGAAACTAAAATATTTTTATTTTCCAAAGGAAAGGCATTCACAATTGTGAAATGGGTCTTAAAATAAACAAACAAATAACTAATACAGCTCTACTGTTAAGTTCCCGTATCACAGTCAAAGTTCCTCCCCTTCTTCTTTGCTGTGGGAAGACAATAATTTGTGTCAGCTGTTTTTCTTGGGATGCTGTGTTTTTCCCAATGCAACTTGTGAATCAGAATGGGAAGAATTTGGGCTCTGCTGCCCCTGTCCTCTCTCACTCTGTGTTTCCACACTAACTGCTCATAGCATTCTGCAGGTAGATAACAACAATTCTTCCCTCAGAGTGCAAACCTGAGCGGGGCTAGGGCAGGAGAATAAATCTTACATATTCTTACAGAAGACACCTAGTTCTGCCTGAGTCACTGTTTGCCCTGTGCAAACTCCAAAGTGAGCCTAGAAGTAATTTCATTTCAGAGCAAAGTTGTTTCTTGTTCAGCGTAGACAAAAGTGCTCAGATTTGAACCGTGGGGATGCTGGTATCTGTTCATGTTGCTTTAAAGCAAGAGAGCCTTCTATATCCTGATTGCCTACTGATAAAATGAGCCACTAATAGGATCAGAGGGATGGAGCAGCTCCCTCATGGAGACAGGCAGAGGAAGTTGGGGTTGTTCAGCCCAGAGAAGAGGAGGCTCTGAGGTGATCTTATAGCAACCTTCCAATATCTGCAGGGGGCGTACAAGAAAGCTGGGGTAGGGCTTTTTACATGGGTGTGTAGTGAGAGGACAAGGGGAACTGGTTTCAAACTTGAAGAGGGGAGATTGATGTTGGACATTAGGAAAAAATTATTTCTTGTGATGGGGGTGAGACACTGGAACAGGTTGCCCAAGGAAGTTGTGGCTTCCCCCTCCCTGGAAGTGTTCAAGGCCAGGCTGGATGGGGCCTTGAGCAACCTGGACTAGTGGAAGGTGTCCCCGCCCATGCAGGGGGGTTGGAACAATATCATCTTTAAGGTCCCTTCCAACCCAAACCATTCTATGACTCTATGATTCTATGAAAAATGGATGACCAATTTAGCAGTAATTATTTTCAGGCAGCAGATCTATCTTAATCCCATTCTCCACATTAATTTTTAAGTGTGAGCCATCAGCTTAGAGATGTTTTGTACCTAACAGATACTTTTCTAACTTGGTCTCTAAAAACTGTTGCTTTGTGAAAGGTCATGGAGGACAAACACAGCTTCACTTCTAACTCAGTGTAATTATTCTTTTTAAAAATAAATGTATTTGGTGCAGTATGTAATAAAAGAAGACAGAACAAAGGGAATGATTTGTAAGAGGAAAAGTTTAGAGGTGGTTGGAGAGGGCTTCTTGAGTTTGTGATTTCATTGGTGTTTGGGAAAAGTACAGGTATGCTTTTGTATCCCCAGTTAATGGTATCTATAATGAGAATAAAAGCTACCAAGAAACTTTAACGTAAGTACTTTGGTGGGGCAATGTATTCCACTCATATGTGAATCTTTCACAGTCAGGTCTGCAGAGAGTAGAGGGATGCACATCATCAGAGTGCCAGAATTTTGTTCTCCTCATCCAAACTTTCCATTTTTAGTCTTAATTTTAATTTATTTTCCAGATAAATCGGGTGTCTTAATTGTGAAGATCTTAGAAATGTTTGAGGAATGTACAATACAAGTTGCCATCTGCCAGCAGCTGGAACAGTCTCCTGCTACACTTTCATCTGAGGATGCTGTCATCAGGGAAAAGGAACCAATACTCAAAGTCCTTTTTGCAAGAGAGACAGCAGCTCACCTGAAGAGCAGGCCACAGGATGTCATCCATATCTATCCTCCATGGTGAGTAGGGAGAACTGGTCACACTTGCTGTAGCACTGCAAAACAAGGTGGCATTGCCAGAATTCTGTCTGCATTGTTGTTGGAAAGACCTTGGGGGGTATAGGGGGAGCAGGGGTCTCTTGTGGTCATCTGTCTCTGACAGCTGGAGAGACTTTGACAGATACCTTGAAGATAGCTAAGATAACAAAATGTATATCATAATGCCTCAAGTGTTGCTCAGGGCTTCAGTTTTGTTTTCGCTTAATATTTTCATGTTTGGAGTGATAGGAAGGCCTGAGCAATGTCTTATCAATGTTAAGGCCAATAAAGTGCATACTTTCTGGTAGCAAAGTAGTTCAGGAATGCTCATCTGTTGCTGTGAGCAAGGGTATAATGTTTCAGTGGAAAAGTCTGTACTAACTGTATAGCATGCAGTAAAAACAACAAGCAGCTGAAAAATGGAGGGGGGGAAAAAACCTAGAAATGAGAGATTCACAGTATTTTTAAGGAACTGCTAAACACCTTTTTGGTAGTTCCACATTGCTGCTGCTGTCACTATCTTTGGTTTCTCAAACCCACTTTAGTGCAGCCCTTTCTGGTGGAATTCTTCAAAATGCTTGCTCTACGTTTATCATTTTTTCTGAATTGATTACTTTCCTGGTTTTAAGAGGTAGCATAAAGTGATGAGATTTCTAGTAAAGCAAGGTGGCTGTTGGTGGCTGCAGGTTGGAAGGTCTGCTCTACATAAAAATTTAATAGAACTTTGAAGTGAGAAGATTACTTCTTTTTTTACTCTTTTCCACTCATATTATAAAAGAGAAAATATTTTTCCTTGCATGTATTTCAGCATTCATTACCTGAGTTTTAACCTCCAGCTGCAGTTGAACCATCCTCTAGTAGATGACCATATCCTTTAGCAAAATCTTGTTTTGCAAAGCTCCATATCTGGTTTTTATCTTCATTGATAGCTGTAAATCTTTTCTGGGTTACCCAGTTTGTGATCTTTTGCTTCTAAAGTGTTGCTTAACTCTTTTTGGAGGTGATTAAAAAAAAAGGGAAGATACTAAACCTGTGGCCTATTAGGGCTACAGATACAACTATTGATAGTTTAGATGTAAGCAGATCAGTAGCTAAGGGAAATACAGTTGAATAATCAGTCCTGGTCTGATTTGAAATAAGGAATTGCCTTTTTTTTTTTTCTTCCTCTCAGCCCTAAGGTAATGATGTTTGCTCTTGTTTACTGTTTCCTTCAATAAGCTTCTTTTTGTAGTTTACATTTGCTTTTCATTTCCTCCAGTTTTTTTCCTCATTTGTCTCTCCTACAAACTTCCATCTTAGTTCTATTTCTCCCATTTGTTTGGTTTGGGTTGGGGTTTGTTTGTTTGTTTGTTTGTTTGTGTTTTTTGTGTGTTTGTTTCGTGGTTTGTTTTGTTTTTAAACCATGAGCCATTGCATTGAAGCTACTGTATCATTCTGTATAGACCTTAGCCTACACAAATATTTTGGACCAGCAAAACTGTTTTAGTTAGGGTATACTTCAGCTTTTTTTTTTTCCTCCTTTTTTCTTTTCCTGAACAATTACTGTCAGTATGCTTACTATGCATAAGTCCTAAGTATGCTGCAGCTTGCTCCATGTCTGCTCTGAGGAGATTTTACACTACACCGGTACGATCCTTTCCAGACTACACATATCTCTAACTGTGCTGTTGTTGTAGTGTTCTCATTTGTTTAAATTGTATGGTGTTCTGGGTATAAAATTCATCCTTATATATATGTAAACTGAGAGCTGTTGAGAAACCTTCATAGTTACCTATCTTTGTAGAAATATCACTTTATTTGCTTTTGCCTTTTGTTTTAGTAAGAAAAGGTTATTTCATAAAATCAGGACCTTTGAGCAGGGGCTATGTGTGTTGAGTTGCTCTCTTTACCTATGTGGCTCTCAAGGCACTTTATAAAGACATTGGTCAATACTGGCAAAACTGCATATCTCATATCTAGTCCTATCTTCTATAATTTTGGAATTACCTTAATGTCAGTAGTCTCTTTGTTTTCTCAACCAGAAGTTGGGCTGGATACTATTAAACTAAACCTACAAGAGACAGGAAGGGAGGGGGATGAGAGATGTTTTTGTTTTAGATTATTATTTGTCACTTTTACTTTACATTAGTTGGAAATTGGGCTTGTACACTTAATGAAAATTTCTTCCTCTATCACATTACCAAGCTTCTATTCTATTAAACTCTTATTTGAGAGCTCTGATTGCTGAAACATAGTGTCTGTTAATCAGCAATGAGTTTGTTCTTTCATTAAAAACAAATGCTGTTTGTGTTAAAATGCTTTCCTGTGGATTCAAATGTGTCACTCGTGTAAAGAGGAATCAACTAAAATACCCTGACATGGTGAAATGAGCACATTTACTATCTTATTGGTGTCACCAGTTAGAAGCAAAAGGAACAAAAAAAAGAAGTAGGTGCAAGAGGAGAGTCCTTGAATGGTCTGCATGTATTTGGGACACACAGCACACTGGGTGTCATCATCCTGTATTTTGAGATACATACTTGTATGATAGGGAAGAATGGGATGAGATGGAGTGATTTATAATGAGTGCTTCTGCTGCTGTAAACTAACATCCTGAAAGTAGAATTTTCTGGTATCTGTAAAATAACACCTCAGAATTATGTTCTAATTTTGCTTTTTGCTTTCTGACCAGCCAGCTGAGTGAGTAGGTAAGATGCAGACACACAGGCTGGTGGCTTCCATCTGTGATTATTTGTGAGCAAAATTTGAATGCATGATTTTGGAGCCTGTGTAAAACTGGACTTTGCTTTTGTAGGTGTATGTGTTGTGAACTCATTGCATGGCTTGGTATGTAAATGTCTCTGGCACACATACTTTGGGAAGCAGTGTTTAGAGATCTAGAGATGGACTCTCTCAGGCACATGGTGTGATTTTTGGGATGCCCTACACAGGGACAGGATTTGGACTTGATTATCCTGATGGGTCCCTTCCAACTCGGCAGATTCTATGATTCTATGATTTGTTGGTATATATTTGTTGGTATTTCCTTCCATACAGATTCCCATTATATTTCAGCACTAGAATACAAGCTATTTCAGTTTAATTTAAAAATTAAAATATGGACAGGAAACAACTCTTGTAGTAATCTTACCAGCCTGGACATTGCTCATGAGAGTGGTCCTACTGACTTTAAGAGGACCTTTTGTGTCAGAGTAAGAATTTGCATGACTGAGCACTGATTTCTTTGTAACTGGATATGGGTTTCTTCAGATCTCATGTCGTAAGGTACATATTTTTAGACTTGAATGGGAGGGATTTCATGTGAGAATTATTACTTGCTATGGGGAGAGCAACACTAAGAGCCTGATTACCATTTTCAAACCAGTGTCTCCAGTGGAGGAAGGAGCTCAGCTGCCTGGCCTCTGAGCTGTCTGATGGGAGCCTGCTCTGGTCTTGAGGCTATTTAGAAGTGTTATTGCACTGTTGTACCTAAAAGCCTATTAACTTGGACACATCACATGAAAACAGTTGCATGTTTTGGGCTGGAACTGGTATGTGTCTGGCCAGTTGGGAACACAACAGGCAAAAGAACTCAGCCCTGCCTGCCCCTGCCTGTGTAGGCTTGTCTTTGGTTGTCTTTGCAGTACCTGAGCAATTTCTTGGAATAAGATTTTAAGTGAACACCTTAAAATTTTTACACAGCGAACACCTTATAATTTTTACACACTGAATCTGCATAGTTAATTGTTTTTAAAGCTGGAAAAGCAGAAGTTCGTTGTTGAGTGTAATTAAGTTGATTACTAAGTCTTTATTCACTTTGGAGAAATACATATCCAGAGAAACGTGAAGACTGCTTGATACCGCAGAGAGGTGAGGGAATGGCAACAAAAGTTTCTGGGTTCCACTGGTGGCAATTTGATGGCTTCATCCTGGAGTTTTCTTGTTTGCTTAATTGTAAAAGTGACAGAAATAATATACCAGACCTAATAGAAAGTGGTAAGAGTTGCCATTTTTAGAGACTTCAGAATTCTTTTTTCTGCTGGCAGCAGAGCTTGAGGATAGTTTTCTTCAGATATTTCTGCCTCCTGCTTGTACACATGCTTACCATTGAATATTCAAGATAAATTAACCTGAAGAAAAATGGTGCAGATTACAATATAAATATATTTTACATTAAATTTAACAACTTTTAAACATAATTAATGTATTTCTGAAGTTAGGCTACTAGAAGTATGTTGATATTGATACAGTTATTTGCAATAGCAATATAACCACATATCACATTTGATTTAGACAAGTCCAGAGATCCATTCATATCTACTGAATATGATGCTCTGGCATGAAACCTCTGGTTCAGGAGATTCAAAACTGGAGGGCTAGGATGGTGGGAAAGGACCAGAACCATTTTGTGTCCTGTTCTTCCATTGTCTGTAAATACTGGCTGTTGTGCACTGCAGAAGACAATATCCTTGGCTGGATAGCTGCTATCCTCTGTATGCAGCCTCTTTGTGCTTTTTTTAAAAAAATAAATAGAAATTGGAAAAAAAACCCCAACAAGACAAAACCAGAACAAACAAATGAGCTAACAAACAAAACCAAACAAAAAACTTAAAGAAAAAACAAAAAAGCAACAACAACAAAAAAAGAGAGTTTATTTTAGGAACTCAATATGTAAGTATATAAGACACTTATATCCACATGTTGATGACACCCTGCATCATCAACAAGCAATTTCAAAGTTGTTCTTCAGTTTCTCTTAACCTATGAAACCACGGGGAATCATAATTAGTCAGCTTTGAAAGTGTTCCAGTTCCTGGTGAAAGTGTTTAACGTGGACTTATAATTTCTGCACACATTATATTAGATTTGGGTGCTCCTCAATGAAAGAAGTTTAGAAGAGTTTGCATTATTAACTGTTTAGATGTTCATACACCCCATTGCTCCATATCAGCTGATGAACAGTGAAGAAACCTTGCACCTCAGGTCCTTCAGGGTGGGCCAGTGATGGAAGTTACTGTAGAAATATGCAAGCAAGCTCTGAACAAGTTTATATATGGGAAGTAATCTAGCTTTGTGGACTTAAATATTCTTTTACTTCAGAATTATCCTGCATATGCCCTAGGCTGTTTTATTGGCACAACAACAGGATTTATAACTGCATACGTTACTGTGATTTTTGTGTTGTATTTCTTAATATGGTGTCTTACATTGCGTGGTCTTACATAATCTTGGTGAGAAACAGCAACACCAGCACAGGGAGCTAACATGAAATAGGTGTTTTGAACTAGTGTGACTGGTGTTAAAGAGGGTTTGCCTTCCATTTGATAGAGATTTTTTTATCACTGCTCTCTTACCAGTCAAGGGAAGCGTTTAAGAACATGGTTACAGAATACTTCTTATCACAAAAATGATCATGTGAAAGTAGAGTGCTGGCCTTCACTCAGTAATGACCTACTTCTGCTTTGTAAGAAGAAAAGCATCTATATCCTTTAAAATTTTCCCATTCTGTAAATGTAAAACGCAAATATGAATTAAAGACACTTACAGAACATCTTTTGCATTAATTTAGTTTCTCTATGCAGCGAGGCAGCTTCTCTGAATCCTTGATTGATCAGCTGGACAAAAGTCATCTAAATTCACAATCTTCCTTTGATGACATCTAAGCATTTATAAATATATATATATATATATATATATGCACATACATATAAATATTCAAGTGGATGGAAAAGAGAAGAAAGATAACCACTTAGATCCCTCCTGTCGGAAAGATGTTAGCTCTTTCTTTACATTCTTTCTTTGAAGATGTTACAATAGCAGAGTGGGAGAATCCTGATAAGAAGTAGGAGGCTCACACAGAAGATAAAATTCTACAAAACTTCAGGGCTGTAAAGCCAGTGTGGGCACTATTTCTAAAGTACATATGGAATGGCTTTAGAGCCAAAGATCAGATCATATCATCTACTTGGAATTGTTTCTCAGAGATCATGCAGTTGTGAAAATTTAAGTTCCTTTTCAGAAAAAGCTGAACCAACTGCAGGTTTCTTGCAAGAGTTGTGTTAGTCGTTGGGTTTTTTAGGATATAGCTTTCCTAGTGCAATCACTTCAAAAAAGATGAGCTGTATTTTGAGAATAGGAATAAAAATACTTCTTGTGAACAACTGGAAGTTGTCTCTAACAAGCTTTTAGTATAATTTCTTCAATATTTCATGTTGCTTTTATCCACTTTGACAGATCAGATTCTATTTTTTAAAATAAATCTGATTTTTTTGTCCATCCCTTCATATAAAGGGAGAAATCTGTATTTGTAGAGCTGCTCAGGTATATCCTATTTTATGTCTCTCGAATTAAACCATTGGTATTATTTGTATTTGTTCACCTTCCATATAGAAAATCAAAATAAGAGTATATATTGGTAATCAAGTCAGTGAATAATAATATTCTTTCATAGGTGGATGACATAATGGAAAAACACAGAATAACAGAGCATTGATTCCAAGAGCCAAACAAATCATTTATACCATTTGTGTGATTTGTCACAACCACCTGAAGCAACAGATACTGGGTATTTTGCATATGGGCTATGTCTAATAAACATAGTAACTTGATCACACTTTTACAGTGAGATAGACTTGTTTATTTTATAACCCTGACACAGATAGATGTAATACATGAATGTCATATATAAAATATTAGAACCCTGAAAAACGAAGACGTGTTTTCTATGAAAGGGGTTTTCCACGGAGAAAAGAATGGAAACACATTTGGGAATCATGGGTTTCCCTCAAGATAGTAAATCCAGAGTTCTATAGAAGGTTAAAACTGTTTTTTTTTAACATGACTGTTTCTGGGCTAACAGCTGATGGTATCTTGACAAGCTGAAGAAGGGGACTTTCCACTGTGCTGTACCAATGAAGTGCTAGGTCTTGTTGATATGTTTGCCTGCTTTCAGCCAAATCAGAGGGGTCAGAAGTGAGTGGTGTGTTTGCAAAGCAGCAGCTTGTTTTTTAGACCAAGGTTGAAATGCGCTGTTGTTGGCACAAAAACCTCCAGCAGGGGAGGAGGATGTCTCTCTGTCCAGGTGGATGTCTGAAGTGGATATGTGCAGCCAGTTGTTGACTTTCTTCAGTATGGGCCATTTCATATGTAAGAGTAAAGGAAGTATAGAAAAAGGAACAGTGAATGTCCATAGCCTGGTTTTGCTGGGGAATGGGTGGGTGGCTGGGGGTGGGTTTTGCCATTTTTTGTGATGCCATCCAATATTGATCCAACTGAAATGATTGTAGTGTCCTGTTAACTGGGAAGAATCTTAAACACCTGACTGTGGTGCTTATGAGTTCAAGAATTAGCATACATTTGAGTCCATGTTTTTTAGGAACAGAAAAGGAAAAATATCTTTTTAAGCATCTATTCCATGCAGTCAACAAAAAAACTCCTATCCTAATAATCACAAAGTATTCTCATCGTGAAAAATCTAATAATGTGTATTTTTCTTTTCTTTTTTTTTCTTTTTTTTTTTTTTTATGAAAGCTCTGTGTACTTGAAACCTTCCAGCTTTTATAAGTGAGGAAATTCCAAGCATTTTGCAGTGACAGATACTGTTAGTGGGTAGTTGTCCACTGACGTCAAAAACAGAAGATGGTGAACAGCTTTGTTCAAGTCAATGAAAAATGTACAGTCCTGGATAAACTCTGTGTTAGCAACAGAGCTATCAATGATATACGAGCAGCTTCACATGAGTTCCCATGTGCATTCAATCCAGTGCTGAATTCCAGATCTTGTTTAATAAGCAACTGATGGAGCCAAGACCTGGCACTGAATAAAATCCTGCAGTCTGCTTTATCCAGTCATGAAGGAAAAACAAGCTAAATAAGTTCAGATGAACCAGTTCAGAATTACTGCAGGGTTATTAAAAATTGTGATTTGTATTCATCTGCTAATATTTATGACTAACACATTTGGGATGTGTAAAACAATACTTAATTTGTAAAAAGGCTACATGCCAAAATTCCTGCAGTATTTAACCACTAAAGAGCAAGTTTTGACCATATGAATAGGTTTATTTAAATGTTTAAGATTATCAGTAATCAGCCAGTATTTTTTTAATATAATTACATTTTCAAAAATTATGATTTCTTATTTTTGAATTGCTGTCCAGCACTTTTCACTATGTGAAATACAATGTCTTTCATAGCTCATTGTGGAGAAACAATTTTAAAGTTAAGTGCCATTCTCTTTAGCAAGTGTGATCTGCTACTCTAATGGTAGGTGTGTAGTCAGGTAAGACTTTTGCATAAAGTTCTGTATGCAGTTATGTTGAGCTCTGAATATGCTGGATATTTTACAGCACAGAAGGTTTTCATGCTAAACACAGTTGTGTTCTTACACATTTTTATGTAGGCAAAGAGGTAGGTAAAGTGTGAATTTACCAAATGGTCATGTCTGGTGATTCCCTTCAACATGAAGCTGTACTTTCTCAAACTCCACCTCCTGACTGAACTATTTAAGTGGTGTTAAACATAAGTTAGTCACTGTACTCCTAGCAGAAACAGTAATTAAACCTCCAAGTATTTCAAAAGCAGAATGTTGGTTTCAAATATTTAAAACATTTGGAGCGTTGCTGCCCAAAATGTTGTATTTAAAACATCTCTGCTATCCTGGGGGGGGCAGGAAAGGGGAGAATGAATTTTGCTATTACTTCTACCAGGCTGATTGCTTTCCTTTCAGTAAAAGCTCATGGAAAGAATTGCCCGTGGTTTTATGTATTTTTGACAGCAAGAACATACTTCAGTACATAAAGCAGTTCAGCTGTGAAACATTCAGTGCAGCCTTTTGTGTGTTTGATAAGGCTTCTTTTCCTACCAATCTTCTGAGTCAACATTAACCATGCAGATCACAATGTATTAATTCTCCCTGAGTGGCAGGCTCCTTTGACAGCTTCCTGAGATATCCTGAAAAAGTATTTCTCTTGTTACTGTCCCAGTACGGCCTTCTGGCAGAACAAGTTTCTCCCAGCAGAAGCATCAGAACTGTATCCGTGACATTAGAAGTGTTGTACAAACATTAATTTTACCTTTGAGGATTCATTTTATGGTTTGAAAGCCAAATCACTGATGTGGCTCAAAAAAAATCATAGTTGACAGTATGTGGGAAGGATCTTTTTTTTGTGTGTGATTTTTTGGTTCTGTTTTGGGAGTTTTTTTCTCTCCTCTCTTTAACCTCTTTAAAGTCCTGAAATGGTATATTTTGTCTCTTTCCATGATAAAAGCAGCCTAGTGTACCTATCCGTGGATGTTTGTGGGTTTGATGGTTCTTTACGTTCCCCTTTCTTAAGCCTTGGATTTTTATTTTTTTACTAAGTGATGCATGTTCTGCTTTGTTGTAAAGCAGAACATGACGATGAGCTTTGTGTTGTCTTCCTGGGAATCATTGTCCACAGTCAGTCTCTGTGGTCCTTGGTGACAGAATAGAGAGGACTGCACTGTCCACCTTGCTGCTGTTCACAGCACATCTGGTAGTGCAAACCCAAGTCTGTCAGCATCTTCAGCTAATACCTTGTAATATAAACTGAGGGTGTGAAGAAGCACCCCCTTTGCCTTCTCTGAAGTATTGTTGGGATAGATGTGGTAGATCATTACGTAAGTACTTGGAAAAAAACTGGCAGAATATCAACTAGAATGCTGCATGCTACAGCACACTGAAGACACTGAACTTGAGAATGCTTTAAATGCAGTATAAAACCATAAACTGCATTGTGTTTGTGTTTTCATTTGTCTTCCCAGCATGGCACAGCACGCCTGCCTTTTGTGTTTCCCGGAAACAAATCACTCCTCTGGGCTGAGGTTCATTTTTAAGAAATGTAGGCAATGCAGCTGTGTGAGATTTGTACATTGCATTCATGCCTTAGCAAGTACTGCTTGTCTCCTGGTTCCCTGAGCTTGTCATAAATATTAATTTAATAGGGCTGGTACTGTTTTATGCATTGGGAATGTACAGATTGAGGAAGAGATTAATTTTATTGATATGGGCTGTTGCTGGACCTTACAGGGCTTGTAAGCTTAAAGGAGCCCAGATTTACTGTATATGTATACCATAATTGTTCTTCAAATTATTTGAAAATTTTACATAGAACAGGATAGTTGTTTATTATCTTCCGAAATATTTCTTATCTTGCATCTCTCCCACAAAAATATTTTCTTTGTCTTTTTGCAGCCTCCTTTGGCTGACACTCATAGCTTGCAGTTTGCAAAGTTGTGCATGAGGTGGTTGTTTAGTTTGGCTGGGAGATACTTGACTCTAGAAGTTCATTTTCTAGTCTTGCTATATAGCAAGGAGCTACTTGCTAGCTACACTCAAAACCAAACCCAGTTTAAAAAACAAACATCAACATACCACATTATCAACTTCTAGAACAGTCCACCTAAGCCTTGAGAATTGCTTTTGGTTCTTGGTCACTTCAGCTATGGCTGTAAATTCCTGATTTTTGAGGACTCCACTCAGAAGGGAATGGAATCCCATTTACTGGTTACCCTGAAATTGCCCTTAGCACCAGATCAACTTAGAAGCAAGAATAAGGGGGAAAGATTATTTGCACAACAGAAATATAAGTGATACCTTTTCACAAAAAAGAAAAAAAAAAAGCCCCTCAAAAAACAACAACTTCTATATCTGTTTATTTTTTAGATTAGACTATATGACCACGTATTATCTTCCTGTCTCTTCCAGTTATTAACTGTTCTGCATCCTTACCTGCGGTCATGAATCTTGTTCTTAGGAAATCTGACACATTGAAGATTGCCTTTGTGGACCAGGTCTGATATTTAGAAATAATTGTAATCTTACATGTAAAGACCTCTTATGTTTATTTAGATTAAACTCTCTACACTCGTTTTCAAAATTAATATTGGTATTACTTGGTTGCAGTGTTAATTTTTTGAAGCTTTTCTTCAAAGTAATTTCCTATCCTGCATTATCAGCTGTGTTGATGTACTTTGGTTATGTCCATCCAGACAGTGGATGAAATGTGTTAATATTATTAAATTTACTCCTAGTTGTAGTTTGTTTATTTAAGTGTTATCATAATGCCGCTGCTTTATTAAATAGACATGTATTGTGGACAGTTTTGGGGAAAATACTCCCTGTAAGCTGGCAAGACAAAATCCTGCTTTATGGTATCACCACATCAGATATTAAAAATATATATAAAATGTATGTATTGACGTGTAAATACTACATTATGGCACCTCAGAAGCCAGAGTAGCATGGGTGGTTTGTTAATGCTCTTGACTGAAACTGGGCATGACTGTAATCAAATGTGATCGGGCTGGAGTCAGGAAGGAGAGGTCCTCAAGTCTGGAGAGGAGTACTCCAAGTCGAGAGAGCAATACTCTTCCCCTTACCTTCTGCTTTGGCTTTCCTCAGCTTCTGAAACTTCTTTGGAAGTGACACGAGCAGTCACACTGACAAAGCATTCAGTACTATCTTTATTTTACTAGGTGGTGAAGAATGATATTTTGCATTTCCCTTCTGTGTGCTGATCGTGTTTTCCCTCAGCTGTAGCAGACCACTTGTTCTTGGGACTGTGCTGTACACTGAGTCAATGAAATACTTTGCTTTGAAAATACAGTATTGTAAGTCAGAGTTGCTGAGCAGTATGGTTTATACACCTCGAGTACTGTGTCCAGTTCTGGGCCCCCCAGTTCAGGAAGGATATTGAGGTCCTGGAGCAGGTCCAAAGGAGGGCAACCAAGCTGGTGAAGGGACTCGAGCACAGACCCTATGAGGAGGGGCTGAGGGAGCTGGGGCTGTTCAGCCTGGAGAAGAGGAGGCTCAGTGGAGACCTCATCACTCTCTACAACTCCCTGAAAGGAGGGTGTAGCCGGGTGGGGGTTGGTCTCTTTTGCCAGACAACTTTCAACAAGAGGGCACGGTCTTAAGTTGTGCTAGGGGAAGTTTAGGTTAGATATTAGAAGGAATTTCTTTACAGAGAGGGTGATCAAGCATTGGAATGGGCTGCCCAGGGAAGTAGTGGATTCTCCTTCCCTGGAGATATTTAAAAAGAGACTGGATGTGGCACTCAGTGCCATGGTCTGGTAACTGCAGCGATAGTGGTTCAAGGGTTGGACTCAATGGTCTCTGAGGTCCCTTCCAACCCAGCCATTTCTATGATTCTATGATAGTATGGTCTTGGGGTGACACCAAAGGCCCAACTGCACCACCCTGGCACTGGGCAGGGGCCGGGGCTGAAGCTTACAGGGTGGGGGGGTTTCAGGTAGCTCTGTGAGTGTTACATCAAACCATAGATTTCTCTTTGAGGCATCCCTGCCAAGAAAGATCATTTCACACAGCACAGCGGTGGGAAAACACTTTCCTAAATTGCGTTTCCATAGTGACTGGCGGGGAGGCAGAGGGCGGCCGGGTCCCTCGGCTGCTGGTACCCTCGACGGGCCCTGAGGCTTGTCGCCAACGGCAGTGGCCTCTGCCCTGCCCTGCGCCCTGCCCTGCCCTGCCCTTCCCTTCCCTGCCTTCCCTTTCCATGCCCTGCCCTGCCCTGCCCTGGGGCAGCAGGAGGTGGCCATGTTGTCACCGGCAGCCCAGGTACATCGGGGGTTCAGGAGGCAAGAAGTCTCCCGGCAGAACCTCCGCCGCTTACTTGTTCACAACCTTTGTTGGCATCAGTTTTGTGTCCGGGAAGTAAGAGTCTGCAGAAGGGGGATTTGTTCAGGTTGGAGCATGATTACTTTCAAACAGCTTTTGATAGCTCCATGCATCACCCGTTGTGAACGTAGGGATGTGCTAAGACATTCGCTGCCCTGTGCCGTTTAATTTAATGCTTTTAAAGACTTCTCCATACCCGTTGTCACTGCCAGTTTGTACTGACCAACCATCCTCCAGACAGAGAGTGAAACTGATCTCTTAGTTGACCTAAGTTTCATTTCTTCAAAATATTTGTAAATGTTTCTGAAACCCACTGTAATTTTCTGCCTCTTCCCCAGAGATGTTTCTAACTTTACTTTGAAGTGATCTTGCCAGGGTAGAAACTGAGAACTTTCTTCTATGTGTTTTGGTAAGAGCTACCCCCTGGCTATGACAGGCTTTTAACCTGTTGAAAGCCTAACCAACCTGTTAGTGGGTTTGCTGGGGATATTTTTCTCTTTGTATTTCAGGTAACTCTTTTTAGCTACTTCAAATGATCCTCTCTAAGACTTTTGTGATTTTTAATATTTCATTCTGTCTAATGGTAATTTTCCACCCCTGAGGCAAAGTACCCAAGTCCTTGGTTTATGTTACCCCATTCTTTTCCTCTTGACTCTTGTCTCTTGATTCTGCTGTGGTAAATCCATCATTGATTTTAAATTATTAAGAACCCTTTCATCATATTTAATTACTGGATTCACCTCTCACTCTGTGTACTTTATCAAATCTCTCTTACAAGATGTAATGGATTTCATCCACTCAGAAGGTCAAATGAGGCAAAGAACACCAATTCTTTATGTACTTTATGGTAAGCAGAGAGAAAATAGGATGACATTACCTTGTAATCCCCCACCCTCTGACTTAACTTTCTTTGAAACAGGGATGACAGTTTTTTGTTAGACTTCTTATCTAGTTACTTGTTTCTCATAAGAAAGGGAGGCAGAATTTAGGTGCCTAATGCCATACAATTTCTAGGAGTTTAAATCATCGATCTGTACAATCGTGTGTTTGTCTCCTTCCTGGCTGGTGTATTTCTTGGGGATGCTCCTTACTGCATGAGGTATATACTGAAAGCTTTTCCTGCTTTGGTCTCTGTTAAACAAAGCTTGTTTACTGCGTAGCAAAATTTGTTGCTGTATGGATGCTTTGCCTACCACCTCTCTTCACTGTATTGTGCAAATGGTCCAGCAGTGATCTGGGAACCCTGGATAATGGCTCTTAAGTATTATGAAAGAGTAAAGATGGACCTTCAGAAACCAGCTGGGATTTTAAGCAGTTTGTCTGGCAGAGTCTGCTATGTTCTGTCTCTCTGAATCAAATGACAAGCCAGCAAAAGCTTTCTTTTGAGAAATCTGTTTTGGTGAGCTGTGTGGGAGACTGTTCCTTTGCAAAACTGAAACTGGAAAACAAATAATCTCCAACTTCAAAGAGGAAATAATTTAAGTTGGGTTATTACCACCTTAACTTTTGTAATTGCTTCTTTTTGTAGTGGTTGCAGTATCAGTCTTCTTATTGCTGTAAGTGAATCTGAATAAATACTTCATCGTGGAACTTTTCTTTCTTTAAACACTGCTAAGTAATGCAGTCTCATACTTTTGTCATAGTAATAATACGGCTGCTCAAGCAGTAAAGCTGAATAAATTGAGGCAAAAGCTTTTTAAAAAAACAACAGTAAAATTTTCACATTAAAGGAAGTGCATGCTATTTGCAAATATAAAATGTGGAAATAAACACATTTAGAGTTTACAATTCTCTTTCCAAAGCAAAGGGAAAGAAGAGACTTCACTGAGATTTTGGAGTATTGCTAACAAGCCCTCATAGTTATTAAGAGCCTGAAACAGTAAGCAGCTTAGTAACAACATAATTAATAAACTTAACATCAAAATAAGTTCCAAAATTTATGTACAGATGGTTCTGGTTTATATTACAAAAGAAGTTTTCTGAAGTCCACATGCCTAAACCAAAGGTTTTAATGGAACAGCTAAACAATTTGACCTTAGATCTACGTCTTTTTTTAATTATTATTATTATAAATATGAATACTAAAGCAATTACCTAGGAAATTTACACAGTCAGACTGAGTTGAAGGTCTGTATGTAGGTATTGCTTTAAGTGCAGTTGGCGTGCTGTCTCCTGCATGCTGATGGGCTCTTGCTCAAGTGTGTATCAGCCCTCAAAGTACCTTAGTGCTAGGGATAGTTCACCCTCTGGAAGTTTGCTTTAGATAAGTATCTGAATTTTTGGGGGTACCAAAATTTGGAATGCAGCAGCGAAATCTGATGATCACAGGCACTTTGTTCTGAGTCAGCAACAGGGCTGGACCCGCTCCTGTTGTTCAGCACTTCCACTGCCAGGTCCAGACAGCAGCAGAAAACAAAGCATTAAAAGAAAAAAGCAAGAGGAAAGAGGAAGGAGTGTACATTAAAAAAATTATGGACACGCTTCAAAACAGAGTTTGTGTAGGCTGTAAGTGAGGACATGTGAAGAAGTTGCCACCCTTTCCCAGGATAGCCTTCCAAAACCTTGGGGGAGTGTCATTCTCAGGGGGCTCTGCTCTTAGCCCTGTGTAAATAGGTCTGTGCATCATGAGCAGATCCTGTCTGGGCTGTTTTGATTACCAGATGGGAAAATGAACCTATGAAGTAAAGGTGGGTTTTATTTTTCCCTGCTTTTGAACCTTTGCAGGTAAAAGTATTTCAGGTGCTACAGGACACACTGTGATCTATTGAAATTTTAGCCTTGGAGAAAAAAGTTACGCACTCAAATGGCAGCGTAAGCAAGAAAAGTATGGCAAAGTAACCAGAAGACTGTAGATGTATTTTTCTTACTGAACTCTGGGTATGATTTAATTTTCTGATCTCTTTTTCTCTGCACCCATTGTTTTCTAAACCCTGTCACTCATGAACACTCCCTTTAATGTAAGTTTAACAAAAGAAAGATGCTTCTCCATCTAGAAGTTAAGTAAACCTGTGGTTCTGCCAGTTACTAGGAAATACATATTACTAATTTACTCTTTTGGTGAGAAATACTTTTTTCATTAAACTATCCGCAGTCTTCTGAGCCTGATTTTCCAACCTCGTGCCCACTTCACCTGGGGGTATCAATGGATAGAGATCAAATCACTTGCTAGATTTTGCCTAGAGAAAGTTGTACTGAGTGGCAGCACTGAGTGGCAGGACGTGCTTGGTACAAGGCTGGTGAGTCACAGGTTCTTGAGGCACACACCTGAAGCTTCATTCTGTGTGCCATGCACAGAAGGAAGTTCTCTCTGTGACTTCATTCATGTTTTTGGCACCCCTGCGTTATTCCTGGTGATAAAAGAATAAAAGAATGAATAAGCAGCTAAAACACAGAAGAGGAGAATTAATTTAAGCTTCAGGGAAGCTGAGTACACACCCTGGTTCTCATCACTTGTGTACGCTATGCTTGTTCTAATGCTCATCCAGACTTCAATACTAGGGATTAAATAGTCAAACATTTTAAAGTGCTCATCCTTCAGAAATTCTAAAGTATGCTTTTCAGAAGTGACCTAATATGATATGCATGTATTTACATCTTGGTAAGATGAAGTGTATTAAAAAAAAAAATCTGAAGAAAAAAGGAAGAACTTTTCAATCCCTAATGTATAGATGAAAAAATCCTGTGTATTCTTATCTCTGTATGTAGTATAAAACCTAGAAAATACAGCAAAATGTCAAGAACCAAAAAATGTATCGTGTTCTTCCGTGGCTGTAGGCCACTTTAGCTTGTGCTTAATTTTAGAAGGTACTGAGGACATACTTCACTTTCTTAACCTGTTAGCTTAGAAAAGTTCTATGGAGCCACTATTGTTATTTTATATTTTAGGAATATTTTTCTTAGGCATTCTGCTACTTCTGCTTTTCAGTGATAGAAAATTATTGAACTTTCCTTTTCTTTTCTTTCATTGCAAAACATGAAAAAAACTTTTAACAGTAAGGTATACTGATGGCTTTCTGTTGACAACAGTGAACTTAAATCTGTGTGTGTATGTGTATATAAACACAGAGATCAGCTTTTTTTTCTTTAGCAGGCAAGCGGTGCCACGGCTGTAGAAAGCTGAGTAGAGCTTTTCAAAGTTTCCAATCAAGTTTTATAAAATAAAATTAATGAGTCTTCTTTTCATCACATTTTCCAACAATACCTGTCTGTTTGTGGTACATCATTTGAATATTAGAGACCTCTGGAGAAGAGGACAAAAAAGATGACTTTGGGTTTTCTATGTGTTCAGATGGTGTAACCAACATTTGCAGGTGTCTTACCAAGAAAGCAATGTATTTACCTACCATGTGGTTCTTCAGAAAAGAGGTTTCCATAAAACAAAAAAAACGTTGTGGACGTGATAAGATTGGTAAGAGGGTAGATATTTGTTTAGCCTTTTAGTAACAAGTTTCTACACTAGGAGAAAGCACAAGCATTTTTTGTTTCTTGAACTGCCATGAACTGAGTGAGAAGCTGGGTACTAAGATCGACACATGACCTTCAGGTTTTGGAGCCATATGGATCTTGATGCATAGGATTACAGCAGAACAGATAGAAAACCCTAACAGCCTATAGCTGACTAAGTATGGTTAATATTGGCAATTATTCAACTGTCTAGCTTAGTGTTTCCAGATCTTTATTTTTTCATTGTGGTTAATCAAGACTGAGAACTTTTATTTATTATGTAAATATATAGAGAGGAAAAGATACCTGGGAACACTTTGCTACTAGCAGTCATACTCTTTACCTACCCAGGATTCATTTTTTTAGTTCCTTTGTATTCCCTGGAAAATAATGATTAAGCTAACATCCACACATTCTGGTTTTGTTGGTTTTGGAGTGATGAAATTACATATTTTAAATCCTTTGTTACATGACTAGAGAAATGGAAGATGTTTCTTGAAGAACTCATCCTTTACGTCCTCTAGAAATTAAGGTTTTTTCATATTCTCTTTTTTTCATATTTACTAACCTACCTTCCTGTTTTGTTGGCATAGAATCAGGGAACTCTCCTTCAGCTTCATCCTGGATCTGGTAACAACTACTATTTTCTTGCTAATCTTTTCAGTCTTTTATACAGTTGTTTATTACAATAGAAGAAAGAAGATGGGTTTTTTCCAGGCAGGACATTCCATAGAATTAAAAAAATGTATGTTTCAAAAATATCATACTAACTGGACTAAACAGACAGACGTGTAAACTCACTGCAACTCAACCAAGAAAAATCTCTCGCACAATTTTAGCTAACAAAGAGTAGAATAAAATCCTGCCGTTTATTGTTGACATGTTCTGATAAATCAAGAAAAACGTGCAGTTTACCCCTCTGACTAATTTTGTTATGCCTTAGAAGGCAGATTGTACGAAAAGATTTAAAAACTGAGAAGATTCATGCTGCAGAGCTGTGTTTGCTGAAGGCTGCCTGCCTAGGTATCGTTGTCACGTCAGGATCCCTTGGGAATGCCTTAAAAGTGAATAAACAAACCACCCCGCGACAGCGCGTCACTGTTTTCCTTGGCACCTCTCTGCCGGGTGCCTTCCTGTGGAGAAACGAGAAGGAAAATGGGAGAGCTGTAAAACTCGGTGTCTGAGCTGATTTCAGCCTACCCGGGACCTCAAGTTCATCCAAAGCAGGAACTCCTGTTTTGGAAGAAGGGGTACAGCAAGCGTCTCTGGAGCCCACGTTAAGGACGCGTGGCTGGGGCACCCATCGCCCCATCCTGGGTTTATTTAAGCTCTCTAATTGTGGAGCAAGTAAACACCAGTAAAGAAACGTGCAGTCTCTTAAATAAATGCTGTCTTTTCAGGACCAAAAACTCGGTGGCTGCCATTGCTGCCTCTGGATTGCCCATCGAGGAGCTCGGGGAGGGGAAGGGAGGGCAGGGAGCAGCTGCCGGCAGCTCCCGGTGCTGGGTCCAGGCTTGGACTTCCCGGTGGCGGCGGGAGGAGGAGGAGGAGGAATGCTGCTGCCCTGACGTCAGGAGCTGCTCCTGGGAATGTTTTGCATTCCTCTTCCTGGCAGTGGTCAGGTGGCTTCCAGCAAGAAGGAAGGAACAGCCGCTTCCAAAAAAAAAAAAACCAAGAAAAAAAAACCACACCAAAAAAACCCCTCAAAAAAAAAGGAAAAAAAAAAAAGAAAAAAGAAAAAAAAACGTGGGGGGGGGGGAGGAAGAGTGCGCGAGGAGGAAAAGAACACTTTATAATAAAAGTATTGTGGGGGAGGCACTTTTATTAAAAGCCAGATTGGGAATTGAAACCAGATGTTCTGCATTCGAAAGCTGCACGAATGTTAAATGCGTTTATTAATGACTGTGATGGCTGAGGTATTTGGCTATCTGCCTCACTTTAATCTCATTGCCCTGTATTTAAAAACAGTTGAGAAAAACATTTTTTTTTTTTTTTTTGGTACACAACTTTAGGCAGTTTCCTTTATTTCTTTATACAAACGCTAATTAAAAAAAAAAAAAAAAAGCCACATCTATGAAGTAAAACAAGCAGAAAAACAGTAAATTTTTTCATGTTCTTCTGTTAGTTTTAACACACATTTTGTGCTGAAAACTAATGTCTTTAAATTGTTTCCTTCTTGATTTGTGGTTGATGGACAGCGCATATGATGTAAGCTGGAGAGGTCAGAACATGCGATTAGTCTTGTTCACAAACTACTTCCTACTCCTTTTAACTCTGTCTTTAAAGTCCCTGTCAAAGTGTGTGTCCAAAGCAAAACAAGAGGAGATGCTCGGTGTAACGTAGGAGGAACTGCATTCATCACCAACAGAACTTACACTTTATATCTGAAGACAGACCTGAGTGCGTGTTGCATTTCAGTTTCAAGCGCCGTGTCTCCACCTTGTTGGCTGTGCACAGCTGGGAGTGTTGAGCACCTAGACCTTCCCTGGGTCCCTCTGGTTCATTCCCCAGTGAGGGCAACGAAATAGCTGACAACACCATAGCTGCAGTCGGATTTGGTGTGTCTCCCAGATGGTCTAGCATCCTTCTCCCATCCCAGGGCTCTGTTGTGTGCGGGTTGTAGGATTTATCTGTGTAAAGCAAGGGCTGCTGGAGGGAGAGAGGGAGCTGTGGTCATGTCTCCCTTCAGCTCACAGGCATGGCAGTGCCCTAAGCATGTGGCTTCTTTGTCATCTTGAGAGGGGAAAGCAATTGCTTTTTCTGTACCCACCAAGAGACCCCACTCTTTACCTGGTGAGGACATGGCTCTATTTTTTAAGAAACCAGACTTCTCAGGCAGGGTGTTACAGAGCCTCTCCCTGCCACTGAATTCAGGCAGGGAGAGCCCATAGGACAGAAATTGCCAATAGAGCCTCTCCCTGCCACTGAATTCAGGCAGGGAGAGCCCATATGACAGAAATTGCACCAGAGCCTTGCCAGTGTCCTCCTCCAAGGATATTAACCTTCTGTGTTCCTATTCATCGGCACTGCAAGAAGTTGTGTTTGCCTGCTGACCAAGGAGTCAGCCAAGCTCATTCCTGGAGCGGTTTATTGTCGGGCTGGGGAGGGGGGGATGTGGTATGAGAAGCTGGCAGAAGAGAGAAGCATTTGGTAGTTTGGGTGAAGCTCTCTGGGGCTGTGTCCTCAGCTCAGGTGAGGCCTGTGCCCGCCTGCCTGTTTCCTGGTACGGGCTGCAGTGGACAGGCTGCTTCCTGCTCCAGGGTGGATGCTCTGCTGAGGAATTTCCAGAAATGCTGAGAAGTGCTGACTCACAGCATACAGCCCGGCTGGGCTGAGGGGAGGTTTTAAGTCCTTGGCTGAAGCCAGCAAAAAATGTTGCTGTAATGTACTGTTTTATTTTTAGCAAGAAGTACGGGGTGGGGGGGTGGGGGGGGAGTGTGTAGGGGGGAAGGCTGTGTTGCTTAGGATGAAATGCTTGCAAGTGGTTTCAAAATGACAGACACTTTTAATAATTTTTTTCCTATTTTTAGAACTTGGAAAACAGGTTGTTTTGCTAAAATACAGACACTTCTCTGTTTCCCCTGTAAATGGGTTGTTGTAAAGGAGCCTTAAGGAGTTCATGTAGGAAGGCTTTTAACCACCACTGCAGTTCAGAACGTCCTTCGGGATAGGAGATACTGAAATATTTGAGATTAAAACTCAGTTGGCACCTGCTTGCATGTATTTCTCACTTTTGCTGGGGTGGGACTGCAGCTCCAGTTGTTGGAGCTGAAATGTAGCCAGGTATTTGATTGCTGCTATTACAAGATCATTGTAAAAGCTCGGTGCTTGGGTTTCATCCTTCCTTGTTTTTAGCAGTCACTTCACAAGTAGTTGTCTGTGCATCTTCTTTCTTTTTGAACAAAATATGCCCTATACTGTTTTCTGTTAATGTTATCCATAAACTAGAGCAAGGGAGGAGTCATTTCTAGCTGTACTTACTCTCAAAATGTAATTTTGGTTATTAGATTGTAGTGGCAATGTTTAATTTTTTATTTTTTTACCTTCAGTACATTTTTTAACATATTATTGTGTGTGAATATATTGTTTTTCTGTTGAACAAACACTGAGTACTTTGGGATGATCTCCAATGTGTACACTGTCCCATAGAGTATTATAAATGAAATACTACATATTTGTAAAAAATCTTTTAACTTGCTTCTAATTTCTGAAGTGTTGTATCAGTTATTTTTCATTCACAGTTCTCCATACAGAGCTGCTTGTAGCCTTTTTACATCTTACTAGCGAAGTACATAACAATGAATGATCTGCAGACTACTTCTAACCACAGTGCCAATCATTTTTGAACCTGTGGCATAAACCAGCACGTTCTGAACACAAAAAAACTCCAAACTGAGTGACTGGTATTTTCTATCAGTGTACTCATCTGACAACAACAAAGAGAAAAAGGGTACTTGTAGGACAACACTGTTTCCATGATGTGCAATGTGAAAAACTCCCAGTCTTAGTAATTTTGGAGGAAATACAGTCCTTGCATATGAGCTGCTGATCATTTCAGCTGACAGAGATTTGTAGGCTGCACCTACAATCACGAATTTCCCAATACATATCACAAAATTTCCCAATCAGATCCACTTTTACTGATGACTCTAATCTTGCCAGCTACCCATCTCCAAGAGAAAGCTGTCCTCTGATCTGCCAGTTTCCTCCAAGATTTTATAGCAGCTGCATCATCTCTTGTAAGAGTTGCATAAGCATCTTTTCTTTGGTTGTGTCCTGGCACCCACTGCTACACTGGGAAAAATAAAAAAAGCCTTACATTATTTCTAGCCACCTGTCAGTAAATTCAGGCCAAGAGCCATGAACTAATAGCCTTGCTTGTGCCCCCTTTAGATGGATGTATCATCTGACCTGGGTGGACATGCCTCAACTGGATTGCCTGACTCCAGATAACCCCTTCTGCAATCTGCTGCTTGTCCCTTCTCTAGTTTGGATGAGGCACAGAACGTTCCCTTTTGTGAAGATTCTGTCCCCAAACTTTTTTTTAAAAAAAGTTATGCATGAATGCTGTCCAGCTTTCCACAAAACATGTTGGTACGACATGTATCAGTGTAGTAAGAACATCTACTCATTTTACGGCCAGCTTTTTGTAATTGAATCTGCCCTAGTAGAATCCAGGAGTCCTGTCTAGTAATACCATACTTCACAGTCTGGTTTCTGTCTTTAATGCAGACATGCCCTGCAAAGAGCTTTCTGCTTGTGGCAGTGTAAGGTTGTGCCTTCTCAGATATCTTGGTCTCCTCATGCTACCTGTTCTTGCATAGCTTTCTGATCTCTCCACTACTTGATATGTTTTGCTGCTAGCTGCAGCACAGTCTTGGTAGCTGTGTGAAATCTCAGCAATTCATGTCTATGCTTCAGTTGCCATACTGCTTTTTTTACCCTGTCCTTGCCTTAAATAATTTTTACTTTTGATCTTGAGGAATTTCCCACACCCTTCTTGTACCTTTACTTAGGGTCATCATGACACTCTGTTTCTTTGAGGTTATAGTGGGTGCCCCAAAAGAGCAGAAGAGGACAGAATAAGGGTAAACCTCTAGTAGTCATCTGCTTTACAATTATCATCACTTACATGATAACATTAGCTTTTCATTGTCTTTTGCTCTGTTTGTCCAGAGTAGTTTCTGCTGGTGTTCAGAAAAACTCAGTTAAAAAACTGCAATGCGTATTACTTCACTGTTTTCTAGGTAGGGTGGGTCACACATTGATTTATATGTAAAGATAAAATTATCAAGGTAAAAAATAAGATATTTTTGAAATTAATAGTCAGAATTACAGTGTCCTAAGTAGTGCAATTAAGCCAATCCCAATTGTTTTAATGAAGATTAGAGGGAAACTTTGGGAGAAATGTTGAAGAATACACACAGTAGACATATGCATGTGTGTGTCTGGAGATATAAATGAAACATTTCAAGAATGCAGATTTATAAGTAGTTTGAAGCAGTGTATAGAAATCAGTCACATTTTTTTTTAACCAATAAATAATCCAGAGAGACTGAGAATAAAAAAGATGGAACTGGTGGTTAAGAAAAAAATAACTTACCATTATTTTTGTCCAGCTCTCCCAGCTTCATCTTCTAATAAGCCTCTCAGTCATCTTTTCAGGTCTCTTGGGTTTAAGTCTTGTTTTTAATTTTCAATCTTTTTCCTTTTTTTTTTTTTTTTTTGGCTTATCATCATGATTCCATGGTACAATCAAAATTAGAAGCTGGATCACAAACTGTAATTTAGAACTTAAATTAAATCTAGGTTTGCCTCTCTAAGGTAGCAGTGAGTCCAATGTCAGTCTGCTTCAAGATTCCACATCTGTTGTGGCCCCAATAATCAGTATGTCAAAAAATAAAAATGAATATACTTGAAACTGTCAAGAACACTTGAGCCAACATTGTTGGTTGTAGCATGGTAAGATCTTCATTCATACTCATATCAACCATCTTGTGGAGCATGCAGCTTCAGTGCATACCAAAATCAGTGTGCCTAGCACTGCTGGCTACCATGAACATCATAGTTTGGTGTTTTTCTTTCTGTGCCACTGATTCCAGAGTCCATTTCAAAATGTCTGTGCTACTGTGTAAGTGGGAAAATGTGTCTGTCTTTCTGTGTTCTTGGTTTTCCACAGAAAAACACCCTTCTGAACTAATGAAACTATCAAATGATGCAGGTAGGCTCATGTGTGCTCATGTGTCAAGACAAACTTGCCAAGAATCAGGAATATGGTTTTGACAGACGTGTCTGTGCTAGTAAGTAATATGATGTGGTACGAGCAGCTCTGTGTTGGAGTGGGAGATTCAGTCCTGCAATATGTATGGTGGGGTTTCACTAAAGACAGGCTGGACATGGTAGACCAAATGCCTTTTAGCAGTTGGAGCACATGTTCAGGTTTAGTTTCATCCAGAAAGAATCTATTTTGAAGGCTGCTTCACAATGCAGACCAAAGCACAGGAAAGACTGAGAGATTGAGTTCAAAAGCACACTACTGATTGGAACTGCAGGAGTGGTGTGGACACACCCATGGATGACCAGACATCAGACCAATCCATCTTTCTCAGTTTGGCTTGCTCTGAGAATTCCTATTGTCATACATATACACAGATGCAGAGTCATAAACAGATAAAGCCCAGACACTAAGCTGCTTTTTTGACACTAATAAAAAGAAGAAGGCAAAAAAATTGGATGCTTAGCTTTTAAATACCTGGCATTTCTCAGTCTGGTGACAGTGACCGAGTAGCCATTATTGCAGCTGACAGAGTTCTGGACCTTGTCCTACTGCATCTTTTCTCTTCTGGAGTCTCTAAAACTATGCTAAAATACTAACGTTGTTCCCTTGCAGGTGGTGTTTATTAATTGAAAAGAGGTAAGCTTTCATTCACATGGCAACCCTAGAAATTGCTGACAGGTTGTGCCATACCATATATTGATGGTACAGCAAATAGATACTTGGAATGGAAAGTGGGGAAACCAGTCACCAACACTAACTTTTTATAGAGGAACAGGTTCAGAGCTTACCACAATGTGGACACCTTGAAGAAAGAATGGAAGATTGTGGTCCTTTACCCTAATAATGTAAATAAAGAATTTCTGGTTCTTTGAGGCTTAATTTTGGAAAGTGATAGGACAGAGGTAACACATGAATAAAGTGCACACACCACAGCAATTACAGACTCCCCAATGTCCAGCTCAGATGCAGAAGTAAACAGGCTCACGTGGACCTTTACCTTGTTCCTTTGCAGGGCCAGGTTAGAGCTGGGAAATCTAAGTAGGACAGAGCGATGGGTCAGTCAGATCCCATCAGGTTTGGGCATGTTCTGGCACACTGTTACAGCTTGCTCATCTGAATAGAAGGTGCAAGTAGCAGATTTTTACAAACATTTACTGTACACGAGAGAAAAACTGAGCTGTCAATATATACGTCAATATATAATTGCCTGGAGACAGGGTTGCAGCAAGCTTAGGTAATAAAAACTAGGCTGAGAAAACAATTGGTGTGCCATACAGAATGAATGGCTGTTTTATGAATTTTTCCTTTTCCTGTTTTCCTCTTTCCATAGGGAATACACATTGCATTTGGGGGGACAGAGATGCAGCAACTTCTAGTGTGGCAGAGACTTTGTTCTGTTCAGTGAGGAGGGGTGCAGTTCCCAAGAAAGATGTCAAATACAGTAATTAATGTTCTTCCTTCATGTGATGGATGCCGTCTGTATTTAGAAACATCTGAGCTTGCGCTTGTATTCAAGTCACGTAGCATTTTTATTGGTATAGTGAAGAACTTGAGTGTTTTTATTCATGATACTTGAGGCTTCGCTCCCAGACATAGTTTAGAAATGCATGACATTCCTCTTACGTTTCGAAGTGCAAAGTAAGCCAGGAAGGACATTCCGTAGCTCAGTGAATCTTTTAGCAGTTTTTCATTGTGTCATATTTGTTCTTAGAGAAGCAACTTCAAACCGGGGCAACGTGAGCATCAAATTAGTTTTTGCCTCATAAAACCAAGCAGGATCAGAATCTGCTCATCTGTAAGGGATAGTTATTCATCGAGGCAATTATCAGCAAGATGTACAACTTTCCTCTTTTGACAGCCTTCCCTCAGACTGGTCAAAATATAGTATCTTTGAAACAAACAATGTTTTTGGTTTTCCTTCCTTCTTAGCTTCCCCTGTTTCCCTATCAGTGAAACTCTAGTAACCTCATTTGCAGTAACTTTGTTTATATCCATGTTTATTTTGGCCAGGATGTGACTCCAGTAATTCTACTATATGGCAAGTTACTTGCTGTCTTATTTGTAATATATCTTCTTTTATTTTTTTTTCCCTTTGTTTCAGGATATGCACATCAGCAAATATTATCTTGATTAATACTTTCCCTGTCCTCCATCTCCTTTTCCCCTAATAAGAGAGTAATAAAATGCAAATTTATTCTTTTTCAACCAAGAACTACTAGTTTCTGTGAGGAAGAATGTCCATTTTGTCTTAAGCATACTTGTTTGGAGTTTTTTTTAACCTGTATGGAAATAGCATCTATCTGAATCAATATTTCTTCTGTAACCTCTGTGAACTGATAGGAAGGAATTAGTGGCCTGAAACAAAGATTTTGGGCAATAACCTCAAATTTCTTAACAATATAACATTGCAAATGGGCAAAGCCATGGTGTGGAAAATCTGTGTAAAAATTTTTAGGGTAGCATAAGCCCATAGTTGGGGTCAAGAAAGGAGATGCCATCCAGCCCAGACACCGATCTGTGGCAGCATGGGATCAGAGTTTTCTCTTCAGGCAAACCTAAATTTAGGCCAGTACATGTAACCTCAACTCTGCCACAGCCCTCCTGGGCTCACAGCTTGCCCAGGGATAGAGGGGGATCATGTGCTGTGACCTCCTACTCTACCACCATGTCATGGTAATCCCTCTCCTACAGCTGGATGTGCGCCAGTCACACGGCCAGAATTTCAGCCACTACTCTGCTGGCTCTTGCTTGAATGTCATGTAATATAAGGAAGGAGCATAATCAAAGATGAGGAAAACCAGACTTTGTATTCAAAATACTCTTGACATTCCTGATTTTGTTCGGCTTATGCCACAGGCTTCCCAGAAAGCCTGCAGAAACTTACGAGTTGTGAGCCTTGACTTGACATTTTAAAAAACGGAAATAATGGTGCTTCTCAGTTTCACTGGATTATTAGTAAGTAAAATAGTAATGTTAGTGAAACACTGGTCTGCTGGGTTTGAGAGAAGGCCAGAAATTGCAGGGGGAGGAGAGGGGCATCCTCTTAGAGAGTTCGGATGTGCTGTCAGAGGCTGCTATAGTTCCCAAAAGTAGCAACACTTTGAGGGAGACTTCGAAGATGCTTCTGGCTACATTTTTTATGAGGTCTGAATCTTGTGCTGCTTCTCTCTAGAGGCATGTGCAGACTCATCCTTAGGATGTATTTGTTCACATGGAATGTGAGAATATAGAATACATCTAAATTTATTTATTGCCAACTAGCCGGAGAAATTTGCTTTGATTTTGAGAGGAAAGAGGAGAACTTAACTCATACCAGGTAATTTGTCTGTGTTGTAAGCAGCTAAAGAGGGACTAATTAAGGAAAGGGTAGGTGGAAAATAAAGAAAATGTGACTTTTATGTGTATGGTTTGTGTCAAATGGCATACACATATGAGCAGAAGATGAATACACTGTGAGCACTTAGTCATTTTCATGTATAAATATATGTTTTATTGGCAAATGCAGCATTCATTTACTTTCACTATTATTTTCTGAGTTTGTATCCATAACAGTGTTTTTATCAAAATCTTCAGTGTAAAAAACAAATATTTAAGATCACATGAAATAATGCAGAATATTACTTCATAATAAACCAAAACAAATAGCTCTTGAGCTCTTTAAGTGTCTCAAATATGGAAGTCTTTCTTCTGGAAGAATAGCTTAAATAGCCAGGTGTGAAAAGTGGATGAGGGGACAGCCCACCCCTAGTTTTGAGCTGGGTTTCCTGTTAAAGCCGTGGTGGAAAACGTTCTTCCCGGAGGAGGATGTATGCTGTTCTGCTATGTTTGCCTGAAAAAGCTGAATCCAGTCATTGTGTCTGTATTTTGGCTTCCTTCCCACTGTGAAAGTACAGAACAAACTTCTGCCTGCTACTCCCTCTGAGCTCGATATCCTCATTAAAGATCAGGGAAAAGCGAGGGGAAAACCCGAAGAGGTGAGCGAGTTTGTTGCATACCATGCCAAGGCCAGCACATGGTTCAACACGTGACACAATAGTGAGCTTTTTTTGTGAACTTGCTAAAACCACTGAGAAGCAATTTTGAACTGCAGAGATCCAAAACTGAAAGTTCTTATTAACAAGCTAGAGTGAAAGTGCTTTATAACTTAATTACATAACATGAATAATATGTTTTTCATTTAGTAAATCAGAGAGCTGTGCCGGTTTGTTGTTTGTTTTGTTCCTCTTGTTATTGCTATAAAGGTCTGAAGTATTTGATACTTGTTACCATTGCTGTCTTGAAGGTCTATGTTCCTGGTAATCTTAGAGTCCAGTTGATGACCTTGCTTGGTAGAAAGGGCAATGAAAAGCACCTAAAATGAGCTACTCTGATGTTCATTTTGTGCTATGACATCTGCTTGGATGCTTTCTTTGTTTGCCTTTGAAACTGGATTCTCTTACAGTGCTGCTTAGCTCCATTCCTGAGCAAATAGCCCTGGCTGCTGCCCCGAGATGGGGGGGGGGCATGTGCTCTTGCCATTTCACCTGTGCTTGCTGTATCCAGCACACTGCACACTCATCTAGGAGCAGTTTCCATTCGGCAGCTCTGCACAAGTGTTTTGCTGGGTTGGCAAGCTGAAACAGCTCACAGAGAAGTGGGGAGTAGGTCTGGGCTCTCCTTCCCCTTTTTTAAAGTTAACAAGCCCTTAGATACACTTAGCTGCATCATCCAGCCTTACACTTTCATCCACCGTAAGAAGCTCTTTCTGGATGAAGAAAGGGTTTTGAGAAGATATGTGTATCTTCCTTTCTGAATATATTTGCGTTCTTTTTGGTTGGAAGTTGACTGTAACCTGTTACACCTGGGTTACATGAAGCTGAAGTAATAACCTCTTACTATGGCTTAATATCAACGAAGCCAAAAAAAGAAGGCCTTGTTATAAAATACATTGTTTAGCGGTATAGCAGACTTACACTTACAAAGATTGTATCTCGTATTATACCTTGTTTAAGAATAAATTACATTAGAATAATAAGCATACTAAGATAATGATATAACTGTTGCCTGCATAGTTAAATACAGTGTTGGTAACAAAAATGGGAAAGGCAAAAAGTGCAAGTTCATTTTGGCAAAGAAGCAGTTGAAAGGCGTGCATAGACACAGGGCCTTTTACAGGTATATTGAGCCTCAGTATAGATATAGCAGTCATTCATTCACTCAGGTCTTAGAAGGTCCACAGTGGGTTCAAGGCACTTCAGAGAAAGAGATGAGTTTTGTTTGGGATGAGGGAAGATGGAGCTGAGAGGAGAAAACCAGCAGTGTGACACATGATGGGAAAAACTTTCTGAACACAATTTTGGTGAAGCCAGGTAGTTCCTAACTTTTCTGTCCTCAGAATTTTTTATGTTCATGGATACCTTCGGGGAAATGCTTGCTACTGCGTAATACATCTCCCTAGTTTCCTGAACAAGGTTATGCATGGCTGCACGTAACTATTGAGCTGCCTACTCTTAGGCTTTTTTAAATTTTTCTGGTGGTTCTCCATCTGCATAGTTATTTTTCAGTATCAATTCTAATTTGGAGTATATATAAGAGAGGGGGAACAGTGAAGACTCAAAGTACATTAAGTTTTCACATGCTTTTAGTTACTTTGAATGCTAATCAATTTTATACATGCTTTAAGAAACTGCGTCTCCTGAGATTTTCAAAGAGCCATGGGACTTCTCTGTGCTTGGACTCAACTGAAAATATAAGACATGTTTATTAGGATCTTAGTTGGTCCTTAAGGAGCACAAGTTAAATTTATAGTTCAGCACTCAAGTAACTAGACTCTAGGTAAGATGGAGACTGTAAATAATTTTCACCACTGTTTCTTTATTTAGAAGCATTGTGTCCCTTTTGCACACAAAAATGCTTCTATTCTGCCAAAGTATTAAAATTTCGGTGAACAAATTATAAATTTCTACACCTGGTAACAACCAAGTAAATAATTCAACTAAGTAAATTTAGTTTTAGATTTAATTAAGTAAATAATTCAGCAACTAAGTAAATAATTCAGTCACTGCTTGTTTTTCTTTGTGGCCATATACTTTTAAATAAGTGATTTAGGAGGTGTATTCCAACAGATGGATTTTGTTTCTGGTTGCTGGAAAGCTGAATTTTTATCTTGTGTTTGTGAAACTCCATCTGAGTTTAAGAAGAAATAAAAGCGTATCACAAAGATAAAAAATTAGAGGGAAAGGTTTAACTACAAATAGTAAAATGTAGTTTAAAAAAGCATCTGCATAGGCTGAACACAGAATTTTGGAATTTTTGTTTGTTTGATGGTTACCATTAAAGCAAAGTATCATCATTTTTCTGAGACTCTTGCACGGTAAAGGATGATAACACTGAGACCATATTTATATCCATTGTTCATTTAATTTTTTAAAAGTCAATACTTATCTGTTATAACATAAAGCCTTGCTGTCTGATACCAACCAACCACATGCCTGGCAGTTTTTGCTCATGGTGGATTTTTCTCTGTTAACTGTGAAAGGAGCTCCTTAAAATCTTTGTTTTGAACAGAAAAGTTCAAAGCCAGTGACTTTGGGTGAAATGAAGAAGTAGCTTTAAATCATCGCAGTTGATCCAGCTCTGGGCAAAGATAAACCTTTTTGATTTACAAAGTGTTGCTTCTTAGCTTGGTCTGCTCTCTCAGGAGTTTTGTCTGAAAAAATAAAATGTGAAATGCACAACTTGGCTTTTAAGTAGAAGAGCTCAAAAATTACAGTTTTCAAAGCTCACTTTGGCTGTACATGGCTTTGGCCCAAGCATACAAACTTTCTTCTGAAGGGAAAAAACCTGAAATCCTTACCAGCTTTAGCAAGCCCTAATACAGGGCTAATGTGTGTCAACCTCAGCAGTGTCAAGGGTGCTTGCTCAGGGAGGTGGGGGTTTGCCCAGTTCCAATGCTTCTGGCTCATGGTTTTGGGAAGCCAAGCTCTTCATTTCCAGAACAGAAATCCCTCTTGCGACATGACACTTCTTTACTCTCCCTTGGAAACAGACTGTGTAATAGAAGCATGCAATTTTACATGGGAGGTATGCAGTCCCATGGTTTGTTCCTTCACCTCAAAGGCAGCTTAAAAAAAAAAAATCTGTCCCTGTGTCTTTTCTCTGAGGCTTTAAGCATCTTTATGTTTAGTAAGTTATTATGCTAAGAAGCCACTGGAAAGGTTTGTGTAATGAACAGTCAATAGCCCAAAACGAAACATTTGCAATATGAAGCTACTTGAACAATTTCATTGTTCTATCTTTTTTTTCCTCATACTAGTAAGGGAGGGATTTTTTTCTCTCCTGACTCAAACATTCTGGAGTTTCTTCAGTATTTATTAAACACTTGGCTCCAAAAGTACACCAAACACTACTAGAGGTGTAAGAGCAATTCCAGTGATAACTATGTGCTCTCAGACCTTTAAAAAAATAAAAACTAAGGCATTTTTTAAGTCCAAATATTTTGTAGTCATCTCACTGCTTTATACTGGAGCTTGAGACAACATTTTGCCGTGAGTGAAAGTGTTACAACATTTACATGAACCCTTAGAAGGATAAATACCAATATGTAGGGTAATTCTCTTAGTGGAAATATATGTGATCTCTATATATGGACTTCATGACAACAATGCAAGGTAAACTATTGCAAATTTCAATATAAACCAGCAGTGTTTGTCTTGCACCCTTTATTCCCCTGTTTCCACTGTAGCTGACTGATGGGCTGTCTTTGAGGAGCAGTCTGAAGCTTGCTTTGTTTTCCTTGCAACTTCTCCCTTGGGCTGCTGCATCCCTTTGTGCTTTATTTATTGGCAATTTGTATGATTAGATTAAGGAAAGGTTAAGGGATCCAGTACCTTTAACAAAAGGCAACCCAACCTTCATAAATGCATAAACATAATATAATTACTTCTCCAATTTCTTGTGTTAAATAAAAAAGGGGGATTCTTCACCAGATAAACTCTGACAATTTTTTTAGAAATCAAATTAAGGCAATTTGCTGACTCAAAGATACGTATGCCAAAGATGAGTATCTGTCCCTCACAAAGCTCAGATTTTAGTTGATATGAAGAACTTCAGCTACTTTGATCACTTGGTGATCCAGATATTGCACCTTGTCAGTCCACACTGATTTCTAACCCTTTCTGACTTTCCACAATGAAAGGAGGTTTTGTCTCTGGTTGAACAATTTAGGATTTACCATTTATTGGTAGCTCAGCTCTCTGTATGTTAGCAGTGGTAAAAGGTATAGTAATAAGAGGATTCGGCTTGTATTTAAAAAAAATAATGTTTAAAAGCCCCAAGCACCCATTTTGCTTCTATCTATACCATTGTAAGAGCTGTACTAGTTAGTGGTAATTCTTGGAAAACGACCTGTCATAAAAGCTTAGCAAGAAAAACCAAAAAGGTAACTTCCTGCCTTTAAATTCAGTTGGTCTCCTTGCATTTGGGGCTTTTTGGTTTCACAAACTAAAGTAAAAGACTCTTAAAACAAAAGAGTAAATGTGATTCTGTTAGACATTGAGATACTGGGTACATCTGTGGTGCACTGTGTTCTGTAGGTGATTTAAAGGAGAGTCTCAATGTCGAGGAGAACCATATCTGTGCAAGTCACATCAGCTTCAATTTTATAATTTTTTATTATTTGAAACTTGGCATATCAATTTCTAAGTTTCTTGTAAGTGGGTTTTCCTGCCTCTCGTATGGAAGAGGAGTTGAGAATCGTTTATCTGGACAGCACCATCCCCTAAGACTTTTGTAGTGCATTAGCAGTAAAGCATTTCACCTACTTTATTCTTCTGTGGTTTGGCATCCATTATTTTTCTTCTTTCTTACTCTGGCTTTGTTGTCTATACTCCATGTTATGATTGGAACTGTTTATTTTTATTATGCCTCACAGGTCTGTAGCTGGCTAATTCTGAGCTTGCTACCTGTAATAAGCTGCCTGTGATTAGAGCAAAGATCAGGGCTTTGCTTACATGTCTCTGCCAGGCTAGTGTCAAAGCACTGGTATCAGAAATGAGGCAAGTTCTGTGGTAAAGATTTCTGTTGTCTTTAGGTTTTTTGTTTGTTTGTTTTTTAGCCATAGACTCCGAACATGATCTCCCAAGAGCCATTAAGCTCTTGCCATGATCACTCACACTTTACCATAAAATAAATACCTACAGCTCCTCTGTTGGCCACAAGACACTTGAAAGGAGCTGCCAAAAGGTTCAGAGCACTGCGTTGGGTGTAATGATGAGCTTCCTTATAATGAGCTCTGTTTTAATGAAGAGAAAGTGTAAATCAGTAAGAAGACTGAAATTAGCTCTGGATAAATTGTACATTACTTACACTAACAAGAGATTAAGCAGAACAGTTTGGGAAAAGTAGATTGCAGTTTTAGTGTTTGCTCTACCTTACTTCTTTCACTTTTGTTAGCTTGGGATTGGGACCTTTTGGCACTTCAGTTTTGACAGGAACTAGCTTACATTAGGAGAAAAATTATGGAAGCAGCTATTGCAGGCATAGGCAGTTCCTGGCTGCCTACCACAACTGCAAAGAAACAAGTTGCAATGAGGATAATCACTGAAGGGCGTGTTCCCTTTGGAAGTTGCCTTTTTAGTGTGTTTATTGGTGGGGTTTTTTTTAAGGTAGTAAAGAGGTAGAAGATGGCGTGTTAGGAGGATTTCACTGGAAGCTAGGGGCACTGACACCTGAGGCCAAGGCCCATGCTCTGCCCTTGACTTGGCTCTTCTGGTCTCCTCTTACTGTCCCCTCTTGTTCCTGCTCCTGCACTGTGGCACACTTTGCTTCTGCCAGCCCAACGTGGCAGCGTTCTGCTGCGACCTGGATCTGACCCAGGGGACTGAATATTCCACCCATAAGGTTTTCTTTTTTATTCTTTCCGGTTTTGAAGGCAGGAAGGTTTGTTTACTTTTTCAGGTTGATGAGTTCTTGGTCTGGTTTGCAGCACAAACCTCAGACACATCAGCCAAAATGAGAGGTGGGAGATAGACCATGGAGTTTTGAGGGTATTGTGAAGCCAGAGCTTCCTTTTCTGTGTTGCTGTAGACAAGGTACCATCCTCTCTACGTTAATTTCTCGTTTTGTGAGATGCAGGGAGAAATACTTCAATTAAAGCAGGCGTTACAAGGTAGATGTTTATTAAAACTGTTGTGTGAACTTCTTAATTTTTGTGGAGTACTCTGAAATCTTCAAGGCGAATATACTATTAAAGGGCTAGCTACTGCTTTCAGCTGTCTTACCACCTGCATCTTTAGATGTTGATGCAGTTAGCTTTGTTGATTTTACAAAGTGCCTTTTCTGGCAAAGGAGATATCCTGCACTCTTAGACACAGAGCTACCCATGCTGGATTTCCAGTCATCATACCAGTGGCTCATATTGTGCTGAGGACTGAAGCTATGTGCTTAGAAAAAGAGGTTTAGAGAACTCACTGATGATGAACCTACACGATTGTTGCAAAGTGACTGGTTTCAGTGAGTTAAGTGAAAGCGTTTTAACTAGTATGTGTTTTCAGCCTTGAATATGGAAGTCTTTATTTCAGTTTAGCTTTACCTCAGTTTCCTTATGCACTTTCTTTGTCTGATAGAGGCCAATACACCCACATACATCTACAAACAATCAACAAAGCAATGAACTGTTGAAAGGGTTTCTCTTGAAGGCTGGGGAGGGATTGATATCGCCAAGACACACTGATACTAACAGGCTCATGGAGCCATATAAATATGTAATTAGTGAAATGAGAAAGTTCATGCTTAGCATTTGGCAACTTGTATCTCTAGTGTGTGCTTCAGTAGACTCCTGTTGAAAATAAGTGTTTCAGGTTTGTGTGGTTGGTTTCAGCGGGGAGGAAAGAGTTGGCAAAGTATCTGGGCTCTGGCTGTGTGAATAATATGTAGCAGTGGTAATAGTTTAATAAAGGTGGAGTTAAGATTCTCTGGGACCTTATATACTAAAATATGACTTATGTTTACTCATGATAACTTTTGCTATGATGTATCCAGATGAAGAATTGGACTTTAAGTCTGTCTTTGTGACTTAACTCCATGCTAAGCTGAGCTGGCGCAAGAGTGAAGACTGCCAAGGGCTCAGGCAGGCCATGAGAAAACCACTGTGACAGCTGCAATTTCAAAGATTGTCTGGACAAATACTATTGCCTATTGCTTGTGTTCTTTGTTGTGTTGTATTGGCATGAACCTAAATAATTCCCCTTCAGCTCAAGAATCAGCCACCCTTGCAGCTGAGCAGTCAGCGAGAATCTGGAGCGAGCCCTTAGGTGAAACAGGCAGCAGATATTTTCTTCACAACTTGATGTTTCAGTCATACAAATAGAGGAGGATCAAAAATGAAAGAAGTTGCAGAAATAGTAATAATGCAAGACCTAAGCTTCAGATTTTTGTCAAATTAAAATGTAAAGAAATCTCTAGTTCCTGGTATTTATTAGCCTTCCACAAAGCAGACAAGGAACTAAATGAGGGCAAAAATGTAATAAACCAAGTGCTCTTCTATTTATCATCAGCTGGCATGGGGCTTATATCTGTTTAAAATTTGGGTTTCTTTTTTGCACTGGAGCAGCTGAGCTCTGATGCAGCCTCTCTGTTTGACTTCACATGGCTGAAAAAAGTCAGAGCAATGGTAGAACCCATGGCTGAACTAAGGCAAAGCACCTTGGCAAGTACTGTGTATAGCCATAGAAGTATAAAAATCCCTGCAGACAGTTATGTCTCAAAGACTTAGATTTTACTGTGTTATATTAATTTTGTGTTGTAAAGTAGTTACTTTGTGACTGAGTTATGTTTTGTTTATACAGTAAGTTATTTTTGTTTTGTTTCTTAGACACCAGATAACTTGAAGCTAAATCTTGCCAGCATAACTGGTTATCCTTTTGACAGCATCTTGAGATATTCATGTGCGCACTACCTTATCTTGTGCTTTATCTGACCTTTATCTGTTGATTTTAATGTCCTTTGTGGTTGGTAGTGACGTGGTTTTGTTATAGACAGTGAGGGATTTTGGCTCCTGTTTATTTCACTGGTTTGTTCACATTCACTCTGCTCTGTCCTCTTGAAGAAAAGATTCCTTTAAGCAGAAAAACACAAGATGATAAATCGTAGCTCAAGTGCACAACAGGAGTTGTGCCTGTGTGAAGTGTTCAGAAAGCATGCTGCATGTGCAGTTACCACTCTCGTGTAATCTGTGAAAAAAAAACTGACAAATGAACTGCTCATCCTGAACAAATGCAGAACCTTTTTTGCCCCCTTTCAGCATGATTTACATCTGTGTGATTTACATAAGGTATTGATATAGGGTAAAGTTCAGCCCTTGCAGATGCTTGCAGAATTGAATCCTCTTGCAAGGCTTGTGATTCCTATCATGAACCAGTGAAAACTAATTAGAAACTTTTAAAAAAAATGGGAAGGAGGATGAGGCTTTGTTGCTCCACTGCATTAAATTGGCTCAGCAGGACCAACCATGTCCTGGAGTAACAGAGAGGCAGAATGCAGAAAGGGAGGACACCAGTTTCAGCTGCGGTGGGTCTGCCTGTGGTGTGAATCGTCACTCACTGCTCTCTGCTCTGCAGGTGGAAGACACCCACTGACACCTGACATATTGCTGGAGATCCTGTCCTATGCCAGCAGATAGTGGAGAGGAACCTGTTAAGGTTCTTCATGAAATCTGAGAGCTGAGTGGAAACCAATGATTTAAGGCAGTTCAAGCTAACCTGGCTGGCTTTGCACTGAAAGGATGAAAGTTCCTGGCTGCATGGTTGTGACCGTAACCTCACTCAATTTGCTGTGCTGAGCACCAGTGTTATTCCTGGTTTTGCAGATTTGTCAGTTTACCTCCGACAGCTTGAACATATGAGAGAGAAGATGGATTGTAATTCTTCTGCATCATACCATGCTAGCTTCTTAATGAGTATTTTCCTTGATGGATGCCATCTGATTTGGCTTTCAGGGACATGAAAAAAAACTATGTGATTTCTCTGAGTGACTGAGTTAAGTTTTCATACAATTCTACTACAGTATTCTCATGGTTGAAAAGTAAAAGCAAGCAGAAACAGGAATGGAGATTTCCTCTCTTAGCTGTATCTGTCTATCCACAGTGGCAGGTGAATGAGAAGACCTCCCTCTTCCCACTGTCTAGGACACAGCATTTGATAAGATTTCCCTCTTGGGCAAGAGTTACATTTAACTACAGGAGTCAAGAAGGAATTGATAGTAAAGTTTCACTATGATTTTTCACAACTCGGTGAAGCCTCTTGTGATATGATGATGGAGCTTGCGATGCTGAGAGCAGCCGATGCTTGGGAGAACCTCTGCAGAACTCAACTCTGCAGAACACATCTCTCCTGCTTTGGCAAGGGTTACAGATTGCTGGGCTACACATTTCCTCTGTGCTGTGTTGGCCCTGCCTGAGCAGCAAGACAGGCAGTGTAAAACTTGAGGTACCTGTGGTATGGCTGTGGAAGGATGGGCCCCTAATCCTTCTGCAGGAAACAGAGAGAAGGAAATTTGCTCTTCTGTAGTGTATTTCCTCTCTTCTAAGGACACCTCATTCTGAAGTTGTTTGCTTCTGCTCAGCAACTGTAAAGAGGGTTTAGGGAACAGGTTCATAAGGTTAGCTAGAAAAATCCCAGTCTAAAATGTCTGATAAATGGTTTTGGCTTGAAACATCTCTGGCTTTTACTGGTATCTTAGTGTCTAATGTAAGACTTCACATTGTGCTGCAGTGTGCCACTCTACCCATCCATGTGACATAGTATATTTTAAAGGTTTAATTTTATGACTTTACTGTAGCTGAAGTGAGTAGTAAACATTCTAACCCTATACCTAGTAAATTTTTTTTGGTGCACAAATAATTGACTATTTTTACAAGCAGCAGTTTTCTTTCTTGACTCAAATGACTTGAGTGAGAAGGGTTTCTAAGGTTGTATTTGGAAAGACTGATGCTCTTTCTGTTTACAGATTTGCCCAGACTTAAGGCATTATAGCTGCAGAAAAAGAAAGGGCTTATTGTAATCCAAAAACCCCAATAGGACAACTGTCATCTTGTACTGCTGACATGTGGTAGATATGCTGCAGAGAACTTTATCATGTGAATGTGAGAAGTGAGATTCCCGTTAGTAAATTCTCCTTAGCACCCAGCATGGAGAGTTGGCAAACTATAGAATAAACATTAATGTAAGCATTTTTTGTTTGCATGCAAAGATTATAATTTGTTCCCTTGAAGAATTACATTCATGTTATATCCTGCTCTTAGCAGAGCTCATGGCAGTTGTAATTTGTCAAAATTTGCCTTCTTTATGAACTTTGGGTTTGCTGACAAATTAAATTCAAAATTAATAAACAAGAAATTGAGTTTACACTCTTTTGCCGCCAGCATCCTTCCCCAAAGATAGTTAGCCTAAGCATGAAGTTTTCAAGAGAGGTTCATACCCTCTTCTTTTATGGGAGGTGTTTTAATGAACCACCTGAAGGCAGAGAGTAAGCAAAATTACTTCCTTTTTTTCCATCAGAATTATCACTTAGGGCAAATGTTTTCAAACAAACATTAGAAGTCTCTTGCTATGTTTACAGTTTGGGAGGAGGGCATTCACAGGTACTGTTTTTTCCTTGTGTAACTTTTACATCCAGTCTCTGTGAAAAGCATAGAGAGATTTCCATGGCATAAAACAAACACATATATATAAATATGCCAGTAGATAGAATTTCTTTAATCAAATAATGTGTGCCCTGTAGCAACCTTAATCTGGCAAGGAGCACTGAAATTAAAACTAACTGAATTGATTTTCAAGGTAAATAGGTGAGGTTGAGGGACATAGCAAGATTTATTTATTTTATTTATCTCCCTATTGTAAATCATACTGATATAAATGGTAATGATTATCTTTAAAAAAAACACAAAACAGCTGTTTGAATGCTGTGTCAGCCTCTGGAATATTTCCAGTATTAAGCCTGAGATACCATAGCTGTGCATACCTGCGGTCCTTGACCTGCAGGTCTCGGTTCGACCCGCACTTCCCTTACGCAGGATCCTGTGCATGTGTCAGGACAGAGCTGAGTGACGTGGGGAACGAGGCAGTGCTCACAGCTCTCAATGTCAACAGCCTTTTTGTCATCCAAGGGGGACTCTGTTTCTGTTCTTTCTGGAAGCACCATCCCTTTTCCTGGACCAGAAGGGAAGAGTGTGGAGATTTCAGCGCTCAGGGGAGGGCATCGGCTCATGGGAGCTCCCATGAGCTCTCAGCTGCTGAGTCTGGTTTTGTGGCTTAACTGTGACACTGGTGATCATGACCCTGCCTTTGAGATCTGGCACCATGGGATGATGCTTGCTTGTTGTTGGAATACTGAGAGAGAACAAAGCAGCTGACAAGAATCCTTCTGGGAAGAAAGAAAAAAAAGGGAGAACAATACAAAAACAAAAACAAAAACAAAACCACAAAAAAACCAAAACAGCCCTCAATATTCAGTTTGCGTTTAGATGGATTTTTTTAATTTTTATTTATCTCACCTGCGATGTTCTCTGGGTGTTATGGTAGCGTAAAGGTGACATTACGCTTCCAGAAACTATAGCATGCTTGATACAACCCTAGCCCAGGTGTGACAGAAGCACAGGAAAGGCTCAGTCTCAGGGCAGATGATTTGAGTGAGCACAGAGAAGTATTTGCTTAAAACTTCACCAGCCATTCACTCTGATGCATGAATTGCTAATTTTCAATATTCTAATATTCTTTTGCTATGTTTTCTGGTCTAGCATAACCATTTTTCTTGTCTATGCCTGCTCAAAAATTTGTAACTGCTTTTGCCCTTCTTGTAGGTATCTCTACCATTACAATGTTATTAAAGTGCTACAGCCATCTCAACGTGTCTATGTTATCTAAACTGAAGCCAGCCTCACACAGAACCATATATTTTGTAATGGACATGTAATTTTGCCACATTTTTAAAACTTTTTGATTGCTATTAGGCCTCTTTTTGGATGACTTAAGAATCTGGAAAAGATAGCTTGGAAACGTCTGTACAATTGACTACTACAATGACCACAGTTGTGTTTAGTGTGTGTCTATATGCCAGATAACCTCTGGCAACACAGAAGGGAAATTCTATGGATGACTTCAAGAGGCTTTCTAAACTAACTTGTGCCCTCCTGGTCACACATAACCAGACCTTCAGAGTGCCTTGTAAAGACTACCTACCTTCTGAAGCACCTGAGGGAAGGTTTGTGTTAGGAAGGCTTATGTTTAAGGACAGCTGTTGTGTTGGTACTTGTTATTGGGCAGGCACTCTTGGGTTTATTAGGGTCCTAAGTTTTTTCAGAAGTTTTTTTTTTTTTAACCTTTACACAGCAGACTTAGATAAAAATGGCATTCCCAGAACAAGTTTAGAATAAAGTGAAACCTTGCTTGTGTCTTGAGCCTTTCATGTGTTCTGTGACAAGTTTATAAAGCCAGGGGTTTGTATATTTGTGTACGTAGCCATGCAAACACACATGTGTTACTGTCATGATGCAGCCAGTTTTGGTCATGGTCTGTGGCAGCAGAAGGGGTTGTACTGAATATAGTCTTGGCACGATGAGCTTGAGGCATTCTAAAAATGCACATAATGCTTAATGTCATGATCTGCTTTTCTGTTAGGCTGTGCCTTTATTGGCATGAAGGCGAAATGTGGTGGGTGTGCTGAACAGACAGACCAGCCCTATCAGGTGAGATAGGAGTCCCACCTATCTGGGTACCCAATCTCCAGGAGTTGCATGTTGGTGGGAGAACAGAAGAACTGGGCAAACACACGGATTCTTCCATGGATTAACCTGCCATCCTTCAGCAAACTTGAGTTCAAGGACTTCCGAGGGCAGAGGTTGCATTTCTGCACTTGGCCACTGTTCTTTTAAAATGCACTTAGGCGAGTTTTTATGGGAAGGACAGTAAGCTAGGTTTGCTTTAAAATGAGTGCTCCTCTTGTTGAACTGAGCTCTGAATTTACATTCTGTAGTGTTTGGCTCTGTATAGCTGGTTGCCCAAACAATACCTGAACGATGAAGCCAATTCTTTGTAAGATTTTCAGCCTACATGTTCATGCAGCCACAGTGTAAAAGATACGAATGTTTTGGCAGATACTTAAAGAGGGTGGTGGTGTAGGAATTTGGAGTACAATGATAAAGAAGAAATGATCTTAGGTGATCTTGTCAGGTGATTTGTCAGGTGATCTTAGGGGTAAGGATCTCTAAAAAAAACAAGAATATTTTCTCCCCAGGTTTGGGATGGGTGTGTTTGCTGCGTATCTCGGGTGTACGGCTGTGGAGGGCAGTCTTCCGTGCATGCCATGCACCTTCCCAGCATTATCCAGAGGGGCTGCCAAAGGCCAAGGGATCTGCCCCTCTCCTCTGCAATGGCAGTGCTGTCCTCTGGCTGGCATCCCAGGAGTGCTGGGTCTGCACAATCTCTCTGCCTCTTGACCAGAGACAGTCAGGGTCACAGACGTGAATATTATCTTTGTGACACTGCAGGCCAGCAAACAGATAAATTTCTTTTTTCTTTTCTCTTCTCTCCTTTTCTTTTCTTTTCTTTTCTTTTCTTTTCTTTTCTTTTCTTTCTTTTCTTTTCTTTTCTTTTCTTTTCTTTCTTTTCTTTTCTTTTCTTTTCTTTTCTTTTCTTTTCTTTTCTTTTCCTTTCCTTTCTTTTCTTTTCTTTTCTTTTCTTTTCTTTTCTTTTCTTTTCTTTTCTTTCTTTTCTTTCCTCTTCTTTTCTTTTCTTTTCTTTTCTTTTCTTTTCTTTTCTTTTCTTTTCTTTTCTTTCTTTTCTTTCTTTTCTTTTCTTTTCTTTTCTTTTCTTTTCTTTTCTTTTCTTTTCTTTTCTTTTCTTTCTTTTCTTTTCTTTTCTTTTCTTTTCTTTTTTTCTTTTCTTTTCTTTTCTTTTCTTTTCTTTTCTCTTTTCTTTTCTTTTTTCTTTTCTTTTCCTTTCTTTCTTTAATTTTATTTTTTCTTTCCTTTTTTCTTTCCTTTTTTTCTTTCCTTTTCCTTTCCTTTTCCTTTCCTTTCCTTTCCTTTCCTTTCCTTTCCTTTCCTTTCCTTTCCTTTCCTTTCCTTTCCTTTCCTTTCCCAAGGAATGTTTCATGCAGTCAGTTGAATGTAGAAACACGGTATCAGATCTTTCAGGAGCTGTTCCCCTGAGGGGATGTTGCATCAGCTCACCCGCCCCACAGGGCAGAGTCAGGCAGGACACACATGTGTGCATGCACTTCTGTCTGTATGTGCACGCACATGCTAGAGTCACGGAATGGCCTCTTTTGCCTTGATGAGTCCCTTGTGTCTTCCCTCTGATGTTAGCTAAGCCAGGGAACTCCTCTTTTTTCCTGTATCCTAGTCCAGGAAACATGCCCTGGACATTTTTCAGCTGAGTTCATTTACATACAGGAAAGCAGCCCAAAAACTCCTCTTCAAACAGTATTAGAAAGTTTTACACTGGTTTCAGGTGTGCTGTTTTTCCTTTTTTTTTTTTTTTTAAGGAAGCAGTAAAGAGAAAAATACACAGCACAAGCAACTTTGCCTTAAGAACAGGTGTATAAATAAATATGTGTTAAAATACAACATCCTAAAATATATTTATTTGCACAACTTAAAGCAAGAAGGCTCTGATATTGCTGTATTTTTCTAAGTTTTTTCCACGTCCTGTTTTGTGATAAAGTTGAACAAGAGACTTATTTTTACACAGATCCATCTTGAATTGCACATGGGTGAAGTTCTCCCCTCCTTTGCAGAGTCACAGCCCCAGGAGGATCCATGCAGTAAGGGCTTAACAGGGTGGCTGCAGATCAGGGTGTGCTCCTTGGGAAAGGAGACCAAGAGAAGCTGGCCCTTGGTCTGGCTGAACAAGAAGGGCACACTCTTTTAAAAGAAAAATAAAATAGATAACCAAGCAGGCAGGGTCTTGCCACCAAAGCGGTAGGAAAAAGTGAAGAATGTTGGCTTACTGTAGGAATGAGTATCAGCTGGCACAAACATATTTTGTTGGAGTTAAAAGACATTTTAGTGCTTCAGTTGAAGTAGGGCAGGTCGTTTTGCTGGAGCCTGATCATTTCATCAAAGATTTTTTTTTTTTTCTGGTTTTGCCTGTTTTGCACATGACTCAACTCAAAAACAGGGGCTGGTTTGATCCTGTGTCTGTAGTGTAAACACTACATGCAGGCTTTAGCCTGGCATATTGTACTGTGATATTTTATTTGCAGTTAAAAGTATAGAAAAGAAAAACAAAATGTGCAATGATTCCTTTATAAGAAGTCAGTCAGCAGTCCTTATTTAGGCTCATATTTCTCAGGTTATCTCATTTGGCTGTAAAATTCCTATTCCTGCTTCTGAAACTCAGTATGCTGCTTCCAGACCTGAGAATAGCAATGCCATTCTTTGTTAAACAATACAGGATATATTTAAGCCCTTGATTGACTTACAGTTGTTCAGTTGTTTGGTTGGGAAATGTGTGTGTAAAGGGGCTGTTTTACCTTTTTTTTTTTTTTTTTTTTTTTCAATAAACATGTCTCCCTACTGGCTAATTTTGCTATTGTTCTTGGAATGTCATTCTCACTTTAAACATCAGGATTTTTTGCTTTGCCAAGACTGAGATTTCCGTGACAGCATGCCTTCCCCCTTCTGTCTCTCACCATTTTTCTCCAAAATCTGCATGCTATCACAGGTATTTTCCCACAACTTCAAAAGCTTTGTTTCTGCTTTTCTCATCAGAGGAGGGCTGGGTGCAATAGTGAGAGATGCCCATGCTCCAAAATGTTTCTTTCACTTGCAAGTGTTTTGCTTCTGCAGAGCTCTTTAGCTGAAGTGGGTTCTCCAGGAACTGGCCCTTCATGTGTGACTGTAGGACACAACCTCACTGCAGCCAGGACTCTTTCCAGTTTTTAAAGGTCATTGATAGCCCCCTGTTTTAGTGGGTGTGTTTAAATCAGACTTGTAGGAGTTTTTCTGTGTTTGATAGTGCCTCAAGCAATGAATCAGATTGCAGGTGTGTTTCCTTAGGCCCTCTAGAAAAATACAGATCTTGTTCTTGTTCCAAAAAAATTGTTCTTAGACTTTATTTCTGTAATTTGTCTTGTATTTTCCCCTTTATTTTCACTTGGGTTTTCATTAGTTTAAAGGAACTGTGCTCTTATTACTGTGCAACTAAAAGAGTTGTGGTAGGTAGACTTGTCTTATTGGATTGGTAGATGTTGAAGTACTTGAAAGAAACACAGAAGCAGAGCTGTGTGTACTTTTTTTTTTTTAACAGTAAAGGCTTTCATCTTTCCACTATGCCTCTGCCATTTCTTCTATCTAAAGCAGAAAAGGCTGTTTCCCTCTAGAAGTAAATGTTCTTTGAAATGGAGAAGAAAACCTAGAAAATGCTGGACCTGTGTAGCCTCTGAAGGCTAATGGGATCACAAAGAAGCAATCCAGGGGTTTATCCATCCCATTGCATTACTGAGTCTGCTCTGACATGTCATCATCCCTCTTACATGAATCCAAAGAGGAATTTTGGGCATGTCCAGATAGTGTGATAGTATCAAAATGCTCACGAGTGTGTTCTGGTGATTAATTGTCTTTGCAATGGTTCACTGGAATAAAACAAACCAAAAGTTAAGCAGTGACCTGGAGACGACCAGGAGAAGATTTCAGTATCAGAATTAGAAAGTTTTGCTTGTTCTGCACTGTTGTCTTTAAAGTATTGTTGGAATATTAAGATTGTTCTTGATTATAAAAGAAAAAAATTACAAGGTTAAGGAGATGTTGAATTTAAATGTTAATGCTCAGAGATAGGTATTTGTTCTTGCTACTATGCTTCTGAAAAACACTTGTGAGTGTGTATGTGAACAGACACTCAAAAAAAGCCCTTGCCAATAGCAAATGCCAAACCTCTATGGGAGAAAAGGCTAGTGTTCTTAATAATCTCTACTAAATGTTGAACAGTGGGTTTAAAAACTGAATTTCTTCTTTAAAGTTTCTCTGATAATCCTCCAAAGTTGAACCAGCCAACCAAATACCCCATACCTTGGTCAGAAATTCTCTCTGAGCTCAAATTTTTTAACACATGGCTCTCAGCTGCTTGGGCAGATGCTGCAGAGCTCTTCTGGCCTGAGAACCAGCTTCTCCTGATACCTCAGGAGTGGCAATGCCCTGTGTAAAGTGGCAGAGTAGCCACACTTCTTACCTTTCCACCACAGGCAGAGGAGTTGTTGGTGTAACCTGTTGCCTCAGATCTCCATTTTGTCATGGTTCCTAGGAAGAAAATACAGATTTAGACACCTTCTGTACAACAGAATACTGTGCAGATTTCCTCCCTCTTCAGTGGCACATTGTGGTCCTCACAGTCATATGGACAGGGGAACATCTTCATCCTCCTACAGAGTTCTCTAGGTTGGAGGAAGGATTTGACCTCTTGTGCTAGGAAATTTTAGGTAAACGTGAGGTGCATGTGTGAAATAATGGACTTAGGATTGTTAGTATTCAGTAGTATGTTTCTAGTGTTCTTCATTAATAGGTCAGCTGAGTTTGATTGAAAAAAATGATTGAATGATTGAAAAAAGACTTACTAAAAATGGAGTTGGAAATACCATGATGTCACTGTAGAAATTCATGGTATATTTTTAGGTTAGAATTTCAGTCCCCTAAATCAAAAATATGTAGCAGAAGTGGAAATGTAACAGAGAAGAGTGACAAGGGGTGGTGTGGAGCAGCTTCCCTATGAGAAATTACGAAGAGGATTCTTCACCTTGAGCAAGCAGTGTCTGGGAGAGGATGTGATAAAGGTCTGTATTAGGAAGTGCATTGGGAAGGATGGTTGCTCACTGCCTCTTAATAAGAAAGCAAGAAGTGGGGGGCAGCAATGTAACCACTAGGTGACAGATCAAAACAAATGAAAGGAAGTGGTTTCTCATATGCATGTGATTGGATTGCAGAGCACTGTGGATGCTGCAGGATGTTGTGGATGCTGTAAATGTACAAACGGGTCAAAAAGAAGGCACATAAGTTCCTGGAAGAAAAGTCTACCCAGGACTGTTAGCTGTGAAGACATCACTTCTGTCGTAGGAAGTCCCAAAGCTGAAAAGAGGAGCGTGTTCTGGAGAACTTCCACTACAGTCTTGAAATTTTCTTATTATCTTCCTCAAACATCTGTTATTAGCTGCTGTAAACTAAAATAATACGGGATAAGTGGGCCTCTGATCTCACACCAGTACAAGCCATTTTTGTTATCTCTAGCGTTCACCAGGAGTTTTAATATGATGTCACATTGCAGTTTGCTTGCCTTCCCTTTTTTCACCTTTCAGAATCCCTCTGATAAATCCCTGGGCTTTCTGGTGGCTCCAGCCATCCTCCCTCAGCCACCACAAACTCTACGTGCAGTTTAGCACTGGGAAAAGAGACAAGTCATCTGAGTAATGAGCTGGTGGCTGCTCAGACACAAGCTGATACATGGGCTAAACACACAGATTGGAATTCTTTCATAACTTCTTGATTATGAAAAGATAACCCTGATATTTATAACTCCCCAGTTACTTGTAACAACCTCATACTGTGTGTGGGGGGAGTGTTTTTGTATTTGTTTTTAAGGCAACTCTCTAGCTTAATGCTTTATTTCTTGCAGTGTTTTTTTCAATAGGACTTTAAATCTTTTAAAAATTGCATTGTGCCCAGCTTCCGTGCTAAGTGGTAAAAAAGCTGGAGTAGATTTTTAGGAAATTCTCTCAAAAATATTCACCCTACAAGCTCAAGACATGGTTTAATGCCAGTTTGTGTGTAAATGCAGCCTGTGAGTTGAATTTTATGTTTGGTATTGCCAAAGGTTAAGTTTTGTCATGACGAATTGTGATCTAGAATGTGACCCAGCAATTTCAGGTGTTTTCTTTACTGTCGAATCAAGTGGCTGGAGAGTTTTGAGAAACTTGCCTACTTTCCAGTCATGGTAATGCCAGGTATTACAGTAATTTCCTTGAGGAGAGCTGGATTTGTTTTGATATCCATCTATGCTTCCCTGCATCAGAAGACCCGTACATCCTCTTCAGTCAGTACATGGTGCACTTCCCTGCAAAGGTGAGAGCACTGAGTGGGTGATACAATAGTGCATGGTGTTAACCACAAGCTTTTTAGAGCAGAGCTCTTCTTAAATGTGAAAATTTCCATGTAACTTTTTTCCATGCTACAGGGTGTCACATTTCAAAAGGCAGTGCTGTGGCCAGCCAGTGGTTAGTTTATGTGATTACGTTGAAATTAGGAAAGCGATATAGTGATAAAAATGTTGGCTTTGTGTACCGTAATTTCTTGCTGGAGTGATTTCTTACAGTTGCAAGTAATTTCATTGAAAAATACAGTATAATTTTGCAGCAAGAGTTTATTCTACAATAGGGATTACTTTTTTTCCTGATTTCCTTAGGATTTGTTTTTTACTTAAGGTTGAGTGACAAATGGTAACCCTCCAGCTTTTACCAGTATTTACATTTAATACCTACGTATTCTTTTTACATGTGGAATGAGTCCTCAAAGAAAATATTTTTCCAATGTGTAAAAATACCAGTGTCTAGCTCTTCACAGATAAAATGCATCAGATTCTAGAGGTAGGTTTTTAGACATAGCTTGAGTAGGTTTTTATTGTTGCATCTGCTGCAGAGTGGCTGGTTGTAAGCGCTGAAGCTACATTTCTTCAAAATCTGTCAGAGTTGAGAATTGTGTATTTGATATACAGGACTCTGGACATTGGTCTAGATGATTAATCCTGTTTCCTTAAAGAAAATCAACCTGTTTCTTCAAGAGAACCTTCAAAGAGTACAATCAACCTTGAGAACTTGTCCCACAATAATCTCTTGCTTTGAATAAGATAATTTCAAAGAAAGAGATAACCAGATGATTTTTGGTTTCTGGCTTTGAGGTAGGGGCCAGGCATTATGAAAGTGTGAGCTCATGAACACAGTGTTCATACAGATAGTTCAAGCCATGGTAAATGAAACCAATGGAGGCTCACATGCAAGTGGTGAGATTACACAGTAATGGATGAAAATTCTGTGTTTGGGCAGTCTCTAGGCATGGCAGAAGTCATATTCTTTCCAAATGACTTTTTGATTTGAGCTACCTATTGGGAAGATAGCTATTGTTCTTGGGGGAGGTGGTGGCAGGGATTTGTCTGGACTTGGGAAATGTAATTTTTTTAAAAAAATTATCATTACTGTGGTGCTCAGGCATTTCTTAGACATGTTATAACTTTTCACAGATAAAAGACTACAGATGACACTCAACCCCAGTCAGGAGGCAACATGAACAGCTTCTTCCATATTGGACAAAATCAGCAATTCCTAGGAAGTTAGAGGTGGGCCCTGTGTGGCATTCCTATGGAGGATGACTCCTCGTGTTTCTGGGCAGCAGAATAAGGCTCTGGCATGCTCTTGCCATGCATGTGCTACTGCTGCTTGGCTTGGTGGGCATTAAACCTTTTTTACACAGAAACCATTGTTCTCTGACTTGAAATTAGCCTGTGTGTAATTACAGTGTGTTGTAGGTCATTGAAATGCTAAGTGTTCAGTTAATGCCATGTACTCTTCAAAAAAGGCTCTAAGCATTTTACACTTCATAAAAGAAAAGAAAAGCAAGCCCAATAAAATACCCAGGGAGAGCAAACAACAACAACAACAAAAAAAATGTTCTCTAATTTAAAGTGATCCAGAGTCATCTCGAGTTCATGAACCAGCACCGCCGTTTGATGTCAGCAGAAGGGAGCGGAAACGTGTGGTTTGAGAGCAAGCTGCTGCCACAGAGTCACAGCCTCTGCCTGGCTGAGCCTCTGGATGCTCTGCAGACCTGCTGACTATTCAGCAACAGGATGAGACCCTGCCTCACGTTGAAGCTTCTCCTACTTTATACCGTGGCGTGCTGTAAGCTTATGCAGTGGCTTTTCTCTCATGCGGCGATGGACCGCTATTAACGGAGAAGCGGGCAAGGACATCTCCTGCCTCTGCTCTGCCAGAGATCTGTTTCATCATAGGAGGGAGGAAGAGAAAAAGCAAGCTACGTCCTTTGAGGGAGAAGCAAGCTGCTGCTGGAAAAGAAAAAAAAATAACATTATTGCCTCATGTTCCTTTAGCATGTGACCAGTTACGGCAATTGCTGATGGTCTGCATACCAGGAAAAAAATGTCCTGTAGTATAAAAAGCTCACAGTCTCTGCTTCAGGTCATTACAAGTGACCTTTTCTCTAGAGGCATTTATTAAGGAAGTCAACTACAAATCCAACATTTAAATATACTTTGCTGAGCAAGAAGAAAATCAGGGATTACAAGAGAGGTTTTGTTTTTTCTATGTCTTCAGTGAACTGAATTTTCTTTCAGTTGTTTCTATGTGATTTGCTGAGTGAGATGATGTCTCTTTGAGAATCAGCTTTTCAATATAATGAGTCAGATAGAAAAGAAGAAATTCAAGGAAGACTTGAAACGCCCATTTAAAACTTTGTCTGTTAAGAGGATGCTGCAGAGTGGGGCTGCTTCAAGGTGCAGAGAATATCTGCAGATATAGAGATGGTTGAGGTGGTCAGTTGGTGTGTCAGGCACAGGGGCAACACATGCAGATCACGACCACAGAGATTGCTTGAGGAAGTGAATTTTTTGTTTCCCCTACTGTTCCAGCTTGATAAGCTTTCTTTGCCCTGCTCTGTATTTTTCAAGCAGGCAAAAAGAATGAAGTCATCTGTGTGTGTTACTAACATGGTCGGTTGCCTTTGTTGAAAAGAGAACAGTATGAGCAATACCTGACAGTAGTGCAGAGTTTTCTACCACGGTAATGGTCAAAATTGCCATCCTGCAGAGCTTGTTTGAGCTGAGAAATACTAAGAAAAAATTTCTGGATAAGGACAGAGTTTTCATATTATATTAATAACTCTGTTCTTTACATTGAATAATATATATAAAAACTTCAATAATGCATAATATCATTATATATTATATAGATAATATATTTTATTTATATCTATATATAGCTATAAAATATTTATATTTGGTCATCCACATGTACACAAAATAGTGATCTTATTATAGACAGGTTTTTTTCCCATTTATTTAACTTAAATTTGTTAGTACTTGTATTTGTTAGTACTAGTATTTATTGCTGGTCCTTTAACTTTCCTATTGAGAGGCATCTGTCAATTGACAAATAGGGAAACATAAGTAGACTGCTGTGATTATTCTTCTGTTTACTGGGAAGTCTCTTGACACCTATGCGGGTCTAAACTAAATGATTCATTAAGGAAAGTGTTTTTAGTGAACTAATTTTAGATAAGAAATGGGTGGGCTTCTCCTGAAAGTGTACGTACGTCCCTTTTTTGCTTCGTGAAAGTGCTTAATAGCCATTAATTTATTCATTACCCTTGTAATAATATGATGCAAACTGGGCCAAGAAAGCTCTCTTTGGTCGTAAAAGTACTCAAGGCCTGGAATGCATAGGCATAGCAAAACCATGGCTCATGTAATTTGGGTATCAGTAAAACCTACCTGCCTTATAAAAAAAAAAAAAATCTGGTCATATATATGTATAGGAAAATAAAAACCATAAACTGCAGAGTTCCTATAAATTATTTGCTGCTAACATCAGTATTTTTTTAGAGAATGAGATGATTTAGATCAAGCAAACATTCTTCTGACTCTAGTGACGTAGCAGTCTCGTGTTCAGAGAGATTTCCTGTTTACTTTGGGTCTGAACACAGACTTCTTCAGAAAGTAGGTGCTAAAATTTTCATTCCACATCTGCATATAAAGACAGCTCAATCTGTTCTGACATCTGTAGCCTCCACCAGATCTTTTCTCCAGAAAAAAAGGGGTTAGTGACTCTTTAAAAATCTCATAAGATCAGAGATGTCTTGATTTGCTGACCAAGCTAATTCCTCAGTTTTAAAGCCTGTAATGCAAAAAATAACCAGGCAATGTCAGTTTGGCAGCCTCGTGAGCCACTGTCATGCTTTTCTTAACTGGGACCTTTGTTAGTAAATTCACCCAGAGTTCAGGGAATGAATGTCACTTGGGGGTACACTACTGCTCACTTAGATCTGAAGAGTTCACAGATAGCAGTGGGGCATCATGGTGAAGTTCAGTTTTACACTATAACTTTTCATGAATTTCCTATTTCAAATCATAACTTCCAGGAGTGTTCACAGATAGAAGCCATTGTGTTTATAATTTCTGTATATAACTCATTAAGTTGCAAGCTTAGTTTTGAATGTATGCTTTTTTCTAAAAGGCAGAGATCATCTTCCTGTTGCATTGTTTTCCTAATTATAAAAAACTGGGGATTATATTTAATAATTTGCTGCAACTCTTCCTATCATTTTGAAAATATTTATGCATTAATTTCCATTTAGCTATTCACTCTGTAGAGAACAAAGGAATCCACTAAGAAACAGACCAAGGAAAAGATTTTGTATGAACCAAGATCAGAAAGAAGCATTAAGGACTGAGACCAGAAATGAGTATTTTTGAGTGGCATTTGTTTTGTGTAGAGAGACATTGTCAACCAGGTGCCTTGAGTTGCCAAAGAGTGGGTGTGAGTCCACCTGTGCCTGATTAGGACAGGCCCCTATTGGGCATGAGCAAGACCAGGGGGCCAATAAAGGTGGGACACACACCCACAGAAGGGACCTCAGCTCACTCTGGTGTGAGGCATGGAGAGGCCAGCATCTCGTCGAGCCTCTGGAGCAAGAAAGGCTCTTCCCGCTACACTTCTACCCTGGAAGCGCTGTGTGGTGGCTGGAGTCCTGGAAGAGACCAGCAGCTCGTCGAGCTTCAGGAGCAAGAATGGCTCCTCCCGCTACAGTTTTGGTTTTGTTTCCTTTTTTTTTTTTTTTTTTTAACTTCATGTGGTTGCATTTTAAGAAATAACATCATAGATGTGAAAACTTGCTTCATCTCAAAAATGTGACTCCTGAACTTTCTGGACACTGAAGTCCTGAGGTTACTTCTGAACCCAGGTCAGCTGAGGTTTGCTTCCAAGGCAGGAAGCCTTTTTTCACTCAGATGTGATACAAATCTAATGGTAGAAAAACACAGCCTGTAGTAAAGTCTCTAAGTGAATTTTCTTTCTGTTTTAATAATCTCTAGAAAATGAGATTACTGATTGTTTTGTTAGCTGACTTCATTAGATCTGTATCCTGTTAGTATAAAAAGTGTACTTCTAAATGTATGATTGTGATACTAGCATATGAAAAAATCCCAACACTGAGCATTAAATTATTGTGTATTGAGAGATTCTGCAACCACTACCTTAACCTGCTAGGCAAGAAACTGATATATATGAAGCTGGTTTAGAATTTACATTGTCATTGGAAACCAAAACTAGGTCTTGGAGAGAACACTTATGACAGCAGCAAACACAGGCAAAATAGTGTGCAGCATAATGTGGGAAAAGATGTTGCTTTTAGAAAAAGAGGCCAAATAGCAGAAAGAGCAGCTTGCTGCTGGCTGCACTGAGAATGAATTCAGGTCCCTGGGAACTACTCACTGGAGAAAAATGTCCTGGTGTGCATGGGTCTGCTAGGTCCAGCAGAGCTGATGCTCTGAAATAACAAAGAGCAGGATTAATGATCTTCTGTTCATGGCTTATGCCTCAGTACCTGTATGCAGGGTTTTCTGATACTCTTGGTTCTGCAACATGGAAACACCAAATAGTGGTTGTGTGGAGCCGGATGGGGTTGACAGGGCTTGTCAGCTCAGCTGGCTTCCAGGTGTAAGTTGTCCCTGGGTACAGTGGAGCTCCACTCACCCAGAGCCATGAACCAGTAGGGCTGATCCAAGCTGAAGGTCCCTATTGGGTGATTTATTTGCAATTTGGGTAACTCACTTTTTGAGTTGGTTTAGTGGTAGCAGTAGAACAGGAGGGAAAGAAATATAACACAGCACACTTTTTAAAATGGTGCCTGTAGGTGGTTTAACTTTCTATGGACTTGATGCTACTTAAATTATCTTTTTCCAGGCAAAAATTGCTTCTCAAGAATGAAGATGTTCCTGTTATCATGAATACATACTTTAGTCAGAAGGTGCTAATCCGTGAACATTCAGAAACAAGAGAGAAGACATGTGGTCTTACAAAGATGCTCATTAGGAAGAACATTGTATCTTTGGCACAAACCTTCAGACTAGATGACCCTGATGATGACTTATGCCAGAAATCTTTAGATAATCAGGTAAGATCCATTTGGTTCACAGTTTAACACTTGGTAAAAAGTTGATGAGCAGATGTTGGAAAATCGTAACAAAACCAAAAATTATAAATTACTGACCTGTTCAGTTTCCTCTTTCATTTAGCCAAGGCTGAATACTACGCAGTGTTTATTTTAATAAGATTTTCTTAGCAGAGGCTTTTGGCCTATCGAGATGCTGAACTGCTGTGAAGTTGTTTTGCTGAAGTTTCACTACTGTGCTAAATAGTAATTCTAACTTGGGTTTTCATTTATTTTTCTCTTTTTCTATATAGCTGAATGGCTAAGCTATATTTGAAAAAGAAAAAAAAAAGCCAAAACCCTCTGTTTTCTACTAAATCACTCAAGCTATTATTTTAAATAAACATTTCCTTTCACCACTCCTGTTTCTTAATTCACTTCCTAATCAATCCTATCCTTTCTTAAAGCATCTATTGGTAACACCACCCGCCTTTGCTAACACTTCAGTTTGTTTTCTTTCCTATTTTGACCTGGTTTATATTAAAATGACTACTGACTGTGCATGTCTCTAGCTGTGGTTGTACAAGCTGAGGTATTTTAACTGGCTTTTTGATAGTTTAGCCCAGCCCTTTCTGAAAGTAAGGTTCTTGTAAAGGCTTTATATTGGCCAGTCAAAGTCATTCTTAATATTTGAGAGCTCTGGCCCTACAATTTGAACAACACCAAGTGTCAACATTTTGTGTTTACTTTATACATAATTCCCATTACAGGCCTGGGAATGAAAAAGTTACATAAATCAAATTGCAACCTTCTTTCTTGCTTCAGCTCTACCTTGTCAAAAGCTTCTACTATGGTAGAACAATTAACTTGTTCCTCTCATGGTTCCTAACAAATAAAACCACTTAATTTAAAAGTCAGTTGACAAGTTTTATTGTAACTGCTTTGTAGACAAAGGGTTGTGTTGTACAACAATTTCCTTTTAAATACTGCAAATTCTCCTTCTCTACTGGTGGATAATATTTATGGCATAATCTGTAACACTCTGAAAACTTTTCTTGGCACTCAACTTTTTGTAAAAATGGCTTTCATTACGAAAACAGAAATTTGGCTGGTGCTGGGAAGGAGCCTATAGTTATAGACCATGCTAGTCCCTATTTGCATAGAATTTTTTCTAAAAGTGATGTATTTTATAATTGAAATTAATGAAATTACTAATTTTGATTAAGGTAAAATGTAGCAACATTTTATTAATAAAATTTATTTTGAAAATTTGGAATATTTTATTCAAAAAATATGTTTTAGAAACAGTGAAATAATAATTTATGTTTGTACTTTAGAGTTTAATACTTGTCATTATTCATCTAATTCTTTCACATTGAAATTTTAGATTGAAATGTATTAAGTCTGAAGATAACTTATTAGCCACCTGTTTTATTTCAAGTTAGCCTGTATTCCTGGAAGCATTCAATAAGGATCTTTTTTAGAAAAGGGAGGAAGGGAGGAAGGAAAGAACATCAAAGAAGTGAAAATGTAACTCAGTTCAAGAGGAGCAATTATAAATATTAATATAAATTTTGTTTTCCTGATGGTGTCACCATCATCTCTTATGGGTTGAGTTAGGTCAGTCCAGACCACTGTTATATACAGGAGGGCTGTGTGCTCAACTCTCTTCAGTGTCAGTGATAAATCTGTACGTTTAAGTGCAGTATTTTGAAACTGAAGTTGCACTTCATGCAGTAATTTTTCATCCTGATGGTTTACTCTTTCACACTGCATTGTTCCAGGGTTCTGGGAAATGCTCTATTAATGGGTTTTTCTTCACCAGGTTGCTTCTGCTCCACAAATCCGTAACAACGGTGACTGGAAAGAGTGTAGCTTGGCACAGAGTGCTGTCAATGATTCTCTGCTTGAAATGGTGGAAAACCAGGGAGCAATGGGATGGAGAGAGGTGCAGGTACAAGTCGTTATCCAAAGGGTGTACTGTTTGCCTGCAAAAGAAGGTTGCAGGACCCACGTTCAAGGAAACAAGGCTCTTTGTGAAGCACCCATCAAAAGTTTGGATCCACCGAATGTTAGGTGAGTAATAAGATGCATGAGAATTTTCCTGTTGGGGCTGTCAGATGTGAGAAACTGGAGAGTACAGAGTTGGCAAATGGCATTCTTAGTCATCAGTTAACAGGGAATAAGCACTCTCAGCAAGGTACAGGGCACTCAGTGGAAGTGGCATAGTTTTTTAATAGGTATGCTGTGACACAGAAGTAGTCCTGCCCAGAAGAGGGAAATGTCTGTCTGTAGTTCATGTCATCTACAGATGACATGAAGAAGATTGAAAACTAATTAATGGGAAGTTAATTTTAAACCAGTGATGATCATAAACTTCTTATACTGTTCCATGAGTTTCACAGAGTAATTTACTTTTCATTTACCTATTTGAGTTTCCAGTTTGGTCAGCTAGTAAATTATGCTTATAGAGTGCTCTTATGAAACAAAAGAGAAATACACAGAGAAATGCAGAAAATTAACACTTTCCTAAAATGCAGATTTTACACAGATGCCATTAGAGAAACATAGGTGTATGCTTGCAAACTTCCATTGTGAAACCACTGGAAAAATGGTTCTGCTGACTCTGGAAATCTAGAGGTCACAACAGTTCAGCTCCTCTGCAATAAAAAAGTGATCTGGTGTCAAAATATGAACACCAGTCCAGAAATCTTATATGCAATGCCTATGGAACACATAGGCCAGTGTTTTAGCCTCTTGGGTTTAGTCTATTTACATTCTAGTAGTGGTCTGCTTTAGATGTAATGGGATGTGCCAGAGACAGCTGTTCCTTCTGACCAGTACTGCACTGTTGAGTCCTTTCCTTCTTTTGTCATCTTCAAAGTTTGGGACCAAAGACTGATTTCAAAGTTTTTCTCAGCAACTCTGGGTCTGAGATCACTGTGTCTATTATGGATATTACGTTTCTTTGGTTTTGCACTAACTTTTGGTTCATGCTGTCTTAAAATTTTAACATTTAAGATATGTTCAATTTTGTTTTCACTCAGGAAGTGTATTAAAGTGAGTTAGTGACAGAGCTTATATAAAGCTTCTGAGTTTATCCTTTCAGGACTTTGGGAGACCTATCTTCCTGCAGAGTTTAGGACTCTGAATGAAGATGTGTAATTAGTTAAGGTCCCATTGAGAACTCTACAGATGTAATTTGCAATACACTTTAAAGGAATTCTTCAAATGTTTGAAAAAACTGAGTTCCTCTAAGCCACCCTGCTGGTGCTGGTGCTCACAGGTCCTTCTTCCTGAACTTTTAATATACAGGAATTCTCCAATTTGTTTCTACCTTGTAAGTCTCTGGATAATTTACAGCACTCATTGATCAATAAAATCCCTCCAGGAGAAATCTAGGAAGATTACTTTTTCCTAAAATGCAACCTAGAGCATCACCCACATGAAAGTAATAATCAACAGCCTTGTCCTCAATATTTTTAAAAATCTCCTTTACATCTAATAGTTACATTGACATTCACATAAATCAATGTGTGATTTTGAGGACAGTATTCCTCCATGTAGATTTTCTTTGAGGGTTACATTTGATCAAAAATCAGGACAGCTAACAGTCTGTTATTCAAACTGATACTTAAAAACCTTAGTACTAGTGGAGTTCAACATGTAATATAGAATCCATGTTTCCTTTCTAACTTTTAAACAAAAGTATACTTAACTTGCAATCACACAATCTGAGATAGTGAACCTGCCTGAGCCCACACCCTTCACAGGAATGGGATGAAAAAACCCAGAAATCTCAGATTGTACTTCGTATGTCAAACTTAAAATAGAAATAAAAAATGAGACTACATTGCTTCTGAGTACATGCTGTAGCTGGGTATTCTCACACACAGTTGTCAGTGGCCTCTTGTAAGTTCCTCAATTCAGAAAAGAGTGTGGTTGTTCTCATTCACAGCTATCAGACTGTCTTTTGGATCTTGAAGAGAAAAAATCAACCCATTTTCTCTTTTGCAAAGAAGAGAAGGCACTTCTTTTAAAGACTGAGGAGTGGAAAACACCTCATACTGCTTTATCAGCTGCTATTTCCATGGCTGATAAGTATCCATATGAAGCTTTTCTCCTCTGTCAAAAATGCCTGTGTCTGTCACCTGATAGTGAGCAAAGGGGTCCAACGCCCTTTGGCAGTCCTTTGAACCAACTGATGGCTCATTCTTTTGTAATTAAAATACCCTCTTGTTTTGTTTTGTTTTTTTCTCTGTAAACTCCTTTTTGTAAAGTAAAGAAGTAAAGAGACCTTTATGAGGAAGATGGGTTAGATAATTCATGGTTTTGTAAACAAAAGTTTCTAATTAGCTATCAAGGTAGATGAACAGTTAATTGATTTGTATTTGAGACAGGCTGTTGTATCACATTTCTTCTTTTGCAGCACTCTGCAATAACCTAGATGTTATTGCCATGGGGAAGCATAAAAAACACAGTAAGATTAAAGGAGCATAAAATGTAATGTGGAGTGGCGGAAATGACATTTTGTTCAAAGCATCCAGTTTCTAGAAAGAAACTTGTAATCTGGGAGAGAAGCCTCTATTTTCATTGTAAGGAAATAGATTCATTTAATTGGTTAAGACTAATAAGGGTAAAATGTAGAAATTGTGGTAATGCCTGTATGGATCTAGCTTTTGTTGTTCATAACTACACATACATAGAAAAGTCCTTTTACTGGTAGACAAATGGGTAAGTCTAATGGGTTTAAATCTGTTTAGTTGAAATATCTAAAACATTCTCCAAGGATGCTAAGAAATCATTACAGATATTGAGAGGTTCTCTGGGTTTTGTTGTGCATAAATTGGTCCCACGTTTCCTGTATTATTGTCAAATCATTTGCCTCCCTCCACCACCTGGCCCCATAATTAAGTGCTCTAGCAAATGGACTTTTCATGGTGAAGGAGTTTCATAGGGAAAAAAAAAAAAAAAAAAAGAAACTATGACTCTCTGTGACTGTCTGCCCATTTTCAGCATTCCTGACATACTTTTTGCTGCCTTTTCCCCTCTGATGAGAGAGATACTTTTGCTCATGACACAACACATGTTTGTCTAAACCATTTTATTTTGACTCTTTTTGAAAAAGGCCTGGCTTACACATACAAGGATCCCAAAGAGACTCCTGTCAACCTAAGGAGCTCTCTGGCGCTGAGGTGTCTGACTCACTGCTTCGGCCTTGTACTTTGTGTTCCTGGGATAAAGCAGTGTATAATTTGGATTTTGCTCTTGCCAGTATCTGTTTGTTTTGAGCAGGCCACGTGAGTCCAGTGAAAAATAGAGCTGGTCAGTTTTATGCCTTAAAGGACAGGGCTGGTTGTGGGGTAGCTGGTGGAACTAAAATAGATGCATTTTGGGGACTATTAGGCAGTTAAATTGGTCAGAGCCCTCAAAAGATTTAGGTCAGGAGGCTGGACAGAAAAGGGTGTTGTCTGTTAAACTAACCACTGCTAATAAAAAACAATGCTAGCTATAGCTGTGAATCCACATTTTTAAATCTTTGTGGGTGACTAAAGAAATTTTCCATTCGCTTCTCTTGGCATATGTTTTGACCTACTTCCCACCTGAACCTTAGCACTCTAGCCTGCTCTAACTTTCTTTTCCAAGAGCAAAAGAAAGACAGTACATGTACATTAACAATTAAGGTCCTCCGTGCAGTATTCATCAGTAGTTCTTTTGGTCTACTCTTTATTTTGTTTTCAGTTTGCCAGATCATACAGAAGGAAAAAGGCCTGCTGCCATGCAAGCAGAGCCCTTGGGGAGCAAAATATTTAGAGGGGCTGAGGATTTGTTTGAGTGGCTAGAAGAAATAGAAATGTGGGGAAAGTCACATTTCTCTTTCTGAGCTGGCCCCCAGAAACATGATAGTCATTTGCTGGGATTCATTATGTTCTAGCAAGTTGTTAAAAGTTTCTGAGTAGTCTGTTCCTACACAGTTCCGCGTAAAATGATTTTATTGGCAAGTGGTAATCTTGTAAAGCTAATTAATTTCAAAGCTAGATTTCCTTTTTTTTTACTCTTTTCTCTTTATCTAATGATCTTTGCTGTTTATCTTAACACAAATCTAGTGATTGGGTTAACCTGTCTGGCAGCATGCACAACTAAAAGTTAAGTGTCACGTGTTGCAACTGGCATGCCAAGTAGGTGGACTAATATATTGAAAACTCACCCTTCTGGTATGGAAAACCTAGTTTAAATTTTACAAAGGATATTGAAATTAACACGACAACAACAAAAAAACCCGGAGGTCTTCTTATTTGAAAAGAGCCCAGATTTGGAAAGGACTGTCATGAAAGATCCATGTTCACAGATGCTAACATCTGTCAGAATGTTTTTTGTGGCTGCCTTAAATCTGTTTACAGCATTCCATTTGGGGTTTTGTGTTTTTTTTTTTTTTTCAACAAAACATTTTAAATTGAATGGTCATAAATGCAAGGTTTTAAAAATTACATTATGTTTCTGAGATGTGATTATTCAAGTGAGAAATAAACAGGAAATAGGTAACTGAAGTGCAGTAGAGAGTATTCCATAACCAAGAGGCTTTCTCTGGTTTCCCTTTTTCAGATCCTTCTCAGAAGTGAAGATACATGCTTTTAATATTCTTGCGAAGTAGTCTAATTGCTACTTGACAGACTTGTAATAGTTCTCCTAACAGCTGTGGTTCAAGGTCTAGTAACCTGCTGCTGCTTTGAAGTGCTTTTTTTTTTCCCCTTTGTTCACTGTTAAGATTCTCTGACACTTGGATCATTACTGTTTGCCTCCACCCTGCTCCATTTGTCATTCTCAAACTGGAACCACCAAAACAGAGACTAAGGACAAAAGACTGATGGAAAAGCAGCTTTGGTATCCCATTGTCCAGCTGAGATATTAAATGGTAATATGTATTTCAGACTGCAGCTTCCCTGAGCTGTCACCCAGATAGCCCTGAAAGTCTGTTTTCCCTGCTGCTGATGCTGCAGGCAGATAGATAGAGCTTGGGCTTCTTCCAGTGCCACTGCAGTACAACGATTTGTTAATTTGACATTGCTGTTTATTTTTCAGTGCTAAATATTTACATAATCTTATTCTGTCCAAGGGCAAGGTGAAAGAACCGTTATCTGATATACTCTGTACAAAGAAAAGCAAGGACCCCTCAGCATACACCACCGTTTTTTGGCCCTGCAGTAGGAAGAGGCAATTAAATAATTTGCTATTGTTCTAAAATATGTCAGGGAAGTGATAAAAGTTGCTGATACAGAAAACAGTCTCAAGAAGACAGTAGCCAGCACAGACCACAAGTGTGACAGAGATTCAATCTCTTTGGAAAGCAAATGGGCAGGAACAGAAATCAGCTGTCAAATTACCAACACTTTGTGTGTAGGCTCCTGTATGCTTCTAGCAAACAGGAGACACTATTTGCTAGCTTCTATTTCCTCCATATTCAAGTGCTGAGACTGCTCAGTGGAGAGCCCATGTGTTCTCAGAAAGTAGTCACACACTCATCCCCCAAGCCTTTTGTTGGTCAAGAAGGAGGAGTAGCTCTTCTTACCAATGTATTCCCCACGATAAATTGCAGAGATATGTAAATAACATAGAGAGGCAGATGAATGGTATGGAAGCATCATTATGCAGAGTTGTGTATTCACCACCATTACCTTGTAACCATATCTTTTCACACCTCCCACATGTGATGGTTGCAGACAGGGCTTTATAAAGCTGGTGAAGCTTTATTGCACCTGAGCACCTCATTTCCCACTTCTGTCTGGTTTATGGATGTATCCACCCAACTTGATTATTTTCAAGAGAATATGCAAATGGAGGGATGGGGAGAGCAATGTAGTCCTCCATATTTTATCCTACAGTGGGTGGAGACCAGTGTAGGGAGTAGAAAGTGAACAATTTGAAAAGGTTATTTTCCAGCCCTAGAGCCACAATCAAGGTATGTGCTGTTGTGTGTTGCCTGGTTTAAACCAGGAATAGTAATTTTCCAGCACCTGTTATTTGTCAAGAATTTATTCTAAGATGGCCTACATAAAAGGTTTGGAATCTTTCCCTTGGTTTTGACCTTTCTTCCCCTTGAATTTTTGTATCTCTGGAAGTTATGTGGTTGACAGAACTGAGAATAGAAATCCTCCATACGTGTTTTGCACATCTACCTTTCACTGACTACATGACTTCAGTCCTGATCTGGAGAAAGTGTTCAAGTCATGCTGGAGTACTCTGAAACTTTTATAAAAGACAGATTGTGTCTCTGGGATTTGTTTTCCTGCTGCCATGGTACAGAAGGCAAAGACCATGAGCAGTGATAAATGCTATAAATGCCAAGATGTACTCACACTGAGCTAACAGTTGGGAGAGAAATTTAACCATCCGGATATTGCATGTAATTTCTGTGCAGTTTGGGCATGTAAACACTGTTTGTACACATTGCCTTAAGTATCTGCATTGATCAGCAGATGTACAAAGAAACATCAGCATAGACTTAATATAAGAGCAGGATTCTGAAGATAAAGATTTGTAGTAATAACATTTTGTCATCAGCTTTGTAGAACCTTCTGTTTGGATGTAACAAATCAGTACTCCTTAGAAGGGTGTTACAGACATACTGATGCTGTTTTGAGAAGAAGTTCTTTTGTCCCAAAGTTGGGAATACACTGTCCTATGTGGTTTTAAAATTATGGGCACCCTCTAGTAATTAAGACAAGACAGACTTCAAAAGACGTAGGCCTATACATCTCTATCTTATTTTTTTATACACTTTCTTTTATAGAATACAAAAGATAGAGACACAGCAAACAATGACAATAAAATAAAGCTCCTTGGAGAAGACAGTCTTAATTAGTTCTTTCAGTAAGCATTGTGGTTTAAAATTGGTATGTAGCTTATAAATGCACCCAACAAAGTTCTCTTACTCTCACGTGCCAGTCCTGGCTGGCTGCAGTACCTGCTCTTTTCATTGCATTTCTCACAGCCAAAAGCAGTCGGCATCATCCCACTGGACAGGGATCCTTTGCAGGCTGTGATGAAATCCTCAAACTCATTTTGGTTCATGCCTCAATCCCCTCTTTCCCAAAGAGGGCTTTACGGGCTTTGGAGAAGAATATACTCCGCAAACAAGAAAAGTGATGAGCAAAGGCCTGAGATGAAGTTATGGGGTATGATACTTCACAGTGTAAGGACTCAGATGGAATTGTAGTGAAGAGAAATTTAGTTATTTTTGTAATGTTAGACCTACAGTAAAAAAACAGGTATTTATTTACCTGATACATACTGCCTGATATGTGTTTGAAATGTTTTTTTTTTTAACTCACAGAATTTAGATACTTGACTTGAAGCTTGTGTTTAGCTGCTGCGTGACAACCTATGGACAACCTGCTTTTATAAGTGCTTAAGGCTAGGGCTGAATGCAAAATATATTTCAGGGAAATTTCATGTTTAAGTGGCCCAAGAAGGATGTCATGAAGTTTCAGAGTGTAATTTTTGGTCATGTTTGTGTTGTGGACTGTGTTTCATTCAGTATCACGTAATAACATATATATACTTACATCCATATTAAAAAAATTATTTTTCTGCATCAGTGCTTTCACAGCTCTGGCACACTTACAGTCATTGAGAAGGATCTCACAGAAGCAGCTTCAGATCCTGTCCTCCTCGAGGTGCTAATCCGAGCCATTCAGCAGTTACCACCAGCACTGTAAATATCTTTGTGCAGCTACTCACTCCAGCTCAGAGGCACTTACTGATCTGAGAAACTAGAGGGGCAAGGGCTGTGTCTGAAACCTGACTTCATACGGCCGGCCACCTGAAACTGGGAGGAGGGTATTAGTTGCTCCCAGGAGCCTTCCTTGTGTCTGCAGCAGTGGAAGGAACAAGGGAAATATGGAAATGAAAGCAGCATGGAAGGTCTCCCTGGCTTTGTGGTGGGTCCTCTGCCCAGGAAGTAGTTGTCCTCTGTCCTTCACATACACATGGATGTAGAGAGCAGGTAGGAGTGAGGTTCCAGTGCAAGACACAGTGAAGTTTCTCCAGTGTGTCCACTTTCTGTGCATTTGTGCTGCAATTTGACACATGGATGTCATCTTTTCCTTAACTAAGAAGATGGCTTTAAGGAAATTACTATAAAAGCATAAAATTATTCCATATTTCTCAATAGTTTCCCAACTATTCTAGACCAAGGGCAGCCACATCCTTAGGAGAAGCTGCCTGGAAGATGGCATAATGTCCCTGCCACAGCTGTGCAGCCATGGTCCTGATTCCATATATGCTGCAGGAGCTCTACCAGCCAGGAGAGGTTCACTTCTGTTTCTGAGTGTGTGATCAGAGAACTAACTGCAAGGAATGCACCATTGGTGAGGCAGGATGAGAGACTGCACAGATCCCAGCTTCACAGAGGTGGTACCCATAGTAGGGATGATGAAACTCAGGCATGGGAGCGCACAAAAGAAGCAAGTAATGCTGAGCTGAGGTCCTCGTATCAGGAATAGGAGTGTTGTAATGTATTAAAATACCATTTTGTGAGAGTTACCTTTCTGTCTACCCATTAATTTCCCTTGAGCCCACATAGCCCCTGCTATGGATTTCCTCTCTGATGCAGCAATTTTTCCCACAATTGAACTCAAGTATGATCTGGTCATAGATCTAGTTACAGATGTTCTTGTCTTTGTCCTATAATAATGAGATTATGCATTTTCCCCTGCCTCTGAATGAATGCCAAAATTTTAAAGTTCTATTTGACATGAGAAAAAATGTGCTAGGAAATTAATTTGATTTGAACAACAAGTTATGTCACATCTTCAATATAGAGCTATGAATTAAGTGACCATAAAAACAATGTAAAAGGGAAGTGGAAGAGCTTATTAGCAAAACCATTCAATTTTTTGCAAAAGTGGTTTTGATTTCTTAATTTCTTTTAAATCATAAGTGGGTATTTCCTTTGCAAAGGAGCTGAAAACTGCCAAAACTTTCTTGCTGTAACCTGGCTGTTTAGTCATGATTAAAAAGATCTGTGAGAGGGAGCTCATCTATACCTTGGTGCTTCTGTGTATCTGAGTCGTCATCCGTATTTGGACTGCCAAGGTTTGGGGGAGAATTGTAGTAATAACATCCTGAGAAAACAGACATTTGAAGAGGTTGCCTCAACAATCAGGAAAATAAGTGGCTCTCAGGCTGTTTGCACTTCAGCAGTGTAAGTGGGAGGGACTCTGCTAAGGTCGTGGATTTGTAAGAAATGAGCTGGAAATCAGGTTGTATGTATTAAGTAGGACAGGGAGAACTCAAATCCAAAAGAGGTACCAACTTTAATTTGGAGGTTGTAACTTCGCAAGTCAAACTGAAATGGCCAATTTATTTTTAAATGCTTGCAAGGCACCACATTGGATAACACCTGTGTGTTAGATTGAGAAAGCTCCCGTGTAGCCAAGCAGTTTATATTGTAACCTTCATTTGATCCCCATTAAATATGTAGAAGCAGGATTTAGTGTGTGACTGACATGGCTGCAGTTCCCATTTGGGTAGTGCACATCAGAGGAAATTTAAAAAAAAAAAAAAAAGCATTGAACAAAATAATGAGAATGAAGAATCATGATACTTGGAAATAAGATTTTATTTTAAATGTACTTTTGAGTGTTAAGTTCCTTCCCCTTTTGGGAGGAAGAACTAGAAATTTCATCAGCCTTGTGTAAGGGACTTCCTCTATAAAAAAGACAAAAATCTGGGTATGATTCCAACTTACTGGTGGAACTTCAGAAGCCGAGGTTTTAATATACACACACAGTATTTTGAAATGAAAAATAAATCAGAAAACAGTATTGTTATAGGCTATACGTGCTTCTAAAAGAAGGCTCTCATTTTTTCCTGCAAATGTGGGCTAACATTCACACAGTGCTGGCTTGTGGCAATTGTTAGGAACCAGCAAACACGGGACTAAAAGAAATGGTGTTTAGCTGAGGGAAGTGGATAGCAAGCTGGTGTGCCTGGCCTCCCAGCAGAGACATGAAGGGTTTGATGCTGCCTGAGGCCACCTGCTGAAGAAATGCATAGAAACAGTCAGTAGCAAAGTAAAAGTTTTTGGGACAAAAGTATTTTTAAATAGCAGATAAACAGTCCAGTAGTCAAAGAATAATGAAGAAGGGGTGTGTGTGTGTGTGCACGCATGCACAGCAGCATGGTTGAATAAAAATTGCTGAGTGTTGTAGCACTTCAGTATCCTGATGTTTTGGTCTGAGTTTGTAACCTGGAGTTGCATTCATCCTCTTTTCCATTAAATAGATTTATTTTATCCTTTTCTGTATATGTACTGGATAAATCTGAGCCTTTTTCCCTGCAGCTTTGTTTCGTATTCAGCACGATGAAAAGATAAATATCGTAGTGAGTTCTGAGAGCACACAGAACTCCAAAGGATGAGGTCTTGTTTCTTCCATGTCACTGCATGCATTATTTGTTACAACCCAATTCCTAACAGCAGTGCAGCAAAGCAAGCAATACTACAGGGAAACATAGTAATACACTTTTAAGAGCCAGGCTGGGTTCAGCTTCAACATGGGCTGACATTTTTATGCCCGTAGGTCAGTCCCTTGGTTAATAGATATTTCCTTCCTCTCCCCGAGCCGTCACTCGGAGCCCAGGGCTCCGGGTTGCGGGAGGATCCTCTGGGTGAGGCGGGCGGCCACGTGGTGCCTCTCTCCCCCTGCATCCCCCATGTTCAGTGTCTCTCTGCACACACTGTTCAGTAAACAAACTTCGGAGAACCAGAGCGAGCTGGTTCAGAGCAGCCAGTTCATTCACACAGAACACTTGGAAAGCGATGCCTCTTTGCGCAGCCTTGACGTACGGGCTGAGGGAAGTGGAGAAGTCAGTATTTATGTTTTCATTAATGCTTTTTATAGCTGCGAGCCAGCTGTAGCTGGTTAACATTAGCCTAGGACATCTATTAGCGTGCAGACCTCTTACGCAGGATAAAGGGCTTCTGATGGAAACAGAGTTGTTACTCATGGTGCTCATGGCCATGTGTTTACATGAGGGCTGTTTGTGCTGACATAGGATATATAGTCGAACAGCGCGCACCTTTTTAATGAACAAATTTTCCAGGATTTGAGGGGATTGTGTGGAAAAACTTTCATAGTAGCAAATCGTAAGATCAGCGTTTTTAAATCGCTTATTGTTTAAAAGCTGTTCTTTTAAAATAATGCTCTGCAGCTACGCAGATGCAAGAAGGGTTTCTGTTTAGCTATGAAGACGAGCCGGGAATAAGCAGGATTCCTGCGAGTCTTGAATGCACCAGTTTGGACTGCTACATTTTTTGCTATGAATGATGTAAGTGGCTGGCAGTAGTGCAGAATGAATTGGACCTAAGGGTTTGGCCCAGAGGAATTGATGGCTCAGCTATCCTTCTCTGGTTTCTCCCAGTTCTTGCTTTTTTGGTTTGTTTTTTGGTGTGTTGTGTTTATTTTTTTTTCCTCCTCTTCTGGAAGATAGTTAGTCAGAAGGGTATTTAAAAATAAATAACAAAAGCAACTGCAAAACAGAGAATGAGGAGAAGTGCTTGTTTTTAGAGTTCCAGTATGACAGGCACCATGATCTTTGGTATTTGCGTCAGTAAGACACTTTCTTTTCCTGGTCACTCAGTGTTCCCTGAACAATTCTGACAGCTCTGCTTATCCAGGCAACAACAGAGGCACCTAAAGGAGAAGTAGGAAATTTTATCTATCCTCTGCTTTGCATTTCTGTAGAAGGCGTGGAATAAGCTTACTGCTTTCTCACAGCTAATGTGATCATTTTAAAAGTTAAAGCTTTGGAATGAAAAGTTTCAGGATTGGCTTCCCTCTCAAGTTTTCTTCTACTGATGAAGGTGGATTGTACCACCATGAGGACCCTCATTACTATTCTTCTTCTTCCCAGGTCTTTTGCCTCTACTTGCAGTGTTCTACAGAGACTAGAGAAGATTCCTGAGCCATTGCAAAATGGTCTCAGCATGAATTACCATTCCTTTTATCTTTGTCACAGTCCCACAGATTGTCAGTGGGGAATTCAAGGAAGTCAAGGGGAATTCAAAAAGTTCATTGTAAAAAAAAGCTTTAGTTTGCCTTGTTAAGCATAGCCTCGTGAAAACATTGATTACATCACCCATCATCATGTCAGAATTACACCTTCATGGTTCACAAAGAGAAGCTTTATAATGCTATTCTTTTTCACAACAGCATGTGAAACTTCTGAGTAGCCCCAGAGGCCAGTGTCAACTCATATAGTTGAACTATAGTTTTACCAAGGCAAAAAGTGAGGTTATATCCCAAAATCAAATCACTTCTAATCTCCTGCTCAGATAAATTTCCTCCACCCATCCATTTAGGTACACCACCCTTAATGATCCACTTGAAAAGAATGTGACAAGTTCTTGAAAGCCCTGTGAGACTTTGGAAGCACTGCTCATGAATTATGCATATTCAGTGCCTACAGCTATACCGTCACAATACAGGTGGGAAAACTTCTATGAGCAGTATCTAGACTTCCCTACAGAGCATGTTCTGTGATTTGACTCTGTCTTGCCTTTACAAATGTGGGTGAAGGCTCAGTTTCTTCCAATTTCAAAGTCACCTAGTCTTTTCATAGAATCATAGAATCATAGAATTGGCTGGGTTGGAAGGGACCTCAGAGATCATCGAGTCCAACCCTTGAACCACCATTGCGGTTGCTAGACCATGGCACTGAGTGCCACATCCAGTCTCTTTTTAAATATCTCCAGGGATGGAGAATCCACTACTTCCCTGGGCAGCCCATTCCAATGCTTGATCACTCTCTCCATAAAGAAATTCTTTCTAATATCTAACCTAAATTTCCCCTGGCACAATTTAAGACCATGCCCTCTTGTCTTGTTGAAAGTCGTCTGGCAAAAGAGACCAACGTCCACCCGGTTACAACCTCCTTTCAGGGAGTTGTAGACAGTGATCAGGTCTCCCCTGAGCCTCCTCTTCTCCAGGCTGAACAGCCCCAGCTCTCTCAGCCTCTCCTCATAGGGTCTGTGCTCGAGTCCCTTCACCAGCCTGGTTGCCCTCCTTTGGACCTGAGGGCCAGAAGAATAGTTTCTTATTCAGGCAACGTCAAGCTGTGATGTAGTCATATTTCTCCTTTTAATGCAAACCAGCAAAATCGTGCTGGAATGTTTTGAACCATTTGGTAAATCTGCTGGAGGCTTCTGTTCATTGTGATCTGGTAGAAAACATTTTTGTTCATATTTACTATTCTCCTAAATGCTTCATAAGCAGTTTTTATTGTGTACTTGGAAGTGACCTATGCAGTGTCATCACGTGCTGGCCCTTGACCTTGTTTTGAATTGACTGTTCTGCCATTTAGGGCCCTTTCTAAATTGTTCCTCATGCTCTTGTGACTGAAATTAAAGCCTCGTGCAAGAATTTAGCTGGAGGAATCTGGAGAATTGGGAAAACCAGTTTTTCCTGCAAAGATGGCTGGGACTATCAGCATCGTGCTTCTAGCTCTGGATATTGTGGACATAGACACTGTCTTAGAGAATCATGTAGCCTAAAAAGCAGTGTCCTTCTCTGCCAAACATCAGACATCTGGCCAAGGTGGTTTCAGTGTTTTCTCAAAGTCCATGCTTCTCTGACACATAATTTCATACAGCCGGATTTAACATAGGCAGATCTCGAGTGGCCAGTCCTTTTCCTGAGTCATTTGTCTCTTCTCTTTAATTTGTGAATCTTGCTAGGTTTTCCAATACACAAAGAATGTGTTTGGAGGTAAGGAAGCATTTTAGACCATGGCAGGGCACCTGGTGACAGCATGGATTTTCTCATCCCCTAAATGCTGTGAGAGTGTAAGGTAGTACATAATTATATTTTGCAGTCAAGCAAAATACTTCTTACTAAATCCAGCAGGAGGTTTTTCCCTGATTTTTTATGGCTTTTTCTGATGGCTTACGGATGGGAGGTTTTTTTGTGTGTTCTGTCCATAGCATCATAACGAAGCACATGATATGTGGGAGGCATGGATAGGAAAGATAAAGCTGCAATTTCTGTCATCAGGCAGCACTGGGTCGACAACTACTAATTTTATCTAATCTGTTAACCATATACTTTACTCCTTATGCTGCATAATTGCCAGAAAACTCCCTTCTCTTGGCCCCTTTGCAAAATAGTCTAATGTGTCTTTTTCCTATCTGTATATATATATTCTGTTAGTGTATTTCAGATCTCAGAAATAATTGTGTTGTCTGCATAGAAAAAAAAAAGAAAGAAATGGTGTTCTTGAGGTACATGTGTACAAATGAAATGAATGCTGAAGAAGAGCTTTAAGGAGATACTGAAATCAGAAACCTTGTTGATGTGGTTGCGAAAGCCATCCACATACATGACAATAAAGATAGGAGACAAAAGAAAAAAAAATAATGCTGATTTCTGTAGATTATTTACATAGCGTGTTGTTCTCTGACCCCCTCTCCTCCCTGCCATTTGTTTCATTCATCTGTTAAGATTTGCTAAAGCATGTGAGCAGTCTAAACAAACTGCTGTGTATCTCATATGCCTAGTCAGATGGAGCATAAACCTGCTTAAAGTTTCTAGACGTTTCTGTGATAACTGGCATGGAGTTATGACTCCATGGAGTATATAGAGTATAACTCTTATGGAGTAAGAGTGAAAAAAATATCTTTAATGTTAGTCATATGGTGCCATTAGCCAATAAATATTTTTTTCTATTTCTGTTTGGAAACACTGACCTGATTTAATCTTTCACACTAATACGAGTTGATGGTCTATGCTAAAATGTCAGTTCTTGTGTCTCTAAACCAATTGTCACTTCATATCGAGCACTGAAAACTATCAAATGGAAACAGTCTTTATATTCCAGGAACTTTGACAATACCTTAATTACTCTTTTTTTCCCCCCCCTGATTATCAGTGACCTTTCAGTACCAGTTTCCTGCACCAGCCAAGTCCCATTTTTATAATCTTCCACATGTGAAGTCTAAAAACTCAGATGTTTTGTTTTCATCAGTACCTCTTCTAGTGTAGTTGAGTATGTTTTTGCAATCAGTCAACCTCAGAGGTTTTCTTCATCTTGTTGTGAAGAAAGTGCTGCCCAGGCTTTTCTAAGTGGAGGAGAGGGGCAGGCAAGATTGGACCAGTGTTATCATACTGGGCACTTCAGGTCAAGGATGAATTTTTAAAAGTGTTGAAATCTTAGTAGAAGTTGTAGGCAGTGAGAGTGATGGTCCTGTTGGGCAGCTTCCCATGGGAGTTGGCAGGATGAAGGTATGTGGAAGATGTGATAGGGTTAATTCTTTCAATGAGTAAGTCCTCAACTACGCTTCCAGTCACCAGTTCTTCTGGCTCGTGTCTGCTAAACTATCCAGTAGGGGAGTTGGGGAAAAAAAAAAGTATCTGAACTAAGCTGTTTTTGTTATGAAATTATGAAATTTTGGTTTTCAACATAATGAGTTGCTCTGTAAATTCAAAGCAATCAACCCATGCCCCCAGCTCCCTTCCTCCACTGCCCCAGCAATGCAGAAGAATGCAGATGATCAGTTTCCCTCTTTGCTATAGGCTTACCTCTGTGCAGAATTCATGGGGAGATGAATGCCAAGTATCCGGGGTGCATATTTAAACTTTGTTAATTTCCCACAGTAGAATTATTTTGTTATGCACATCTGAAGGGATTTTAGTTTAAGGGCTAGTGCCAGAAAGTTGTTCAGTGATAATTTGTCCAGTATTTTTCCCACTAAATGCTTCCTGAGTCACCTTCCATCTTCTGCACTTGGTCCAGAGACTAAGAGTTCTCTATTCATCTCTATCCATCTTCATAACAGCAGCACTCAAACGGGGTATCACAGGCTTCTTGCAAACCCCTTCACTTCTGAAAGTCAGGGGTGAGGGAAGACCACCAGTGTGCTTGTGGAAGAGGCAGGGATGCCAATGCTGTAGGGGAGTGGAATGAAGGGGACTTCTGGGAGGCAGAGGCCAGGGTGGCCACAGGGGACTGTGACCCCATGGGACACTGCGGGGCTCACACGGCTTGGCGTACACACAGGCAGAGAGCAGGAGCCCAGCAAACATGTGGCTCCTGCTGTTGCTGAATCCGCTCCTGCCAATTCTCCATGGAGGCCTCGAGTATAGGTTCAGTGGCTCCTGGCAGCCAAGGGCTCTCTGCATTGCTCATTTGTCCTTTGGCTAGAGTTTGTGAAGCACAGCTCCACCAACAGCTTATCACATGTTCTGCTCTTCTCCCTGAAGCTCTTCAGTGGCACATGCCCTTTCTCCTTTCCCCTACTTTATGCACTGCTTAAATTGTGAGCTGCTATTTCAGAACACCCTACAGTTTGCCTGACTTCTCACCATGTGTGTGTAAGCTCATTCCCTTCCCAAAGAACTAAAAATCTATTCTTTTTAAGACCTGACAATTAAGGTGATTACAAAATGGCTTGAGGGAGGATGAATTCAAGTTACATCACTGAGACCATGCAATATCTCAGTGAAGCCTAGCTCAGCTCAAAATGAAGTGTGTTTGCAAGCATGTGTAGTGTTGTTTGTGAGCTGGAAGCAACCCCTGCCTGTAGGTAGTCTGATACTTTCCATTATGAAAAATTCTTGTGACCTTTTATTTGCAAAGCTGTTCCAACTCCATTGTTTGCTGTAGACTTTTGATGTTCAAAGGGGAATGCCCTCAAGGTAGGAAAATGCCTTGTTTTCTTTGGCAGCAGCTATAGTTGGCTCTACCATGGAAACAGTTGGGGTTGGAAAGAGAGAAGGGTGAGATAAGAGGTAGACTTTCTTCCTCCAGCCCAAGAGGTTCGTGCCACCCCAGGCAGAAAATATTTCAAGATGAGACAGAGAGCTAGGTAAAACTCTTCTTAAACTATCCTCCCAATTAGGGCAGAGACCACACTAGTCCAGCTCCCACTGTGGGGGCATCATATGGTATTTCCCATATAACTGAATCATCAGCTTGGGTGGCACTCACCTAGTCAGACTCAGGACTGAGAGATTTCCACTCTCACCCATCAGTGGGACTCAGATCTCCACCAGTTCCAATGGTAACAGACTATTCAAGCTGTAGACCCTGATAATACAAATATATAACAAATATATATTCTCTAGCCGTATGTTGAGAAGCACAGGTGCAAAATGCTCAAAAAAGATGTAATACCAGATTTCCTGCATTGCAGAATGTATATATTAAAAACTGAATGTATCACCTGTTGATTTCAGAGTACTTAACCTTGCCACCCTCATATTCCTAAGGCAGGAAGGGTTAATAAGTTTTATATATATATTTGCCTCATGGATTTCAAAAACAAAACAAAACAAAACACCCAACAAAAAACACCCACAGAAAACAAATTACCTAGAATAGAATGTCTGGGGTTTGTGTGTATATTTATATGTATGAATGATACATATAAGCTGTGCATTTATTCTGTCTCCTGCCATGCTTTCTCCCAGAGAAGCACAACCTCTTGCAGCTCTGGTTTTTGAATTAGGCTGCTCTTTTAATTTTCTGCTGGTTTTCAGCCCTGAATTTCTGTTCTCAGAGCTCAAACTTGAGAATTCTGCACTGGTTAGTTTGCAGTCAGTATACTATTTATCCATGGTCTTTAAAGTCTTATTTTTCTCCCCTGCCCCCTTCCTTTCAGTATTATACAATAGAAAGAGATGATTATTGCTAAATAGTCACTGTTTGCAGAATTGATGTGGCGTGTAAAGCAAATAATTGCACATACAAACAATATTGGTGCTCATAGCTATAAGGTCATATTTTGCTTATATAAATGATCTTATCTTGCACCCTCTGTAGTGTGGTATTCCAAACATTATGGGGGACATAAAAAAAATGTCAACGCAGTACACAAATTATTTGGCATCCTGCATGCAATATATTCACTTACAGAGCCTGTGGAATAGGACAGTGCAGCAATTAGAATTTTATTCAGGAATTTGTATCTCTTTTGACTTTTGCGTGTTGAGAGCACTTCATTCATCCAGGGTGAACAAATGAACAAGCTGGGTTAAGGAGCTGCCTCCCTGTAAGGAAGCTGAGAGATTAAAAAGAAAGCTAAAAAGAGTGTTGGAGGAGTTAGGGAGAGTCAAGGGGTGTTGGGCTATGTGGGACCACTTTTTGAGGAGCTGTTAGAACTGAAACGCTGCAGCAGTCACTGACACTATTGCAAAAGATGAAAGCAGAACACTCTGTGCAGAAGGCAGGCTTAAGCCAACCTCCAACACTTCCTATTTGCCCTGTATTGAAAAGGTATGGAAGACTCCAGTTCTTGCATCTGATACATGAAGATAAATCCCAGAATGTGTTCATCTGGGAGGAGGGGCAGGAGAATGTGGGAAAGTAAGAGGAGGAGATGAGCATCCCTTTTTTCAATTGTGGTTTTATAAGGTGTGCCTAGGATTAATTGATGAGGATTGGGTTAAGTGGTAATTGAGTAACAATTTATTAATCAGATAATCATTAATTCTGATGAGATAATGAGGGAGGGTAGGAGAAGCTGTGTTTAAACAAGCATGGATTTGGTTGAGGGCAACTCTCTATGACTCTGGAGGCCTGCAGGGAACAGGCTACTGGTAACTGCACTTCTGGTTTATTTGTCACGGAATTCTTCAAACCCTGAATTAGCCATTTTTCACAGTGAATTGACCTGAGATTTGACCTTGCTTCTTTTTTGTTCCTCATCTACTCTCTCAGAGGTTGTGTACATGCTTGTTGCTCATGTCTGTGGGTTGCTGGGATTTCCCCACTTTAAAAACACATCTCTCTGTGTTATTCTCTTAAATTGATACAAACCACTGGCCAAATGTGAGTAATTCTTTATGAGTAACTGAAGAAAACCTCTTTCGAGTAAAAGAACATTTTTAAGCTTTTATAGCTGTGTTGTGAGAGAAGGTGAAGAAAAGGTTAAGTGACCCCTATGTGAAGGTACTTTGCTCTTAATAAAATAAGAACACCAAGCCCTTGTGGGGCTTTTCAGAGCTTGATTACATTGTCAGGGTCTTTATATTTTCTTCATTTTTCCATCTCTTGTACTTCTGCTAACAGTCCTTGATGTTACTGATAAGAGTGGCAAAATACAAGAATTGAGGTGATTTCATTAACAGAATACTAAAACAAAACAAAACCAACCAAACAAACAAAAAAATCAAACCATTGTAATTAACTTTTTCTGTCCCTAAAGATTTGCAGCTACCTTCCTGCTCTAAACTAGCATAATGATACCAATACCAAGCATTTTTGATCATATTGAAAGCTTCCTGGTGAATGTTTAAAACAGGTGAAGAAAAATCTCAGCTTGAGCTTGTTGCTATAGTCTGAAGTCAGCTATATAAATGAGAGCTGAAGTAAAATCCTAAGGAAGGATGTTGCTATTTGAATACTTGAAGTAATGATTCATTTCACTCTTTAAATAAATATGACATTTTTACATAGTATACATTTATTTAGGTCCAGAAAATAATTTATGAGTTGCTTGACATTCCAAAAACTGACTAACAAGAGACTCCCTATGCATAATTTTAAAAGGTGTGGCAATCAGATAGGAGTATCTGTTCCATAGTGTCATAGTACCTTGATGTTTTGTTAGAGCATTTTGCACTTTTATTGTTTCCTAGAAGAAATACAGCAAGCCACATGCAAATCAGCTTTTCAGTTTTTTAAAAGGACTTTATTTTGGATGTATTTTAAGTATATTAGACAACAGTGAACTGTGTTCTGAAATCTCCAATAAGCTAAAGTGGAACAGAGCATTTTATCATTCGTTAGAAAGAGGCTCCAATTATTGCACTACTGTTTTTGAACAAATATGATCAATGTTTGAAGACATGTGACTAATAATAGTAGCTAATAAATCCTCCCAATTTCCCTGGAAAAGTAGGCAATCATTTCCCTAGTGGAACAGTCAAATACAGAACTCTAGGCTTTTTGGGAAGGATCAGCCATTAAGCACAGATCAATTCCCAGGAAAATGCAGTGCTTTTTCATCTTGTCAGTTTTTAAATCACTCTCTGTTGTCCTCAGAGGCCAAGCTGCATGACACCTTTACACATAGTTGTGGTGGAACAAAGTGCTGTGAATCTAATTCTGCTCTAATTTTTTGTCTGATGTTTAAGAAGGTTAAATCTGTGGCGTATTGTTCTATTGCTTAGGAGCAAAATTTGCTTTATTGTTATTGATTTTTCCTTTTCATGTATGATACTATCATGGGGGTACGGTGAAGAGAAATCTTCTAGATGTTTGCCTAACACTTCAGGAAAACACATGCCTGAAGTTTCACTATGCTGACTGTCCCAGAGTTATTTTTGAGCTATATTGAGGAGTTTATAGAAAATTGCCTCAAATATTGGAAGTACTAATAAAAGCTTGGCCCTACCACAATCATGATAAAATTCTGCAAAGCTGCCTCATCTTTGCAAGCACACTGGAAGGAGCTTCCAGGTTGCTGTCAGGGATTTGCTCATGTAATGCAAACTCCTCAGCCTTGAAAAGTAGAGGGGGAAGAGGGGGGAAACACCCTTCCTAACCAGCCAGAGAAGATCAGCTTTGGAAATTATTTGGTGTGAGGGAAAGCAATGTACAGCCTGGTGTACCATCCACTCTACATCAAGTTAGCTCTTGAGGCTAACTGGGTGTTTGGAATAGGTCTGTTTCATGGAGGTCTTACCCTACAGCTGTTGAAATCAGGAGATGTAGATGGTGCAGGTTTAATCCTGGAATAAAAAATGTGAAAGCCATTAGTTTAGTGGTAATGCAATCTGTCTGCATGCCCAGAAAACCAGGACAATGCATTCGGTCTCACTTTGCTCAAGAGCCATTTGGCATGCATAATATTGTAGATACAAGAAAGAGGAGGAGGTGATGTTTTTGTTTTTTAATAATTACAAATCACATAATGTTTAAAATGCAGCAGGGGGTGGTGTGTGTGCATTTCAGTTTTCTGTAGAGAAAATTTGCATCTTAGTTTGGTCAGAGGAAGAAGAGAGTTCTGATGTCCCTGATCCACATACAGTCAGGCCAACATGTTCCTGCTTGTAGAGTTAGCATTAGTCCTGCTCTCTGTGCTCACTGATCAAAACACAGCTGAAATATGTTCTTAGGTGTTCCTGTAAATTTCTCAAACTTAACTTAGACAAATGAGCTGTAGTGCCGAGGGCTAAAGCCAGGAGAAAAACCTGTATTCTGCCTCTCATTACAACCATACATACTGTCCTCTCAAGCCTCAGACCCATCTGCCCCTTCTTTCCCTGGGGTGAATAAACTGTGTTTCGGATTTGTTTTAATCTTCTGAAAGCAGCATGTGTTTTGCATTTAGAGAGAAAATCTTCGTCTTTCAAAAGTCTTTTGGACTAAGAGCATTTAAAATGTTGTGCCATAAACTGAATTGCAACAAACAGCTCTCAAAGGCTACTGGAGTTCAGTGAGAGGTTTGGGAAGTGAGTGGTAGTTATGTATTACATCAAGTGTTGTAACAAGTATCATTACCTCTGTAAGTATTTTCACTTCCTCTGTGATGCTAAATCTAAGTGCAAGTGTACATGGGACCCAAATAATTACTAGCATCACCATATGATGGACCAGCCTGTTTGGGATGCATCTTCTCATATGGATAATGCTGTCCCTGTCTGAAAATAAACATAGTATGAATTTGTGAAGGATAAACAGGGGGAGGGAAACTGGTCTCCCAGTAATGAAAGCTCATAATGCCTGTCAGAAAGAAGCATAGATAACTCATTTGCTTTGTTGAATTTTGATAGTTAAAGACCACCTCTAGCATTATGTGGAGGTGTTTTTGTTTTTATTTTGCCTGCTACCTTTGTGAAAGGAAATATTCAATAATTTTTTCCCATAAATGTTTACCCATAGCTCTCCCAAATTAAGAATGTCTCACTCTACAGGAATGTGAACTAAAAACCAAATAAAGCTTGTAGGCTTCACAACACAGTCATTCGTTCCAATGCTCTGGCCTATGCTTACTGATGACCCAGAGGCTGACAATTTATGTCCACTTAGTTCCTTAAAAACAGCAAACATTATTGCATTTTTTTTCTTTCCCCTTTTGAAATCAGTGAAATCAGTAAGAAAGTTGTTGCTGGTTTTGTCACTACCTCCTGAATGTAAAATGTTCAAATAGGTAGTGTTTTGCTTATTATGGAAAAAAAAATAAAAATTTAACTGTTTTTAATTCTTTAAAGTATGAAGTGATAAACTAAAGGAAACAGTGTTTGAAGCCGTCTTATTTATCAGTTGATCTGTCTCAGTTTAAGAAAAGGAAATGCTAAAGTTAAGGTGTTCATTTGAACACAGTAATCTTTCACTCTAATGTATTTCAACAGTGGCAGATATCACTAGAGGATTTTTAAAAAAAACTTTGAAAACAATTGTTTATAAAGAAATAGAAAGTCAGTAAAGTGTACCATTAAATAGCATCACATTTGAAGTTTTAGTTAAGCTTTCAGTGATCTATACCGAAGATTCATCAGAAGAAATATAAGTCAGACGTATAGTGGCTGGCACTTGGACACTAATTGAAATTTGAGTTTGAAAGCCTGGACTTCACTTCTGAAGACTAAATCTTAAATATTCAGTGTTAGTGAACTAATTCTTCTAGGGGAAATCCAGATATGTATTTGTGTTTTTGTAGTGGATAGCTGGAAATGCACATTGGCACACTGAAAAGACTAAATTAACTTTAAAATATCAAAAAAAGTTAATTTTTGAAAGGCTTTTATGTTCTCCATGAGACTGGCTTTCAGTAATTTTGAAGTGTTTGTGCTGTTCATTTTAGGTAGTTTACATTTTTAATTGGCCTGTCTCTTCTGCAGCTGTAAAATGAAAATGTTAGTGAAGTTACATCGAATGCTATAATTGCTGTGAATATTCCATGTAAAAATTATTCTTACAAGAGTTATTCTTACAAGGTGGAGGGATTCAGACCAGTGTTTCTGTGAAAACCAAAGACAGGAGACAGGAGGGTAGTGATGGACCTTATACCAGTGGCAGAAACCTCATTTGGTTTATTCCTTCACCTCAGGTATGACCAAAGCTGTGGTCTCTCATTGAGGAAGTCCATGATAAGTTATTCTCTCTCCTTCTAAACCAGCTGAAAATTAGTTTCACTCCATGTCCATCTCCCCACTTCTCCATGACCTGCTGAGCTGTCTGCTTGCCAGGGTTCCCATCCAGCTGAGCTGGAACAGCTGTTTGTGCTGCTAAGTCAGCAAACATGCAAAGCAAAAATATAATCATCGAATTATTGGAAGGGATCTTCAAAGGTCATCTAGTCCAACCTCTCTGCAGTGACCCAGGATATCTTCATCTCGACCAGGTTGCTCAGAGCCTAACCTGACCTTGAATGTTTCCAGGGATGGGGCATTTATCACCTCTTTGAGCAACCTGTTCCAGTGTGTCACCACCCTCACCATAAAAAATGTCTTCTTTATCTCTAGTCTGATTCTACCCTCTTTTAGTTTAAAACCCTTAACCATTATGCTATTTCAACAGAGTCTATTAAAAAGTCTGTCCCCATCTTTCTTAAAAGTCCTCTTTAATTCTTGAAAGGCCATGGTAAGGTCTCCATGGAGCCTTCTTATCTCCAGGCTGAACAACCCTACCTCTATCAGCCTGTGTTCATAGGAGGGGTGCTCCAGTCACTCTGATCATGTTTTGTGCCATTCCCTTAGACCCACTCCAACAGGTCAATGTCTTTCCTATGATGGGGACTCCAGAGCTGGATGTAGGGCTTCATGTAAAGAACTTTATTTTTGCACCTGAGATTTGTTTGTTAAAGCCAGGCCAGTTCCCTGATCTGCTTTCTTGTTCTGCCTCAACCTGTTTTGCCATCACAGCTCCACGAGGGAGGAGCATAGACAGCAACTACAGCTTAGGAGTGGGAAATTGATTGTGTGTGGCAGGCACATCTTCATCTGGTATCTCCTCCACTGAATGATTCCTGACAATGATTCCTGACATGAAACTGGTCTTTAGTTTGTAGATGTAAAAATTATGAAATTTTTAGTTTGTGGGTGCTAAATGTTGAAGCCACCTGACAAACAGTGTTTTCAGTCTGGAGTTTGATATGGAGGTATTTATATTCATGGATATGTATTTATATCTACATTTTTATATAGAAAAAACTGAGTAGCTTAAAATTTTGCTGTTCTTACAGAGCATGAAAAACACAGAATTTTATGACTGGACATGAAAAACCTTTAGTGAACATGATTTGAAGTCATAGATAGGAAGATTAAAAAAAATATCTTGAAATCTACAGAGCACTAAAATGCATGTCATGAGAAGCTGGACATTTTCATTGCTGGATCTGGTCATTAAAAAGTTTATTTTGTGGGGAAGTGTAGGTGGAGATGTTAATATTTTTTTCATTAGTCAACCAGAAATTTGAAAACAACATACCAAATTTCCTGTGTCCTGAGGTTGCCTATGTTAATTTTCACATCCAAATCACTTCTAACATCACAAATCTTATACAAAGGAAGTTGATGGCAGGTTATTTTGTCTGTTTCTCAGCAGACCAAATATTCTAACCCTGAGAACTGCAAATTTCAATTCTATTTTCTTTGAGCAGTTTTACTTTGATTAATACAGCTTCATGTCATCAGAGATTGTAGATGTCTTTATTTCTTTTCCACTCCCTGGCATTGTTCAAGGCCAGGTTGGATGGGGCCTTGAGGAACCTGGTCTAGTGGGAGGTGTCCCTGCCCATGCAGGGGGGGTTGGATCTTGATGATCTTTAAGGTCCTTACAACCTAAACCATTCTGTGATTCTGCATCATAGTGCAAACTGGCCTTGTCATGGGCCATTTTATTTTGATTTAATTACACAGATGTGTTAGACAAGACTTGGAAAGGCAATGGAAAGGCACTTTTTTGCCTTCTGCTGGCATGGTTGTATTTTGGGAAAATGTCTGTCTATGACCTGGCAAAGCTTGCATGAAAGTTTGTTACTCTACATTAAACTGCTGCTGCAGTGCTGAAAGATGGTACTTTACATGGTACTTTATCTTTGCCCAGAGTAGGCTTCAGATAATTTTTTTTTAAAATCTCCATTTGCATGTTACATGGGAGCTGGAACTGTCAGAGTTATTTCTGTAGTGGAACCATCTTTTTACCTGCATATCAACGTACAAGATAAGGAAAGTGTGAAGCTTGTTGTGATGAATTCTGCAGAAATTACTGACTCTCTGATGGCAAAGCACAGCTTTGTTGGCTTCCTAGAAACCATTCTTGCATAATTTTTATGAATCACGATTTACAATTTCTAATTTTTCCAGCTAAGTTGTGCATTTGTAAAACTACGTGATGAGATGCTTTAAATGTATGCCAAATGATTTCTAGCAGATTTTACTTTGGGTATTTAAAGTACCAAAGGTAAACTTTAAGAAATAAACTTTGGAGATATTTTGGACACTGAAGTAAATAGGTCAAGAGCAGATATTAAAATTCTGATGCAAAGTCTATTTTAATATTAATTATTCCTCCCAAATTGTGCACCCTTTTCGCACAGTGAACAGGACAAATCATGCTTTAATAGTTTTCCAATTTAATGTTAGTCAAGTCAGTCTTCAGATAGGAAAACTAGAACAGACGTAAAATCCAGGGCATCCATTCTCCCTTAATCCATTTCACCCACTGTGATACTGAAATCGTGCAACCCAAGTGCAATTTTCTCTAAGTCTGTGCCACCTCATAACTCTTAACACAGTGGTCAGGGTTAGGCAATCTTCTCTGAGAACATCAGTAAACTGAGTCAGCAGAACAAGAAGATCACTGTGGCAATTATCATAATTTAATGGTTATAACAGTAGTTTCCATTTGTGTGCTTCTAAACCCAAATAAATAACACCTTACTAGCATTGTTGAAGCAGATGAATTGTCTCTGTTGTTCTTCAGGTAGGAAAAATAGAGGTGGTGAGGACAGTGCTTTTCCCAAGTGTGTGTCCTTCCAGACCAGCATCAGCAACACCCTCTATCTAGGTGCTGAAGTTGTTGTTCAGAAGTGTTAAGCTGTTTCTTCGACCTCATTTTGGAACAATTGCAGACAGTGTTTCTCTCTGGCATCTGACAGAGAGCTTGCTTTGTTACCAAGGTTTCCAAGCACTGACGCCATAGAAGGTAACCAGGATCCCAGCACAAATCTGTATGGATACTTTAAGTTTTCTGTTACTCTTGCTGACTCATACATGTAAACCAGAAATAACATCTGTTCACTTTAAGGTTTTTTTTTTCCAGTCCTGCTCACCATAATATTTTGTTAACTGGAGTATTTTAGCTACAAAACAATATTGCCCACTAGGGAAATATAAATGACTTCTACAAAACATCCTTGCCACTTCCTCAGTTGGATGTTGTTTGTATAGCTGGATTTAAAGAGTTGATTTGCCCTACCTCCCTATCACTTCATGATAATTAAAAAATAGAGTGTAAAACATACAAAGAATATACTCTCTATACAAGTGCTGTAATACAATAACATCCTAGCTGTAGGATTCAAACCAGTGTGGAATGAAAAAATGAGGAATACCAGGAATCTTTCATTGGTAACTAGAACTGAAATTTGGGGTCAGTATGCAAACAGAGATCAGTGTGTGCAGCAGTTTAAAAACACATAGAGTATGGCAGATTGAGGAGAAAGGGGAAATGGATGTGGGAAGACAGGGAGAGTTATGATTGAAATAAAACAATTGTAAAAATGAAATCAAGCATTCTCTTGGTGTCTCATCCCAAATCTTTTTATATCACATTTATTTGCCCTACAAGGACATAAATATTTGTCTGTGATGTAGGTATATAACTTTTTGAAATACAAAAATTTAATTTTAAAATAAAACATTGAAGATGCAGTATGTGATTTTCAGTATCAGTTTGGTTGGCAACTGGGAAAGCATTAGCCCTTCTAAAGAAAGTTCTTCCTGCTACCTTGTTCTGCTAATATTCAATGCTTTCTGAATCTTGAAGGTCTTGCTTAGACATCCTTTTTTTGTCATATCAGGTCAAGCTAAGCTGGAAACATATACCTGTAATAGGATGCCTTTTAGTGCCTTTGAAATTACATATTTGGTTAAATATGAAGTATATGAAAAAAAAAAGTGGTTTTAGATGTATATTTGTTTACAACAGTGCTGACAGAGATGTCTTTTGGTCAAGAAAGGAAAGTTTGTGCTGAATTGGAGTTCTGTATGAATTTCTTAAAATACTAAATCTAATTCTATGTTTGGAAAGTTTTTATCAGTTTTTTTGGGACTGCCATTAGACAAACCTATTTAGGTAACTAGCTTAGAAAGAACAGTGAAATGCAGTTCATGCCTGGTACCTTTTGAGAACTAAAATTGGTGGAAGTGACACCTCCAAATGGGGTTAGGTACAGACTGTGGCTACCACCTATTCTCCAAGGGAATTCTCATGAGTTTTCCTCCTTCCTTGCTTTGGGAATTCATGTAAAGCACCTTTAAAATCCATAGATGCAGTTATGCTGCAAAATCCAGCTCAGATCCTGCACAGAGTCTGGGTAAGGCAACAGGGATGGATGGAATCAGCCCCTTTTCTTAGCAATGTTGAGGATTCTCACTGGGCTTCTCCACTGACTGCCCCAAATACTCAGTTGCTTTCAGGCAGGATGCTGTTCCCATGTGCAGCCCAGTACCTCTGCTTCAGGAGCATGCCAGGTCTGGTCTCATCGACAGGATCAGGGCCTGGAGCCCACCCCAGTAGCCCATCCAGAGGACAGCCAGAGCCACCTTACACCTCCAGGGATGGCACTCAGCTTCTTGGCTTTCTTCAGAGAACTTAGGCTTTTTCATTTTTGCTTTCGAAATTTAAAAATTACCTTTTTTTTCCCACTAGGTTTCTACTTTTCCTGAGCACTAGTAGGCTATTTTTAACAACCAGGAAGAGATGTAAGCACAGAAATGCACTTTTATTTTGTGTAAGCTTTGTGATTTAAAATTTACCCACAAGAATGGTTTTCTTATCGCTTTCCCTACAGTTTCACTTCTGCTTAAAAGGAAGTAATGTTTTCAAATATATTTTTATAGCTACGATGAGAAAGGGAGAGCAGAAAAAATATATATTACATTTTAATCTCTTACCATTCAGCATTGCTTTTACTTACAGGCATACTGGGTAATTATTCTTCAGTATATTAAATAATTATGTTTATCAAAGCAAAGCCTTGAAAGCTAATGAATAGTTTCTGCGTTAGTTTTGAAAAATATTTCTAGGAAAAATGGTTGGGAATTTTTCAAAGAAATAATGATCATCTTGTAAAAAAATGAAAAGTTCTTATGAAAAGCTTGTCCAAGCAATTGAATAACTGGGAAATTGCTAAAATGCTATGTTTTGAAGCAAAGCCATTTTCCTACTCTGAAACCACTTGTTTAGAAATTCCATTTCAGTTACGATTTTTTAACTCATTTTTTTTAAATGGTAAACACAAAACACTCAGATTGATCCAAGTGGGATTCACTTACTGTGTTTTCCCTTACTGTATTTTTGCCTTGTTGATATTTTCACTCTTTTTGCAGGGGTGGAAGTTAGGAAACGTGTTTGGAAAATGGCTGGTCAGAAAACACGTTTATTAAAAATACAGGCATTTTATCTCCTGTTCTTGAGAATATCATTTGGAGGCTTTGTATTTGCTTTAGAATATTCCCGTGTGTTCAATTTAGGCTCTTTCTATGCTTCACTTCAGGAGTGAGGCACATAGTGTCACATGAGCCAAAATCAAGGGTGCCTGGCATTACCTGGCAGTGGACCCAACACCATGAACAGTGTGTTGCGTGACAGCAGACAATGCATGAAAATGCAGGCTTATACTTATGTAAAATACCATCGGGTTTATATGCTGGTGGTTCTCTGTGTCTTCTATCACATGTCCAATAAGAAGGAATCCCCTTGAAGCAACCTTCAAACCTGCTTCTAATGGTTCCTGAACGCTTTGTTCTGGGGCTGGAGGTGAAGCCAGGCTGGAGGAGCAGCTTGATTTGAGACCTTTTGATGCAAAGAGATCCTGCTCAGTGGAGGGCCTGAGAGGCAAAAATGCAACTGGTAAGATGCTGACAGTACTCTGAAAATGCAAATATTGGCCCTGTTGCCTGTGGTTAAGAAGGATATGCAGCAGCGACTGATGGTTAAGTGGCTATGCCAAAGCTTTGATCTAAGTTTGTGACACAGACAGTGAGGATCAGGGCTTGTACCTTGTATCAGATGTTCTGCAGGCATGTGGAAGAAATCATCCCTGTCCTAATGCTTCTTCAGTGCAGTGAAGTCTCAATTAAGCAAGCTATGTGTGACAGGAAAAAGAGGACCAGAGAAGGGTGATGATACAGAATGCTATCAACAGGAAACTGCATGGTTTAAAGACAAAATGTATCTTGTTATCTTGGCTGTCATGTTGTATCTTCCACTGGCCTGCAATGTGTGACAGCTCAGTAAAATCCAAACTGTGCTTAACTGTGCCTCTCCCTCCAAGTCTGTGCTGAATCACATCAGAGGCTGTAACACCAGCAATGTGGTAGGAGAACAATGTGCTATTGTTGATATTCTTTTGGATAAGGCACAAAACCAGAATCTTAACCACAGAATATTAAATCACCTCTTTTGGCATGATTAGATAGGTTTAATAAGGGCCCTAATCCAGTTCTAATTTACATTATTATCTTTTGTCTCTCTAAAATCTTCCTGTAGTTCCAATTAGATTTCGTCTTTTTTTCTTTCCCTTGAAACAATGACTATAAACTGTGTTGTACTGATACTTGAATAGATTGTTACTTCCAGGACTGTTTTTTTAATAAAGGAAGGGAAAGTCAGAATCAAGTGTACCTCATGTGTAGTTTCTTGGTATTTGATCAAGGTTATATTAAATCCTGTGTAATTGCTAATTATGTCATTATAATAAAGTAGTATTCCACATGCATGAGAGAGAAAATAAGGAGTATCATTTGTAGAAAGCAATTGTGATTAAGATGATTTAGTAGAGATTTTTTCTTTTAGGACACTCCCCAGTAGCACAAATAACTTTTGAAATCTTCATATACATCCAAAGATATCCAGAGGGGTGAAATTTCCCATTCCCCATGCATATTTTGGGGATTACCCAATTAAATTAATAATGCTAATACTACTAATGAAATTAAATCAGAATGTGGCAGACTTAAGATTCCCTTTTTGGTGCACTGTGTGCTGTGCTCCAAGATCTAGTCCTGCTAAAAAATGATTCCTTGAAATGATTTCCTTACAGGAAATTTTAGGTGTGATGTTTATAAAGTTACTTCAGTTTATGATCCTTGATTAGTGTTCAGTTTTGATAGCTTTTTAGAAGAGAAACATGAAAACTTGCATGAATAATTGAATGAAGTCATTATGAAGGAATGTTACTGGTGCTGCCCAGGTGTTTTCTCTGCCTGCTGTACAGCATGAAATGAAGCTCATTGAAATCAAGGGAAGATGAGTGAGGTTTAGGTAATGGCTTAAACCCGCTGCTCATTGAAAAGTCATTTATAAAGCTTTACGTGACCTATAATGGAAAATGGGTTTTCTCAATTTGAAAACTTATAGTGGAAGCTTAAAGCTGTAACGAAACTTTAATTTTTATTTTCAGATTGGAAAACCACTGCTATCTGCACTTTCCTTTCAGCAGTGCTTGTTGTATCCTTGATTCCTGATATCCTTGATTCCAGCTGTGTCTAAGGGAAGTGCTCCATCAGTAATGCTTGTAGGTCATCTGCAGGCTTACACTAGTGTTGCCACAGACTGGTGCGAACAGCATGGCGAACAGCAAGGTGTAAGAAAGGAAGTGGTAATATCTGAGAGCATTTCCTCCTGAAAAAACCTGAAGGTTTTTTTCACCTGCTGCATTTTCCTCCTGCTGTTGCTTCATCTCCTAATGATCTCCCTCTCATCAATTCACCTCTCATCCACATTCCTCTTGGCTGACACAATCCTTCCTGAAGTAGGGTGTGATGGTGGCCAGCTACCATGGGGGCAGAATGTGGGAAGTCAAAGGGAGTCCTCTTTTGGAGATAGTTTATGAACCTGAATGATTTAGGTTTATTGCTTTAGGTTTATTGAAGTTTCTCCAGCAGAGACTGTAGCACCTCCATATTCTCCTCCTGAGAGGTTTTACCAAAATATGTTGCTTCTTCCCTTCAGTCCTGCAGCTTGTAAACCACACTGCTCAGAGATGCAGCACCTCCATGTTAGTTGGGTCCTTCATAATAATTTTGTGGACTATCCAACAATTTGGGGATGAATTTAGCAGGCCAAACAACTCACAATTGTACGAGTAGAACCATGCTCTTCTTGTACAAGTTCAGCACTGGGAGGGAGGGGGTTAAATGACAGGGTGCCCTTGGAACAAGATGAAATGTGTCCTGTCCTACCAATACTGGCTCTTCCAGTCTTGGCTGGAGACATGCTTGCTCTTCCAGTCATGGCTGGAGGCCACGGTGGGTGAAGTGGTGGACTGGAGGGGATAGTCCTGAGGCTTTTCCTCTGGGCTTTTCGCCCCAGCCTGCTGATAGCTGCCTCCTCAGCCCTGTTTCTGCAGTGGGGAGCAGCACTGCTTTCTTCTGCTCTATCACGTTAGGGCTCATCAGAGCAATGTGACTGCTGAAAAATAAAATAAAAAAAAAAAAAAAAATTAAGATACCAAAGGGGGAAGGAAGCAGGAAAAATATAAAAGCTTTACATGTAAAGTATTTCAAAAAAATCTGAAAATCAAACTTTCACTTGCAGACCTGGATTTGCATTTTTGCACTTGATGACATTGGTTGCACTGAAACCCCAGAATCTCCGAGCTTGGAAAAGGCGTAAAAATAAATCAGGGAAATATTTTCCTTCTCCTCTTTCAGTTTTGCAAATCATGTATTTTTATGATTATAAATAGCTAAGTCAACAAACTTCTACTGACTGGGGATGTTAAGCACACTTTTGTTGTTGACTTTCAGAGCTATTTAAACTCCCGAGTGCTAAAAATTAGAATCCCCTCTGGAAAAGCTTGTAGCTTTCAGTGAACTCTGTTGAAGTCCCCAGTAAGAAGTAGTTAATAGGTAGACTGTGGTGCTTCCAGCAAAACAAGATAATCAATTCCATCTGCTTTTCTAATTAATCACTCTTAATACTGAAAGTCAGGGACATCGTGAATTTGCACAGTAAGCATGTATTTTGAGAAGGAGGGTAGCAGTGTGTTCCCTCAGTTGCAGTAGATAAGTGACTCCTTTTTTTTTCACCTCCCATAGAAAACCTGGGAACAGCCACCCCCCTGCTCAGTAGCTAATCTGTGCTCCCCAGACACCCTGTACTCTGGCTACAAGGACACTAAGCATCCTGGTTGGGGGTTTTTTTAACCAGTTTTGGTTGTTCTTGTCAGGAAAGGAATAGTTAAAAAACACAAATAGAACGCTCTGCTTGGCACTTCAGTTTTCCAAAATAAAATATGTAAGTGAGGGAAAGGTTTCATTCAGTTTTGGCATCTCTCTGTTGACTCACTTTAAGCCAAGAAAGATTGTTATTCCACAGTGTTTGCTGATAGTAGAAAGTTTACATATCAAATTGATTTTTTTTTTCCTTGAAGAGAAAATCAGTATGAACTTAAGGGACAGATCTCCTATTTGCTTTGCAGAAGAAATTGTTCTGTTAACAACTCATCAAGAAAGAAAAAAAAAAAGAAAAAAAAAAAGAAAAAAAAAAAGAAAAAAAGATAAACAGGATTAACTGTTTACTTTAAGTGAGCCGAAGTCTGGTTGTTTTTCCGAAGAAGAACACAATGTACTGTTGTATCTGGTTTCCAGAGTGGTGTTTATCATAATTCCTTGTGCAGTGGTTGGTAGAGTGCTGGGAAGGCTCCCCGCCCACTCGCAGCTCGTTCCCTTTCCCTCTCCCATTGAGGCCTCCGGCCAGGACTGCGAGATGGAGCGAGCTGTCCTGTGTGATCTTTACTGCCTGACATGAGCTGACATTGACCCAGAATAAAATAACAGGGGCTGTTTCCTAGAACTCTCAGTGGACTGCTGAGAACTGCTGCCATAACTCTTGTAAACAGGCGACATGCACACACTAACACGCTCCCTCTCCCTCATTTAGAAACACACCTAGGGGAGGCAGGCACTAAAGCAGAGTAAAGAAAAACAGCATGGGTGAAAAACAGCAACAGTGGACCCTGCGAGCAAGAGTGGAAAATTGCCTTTCTGCCAAGGAAGGAGCCCCAGCATGATTTCACTTCTGCTTTTCTTCTTTGCTCTTTTCTTCTGCCTTTTATTTCAGTGAATATGATATTTTTGTGCTAGTTCTGTTGGATGATGTGGCATCGAAACAGTGGAATATCTTATTGAATACAGACATAGCTCTGTAAGAAATCCCACAGTGTTATGTTTCATTTACCTTTGGGGTAAATATGCACTGGGGAAGCACGTATGCAACGCTGTACTACCAAGAATGTGTTTTAGGATGTTCTGTGCCTCCTGAATGCGCAGTTACTTTTTGTAATACTTCACTTCACAGTACACACTTCACAAAACACATTGTGGTTTTTTTTTAAAGTAAAATCTTCTAGTATCCCATTTATGGTCTGTGTGGTTCAGGTGGTGCATCTACAAATAAAGTGGTCCTGATAAAAACTCGACCCCAGTACCGCTGCTGGAGTGTTCTTGCTTTATTCCAGATGCTGTAATTCTGTAAAACCCACACCAAGGGTTTTGCAGGGGGAGTTGAGAGTTCTGTCAGCCCTGTAGCACGGAAGAAATGAGTGATCCTGCAAGGAAGCCCTCTCTATAGATATTCACATACATATATATAGCCTCCTTCTCAAACTCAAATGGAACCTAATACATAGAGTAGAATTTGTGGGCCTGCCCTCCTAGATACTACTGTGTTATTCAGCTGTTGCTTTCAGATCACTCTTTAAAGACAGGACTTTTCTTCTGGTTTTCACACATAAGGGGCTGAGGAGTGGAGGTAACTTAGTGCAGCAAGGTTGACCTGAAATGTTGCCAGAACCAGCAGTTAAATGCTAATTTTCCTTTCTTGGAAAGGAGGGTGCTGAGCACCTTGCAAGAGACGATCTTTTGGCAGCACCTTGCCAACTGTTGGAATTCTTGGATGCCAAAATAGTAATTACAGTCTTAAGATTAAAAAAATAAACAAAGAACCCCTCCTCAGATTCATAGATAAGTACTGTAAATGACTGGGTGGTAATTATACGTTATATTTGGAACATGATTTTTCTATTGGATATTATCCATATGAAAGACTTGCAGTTTACAGCTGAGGCTGTAAGTTCCTTAAATGTACATTTTTGCTCTTGATTAGGAAATCATGACATAGAGGAAAATAATGTTTTCTCTTAATTGTGTTCTGAAATAACCAAGGGACTGTAATGGGATTCCATGGTGAAGTAATGGTACGCTGAGGAACCTGAGGAGTGTGTACATCATTATTTTTATTACCGACTACAATTAACAGCATAGTGAGTCTGAAACAAGCTGGGATGATCTGATGTGCTTGCTTTTTTTGTTACCACCCAAAATGTTTGTATTTACATAACAAGCTGTATGGAATGGATCTGAGCAGGAGGACCATAAATTACATATAGTGTAGTGTTGTATGGGGGAGATGCCTGGGGCATCTGCAGGGATGAAAGCTTTACTGGTTTGTTGCCGCTGAACCTTTATACAAACATTCAGGCAGTACTTGGGAAATTATTTTTCCTTAACTTGCTGTGTCTTCCAAACCAACCATCACTCTAAATTGTTACTTACATGGCATAATTACTTTGGATTTTAACTACTAATATAGAAAAAATTCAATATTCATTTATGAATTGAAGATAAGTGAAGCTATCAGCTGGTACTGAAAATATTTCTCAAATGCAACTCTGTAACTATTTAAAATTATAGTCTAGGCTTCACATTGTGTTTGAGTCAATGACAGGAATGTCTTTCGGGTGAAATTTTGTGTACAAATAAAACACACACATCAGCAGTTTAATTTGAAAATGCAGTTAAGAGACAGTGTTGGACGGGGAGTGTAAAAAGTTCTTTTGGTGCTGCATGAAAATGTGATAGAAGAGATGGTTTACTCTGAAAAAATTGTCAGATATGAAGCCACGGTTGTCAGTGCAAGTATGAAAATCTATCTGGTTTTGTGCTACACCCATTCCTGAGAAGTTGTACATAGTTCCCACCAGGCAGGTAGTGGTCCATGTTTTGAGTGGGAACGTTTACAGTGCTGTAGAGCTCCACCCTTTACATGCATGTTCTGCTCTAAAAAGGTAGCCCTGCTGACATGTTTGGCTTGTACATCTCTCTTCCTACACACAAAAGCCATTTCAAGCAGAAATGGTGCTTCTTTAAGTCATAGACAGAAAATAGTCAGTGGATGGATTAACCTGAACGGAGAAATGGGAGAAGCAATCAGCAGACGAGGATTCGTGAAAGACCTTGTGGAAGTTGCATTTGATTTTCCAATTTGTATTGAAGCAAGTGACTGTTCAAAAATAAGCAACAGTTACTTTATAACTTCTCTCTTTTAAATATTTTTTAGCGTATGCATAAAACTGTAGGGAAAATGAAGGAAGGTCAAAAAATGATGGCCTTGGTATAGTTTCTGTCATGAGTTATTTGGAAAGTGTATTATGTAAATACTCTGCTACACACATGCTAAGAAGTGCATGCAAAGAAAAGATTCCTTCCCGAAGACCAGGGATGACTCTGCTACATATTTTCTGTTTGAGATGCTGAGATAAGGCTTGCTTATTGCCCTGGTGATACCACTGTCACATGTGCAGTTTCCACCAATACTTCTGGACGAGGACAGGCTGTCTCTTGCTGAAGAGAACTGGAGTGTCTGGTGTTAGCTATGTGCCCTGTTCCCATCCTGGTGCTCCTTCCCCTTTCTTTCCTTCTGGGTTCTCCCAGGGTTACTGAATAAAAACCTACATGATCAAAACCTCTGCTTTTCAATAGTTTTAAACCTTCAATTTTCAAAGCAAATTATCATCTCAGTGCTTCAAACCAGAGCACCAACCTGGCTGCTAGAAACTGCTGCACTTGGAGGGAATTATGACCAAGATCCTTCTCTAAGCTTCAAACCAGAACACCAAGCAGCTAGAAGCTGCTGTACTTGGAGGGAATTATGACCTAGATCCTTCTCTGAGCTTGATATTCCCCATATAAACGGGAAGCAGTGATGCTTGTGTTTTCTACTGTACCTGTGTACCTCTGCAACCTATACACAGAAGGGGCTAGTCGTCATCACCATTAATGTGTATTGTTCAGTCCATAGTTATGCTTTGTAGAGCTTCACTCACTATTTAGTGACAGCAAATGGCATGGATTTTAGGCAGAAAACTCTGAATCTCATGTCTCCCTAAAGAGAGCTACAGTGGGTAGGTGCTTTTCAAAAAGGGACACGAAGCAGTCTATGATGTGGTGAATACGGTGCTTTTTAAAGGAAAAACCTGCTGGTGTTTTGAGGGTGTGGAGGAGATAGCTGTTTGTCCTTGGTGTTTAGACCTGTACCCTGAGCTTTGATTTTTCAGATTATGTGGGTAAGGTGAATACAAGAAGTACGTAAGGTAGGGATAAATTAAATCCCAAGAGGGTGGTGTCCTGCAGGTTACAATTTGAATCTGAGCCATATTAGCAGGAGTTAATCAGCTCCACCTTGAGACTTGACCAGACAAGTAGCTGAATTGGAGTTGTGTAGGTAGTACTGTGCCCCTGGTGATTAAGGGAGAGGGGTTTTTTGTTTGTGTGTTTATGTTCATGTGCTTTATGCTTCTGCTAGGACCGCACCTCAAAGAGGTCATTAGTCCTTCTGACAAACAAAGCAGCAGCAGCTGTCTCTTGGATGGCTAAGATAAAGAATGAGAAAATATCAGAGCAAATACAATTCAGATAGTTTCCAGGCATTTCTCCATCCTCTCCTTTCCCTCCCTTCCAAAGAAAGAGTAGCTGATGCTGTCCCTGCTGAGCACTGCAAAGGTGGTAGCATTTGCCTGGATGATTTGCTCCTCATGCCATACTGCACAGCTTAGCTATGTGTGGAGCAAAGCTGCTGTGGGCCACATGGCTGTCCTCCTACCCTCTAGGGTAAAACAATTATTTGTTAGTTAAGATCTGTTCATGACAATTTCTGCTGCTTGTTTTCACAAGACTCAGTACCTGTGTCATCAGTCAGTTTAGGCCTCCATGGGCTCGCATCTCTGCAGGCAAATCTTTTTCTTACTATTTTCCACTAGCTGCTGAGAAGACTGAAGGTGACCAAAGCTGAAAAAGGTTTTTTAGCCACTGTTGTCTCTCCAGGAAGTCAGTTGCCCAATATGAGGCAGCAGTTCAGAGAGATATAATTTTTCATGGATAAAAAAGTAATAGTAAAAAAACATTTTGCCCTTTCTCCATGAGGAGTGACTAACTAGGAAAAGGGCATGGCAGAGTAATCCTGTAATCCTCTCCAGATTTCTGCTGGGAGACATTTTGTCCTAAAGATCAGCACAGTCATAGAAATAATGCAGAGTAATCAGTTTCATCTTTTCCCAGCCCCCATCCTTGCTCCTGGCTATTACCAAATTAACAGAATCTTCCCAAGCTTTTGCATGAGACTTACTGTGCCATTACTTAAAAAAAAAAAAAAAAAAGGGGGTGGGGGGAGAAGGAGGGCAAGCTCTGCCTCCCTTCTTATCGAACCCTAATCTTCGCCCCCTTTGTTATTACCAATGAGTCACACTTCACCTTTTCCTTAGTCTGCATCTCCCACACTCACTCCTCTACTGGCTTTCCTGCCACCTCTCACACCTGGAGTGAATCTACTACTTTGCATGAGAAATTTCCTCTTCCAAAACTGTATTTTAAATTCAGGGTTGCACTGAATTCTAATGTCCCAAAAATAAAGATGGCTCTTATTTCTTCTCTATGTGAGCACCACTGGTAAAAAAGGTATCTTACCCTTTTTTTAAGAGTTCCCTTCTATGCATACTGACAAGGCATTAGTAAAGGTATGTGTTAGCTGATTAAGTGATTTGGTGCAGACACTATATTTAATGGAAAAAAATATATTTGTGGTAAATGTGCACAAAATACAAACGCTGAGTTCCTAGAGGCAAATAGTCATTTTGGACTTGCAGCATGTCTCATAATTTAGATGTGGGTTTTCATCCTGGGAGTGAGCTTCAAAGGGGGAAAAAATAATGGGATAAACTGTTGCTTTAATCACAGTTAGACTTGCCACTAAAACTTAATTTGCATGAAGATTTGCTGCAATATGAGAGCAACACGGTAACATGGGAAAATAATACAAATGCACTTTTCTGGAAATAAAATTAAATCAAGGGGAAAACCAATGCTGGTGTGGAACTTTGAGGCTGTGAATCAAAATTCTCTGAAAGCAATGAAACTAAACTAGTGATGCTAACAGGGTGTGCAAAATCCTTAAGAACAGAACTGGTTTCAGAGAACATGAGAATAGTTCTCCAAATGCATTGCTGAGTCTCTTGTGGGATTCAGCTGATTTCATGATAGTCATGAACTAGGAAAATCAATTGTCACTCATCATTAAATACCTGAAATATTACCTACTAAGTCAGTGTGAGACAGATCAAATGATGTTGAGAATATGTCAAGTTTATTCATCATTCATTCATAGTGTTTTAAAAATATGCTGAAGCAGGGAACTCACGTTTGTGAAGTTCTCTTCATAGCATTAGTGTAGGATACTCATCATCTTTTTGAAATTGGACATTTGCAGTTTTATTTATGACATTCTGCTTTCCAGTTGCGTGAGTATATACATTTTATTCTAAATGTGTGTTGCAGAGAAATCTTGACTACCTTTTGGCTACTTTCAGAGCAGGTGTTGTGTAGTGGATATCTGCTCATGTATGCAGTCCTAACAGAGCAAAAGTACTTGAGGTCTGGTGCAAGAGATTCAGTTGCTCTGTGTTCACAATATTACAATTGTAATTGTGTACAATTACGATTCAGTAATCCTGAATGTTTTCCTAGTGTGAATGGCAACACCAGTGTGATAAACCTCAAGTTGCACGGTTCTTCCTTTAGTTCTGTGTATCAAGCTTGGTCATATGATGACCATTCTCCCATCATATGAGCTGGGATATTGTGCTGCATACACTAAGCATCTGGAGTGGGATCCTTAGCTTCCTAATCCTGCCTGGAAAATACATCCTTGTCTCGAAGTAATACTCCATGCAAAGAGGACTTTACTTCCACAGAGTTGATTTTCAATGAGCTAATCTGGTGATTATTTGGCCACAGTATTTTTTTGGTCAGATCAGTTTCCTGTCCTAGCCATTTATGCTGACACCACAAAGGGATGGAAATATGCAGACAGGGATGTGGGGAGTTGAGACTTCCATGTCTGACAGCAGTCATCTCTTTGCTTGGTTTAAAAGGACTGGGAAAATGCACTTTTAGTGAATGATGTCTTCAGCACCGACCAAGCTAATTTTATTTGGGCAATTACCATGTCCTAGAGGACTTAATGTGAGCCTGGTGCCAGCTAGTCTGAGACTTTCTTGTGTTGAGTTCTGTCTCAGTGAAGATATGAGAAATTCCAGTGATCAGTTAAGAGACTGCTGAACTGATCAGATCTGAGACGCTAACTCAGTTGGCCCTTGCTTGCTCCAAGATACGGAGGCCTAATTTTTCACAATTAACAGTCACTGAATGTTTTGTTAACATAGGCAAAACTGTTTGCTTTGTTTTTGCAGTTCCCCTCAATCTGATTTTCAGAAATGTCCAGAGCGTATTAGCTCTGGTTTTCCAAAGAAAACAATAGCATGAGGAGTTTCAGTCCAATCAGTTAAACCTTGGGAGAATTTTTAACTAATTGCAAGGTCCTAACATGTGAAGTAGCAGGCAACCTTAGTTTTTCTGCTTCTGGGCTGTCATGTTCATAGCACATCAGTCTCTCTTCTGTTGAGTTGGAGATGATCTTGTGGTACAAATCCAGAAGATATCTCATGTGTTGTTTTACACAGACACTGGAAAGAGTGATAGAGCTTTTGAAAACACAGTTTTGTGTTATTAGGACAGCCTTTCTCTTTCTAGGCTGGAAACACTTCTTATCCCAGAGATAAGGGTATGTATTCTTCCAGCCTGTGCATCACAACAGCATCTGGGTTTCTCCTGTTTGTCATTTCTCAGGCTCTACCAATGTTTCTTGGCTCTTAAGAACCTCTCAGTCTTGGCAGGCTGTGGAGGAATTGTACCTAAGCTTTCCTTGTCTGGTGAAGAATTTGTTGTAGCTAGACACAGGGTGAAAATATGGGAGTCTTCATTAGTGTTTGGTCCTATCACTCCCTGCTCCTCAAAATCAGCACCAGAATCTGAAAAGTTAGGACTCTGAGCTGGTGCTTGTGCAGCCGCAGATGGAATTGTATCCTGTGTCAAATAAAGCCCTCTCGAGGGTGTAAGCAAAGTTAGAGAGTTCATAATGAACAAGGAACCTGTGACTAATGATCATCCATGTGCCTAAGCTTCCCTGCAAAGAAATACATGGATTTGTTCCAGAGAAATGTAGGAGCTCATTTAATTTAAAATGTTGTTTTATAAAGATTTAATGACTACTGTTGAACGCTTTCAGGTAGCATATAATGTGTTAATACGATGTGCTCCAAAAACAGTTGGAGTCAACTTGCTGTGAGCAATGGTACTGCTCAGAAGATAGTAACTTTGTACATTGGAAATGAGGTGAATTCTGCTGCCTAGTGCACCGCTGAGCTTTATTTAGAAATAAAGATGTGTGTGCTGCCCTCGAAGGTAATTTCTGTCTCCCTTTGAAAAGTTTCCATGCTTAACTGTCTCCTTTTGGGGCAATTAAACCAATCTTGTAGACAGCAGCCTCCTTCCTCTAGCACTGCATGACTCATGCTATCGTGGCTGCTCATCTCAAGTGCAGAATCTTGTGAAATGCATTTTTGACTATCTAAATGTATGACATCCACTGATTTTGCCTTATCTGCTATGTCTGTAATCTCTTCTCGTAGCGCCAGCAAGTTAGTTAACCAATGCTTCCCAGCACTACAGCCCCTACTTCCATAGATTATTTTCATCAAATGGTTTGTTTAGCAGATTCTTTAATTACATCTTTAAACTTCTTACTCTGGGCTTCTTCATACCCAGTACCGGAAATACTAATCTGTTTCTTGCAGGATTTTTGTTTTGTTGTAGGTGTTTTGTTGTTTGACGTTTTTTTAAAAGAAAAATTGACATTTCACTCTTTTTTGCATCCTCAGGACTCTTTTAAAAAGGTATAGAAAATGTAATGCTTGCTCTGCCAGTTTCAACATTGGTGATTATTACTTGTGAAATATGCTGCTTTGTTTCCTTCTATCCACACAGATATAGACATCATTGTTCTGTCTGCATCACAGAACTCCCTTCAAGACAGGCAAAATCTCAGCCTTCTTTCTTTATAGGTAAAAAACCACCCAGTGCTTAGCTGTTAGTTGGCCTAATCCCTGGTGCAAGTCCTTTATGCCTTTTTTTCAGTCATGCTTCTCTATTTCATGGCCCTGCTAGGTCCTGCAAATATACATAAGAAAACATTTAACAATAAGGGTTATGTTTATTGATATGCGTGTTGATTCTTCATAGAAATTCTTCAGATATTGTAGAGGATGAACCCTGTCTTGAAGCCTGTAATGTAATTTTCAGAAATTTGCTAACTAGTTTTTTTATGAACAGGAGCCAACAAGTAACAGAGGAATATTTTGCAGGTTGTGCTTCCTTGTCCAGGATGCCTACGGTATGTTCAGTGAAGTGCAGCTGCAGTCCCCAAGTTCTGCAGATGATGTTGAGCAGTATTGCAGGAGATGGGAAGGAAAATTCTGCTGCCTGTCTGGAATGAAAATTTTGCAAAGAACCACAAGAGGAAGGTGAGAAAAATTCTTCATGCTGTGGCAGGCAGAGAGGATCTGCCTTTTATTTCTTTCTGTGATCAGTAATCTTTGGAATAACTTAGTGGGATTTTGTTCAACTAAATGTCCTCATTGCCATTTCAGGGGCATCCAATGGTACTTGAGCCATCCATATTCCAAAATGACCATAAATAAACTAACACACAAATCAGAGCAAGGGATAGAGAAAAAATTACTATCTGCAGTATTTCATGAAGTATGAGTATTTTCTTTCTCTTCAGTCCTCCCTTTCATTGCAGAACTGTTTATTACACTATGTTTTAATTCAGTGCCACCCAGTCTGGGCTGAAGATTCAAGCACAGATTTTCTCTTAGTATATGAGAGCTTAATTCAGTTAAGTCTGTATAGTTTGGAAGCAAAATTTAAGTTCCTGTACAAAACTACAACAAAAAACAAGAAAATGAGAAAAAACCCAATCCAAACAAACAAACAAAAAAAAACCCCCAACAACAACAACAAAAAAACCCAACTAACAAACAATAAAGCCATTCTTATTTTGAAATTAGGATGTCCAAAGGTCTATAGAAAATTCACCCCAGATAAGTAACAAATTGACATGTGTTAGCTCTCAGATTTTGCTTATTCTGTGATTCCCTTTATGCTCATTGAATAAAATAAAATATCTTTAATCAAGCAAAAAAAATTAAATAGATCAGTTATCTTATGGAGGATCTCTGTAAGGAAAGTGATACGGTGTTCACATGGGAACCTATATAAATATTAGATTGGTTCAGTTCTCAACATAATTTATTTGCACAAGCATCCAATCTAGATAAGCCCTTGGTATTAGAATGGCTATGATATTTCTGCTGACACTTTTTTTTCCTCTTAAAAAATGCTGTTTCATCAAATCCAGAATGTTTCATGGAAACATTATCTATCTATTTTGGAGACAATTTTGTTGGGAAGATTTTTTCAGGTCCAGAGGGAGTGAATACTCTCTCTCTCTCATTCTCATTTCATGAAAACTTTCAGAAAGTCTCATTTTTGTTTCATATTGGAACAAAAACAAATTTCAAAGCCTTGAAATGTTTAGCAAAATGGAATTGTTGTTTTCCAGCCAGCACTATTCAGTATGCTTTTCTTTTTATGTACTTGCAGTGTTAATTTTCAGATCCTTTGGATTTCAAGCCTACTTGCATTTTTATGGATCTTTAATAACAAACACGTCTTCTTATTTAATTATTTTGTTGGCTTTTTTTTTCAAGTTAAATTTTTTTCCAAACAAATTAAATAATAGCGTTGGAATTCTGGATACAAATGAAGTTTTACAACTGGCTGCTGGTGTTTCCAGTACTCTGCCTAGCTAATAAGAGACAGACTTTTTTCTAATGTAAATTGTGTTTCAAAGCAGCAGTAACTTACTTCTGGCTATTCTGAGGATGATTAGAAGACACACTGCTGAAAATGCTGGTGGTAACCCTGCTAGGAAACATTAAAACAAAAAGGCTGGTGTAGCTTCAGGGACTGTGCAGTGGTTAAAACGTGATTGCATTGTACAAGATGGGTGGGTGGAGAAATTGTTCGGGGATTTATTCTTTTCTTAATTGTTTTAGCCTAAGTTCTGCTTTATAACTTGTTATTACTTTTAAGTGTTGGGACACGTTTTGTGTCATTCTAGGTGTGATGGAAACCACAGTAAAGCCATGGCTGAAATGAATATAAGGGAGCAGTTATTCACACAGAACATAATTAGACTGTAGAACTCATTGCCACTGGATAAGTGGATTTCCAGAGCCAGTGGTACATCCAAGCACATGATGGGGTATGCCTGTGAGTGCCCAAGCTTGGCTTGCAGCACATGAGTGAATAAGAAAATAAGAACTATGTGGTCTGCCCTGCAAGACAGACTGCTGTCTCTCTCTTTTTTTTTTTTTTTTTTTTTTTTTTTTTCCTTGAGGATGCCAATTACTTTCTGGAAGGAGATGGCTTTTAAGCTGTTTATTTCCTGGAGTCTGACAGTGGCTTTTAAAATGGATAAAAGGAAATCAAATGTAGGAAATATGAGGGGAGAGTCATTACTTTTTTTGGTGCCTTTGAAGCACATGATCTGGAGAAAGCCAGAAATGGATAATAAGATCCCATATGCACATGTTGTCCCATAGTCACATGGATTGTAATCTCACTTACAGAGACGGAGTATTTCCTCAGTCCCTCTGTGAAACAGAAAAGATTTTCATTTAACAGATACGAGAGGTTCTCAAGATTTCTGCACCAATGGTCAACTGTAATTGTTAAAAAAAACTTTCCAGATCATCATCTATCCGCATGATCAAGTACTTAATTTAAAGTAGGATTTAATAAATGCAATTTTAAGATCAGCTGAAGTCGCATTTCAAGAACTGAAAACCTATAACAAAAGGTATTTCACAGCCTGGCTGTAAACCTGACTTGATCTTTGGAATGGACCTGTACTAAAGGAGCTAAATCCATTTCTTCTCCTGATAGGAAAACACTTGTATTCCAAAAGAAAAGCAGGATAAGAAATTACACAGCAAGGTCCTGTCTTGACCATACCCTGTGAAAAATTAGAAGTATAGTAATCCTACATTCAGAGAAACACTCTCTGTTCTAAATACCCATATGCTTTAACAAGTACTAGGGTCTCATACTAGGTCATTTAAAGGTCTTTTATTGATTCAAGTGATTTTCATAACAAGTTCCATACCCCATGTAAAACATACTCCCCAACACCATCCCTGCAGGAAACCCTTCCCTCTGCATCCCAACAGAGGCAGTGGTGTTTCCCTTTGCAGTCCAGTTTCTGGCAACCCTGTAAGTCAGATGAGCATGGCTGAGTGACAGCAAAGTTTCCAGATCTTGTTCTGTCTCTTATTTCCAGCTGTTCTTCTAGTCTGTTCATGGGGCTACCATTGAATATGGTAGGAACCAGTATTGAAGCAACCCAGTTAACAGCATGTACATGGTTCAGTTTGTGTTTCTTGACATCTCCTCTCTTCCCCCTCTTATTCATACTTGCCTCCTAGCATTTCCTACAACTGTTCCCTGAAGTGCTTTTTTCAGCAGAAAAGAAAGTTGGAATGGTTTAAAGAGAGAAGACTCTGGTGGTTCACTGATCTGCCACTGGTGGTGTTGGCTCCCTAGAGGTGTATGTTCTCTGCCTTGTCCTCCCTCCCACTACCTCATATTTCAGTCTGAAAATTTCAGCCCCTTGAGAAAGAGGAAGTGAGGGTTTGATGGTGTACTGCTAGAGGCAGAAGTTTTGGTTAAGAATCTGCAGCACAACTAAGATGTGACTCCCTATTTTAATAGATCCTGGGTACGTTTCAGGTATGTCTGGTATAACCAGTAATTAAATCGATGCAATTAAATGCAGGGACTGAACACTTACTAAAATAACTCAGGAGTAAATAACCTATAAATTGTCATAGTCTGCTGCTTCCTACCAGAAAATAATTCCAGTGATCTGGGATAAACTTTCTAGTTATATTTCTAGTCTTTATTGACAAAAATTACATGTTTTTAGCTCTGACTGGAGTTCCACACAAAATAGTAATTTGGATTTTAACCATTTTGACCAATCTTTTCACCTGATTTACCAATCACTGAGATGTTTCACTGCCAAGTACAGCAGACCTACCTGCTTCTTTATGCTTTCTTATAAGGTAGAAAAATTCAGAGTTTCTATTCAGCAGAATAGAAAGATGTCACCAATTTGAAAATGGAGAAGAGGAGGAAGGAATGCTTTAACATAATACATAATTAATGCAGGGTGTCAGTACCAATTTTGTCCCTAAACTGGAAACCGCTTAACAAGTTTCAAAAGATGATGAAACTCTTGCATGGAGAGTGCTAAAATCCACACTTATGTTGGATAGGGTAAAATTCTTTGAAAGATGCATCAAGTCATAAGCTTTAGCATATGAGCCAACCTTTAATTAATAGCAAATTTTTCTATAAAAGTTTGCTGTCCTATCTGTTGCATTTTCCTCTAAAGTAAGTAGTCTCTGCATATTGAGTTCAGCAGCCACTGTTACATTTCTCTGAGAAATTTATGCATTTTCAAATTTGGCTTCTGTTGTTTGTCATTTTGATCTTCCAAATGTTAGGCACTGAAATGTGAAATCTCACTGTATTTGTCTGTCGTGTTGGCCACTAGTGCCTGAGGATTTTCTTCTCTATTTTTGGGGTTTTTTTTCTTTCCTTTTTCTTTTCCTTTTCCTTTTCCCCCATACTTCTCTGGTCTCTCTCCTTCTCCCTCTACTCTTCACAGTATACTTTCTCCTCTCTTTGCTTTCCTCCCAGAAAAGAGGACCACAGCTAATGCTGTACAAGGAAGTGTTTCAACTGCTAGATGCTGGCAGGAAGTGTAGTAGTAAGAACCATCTACAGAGCAAGGAAGTCAGAACTTCCTTCCTTTGGTTTTTCCCTCCTCCCAAAAAAGGCTGCTGTCTAAATGAGCCACCCGTGTCTCTGAAGCTTTGAAGTCCTGGAACACTTCAGTAATTGCCATGGTTAAAAGCTGAGTTCCATTTGTAATGTAATTACAATTTCAGTAATTGCATTGAAGTTCTGAATTTGCATTGCTTTTTTAGTTATTTCTGATGACTGCTTATGTATCAGTAATCAACTTTTGTACTTCTCTCTAATGAGCATGGACTGCTGCTGCTTTCAATAATCTGTTTAGGAGCCAGTGTTGGAGAATAACATAGACATATCCACATTAAATCAAAAGTGCTTTGTATTGTAATTTAAGTGTTTTAATGTTTATTTACTTCCTAATAGACTATAGAAAATTGACTTGTTAAAATCTGCAAACAAATCACTCAACAAAATAATTTCATATATTTAAACCAAGCTTAGGGGGAAAAAAGCCAACAACCCTTCCTCCCTGTTTGTATTTTGACTGAGATGCTGGTTTAGTATGTTCAGATTTTTACTTTTTGGTTTTGTTGCTTCTGTTACTCAAGTCTGAGAAAATATGGGGTTGCATAGCTTGTGCACTGCAGGATCTTAATAGATCAGGTAGCCTAGTCTGCTGGTAGCTTCCTGTATTAACTTTGTATTTGGATTGCTTTCCTTTTGATAGTTGAAGTTTATTCAGTCTAGGTGATTATTACTGAATTTCTTTTTTTGTTTTGGTTTTTTTATTTGTTTGTTTTGAGCAAGGAGATGTTTCACAGATGGCCAGGAATCGCTTTAGTTTTGAGTTCTTAATAACTGAGACTGATCCTGCCAAAAGAAAACTGTTTTGGTTTAGACTAAAATTGGGAGAGGAGGAGAGGAGGAAACAGACAAGTGCCAAGTTTGAAATCCCCAGAGCAAAGCTGTGGAAGATGTTGGAAGAGAATCCTAGCATCTTTCCTCCCCTGCTGTAAAACTTATGTAGCCTGTCTTCTTTCCCTGGTTATCGGCATTGTTTCCCTTCTGCTTTCATTGATATTGCTGATATTTTCTCCCTGTAGCAATTTTCTCCCTGTAGTAAATTTCTGTGGCATGATTATTAAAATTGAAAAATCCCCCAGACTGTAAGCTGCAATAAGTTGAATCAGGCATGTCACACGTAAAGCTCTTGGACTGGAATTGTAGATGAAGCTTCGTGCTTGTGAGAGAAATAAAATCTCTTCAGTAAGTTGTGAAGCCAGTTGTCAGATCAGAGTCAGTGAATACTGTTTTGAAAAATCAAAATCTGTTTGATTTTTGTAGTATAGCTTGTAATGTGAAATGAATGAAATTTCCATAGGATCAGAGTAGGTGTACCAAGGCTGCAGATCCTGGTTTATCACTTTACTGGGTCTAAATATAATGACAGTGTCTTTTGTCTTTAATTTGTATATTTTTATCAAAAATCATAGAGCAAGCATGTATATACATGTGTGCATGTATGCCACATGCATGTCATCTGACTTTGTAGTGAGGGTTAAACAATCCAGGAGGGTTAGAAGCAGAAGGGGACTTCTGTCTCCTTCTGAGATGGAAAACTGAGAGTGAAGGTGGTTGGGTGAGCAAATGAAAGCAGCTTCTTCTGTACAGGACAGCATAATCATCATCTGTGGCAGGAGTTGTAGGGAGGGAGAAGTAAATGCTATTTTATTAGAATCACTTACTGTCTTCCAGTTATTTTTCTATGCAGTTGTCTTAAGACAATTTGTTAAATAGATCTGGGTTAATTTCTGCATGTGCTTCACATATATTTTGCATTTTCTCATCCATTTATTTAGCCTGTTTAAAAGTATGAAATCTTTAAAACTCTCTGACTGCTGTCTGGGTACACAGCAGGCAGTTGGCATTTATGGATGCACAGAAAAGACATTCTGAATTCAGCAGGCAAAATTTAAATTAAGAGGGATGCCTTTTGAACACATTAAGTAGTGAAAATAATTAAGGGTACTACAAAGAACTATTTCACATATTATGAATACATCTACATGGCTCTGTGTGTGTATATATACACATGTATATAAAAGGATTAAATACAAGCAAAGCTTGAAGTTGTGGGTTTACAGAAGAGTACCTGTATGTAGAGGACTACTTGTCACAAATCCATACTTCCATGGAAGTCTATACTGTAATGCACCACTAGGGTTACTGGTGGCCTTGCTATGTTGGTGATAAGCAGTTGCCATCTGCATACTTAGTGTGGCAAAAAACAATTTTTACCAAGCATAGATCTCAGTCTAGCATGGGGAGTAGGCAGTTGAGTCTGTCATTTATAATATGATAGATTATTTCTGTCCTCCTGGTATGGATTCAGTCTTTTCTAATTTTTTTTTTTTTTTAAGTTACAGAATGTTACAATAGAGTCCTTGTCTTTCAAAGAGGGGGGAAAATAGTTATTCAGAATGCTTTACATGGTCTTTTTTTTTCATCCTTGAGCCTGTTTCTTCTCACTTCTTACTGTAATTTCATTTTTTTGAAGTCTTTTTGTGACCAATTTTTTTTTTTAAATAGTGTCTTGTAATTACACTCACAGAGCAAAATTTTAAGATTTTTCTTTTGTCTTCTGTAGCCAGAAAGGCTGTTTGTGCACACAGGGGCTTGCCATGTTCCTTCACTGTAGCACAGAGCCAGCTGTTCATCTCTTGTCCTGACTCTGTAGCTAAGGAAGGATACACATATTGGATAAAATACACCCATTGTTCCAGTCAGATTGAAGTGATATTTGAGTGTTCCTTAGCCAATAAAGAGAATTAATTTTAGCCTTTCTGTTAGGGTAATGATTTTTTACAGAGAAGGGGACCATGTCTTGCTGTTTCTCTTCTGTTGTTGCCCCCACCTGTCACAGTGGTGTCAACCAGGACACCACCTCATTCCCCCTTCTGCTAAGTCAAAGTGCATAAGCATAAAGAGAGAGTTAACTTTCTTGGAAGCATATAAAATGGGTTGAGCAAGAGGGGAGCTCCTCACCAGGGACACTGAAGTGCTACAGTCCCTGGCACCTTAATGACTGCTCCAGGAGAGAGCATCCCTTTTGGTAGAGAAGGGTCCCAGCAGGGTGGGATTCGGAACTTGCAAATCCTCTGGGTGGTAAATGTCCCTGCCATTGGTTTGGCTGCTGTCAAAAAAAGTGACACTCTCTACCTACACAGCTCTGCTGTTCTATCTGTTTGTAAACCAATACTATCATATAATAATAAAGTGCTCCCAGTTCAAGCAGTAGATGACCTTCTCCAAAAGGACACAAGTAACTGAAGAAAACGTACCCTATGTCTTAGACAGTCTGATATAGGGTAGCAAGCTGGAAGAGAGCTACAGGATAAGGGGCAGCTTCATGTCCCTCGTGCAAATTTAAAAATACAGATGAGAGATCATTGTACAGTCAGCATAGAGATGTGATTGTACATGCACTGCAGCAATGTAGCTGATTTGCCATAGGTGAGCTCTGTGTGCACAGACACACAGAGTTTGAGGTATGTTCATAGCCATTTCCTGCCCTTGTCCTCAAGCTGCAGGTGGTGTAAGGAAGGCCACTGGTGTAGCTGCCTGAGCTGGATGGAAGGCTAAGCTCTCTTTTTGTAACTCTCCTTTTTCATGTCCCTTTTGGCAAAACCTGTTAGTTTGGCTTTCCTGGGACTGTAGAGAAGATACCATTGTATACAATACAGGACACTCCCTGATCCAGGATTCAGGAAGTGAATTTGCTGTAAAGTTTCTTTAAATACCCCAGAACTGTTGCTTTGTATGTTGTAATGTTCTCACTGATTTAAAAAAAAACTAAAACAAAAAACCAACAACCAAAAAAACCCAACCAAAAACAACCCCCAGCCTCCAAGCTCAGCCTTCTCCTTTTACATACTCAGTGATGATTCCCTGTAAGTCAGGAGGTCCAATTTTTGTAAAAGAGCAGCACATTTGTGTTTCTGGTCTGTTCATTAGTATGGAGAACATGACTACAGATAGTAACATCATCTCTTTACTCTGCCTGTTTGTCACCTGCGTCATGAACCACATTTATTTCACAAGACCCAATCTGAGCTTTACATTACTTCTTACAGGGCTGGTCCAAAGGTGTCACTATGAACACAGAATCATACATGATGCCTGGTGGTTTCCAGAAAAACATGGGAAGAAGTTCATTGCCTGTAGACACTCAAAGTCGAGGCATTTAAGAATCCAGAGAAGGATTGGGGAAATACAGAAGTAAATAAGCTTAAGCAGAAGTGAGCTAAAAGCAGAATTTCAAACGAGAATTTCTGTGACCCCTTGAAGAGAAGCAGCATATTGCAATGTGTGCCAGACTGAGCCTTTTCCTTTTAAACAATTTAGTTTAGAAGTGAGTATTCCTTTTAGCAAGTTTTGGATTTCAGTTTTTAGAGCTCTTTGAGAAATAGTGGAATTGAGGAACAGACAACTCATTCTTGGAGGCAATGTGGGGTTAAAATCCAGATCTCTCTGATTTGACTGCCCAGAACAGAGAACTAGGACAAGATAACTGAGAGCTTTAACTCAAAAATGCATGCCTCTTCAGGCTGGTTATCTGTAGGTATTTCCTCTCCCTCAGATGTTTTTGCCTGTCCTGCAAGGATGCTGTATCAACTGAGGAGGCAGTCACTGTACAGTTTTGCATGCTAAAGTTAAAGACTGCTGCATTTTCCCTTGAAAAGCTGGGCAGTTAATTTTGTTTGTATTAAAAAGTGGGAAACTTGCAAAATAGAGAAATAAAAACAGTAAGTCAATGAGCAGCTCTGTAGGAAGGAGATTGTCCTCTGTATGTGTCCTTAAGGAAATAAAATCTTGCCTCTTTCTCTAAGTCTGATAATTGCTGACTTTCCTGAAAGCAGTTACAATCAGCTGTTAGAAAAAATAAATAAGAAATTGGAATGAAAAAGTTAGAAGCAATTTTTTTTTTTAATATAGCAGTTAAAATAGTTAAAAGCTATTTTCTAAAAGAAGTTGTACTTATATCTGTGTCCTTCCCAGGCTATCATTTGCCCCAGTTCCCCTGAAATTTATCATATAGCAGGCTGTTCATGGCAAAGGAAGAAATATGACTTGCTTGTCACTAAATGTGATACATCCCTTCCCTCCCTCTCCACCCTGCGGCAGAAATTATAGAGATTTAACTAGGCCTAATCAAAACCAACTTCCAGAAAACAAACAGGATTTGAAATGTTTTCATAATCATGCAATGATTTAAATTACATTTCTTAATGAGTCTTTTTAATATAATATCAAAGACTAGAATACATTTTAAACCTTATTTTATTGGTCTTTTTGAAGGGCATTAGGACTTTTTAGTCTGATAGACAGCCTGTGGCCTCCAGTGGTGCCTGTAAAAGTTCCTGGACAAAGTCAGCATTCTGAAATGGTAAGCCTTGTTATTATGGAAATGTATTTTTTCACTCACAGCTACTATTTTTGTTGGTAGTGTAATCATGCTTACTTTGGGAAACAGATTCTCTCTCTCTCTAGCTACTGAGTTTTGTTTTACTGGTTCTGGCAACCTCCCAGGTTGCTAACCTGAAGCCCTCTGGATCAGCCACATCTTTCCAAAATGATGCAATTAGCCTCTCACTTATCCTCTAGAGACAGAATGGTAAAATGTCCAGACAAATTATTTCTTTTCTCTCCTTTCTCTCTTTCCAGAAGGAAAGAGATATTATATAGCATGCAGCCAGCTGAGAAATCTATATGCAAGGATATTGAAGCACTTTTCAGCCTTAGATTCTGAAGCACTTCAATACATGGGTACATAAATAATATTGCCAGCACAGTGATAATATTGTTGGGAAGAGATCAGTGGAACTAATTTATTTTGAGCCATATGTACATTCAAATATTGTCTTTAGTGCTGACAGAGGAAAACAGAATTTTGATGTCTTTTGCTTTTTCATCTCATTATGCAGATTTTTTTTTAATGGGTGGGAAGCTGTCTTCAATGGATCATATTTCTTTTATTAAATGAAATGCTTTATTAACAACAAACATCGCTTGAAGGATATTTTACAATATCCACAATAAAAACTATTTTCTAGCATTGTCTTCTTTTTTCCTGAGAAGCCTTTCTAGCTTGGGACATCTTTAAGTGGTGATTGATAAAACTGTTACGTCATGGTACTTTTAAGGGGGAAAGAAAAATCTGGCAGAAGACAAAGAGAGCAGTTCTTGTAGCTGTTACATTCCTGTTCTTCATTATCTCCTTGTGCTGCCCTGGATTCAATTTGGCAGCTTTAAAAGTTCGTCAGCTGTTTACTATCACAAAAACCCACCCACATGCAAAAGTCCCCAAATCTCAGAAAAGTTATGGATGTTTAAAAAAACAATAAAAAGAAAAGGGATAAGCCGGGCACTCCTACCATGTAATAAAATAAAATAGAAATAAGCAAAAGCAACAGCTAGCACCTTGAAATAGCTTCAGTGTTTGCCAAGTGTGCCAAATTACAAGATGTTTTTGTGATGAGGACCAGTGCCAGGTTAGGGAAAGAATGAAAAGTACAAGCTGATTTCACTTGTAATTTGTGAATATTCATTTATTAACTTCTACTACAGAGAGTTGCTTTTACTAACTATATAATTTTGTTTTCTCCATCCCTCTTAAAATGTAAATTGTTTGATGCATTTTGGCTGTTATTATAAAGCCTGTCTGACCAAATTAAAGTGCCTTCTTTAAGGTCACATTTCTTTTCTTTACTCTTTAATAGATGACAACAAATCTCTCTCCTCCCAGCTTCTGTTATATTCTTACTGTTCCGTCTGGTGAAATACATGTGGAAGTGGATGAGGAAGAACAGATTTCTAATTTGTACCAGCCACCAGCTGTTCATGGTCTAAAGGAAATTCTTCAGGTAATCTGCTTTACAAGTCAGATAACAAATACTTTGTACCACTGGATTTCTGCTGTCATGTTTGTCTTATTCCCTGTTTTTGTACTGTTTTCAGATCGATGGTTGTAACGAGCGGTGTAGCTTTTGGGCACAAGTGCTGTATCTAAGGCTGCAGGTAATATTTTCTCTTAACAATAAATTCAACATAAAACATAATGTTTATGTGAAGACAATAAATTCAACATAAAACATAATGTTTATGTGAAGAAGCCAGTGTTCATCTTGTTTAAGGGAAGACCCCAAACCTTCCTTGATTATATTCACAAGTTGTATGAGCTCAGTTACCAGCAGGTTTAAAATGCTTGTGAATGGGTAAAATATACTGCATCTCCAGTTTCAATACCATCCAGTCAAGAAATTTAATTGGTTTTGAATAAATTGCCATCTGGGCAGAGGTAGTATTTTGCCCTGGTAAGGGAGCTTGCAGGAAGTTCTAACTCTGGTTAGAACTGAATGCTATCTTTAGGTACATAGTGAAAAGTTCCCAGTCATTTGAGTGTCTGGGGATAGAGTCAAACAGATGATGGTTATATAAAAAAATACAGTTTTGCTCTTTGCATGCAAGTGTGTGGACTTTTTTCTTTTTTTTTTTTTTTTTTTTACTTCAATATAAGCCCCTCAGGCAAGTTTGGCTTTTATGGTCCAGTTAGTAGGAGAAACTCTTAGGTAAATACATCTGCCATCCATACTGTGTTGGAAAGCTTATAATTATGTTTTATTTACTTGTTTCTGAATGACACTATAATTTTCTTTCAAAATGTTTCTAACTCCCTCAGTAGCCTAAGGAACCTTTTGTTGCTGATTTATTTATTTTTTCCTGGCGACTGGATCCCAGTACAGCCAGCACTGAACTCTGGTGAAGAATAATTTGCAATTGTCCATCAGCTCCACAAGAAACAAAGTGTGAATCAAAGCATATGAACCAAAGACAAAGAAATTCTAGAATGGGCAGCAAAATAGCTGGAGATGCTTCCCACCAGTGTGAGACATAAATTTAATTTAGGTCTTGCCCTCTTCCTTCAAAAGCCAATGAGTTGTAATTCAGTTTTTAGGCAGGGAGTACTTGTAACTTCCAAGATGAGGTTTATCTCTTGTGTTTTCTCCATGCTAAGTGAGAATTTATCAGGGCCTTTACAAACATGTAATAAGGGCTAGCATGGTGGGATCTTTTTTGACAGAAAGATGGAGGCGTATATGCCTAACCTTGTATTCTGAAGAAACTTTTTCTATTAAAAAGTAAAATAAAGTTACAGACTAGTGGTATCTTAGCCAAACACTTTCATACTAAGGAATGTCTACATTTAAGATGCTGTGAGTCATTAATATTCTTATGTAGAAGCACTTCATGAAAAGATGAAACTTGCAGGAGCAGACATGATTTTAACAAATGGAAGCTGGTCTAAAAGAAAAAAATGTGTATGATTTTCTTCTTGCTGATAGGAGGTTTATTAGCTGTTATTTTTCTAACATCTATTCGCTTACCAAACTGTAAGCACTAAATTTTTGTAAGTGAACAACCTGAGTGCTCATAAAATTTTTGAACATGATATTAGAAAAGAAATAGAAGATATTCTTCATCTGCATAACTTCTGGGTAACTGCTGGATAAAGTTTCTGTATAACTGCCCTAGGAATTTAAAGGTATTTACTTGCTGTTAGTGTTTTGCTTGCCTGATCCTCCCAGAGAAAGGTCACAAACAGCAGTTTGTCTACTGCAGTTGCCTTTGCCAAGGGGACATACCCTTCACAAGCAAAACCATCAAGTTATAATAAGTGAGGAAGGGACTATGATTTGGTTTATTTTGCAGATTTATTATTATTATTATTAAATAATCTGCCATATCAGCTAATTCAAATGTTCTTTAAAAATAGTATTTCTTCTACGTAGCTACAGTATTCTGAGATACTTCATTTATGAGAAGGGGGAATGGAAATATCCTTTTATTATTGCTCAGAATCTGTACTGCAGTACAGAAGGAATATGAGGAAATATATTCCATCTGTGGTTAAGGAGCTGTCCTTCCTTGTAACTCAATCCTGCTGTTATTTGTTGTGTCCTCTCTGTTCAGAACAAATTGTCACACATAGCAAGATGATGATTTTATACTAACTTGTGATTTTTGCTGTTATTATGATTTACTTTTTTGGATGATTCTCCTGAAAGCCAACTTTTAATGTGTTAGTAATTCTCACGGGACAGCTGTAAAAATTCTTTCTTAGAAGCTGTCCTAGTGCTATCTATACTGAGGAGGTACTCAAAGGGACGTAGTTATCAGACAAAGAAGCAGCAGCAACACAGTAGGCAGCATATATTGCATTAAGGCACAACTATAATATCTCAGTCACAAATTTTCCCTGTCATTATTTACAGTGACTGCATTTGTCCTAAGAGCTGCTGAACAAAAAGCTAATTTTAGAGTGTTTAATTGCTTCAAGGTTTGAAATCAACCAAAGACACATAGTTGGGGTTCTCGTTACGTTAGCTTACACTAGAGATATGCAATTTTGAGAATAAAATATTTAGGTGATGTGTATCTCTCCAGCCATTGGGGTGTTTAATTTTCATTTAAGTGTTTTAAGTAAGTTTCTAATCAGCAGACTAATTAAAAATAGTAACAAAAAACTTTTTTAAATTAAGCAAGCAATTTCATCTCAGTTAAATATTTCATATTAGAATCTTAAAAATGCTTGGACTGGTAAATATGAAATAGGCCATGTTATTAAACCACTTTCCTCTAGAGTATGGGAAAATTCACAGACACACACAGATTTTATTAAAGCTGTTTAAAAAAAAAAAAAAAAAAAAAAAAAAGAAGAAAAGCATAAATTGTCAAATTGTAACCCATCTGACCCTGGAACAAGCACTGATGTGTAGGTAATGACTGTCTAGTCTGTCTTGTTCATCATGCCAATGTGAAAAGTGAAAAAAACACTACTGAGTTTCTGGAAGTTATTTTCAGATATGGAGGCTAAGATGAAATATAAGTATTTTGATAATGACATCAGTAGTTGTGATAGGCATTAATCTCATTAATTTAGTCACATATATTTTATACTGGTCCCAGGCAGAAAAATTCCATTGTCATTGCAGATTCTTATCTCTCTTACTTACGAGTTACCTACTTTCCTATTTCTTGGGCATCAATCAAATATTTAGAGATGCTTGTTCAACAGAAAGAAAAAAACCTCCAGCTTTGTAACTTGCAGTAGCTGTTAGCCAAGGACTGGTGCTCTTGGGAATCAGATAACAGTCTACATGGAAATTTTGCTCATACAGGAATAATACTAGTAGTATCATTAGCCTTTTTTTATTTTTTTAAGAGACAAATTATAAAAGTTTTTGTTCATAAATACTAGCAATTAATTTTTATACATCTATATGTATATGGTATATAATATAATGTATATGCAGCATATAATATTTTCTAACTCAAAAACATTTTCAAATCCCTAGTACAATCCAAATAAGTTATGATAAAGCAGGATAGATGATAGAGGCAAAGCCAAGATCACAGTGGGTCAACCTCAGAAAGTTAATCTAAGATAGAGAGGTGTTTGTATCTGCAGTAAGGAGTAATGAAAAATTCATTATCCTGAATGGGTCCAAGATGAAATAATTCCTGTTGTTTTTCATAGTGTTTTACATACAGGGATGTTAATTTAATCTTTCCTTCTGCTAAAAATGAACAACTGCATTTGAATTTTGTATCTTTTTTTTTTCTTTTTTTTTAATTGTAGACAAAACAGAGTGTTCCTGTAAATCAGAGAGAGATTTGGTTGTTTGTGACTGACTCCACGTTACAAAATACAGCTCACAGCACTCCAAAAGTTGTTGCTGTGTCAGTTGCTGCATCCTGTGTTCTCAGCACAGAAATCAGAGAAGCCCTCAGTGCTGCCTCACCACTTGTCTTCTTCAGGGATGCTCTGTGGGGAAAGGGTAAGGGCTTCACACAGGGCTCTGAAGCAGCTGGAATCAAACTGAAGTAGCATCCCTATCTCTAGCACTGCAATATGTGGTCTACAGACACTTTCATACTCAGATGAAAATGAGAAGTTGAGAGTTTCTGGAAAGAAATTTGAAAGCAGTTGTAATTAGAGCTTTCCCAGAAGGTGGGGTTTTGGTTTTTTTTTACATTCTTTTTCCTTGATCTCCCAAGTAAAGGAGAAAATTCAGTGGTCTTGCTGTATATCCACCTATATTTCTGTCAGTCTTTCTTGATGGCTGTTGAATCTAATGACCAGTGTCAATCAAATTTACTATCTGACAGAAGACTCAAATACAGTAAGACTAGATGATCATTGTAGGTCCCTTCCAACTGAAATGGTTGAAATATTAAGAAACTTTGGGGTTTTTTTGTTTTATATCCTTGCAGAAACCTGTTTCCTACAGTTTAGTACCTTTAAAAGGAGGATTGATATAGAGATTTCAGTGTCCCTAGACACAGAACTTTTACAACTCCTCTACTGTCTTAGCTGTGAGCTTTCACCACCTGTGTAAATGGCTATGTGTGCTGAGGCAAACATCTCTTCTTTGGAGAATAAATTTCTCTTTCTAATCTTTGAGACAAAATAAGACAACCTGCAGGTGTGCCCGATCTTATTACTAGGGAGGAGAGGGTAATGCTGTGTTTGTGGGGAGCAAGGTGCAATGCAATCAGAATGGAGCTGGACTCCCTTCTGCCATGTTCAAATTTTTAAAACATCTTTTTTTTTTTTTTTTTTTTCCCTTGGGAGTCACAAAGTGTAACAAGAGCACCATGCATGTATCCCTGAAAGCAAAATATTTTGTCACTGAGAAAATCTGATGGAGTCTATCCATCTGCTTAGTAGCTGGCAAAGATGGTTGTCTTTATTGGCCATGGCAATTAACATGGTCACCTTTTTCCTTGTTACTGTACTGAGTTGAAATGTCTTTGTTGGCAGGTAGGATTATTTGTGTTGAACGTACTGTTCTCTTATTACAAAAGCCTCTTTTGTGCTCGGCTGCCGGTGCTGACCTCAGTGAGCTGACTGGCCCTGTCAGACTCGATGAGCTGGATTCTACAACACAGGCCAACTCCATTTGTGCTGTAAGAGGTTTGTATGGCCCTTCTTGAAATTAATACGGTTAATTATTTGTGCTTACTTTAATCTTTCAGGTCTTCATATTGATTTCTCGCATGAATAGTGTGGAAGGATAGAAAAGCTCAGTATTACTGGGGGTCATGAGTATATTTAAGTTTTCATACTTCTTTTTGGTCTCTGTTTTGCTATTTGCTAGCCAGGCTCTGCACCCACTCACTCACTCACACTCCAGAATAAATTTCTGATGCACAACCTGTTTTATTATGTTTATATTCCTTCCATCGCCATCTTCTTTCAGGAGCCTTCTGTTCACACCAGCCTTGTTGATGTTGGCAGCAGTAAGGTATAACAATATTTTTTAGGCAGATGGATCAGATATGTTAGCCAGATCCTGAATGGTAGGGCTTAGTGTCTGATTTCCCTGGAGCTTTGCTGCAGTGGGGCAATTTAATATTTCACCATAGTCATCTAGCATAACTTGGCCAATATTTGCTCACCAGCCACTTTGGATCATTGCTGTGTCTAATATTTCAGCCCTACCACTAACCATGCAGAAACACTTCGTACAAAGTATTTTCTGACATTTCCTAATCATGCAGAAACATTTCCTTCTGTGTATTTTCTGATGCTTTGTCCAGTCAGCCTAAACCTCCCAGCTGTAGACTGCCTATAGGGAAAAGTCCTTAAAAGCCCAGTGACTCTTGGCTTTTAAGGACAATTTCCTTTCTTAATTTAACTCCTATGATTCCAGGAGCTCCTGTAGAGAATTCTTGATACTGTTTTATGTTTATACCTTCAACTATTCACTGAAGCATTTGAAATGAGCTTTAAAATAATAGCAAATAATGGCTACAAATTAATCTGTCCAGCTGTAGGGTGATGCACTGAAAAGACATTTTGAAACCACGCCAAGCTGTTACTAAACACCCTCTCCTAAGGTAAAGCCACAAGTTAGCAGTGCCTCTGTGATTAATAAGTGAGCACCTTGCAGTGACAAATCCTGAACTGTTAACACTGCATAATGAAAAACAAGCACAACTTGAAGCACTTCACTCAAAGCCTTGCTTGTTATGTACATCTCACATCAATATTGGGAGTTATTTGAAAGAAACTACTGTCATTGGGTGTGGAATACTTCTTGCTTTTCTTTTATCCCCTTCAGTAGTGATGCTAAGAATTATCATTTCTCCACTCTTCATTCTGTAACTAAGAATGAGAAGTGCCTGCCTTCTTTAGTCCCATTGACAGTGTTTCTAGTAGGATAAAGCAAACATTCTTCTGTCCTTGCATTATCCAGTAAAGCAAAGAAAATACACCTTTCTCATCTACTGTGTCAACAAGTACTTACTTTACACATATGGGAGGTGTCACACATTCCCTCTCCTGTGTTACAGATGGAAGGACAAAAGGAGACATTAACCTTACAGCTGTGTCTTGCTTCACCTGAAATCTGTCCAGGGTAGCTGTTACCAGTGTGTTCCCACACTGCTGTACCAATGTAGAATATAAAGTGTCTTCTTTATACCAATGCTAATGCTATCTGTACCATTACTCTCACTTTTATTGGTGACTAAAATTTCTTAATAGCATTGAGATATATATCCAGTGGAAGTGAGGTTGTTACTGCCCATGTCTTTCTACTGAAGAAGTGAAATGAGTCCTATATGAAAATAGCATTAACCCTACTTTGTTGGTGAGAGCATAGGTATTTGATGGAGTAACCCATGAAGGAAAATTTATTGTCTCTGAAATTTACTTCCTGTCTCTTTCTCTTAACTCTGAGAGCTGTTAGTCTGGCATTCAATGAGAAGCAGTTTTACCTCCTTCATTCTTTCTCTTTGTGTCCTCCTTTCACTTCCTGAGCTTTTGGTCACCTATGTATGTGGGCGTCCTCTCACCTAACACTTACAGAGGCTGCAAAAGCTTTATTCTACCCCTTCTTGAAGCAGTGCTTCTTTTTGTTCCTCTGCAGTCATGGCTGTTCCCCCTGGCACTCAGGGGTTTAGCAAGCTCAACCTTTCCTAGAAAAACTTCTTTTTAACCCATGAAAAATGCAGGTGGTCATTCACTTCCCCATCCACAGGTACAGCGATTGGGCACAGCATCAGAGCATCCAGGAGTGGTGGGACTGGGGAGGGACATAGGCCATGCTGCCTGCTGGATTTTTGGTTGAAAACAGGGGCTTTTGGGTTTGGTTTGGTTTTGGTTTGATTTGGGTTCTTTGGGGGGTTTTTTTGTAAGGTGTATAAATAGTGTCAGTTGGGTTGGAAGGAAACCCTGAAGTTTCTCCAGTCTAAACTCCTGCTCCAAGCTGGGCTCCAAGCAACCTGGTGCAACTTGAAAACTGGCCCAGCTTGGAGCAGAAGTTTGGTCTGTATGAACTTTAGGGATTTCTTCCCCATTGAAAAGGACATTGTTGCAGTCCAAACAGAGCCCCTGAGTTTGTCAGAAATCTTTTTTTTAGGGAGGTCAAGAATTATCAGCTCTGGGACAGAGTGAGTTCTCTTCAACAGATGAGTGAAACCTGTGGTTGCTTTCTACTGGAAAGTTTATTTTTCTAAAAAGATGGGTCTGTGGTTCTCACCTGTGAGCTCAAGGTTAATATATTTATTTTCTTATCACTATGCATTGAAAAGTAATTTCTAACCTCATTTTGCTGTATAGTAGCCATCAGGATGACTTCAATGTTGGAAGTTCTTTACTGCATGGAACTGTTTTTCCTCTTACACATTAGTTGATTAATGGTATTTGCCTAGAATATGGCTCACTACCAGTGACTAAATTTTGACATGAAATTTTCATATTTATGGTTATTTTTTTTAGTTTCTCTCCTAAAAGTGCAAATAAAATAGGGTCAATCACCTTACCTAGGTTTCTCTTTCTGATTGAACTTTTCCCCTTCCTGTCCATTAACTGGGGTAACCGATTGGAAAAAAAGAAATGCACACGTTCATTTTTTGAACGTTTCAGCCAGAGTTTTACTTTTAATCCTCAGCCCTTCTTTGCATTCCTCATCAGAGACTGTTTTTCCAGGTGCTGTCCTTGTACCAGTCTCTTCTTAATGATGTCAGCCACAACCCATATAAATAGACTAGAGGTAAAAATAAAAAATTGTCTAAGTGTGTTTCCATTTAAAAGGAGGATTTTGGCAGAATATCCAAGAGGTTTCTGAACATTAAGCAAAATCTAGACTCTAGACAAAGATGTTCAGCTGTTTAGCAGCTTAACCCTGAGAAACCACTTTGCATGCAGGCTGCACAATTTGTGGCTAGATTATTAGATCTGTTGCATTTATTCTGACTGCAGTGATTTCTGGGGTATTTTTCTGAGGGAACTCTTTATGTTGTCATCAAAATAAACATCTCCAGACAGAATCTCCTTAGAATAATCCTGATTCATTTTTTTCACACGTACTTGTGTTACTTGTGCAGTGGCATCCTGCAGTTGCACATATGTGGCACATAACTGAGGGAAAGTTAAAAGGCTGAGAGAAAAAGAGATCTGTCAGAAAAGACCCTTTGTTTAATTTATCCTTTTAATGAAAAAGTACACATATTCAACAAACTAACTGGTAGCTTTTCTTTTCCATGAAAAAGAGAAACATGCACCTACTGTGGCAGAAAGCCACTACAATGTAGTAGCCTGTGCTGGTGGAAACTCCAGGTTTATCACAAAAACTGAAGAATCGAGGTCATTCCTGTAACAATCCAAAGGATTAAATGCACAGAATTGATTACTCTGTCAGTGAAACCCATGTGGTTTCATTATATGCATAGAAACTGTGTCATAAATTTTGTATTTTAGGAGGTTTCCTGATGTCCAGACTTGCTGTCCTTTGAGTTCCCAAGGAAAATTACAGTTTTGTTGTTCATGCTTAGTTCCCTCCTTCTGTCAGGCCTTCTTCCAGAAGAACTAGGAAAGCAGGAGATTAATAACCTGTGCTGCAGACCAGACAGTGTAAATGCTCCCTGCTATCCAAGAGTTTTTTTCATTGAATACAGTATGAACCCATGAGACTCCCACTCAACAGAAGCTGGCATTTTTAGTTGTGTTGTGCCAGTAAGGGCCTAGTTTATGTATTTTCATTCTTACAGGTGATCCACTTTGTACACTTCAAAATGCACAGAAGTATTTTCTCCATAAACAATGCTCATAATTTCAGCATATCATTACCATAAAACATAATACACTTTTTATTGGCTTCTCATAAAACTCTGAATATATTTTTTCTTGCCAAAACTAGCAAGGCCCTTTGTATTAGTCCAAAGTGTCTTTGGCATTCCTTTCTTAGGCACACGCTGAAATCTGTGGGCCAGATCTAATCTCTATTAAATCAGTATAAATGAAGAATAACTCGATTGTTAATGGAATTTAACCAGCATAGTTGTTTTTGAAAGGCACTGGGTCTTCTCATTGGTTGATGTTTCCTAAATATCCATATCAAGCTATCTGACCATGTGATTTTTATGCCAATTTATTGCCAAGGAAACACCAGAGGATGAGAAAGAAAACAAATAAACAAAAACAAATCAGAAAGACAATAAGAAAACCAAAACATAAGTAACTGAAACTGAAAAGTTAATTATCAATGATCTACCTTCTGGTATTCTTAGAATGTAACACACTCACCCAATCTGTTATCCCTTGTTGGAGGGGTGAAGCAGAAAGAGAGTGAGATGGTTGGAAAAGCTGATGCTTGCTCAGACCAATCTTAATCTTAGGCTGAGAGTCAGAAAGGATCAGGCTTGCTGTGAAGCCAGGAGTGGCTGTGTTTTCTAGCTTACTTTTGGTATTTTCTAAGAATTTCATCTTCTGCAGGTACTATTGTTGGAGTTAACGAGAGCACTGCTTTCTCCTGGCCTACATGCAACAGATGTGGCAATGGAAAGTTGGAACTGTGTCCCCAGGACAGGTGAGAGTCAGCATGCTCCAGAGCACTCCAGGTGTTCTGCAGATGTAGCTGTAACAGCAGTAGATGATGCAATGATTCCTGCAGGCACAGGCTGCACTTTGTTCCTTCCTAGAACTAAGACGTAGTATTTATATTGCTGATGAACTGATAAAGCCCACACTGTTAGATTAATTTATTAAGAAAGATACAAGTAGATATGAATTGGTTTGAATTTGTAGTTATCACATCTTTTTTCAAACTAATCTTAAAGCATTGCTCATAAAGATTTCATAGCCCATTGCATTGTCCCACTGCATTATAATATTAGTTTTAATAAACAGCCACATAAATCATGGGTCTGATTTTAAGCTTCTTTGAAAGTAGCCTCTTGTGTTTTCCACCCTACCTTGTAACCCTCTTGTACCCCCAATTCTTGTACCTCTTTTTTATATTGAACTTTGATCTTTGATGTAATTTCCCTAAGTGTGAAAGAGTTGAGTTTCAGACCTATTGAATTTATAACTGTTCTAAAAAGGATGTTGAATAATGCTGGGAGTATGACTGTCCTAAATGTAAAGACTGATCCTACAGGACCTGTTACCACCTGAAATGCTAAACCTGCATCATTCTGGCATGCTCTTGGAGAGCCTCCCCTTCAGCTGCTCAGACAGCTTGCTCTTGCTCTTCCAGCTTGCTTAGCCAGATACCTGATGGGATAAAACCACAAAAGGATAAAGAGACCAGTCAGAGTGTTAAAAGAAGGAAAGGGGGGTTCTTTCTACTGGAAAAGCTTATGAAAAGCTTAAGGACAAGTTGGGTGGGTTTGATCCACTGAAATAGATAATATTTTTCTAAACATGAGAGGCTTTACCACTGATGCTTCATTATGTATAGCCTCCAGGGGAAAAAAGGTTGGGAAAAAAAAAAAAAGTTGTTCAGTATCATACTATCATGCAAAAAATAAGGATGTGTCTATGTTCACATAGTAGTGCAGTTCAATGAAAAAAAATCTCTACTGTGAAGGACGCTTTTGCTTCATTTGGAAAATAATTTAGCATCAATATTTGTTTAAGGCATTATTCCAACAAGCACTTATTAGCTGAGCTTAATTCTATGCATATAACTTAAGTGTGTGCTGAAAACATTGTACATTTGCTGAACACAGGCCTAAATCAATAAGCCACGTGGGCCAAATATATACTACAAATTTTCATTTGACATAACTTTTAGAAGTCTACAAGATTAATATTTGTTTAAGTTGGGTGACTATAAATAGCAAACCCCCACCCACGTTGCCAAAACTTACAAAAGGAAGATCCTTTTGCTAGAAGAGCTTAGGTCTTCCAAGAGAGTTACTGAGCTGTCTCAATGAAAAAGCTCTGTTTGCTATTATCAACTGAATCTCTACCAGGATTTTCCTACTAGAAGTCTATCAGAAAAGTATTTTGGAGGGTAAGCTTGCTGGGGGTTTTTTTTGTGTGTTTTATAACTGATTGCTTTTCCATTTCTCTGTGTTTTTTCACTGTTATTTGCATGTTTCAGAAGATTGTTGTATTGCAACGAGTGCTCTGAAGTTGTCATTTCACCAGTTTTGAAAATGCAACTGGAAGTCTTCTTGAGTTGTCCATCCCGAGCTCAAAGTAGAGTAAAAGTAAAGGTATGGCATAAAATGAGCTTTCATGCACTGAGTACATAGTGTATTTAGTACATAGGTGCTGTAAGCCAGACTTCTATAAACAGCTCTGTCAGAAGAAAAACTAAAAGATGTCAGACTATCCCATAATTTAATCTGTTACTAAGATGGCATTTCACTGGACTAAGGACCCAGTTCCCAGATCTTACTCAAATAGTGCAGTCATTGAGTTCACCCTGAGGTTTGCAAACAGGTTTATGGTCCAGCTGAAGGACTTCATTGGGCTGGGCCTTGGGTAACCTCAGTCTCCACAATCTAAAAGAAATATATATTTTTAGACTCTCATTCTGAACATCTTTTGTGTCACCTCTCCTCAGGTTTCTTGGACAGAGAAACAAAATCATTCTATAAAAAAATGATAAATCTTTGTTCAGTGTGACTGCTCTAACCTGCAAACAGAACATCTTGGAATACATAAGGTTTTTGTTATGAACTAAACCTGTTCATTTTCTCATTCCAGCTGTTACAAGGGACAATCTCTTCTCTCCTGATGTCCTCTCCCAGTGAGGATGGGGTAGGTACAATGAGTATTGATGAAAGAAAGGTGAACTGCAAACCTTCCTGTAGAAGCTGAGTACAGGTGGCACAATACATCATAGAAATGGAAGGGACTCTCAGAGGCCATCATCTGACCTACCCCTCACACAGGGCTCTTGCCAAAGCATGGACAGGTCATCCATGATTTTGGCTCACAGGATCTCAAAAACCTCCAGGGATGAAGGTTCTGTTTTTCCAGGCAGCCTGTTTTCAGAACTGCACTGGGAGCAGCAGGAGCTTTCACTAAGAAATGAATTTTTTTTCTCATATCCAGCCTGGGATTTGAGTGGACTGAGCCCTTTGACAGTCCCACCTTCCACTTGCTGATGCCCTGCTGTTGCATGACTGTCATCAGGCTGACACCCTCCTTTCTGGGAGAGGGGTGCCACAGATGGAGCGTGCAGACAGCTGTAGCTCAGCTGCAGATCTGCAGGGTTATCAGCAGATAGCACGATGTCCAGGCATCCAGAGCTGTGATGCACAGCGCTGGGCTTTACTCTCACTTTCTGGATGTGGATCCAAAGACAGCAAAGATACAGTTCCACCTTTTCACAGTGGTCTTCTAAAGCCTTATATGAACCCCAACTAATTTCTAACAGCATAGCCATGAAACTACTGGCAGGCAGTAATAGAAGAGAAATCTGCAAAACGCCTGCAAGATAATAGTTGATAATTGTATGAATGAAACACGTGTATTCCGTGGGGATCCACGGGTGCAGCTTATGTAATTGTGACTAAAAGCTATGCCTTTAATCCGAGATATCAGAAGAACCCTGACATTTGGCACAGTGACCCAGATTTATCACAGGTAGGGGAGGCACCCAGGTAGGTGCCTGCTCGGTGTTGGCTGCCGGATGGTCGGCAGCAAAGGAGCAGCACCTTTAGAGGGTGGTTAAGTCCAGTTAGGATCCTGAAATCCCTCCCTCTCCATCGCACGTTGAAGGGGGCAAAGATCAGCTTGTTGCCTTGTTTAATCATCCCAGGTAGGTATCTTCAGTTAGGTGACACATACTGGGGTCCTTTTGCCTTGCCTATCTTGCAGAGTCTTCTATTATTTTGCTCTTACATGCTTCATGGTTTTAATGGGATTCACAGATAATTTTTAAATTGGAACATTTCTCTGAAATGGTAGATTATTTTTCTTATGCTGGAGCAAGTATATTGCATTTAAGCAATGAGATAAAAGAAATTCCCAAATATGTTTCCTCTTTTAATAGCAGTTAAGTCTTGCTAAGCTTTACAGGATGTGTCTGTTTTGGTTACAGACTGACAAAATGTAGTCCTTTTTTGAGTTAATAGAATTCAAACAACCTCTTTTTCGTGTTTCAGTTATTATAATGCTAGTGTTTAGAAGTCTGGCAACTTAGGAACATTTTTTCCCCAGCTGAAATGCAGGGAAAATTTTTTTTCTTTTTTCTTTCATAAGTGTTTCCATCTCTGAACTGCTGCTTTTTACAAAGCAGCACATCTCAACAGAGAGATTAATCCCAAGAAACACCACTTGAGGCAGCTTTGTGATCATCTCTTTTGGCAGGAAGGTTGGTTTTAGCCACCAGTGCCACTGGCCTCTTGTTCCTTACCTTGTGACAACTCTTCCATTGCACCACTGTAGCTGTTTGTCCAGCTGCATGGAGAATTGGATTGCAGAACCGGTATGAGGTAAAAATAATCCAGAAAAAAAAATTAAATAAATAAAGGGTTGTTTATACCTTGAATTAGGGGAGAGACATGGGCCTCACATATCTGTACCATGTGCCAACAGCCCAGGTGAAAGCGGGGGCATAGGCCTATTAGAGTGGTCATGGGCAAGTCCCATTGAGGAAAGAAATGTCTGTGAACTTGCCATCTGAGATAGGGACCCTCTTGGGCAAGGTATCAGCTCTCAGTGTTACTGATTCTTCTGCTCTCTCATCTTAGAGTAAGTCATCCCTGCCTCACATCCCTCTCCTCCACACAGAATGCAATCTCCACATATGCCCTCAGCCCCAACTCGTGATGATAAAGTGCCAGTCAGGTCATGGAACAGAAGGGACTGTGGAGGTGGCAGTGGTCATGATGTAACATGAAGTTGAAAGGGAGAGCAGAAAGAGTTACAAAACATTTTTTTCTTTGGTGGATCTGTTAGCTAGGGTGATCGATATGTAGTGTGTGTATATATACACATTGCTAGCAGATGTGAAATCCTACTGGTGTTAGAAAGCTATGTAAAGGGAGCACGTGGAGGGTATGCTTCAGTAAACTGAATTCAAAGTCATAGTGTTTTTTGTTTTGGTTTTTTTTTTTCAATTTTTTGTCTTATTAAGCCTGCTAGACAACCAGCAGTTTAAGCAGAAGTAAGATGTAATTATTGAAAATCAAATTATTAATTTTTTCCATCAGTTTTTATGCACCTTTCTTTTCGAGTCCTTAAAAAAAAAAAAAAAAAAAGAAATTGTCTCTGGAAGAGGACCTCACAACTCTGCATCTTCCAAGCCGATTGCTGTTTAGAACAAAATGTCCAGGACTGTTTGTTTTAATCAACATGCTTTTATCACTGCAGAGTTATGAGGTGCAGAGCGTGCTGGGAAAGGAGGTGGAGTTATTGAGCTGCTACGTCCACTTCATAACCAGCCACCCCGACTGTGTCGGACTGGAGGAAATTGTTCTTCTGGAAGCAGCAGCAAGACACTGAGCTGAACTCTGGTCACCTTCTGTAGTATCTGTGGACTTTGTAATCTGGTTATCTGCTAACTTGTGCTACAGATAATGTGTAATGCAAGTGTGATAAGTACCAAGATAGTTTATTAAAACTGTGATTTAGAAAGCACACTGTGCTGAAAAAAATCTATTGAAAAAAAAAAAACAACAAACTGTTTAACTTTCTGAACTCTTTACTTGTTGGATCAGTTCAGAATTTAAGAATGCAGTTCTTTGGCATGTTTGCCACTTATGTATATAAATGTCTTTTTACTGGAGATTTTGAATGGTTGTAAATTTTTTTTCAATATTGTATATATTGTGTGTTGATGGGTTATTATTTTACTGATATTTTTGAAATAAATACCTTGCAAACATCTGTCTAAGCTGAGTTGTATCAGCAGATTTCAGACATACCACCGACTGCAAAACACTGCGTTGTGCACAAATTCTGAGTTGTAATGTTTGTTATCACCTTGCAATAAATGTTATAAAGACAGAGATTTGAACAAAGCTGATATTTTGAAGTGTCAAGCATATATCACGTTAATGTTTTACAGCTAATTAGTCACTCAGCATAGAAGCACCATGTTATCTGTAGCTTCCCACAAGGCGGACATTTCATTATATAGATTTTATTAGGTGCAGCAAGGAAACTGCTTTGTAGGTCATGTAGCTATCCTCACCCTGACTGTACAGGTACATGGATTACAGACCAGATAAATAATACCAAAATATTCCTATGTGTGCATTGTTTGAGATGCAAGAATTAAACTAAGAGTTCAGTCAAATTAGATTTTTTTTTTTTTCCCTTTCACAGTATTTTTAAACCCCTTATGACTCAGAGCAGGAGGAAGTTTTGCACAGGTCCTGTATGATCATCCAGCAGAACAGGAACAGCAAACTGGTTGCTACAGAAATCATTCCTGCAGCCGAGACCCATAGTGGAAATTCTAACAGGCATCACGATTACCACAGGAATGACCCAACTTTTGAATTTCCCTTTCTTCCCCCCTCCAAATCTTTCAGTCTCCTTATCTGCCTCCTCGGAAGGAGGAAGGGGACGGTCAGCCCATTCCAGCCCACAGGATACTGCCCTGTATGGAACCAGAGCAGCCCCTTCAACACCAGCAAGGGGTCTGTCTCTCAGAACGCACTGACTGATGATGGTTTTCCCGTCCTGCCAGTGCCCCGCAGGCATTGACATCTTTATGCGTGCGCTCTCAAAACCCAGACAAGTTACCATAACCTGTCGTGAAATGTTCCCTCAGCCGGAGACCGTCTTTGTTGCCTGCCCTCAAGTTTCCCCGGCAGTGGTCAATGCAAGCGGCCAGCGCTGCCCCGCCAGGTGAAGGGCCCGGGGGCTCTGTCTCCTCCGCAGGACCGCAGCTTTGCCCAGACCGCTTATAGGGTTTTTTTTAGCAGAAATTCTAACTAGCGGTGTTCCTGTACTTGTGCGGATATTTTATTATTATAATGTAGATATTGCTGTGTTTCTGGAAGAGTCCCCTTTGCCGTGGAACTGCTGCTCGGCCCCAGCTCAGCGGCAGCATCTGACTCAGCATCCAAGCACAGCCCTGTAGCTCCCCGGGGTGAAGCCGCCTGTCACCACCACGTGTGCAGGAGTCCTGGTTACTCCCACCTTTGGACTGCTTTAGGGAAAAAAGAACAAAATGCACCTCTCAGTGCACCTCACCCCCTGGCTTCTCCTCACACATGATGCTCCCACCCCCCCACCCCACTCCGAGCCGTGTTTCAGCGTGAGTCGCCCTCCCCCTGTCCCGTCCCGACCCGTCCCGTCCCATCCAGGCGACAGCAGCTCCTGGGAAGCACAACTTCCCCCCGCCGCTGCTTGCAAGACACAGAGCAAACGAGAGCAGTGTTGATTTTAGAATGCTTTTTTTTTATTCTTAGAAATGCTGTAAAAATTGATATAAAAGGTCGAGCATGCTCAGTCTTTTGGTTTTTTTCTTTTTCATCCTACTGTCTAAAATACATGGGGTTTTTTGAATCATTTTAACAGATGTACCATAGCTGCATCGGTATGAGCGAAGTGTAGAAAAGACGAAAACTACCATTACAAAAATAATTTAAGGGGAGAGAAAAACAATGAAAACAAGAAAAAAAAAGGTATTTAGCTTTTATTTAGCTTTTTTCCTTTTTTTGTTTTTGTTTTTTTTTGCAAGTTTCGTGGTGAAAGACCCAGGCATCGCCCCACGTCGCTACAACATCCAGCAAAGCGGCCGCGGGCCGGAGGGTCCCGCCGCGGCTTCGCGCCTCCTCCCCGCTCCTGGCCCGGCCCCGGCAAAGGCTCGGCTCGGCTCGGCCTTGCCCTGTCTAGTCCGGTTCGGCCCGGCCCTCTGAGGTATTTATCCACAGTCTCCCGGAGTCCGTCTCTCTGTCCCGTTCCCCCCCCGGTTACCGGCAGTCGGTGCCCGTGCCGGGCTGCAGGAAGGAGGCGCTGGGCAGCTGCTTAAAGAAGTGCCGGAGGCTGGTCAAGTCCCTGGTGAGCTGCTCGATCTTCTTGTGCAGCTTCTCGTTCTCGGCCGAGAGCTCCAGCAGCTTCTGCTGCATCTCCTGGTTGCGCCGCTTCGCCTTGTCGCGACTCTTGCGCACCGCGATGTTGTTGCGCTCCCGGCGTTGCCGGTACTCGGGGCTAAACCTGTCCACGCACTTCTTCCCGCCGCGCTCCTTCCCGCCGGCGGCCGGCGGCTGCGGGACCCCTTGCCCCGTCCCGGAGGATCCCCCGGCGGGTCCCGGGGAGCGGGTGCTGCAGCTGGAGGGGGAGCTGCTGCCCGGCGGCTCGGGGGAGGTGGGGGGCGTGGGCTGCCCGCTCAGGTTCATGATGGTCTGGGCGCAGGTGGCGATCTGCGAGGGCAGCAAGGAGGAGGAAAGGTCGCTGTCGCTCCAGTCCGGCTCCTGCTTCAGGGCGCCGCGGGAGAAGGAGGAGGAGGAGGAAGAGGAGGAGGAGGAGGAGGCGGAGGAGGCGGTGCGGGGCTCGGCGCCCAGCAGGGTGGTCATGGCAGCGCCCAGGTCCTTGGCGGGGTCGCGGCCGGCGCCGCCGCCCGGCGGCAGGTACTCGCCGTAGTCCCCGCCCCGCTCGGGCTTATGGTTGCTGTTGAAGAGGTCGGCGAAGAGCTCGTCGTTGCACAGCTCCAGGTTGGGCACGGCCGACATGGAGTCAATGTAGGAGCTGAAGTCGATGGCGCTCTCGTCCTCGTACATGGCCGGGGCGGCGGCGCTCAGCTCCGCCAGGTTGGTGCCGCTGCCCCCCAGGCCGCCCCCCGCCTCCTCGCCGCTCATCCCGCAGCCGCCGCGGGCCCCTGCCTTGCAGACGGGACCCGGCCCTCCGCAGCTGCCCACCTTGGCGTCGTAAAAGTTGGCGGGCTCCTGGCACCAGCTCTTATAACATGCCGGGGAGTCCAGGCTGTAGAGAGCGGCGGCGCTCATGGGTGAGCGGGACGCGGCACCGCGGGGCCGCGGCGCAGGGTCTTGGGGTCGCGGGCACCAGACGCCGCTCCGCGACGATCGCTGCTCCGGCCGCCTCCTCCAGGGACAGGTGGGGAGCGACGGGGCGGCTGCTGCTGCTGCTGCTGCTGCTGGTGGTAGTGGTCCCGTTTGGTGGCACTGATGGTAGCGCTGCGGGTGGTGGTGGTGCTCCTGCTGGCGTCCCTCGCCTTTCCTCGCCTGCCCGAGGGGGCCGATACGGGCTGGAGTCACCGCCGATGCTGAGCGATAAGGAAGAGGGGATAGGAACAAGCCTTCTCTGGACTTGGGAACGAAACGCCCGCTCCCTCCCTTCTTATACGGCGCCGGCCCCGCCTCCTGCCCCAATGACGGGGAAACGAGTGTTCCCGGCACCCCCGGGGACCCGGGGGCGGGAGCGGGTGGGGTGCGCGGTCGCGGAGGCAGGGCTCCCGCCGCGGAGAGCTGCCACCTCCCGGTGAAGGGTGGCCGCGATCGGGGGCGGCCCCCCACGGGGGGACGGGAGGGTACGAGGAGACACTTCGGACGCCTACCTTCTCCCCGAACCCTCCCGTCCTCCCGACAGGGCTGCCCCGACGCCAGCACCGACCCCCCCATGTCCCCTCCTACACTCCGGTTTGGAGTTAATTTTCCCTTTTTCTGGAATATTTCCACACGGGAAAGCTGGCTGAGAAGGCTCATCTGACACCCCCCACCCCTCCCCGCTGCATCCCTCCTCCCCTACACACCCACCCGCCCCTACTTCCCCAGCCAGAGCCTTGGCTGAAGCGGTACGGGGAAAGATGCTGCCCGCCCCACGCGTGTCTCATCACCCGAGCGCCCTCCCGAGGCTTCGCTCCTCCCGCTGGAGCACGGGCAGCTTTACCCGTGGGGTTGGAAATCCACCCACTCGCCAAGGGTGTCCGCTTGGTCTGCTTCTTCTTGCAGGATGCTTCAGTAGGAAAGGGGTCTCTTAAGGCACCTTGAGCTGCTTCACGCTGTCTCCGTGAAGTTAAGGCTCTTTTAAAACTTAGGGTAAGTAATTATGCACCCCCTCCCTTTGCATTCAGTAAACTACACTTATTAAATTGGCAAGTATCAGAGAAATCAAAATATTTTCGTTTCGAATAGGTGAAGTTTTTCCAGTCACAGAAAACAGTGTTAAAACCCTGTCTTCACCCCCAGGTGCTGCTCCGTTGACTGGATTGCAAGAGAAAAACACACATACACATCTTTAAATAAATATTAAAGTAGAATTTTTTACTTTTTTTTATTTTAATTTTTTTTTCCAGAGCACCGGGCTGGATTTACGTCGCTTCCATAAGATTAGCTCCCCCCACCCCCTAATTTTTTTCAGCCCAGCACTCAGGTGACAGTGCTGGCATGAAGCTGTGCCCCGCGGAGTGCTGTCCCGCTCCGAGGTGGCTTTTTGGGGACTGTGGGGACGTGCCGGTCATGCCGGGCCTGCTGCCTGGCTCTGGGCAGGGCTCCATCTGCCTCTACCGCAGCTGTTGCCTTAACGCAGCTGTTTATCGAGGGGGGGGTTGTGTGTGTTTTAACATAAATAGTTGGGACGGCGCTGGTACAAGCTCTCCCTTTGGCTGGAAGCTCCCGGTGGGACGGCTCGTGGGCTCAGGGTGCCTGTGCTGTGCCTGGCAGGTGAGGTTGCACATGGAGGGGCTCGGCTTGGCTTTTAACCCCAGCGCTGCAGTGAACCCCGCAGAGATGTCAGGTTTAAATAAAGCTGGTTCGATTTGCTCATCAGGGGTCTGAGCATGCAACAGCCTCTACCTCCGTGAGCACTGAGCACTGAACTTGACAGCGACACAAGTGGTTGCTGCTTTTCCCTCTCTCTCTCTCTTTTTTTTTCTTTTTTTTTCTTTTTTCCTTTCTTTCTTTTTTTTTTTTTTTCTTATTTTTTGTCCTTTTTTTTTCTTTTTTGTTTTTTTTTCTTTCTTTCTTTCTTTCTTTTTTTTTCCTTGTGCAAAATTTTTTTCCTTTTCCACACTGTCAGCAAAATAAAATGCCCAAAGCCATTTTTGCACGTCACTTTCTGCCCTCCAGCACTGGGGTACATTCACATCACATGACTCTGAGCCACCTGCCCTTGGCCTGCCTGTCTGGCATGGAGCTGTGACCCTCGCTTGCTGCTTATTTTCTCTGCACGAAGTGTAGAGAGGTGGGTGCAGGAAGCACAGCAGGATGGTTCAGAAATGCAAGGCAGAGAAACCTGCTCTCTCCCCCCCCCCCCCTTGCTCTGCAGCAGGGTCTGCTGATTGCTGGAGGGTGATGCATCTCACCTGTTATTGCCAGAAAACTGTAATTTGTCTTCGAAAGCATCTCATTTAACTGCTTGTATATGGAAGTGTGTTGCCCTTTCAGCTCACTGAAGTCCTCCTGCCCCAAAGGGCAGGTGGTCATCACTTGCTGTTGGTGTGAAGTGGCACCAGCCCAAGCAAGTTCATTTAATACCCATCACATTGCCCCAAAAAAGAGATGGGATTCACTTGGGCCACTACTGGGCACCCTGCCAGAAAGCAGTTAGGTTCTCAAAAATCCCTTGGTGACCAGAGCCCTGCTGGGCATGGATGCCCTGTGTAAGGCCCAGTATCCTCCACCCGTGTCACACCTCTGCCCCGTTGTGGAGAGTGCAGCTTTGCTCATAGTGTCACCAGGACCTGGGGGCAAATTCAGAGCTAGTGGCCAGACCTGTCACCATCTCTTTCCCCAAACCAAGTAGTTAGAGCTGTCCCCTGGAAGGTGAGTTGGTTGTCTTCTTGCTGAGCCTGAGATTTGTGATTTTAGGAGCACATATTGGGGGGGTTCCATCATGTGCCTTGCAGGGTATGAAGTGGTAGCATACCTCCAGTGAAGCATCTAGGAGCAGGTGACTAAGTGATACTTGTCACTTACCAAAGCCCTGGGCTGAAGGCAAGATTAAATTTACAACCGTTTCCTGGTGTGGATTTGTCTGGCATCTCAGCAGCTGAATCTGTTCCCATTTGCATGATAATTTCATGCCGAGTGAAGCAGAGACAAGCCCTTGATTCCCTCACCCATCCTGCTAAGCTCATTACCCACTGAATCACAGCTTCTCCGTAGGCTCCAGTAACTTTTAAATGGCAGTAAGAAATCTTTGAGCACCAGGTTTTTAGAATATTTTCTCTAAAACCTGTTTGAAGTTCCTGCTCCAAATCAAGCAAAGAAGAGTGCTCACGCCTGGAGAGAAAGGACAATAAACCTCTCTGATAAACCTTTGCAGAGAAAAGACAAAACTTTAAATTACTCCAGAGTGCTGGCTGTGAAACTCAGAGGTGCACCAGGACCTCAAGACCTCCAGGCATAGCGATTAAACCACACTTTAATTCTGCCCACTTTGCCCTGATAAATGGGTGCCAGGCCATCCAGGGAAGGTGAGGAAAGGGGGCAATGCTGCAACATGGCTTTAATTTCCCCCACCCCCTCCTCCCAGTGTGCTCAACTCTGGGATCCCAGGCAGGATTTTTGGGGGCAGTGGGGCTGGGAGACTGGCAAGACTGGGCTGGTCTTGGGGAGTCCACAGACAGAGTCCTTTGCTGCTCTTGCAGAATTATGGGGCTGAGGCTGTGCCAGAATGATGCTGGTTCCTGGAAGATCCATGAGCTGGGATAAGGCAGTTGCAGAGCAGGACTGTGGGAGGAACACCTTGTCCAGGGGAAGCACCTTGTGGCACTGGGTTTCACAGGGAAAGGCTGGCTGGCTAGTGACAGAGGGACAGATGACAAGGGGAAGAAAGATGGAGAGGTAATATGCATGGTTTTCTCCTTCTTGTCCCCACAAGAAGCAGCAGAAATGCAATAATAATTTCATTCAGCAGCTAACAGAACAGCACCAGGGGACTGACCAGGGAAGGGTACATGCAGACAAAGAGGTGCAAGTTATTTGGGGAGAGTAAAAAAAAAAACAAACCTCTGCCAAAAGTCTCCTAGGGAGAGCTAGTACCTCCTTGAGGCTGGTGTTACTTTCCTACACCAGCAGAAACCCACCTGCTGGATGGACCCTCCCTGCCTCCTCACCCCACCTCTGCCAGAGCTCCTGCCTCCCCCATGCCTTGGGTTGCTGTAGCAGTATTTTGCTCATGACTTGTGCTCACCTGGGTCAGTTCATTGCACTGATCCAGCCTGCAGCCATCCCACTTTTAGGGGCCAAAGATCTCGGTTGTATAAATAAGAAGATTTTTCTCTTTGGCTCTTTTGAGCTCTGCTCTGTTTCCCTGTGGGCGTTTGAGCCCTGGCAGTGGCTGCCAAATTAAATCTTCCATGTACCAAAGCTCCCGAAAAGGCCAAGTGTTGCCTCAGATCCTGCACCCCTCCTGTTCTCATGCTCTTCCATGGATGCTCTGAATCTTTTCCCAATACAGGTTTTGCCTGAGTTTCCTGCAGAAACTAAATTCATGGGATCAAACTCAGAGCTAAGTCTTCTGCCTCACTGAATGGAATCTCACACAGTATCATTTACTAGGAGTTTAATAGGCAGGTGGAGTGAATGTTGCCCTCTCCTGTCCCATCTAAAAGAGGAAAAAAAAATCCCAAATGAAAACCAACCTGCAAATAATGTGGAAGCTGTACAACATCCCAACCCAGCACTATTATTTTTAGTTAAAAGGAAACAGTAAGATTGCCTGAGATGGTGAGGACTAGCTTAAACATTCATATTATTATACACATTCTACAGAAAACCCTACTGAGACTGTATGCTAATGGTTTATGTAACTTTTTAGATGCAACTAATGAATTTCCAGATATAGTACACATCTGGTTATTTAATCTGAGAAGGAAATATTCTGCCATCCTTGTGGATAGTTACTGAGTTTTGCGCTGAATCATGAGACTTGAAGCAGTCTCTGAGCTGCACAGCATCTTATTTTTTTTTTTCTGGAAGCAAAACAAACCCACCTCATAAAGCACAGAACCCAACAACTTGAGGTTTTCATTGCGTCAGTACTTTCCTCGCTGCTCCGTGGGCTGTCTCCATCCTTCCCATTTAACTGCTGTGCTTTATTGAAAGCAGCACTCCGCAGTCAGCATTGGGGACAGCAGCTGGGATTTCCATATGTTGGAAGTTATTGTCATAGAACCATTGAATGGTTTGGGTTGGAAGAGACTTAAAGACCATCTAGTTCCAGCACTCACACACATGGGCAGGGACACCTTTCACTAGACCAAAGCTCCATCCAACCCAGCCTTGAACACTTCCAGGGAGGGGGAAGCCACAATTTCCCTGGGCAACCTGTGCCAGTGTCTCACCATCCTCATGGGAAAAAATTTCTTAATGTGTGAAGAATTTCTTACTTTCTTGCCCATGTCCCTGGTAGTATCTCTTGGCAGATCAGTCCTCAGGCTTGTGCACAGGGAAAGCTCCATTAAAGCAACTTGCAGTGCTTTGCACAGGATGTGCTTCTGCTCAGGAAAACGCAGGAGCTTTGTGCTTTGCCCCTTAGGTGACACCTGAGCTTGGCAAATACATCACTAATAGGGCTCATGTAGCTGAGGCTTCCCATTATAGCATTTACTTTAGGGTCTAACCCAAGCTTTTAACCATTTTAAGTGTACTGGACACATTCCAAGTTTTTTTTTGTTGTTGTTTGTGTTTTGGGTTTTTTTGTTTGTTTGGTTAGTTGTTTTTTGTTGTTTTTTTTTTCCCTGTTAGGGCTACTTTCACCTGTCTCCAAGGCTTTTTACACCTGGCCTGAGAGGCGTTTGCTATGGACTGATTGGAGAGGAGGACACAGGGCAGGGTTGACCACTATCCTCTTCCCCTGGAAGAGCAGGGATGTGCTCCAGCCTCTTCTGCAAGGCCAAGGAAGCCTCAGGTGTTGCTGGAGGGAGGCCCAGCTGTGCACATTTATCTATAGTTGCTGAAGGTATCAAAAGTTCTATGAGAAGAACCTAACAAGTTAAACTGTAAACCTAAACTTTGTCCCCTGTGGTAGGGGTCAAAGTACACAGTAAATATCTGAGGTATGTGCCAAAAGTGCAATTAAACACCTTGTATGATCAGCCACTTGATTACCAAATGTCCCCTCAACCTTTTCATCTGGCTTTTTATTAGGTTTTAACTTTCTCGTAGTTGTAGAGTGACAATGTGAAAGCTGAGTGCTTCACCTAGCCAAGCTTTAGTCATTGTGCCACTGTCTTTATTGATATCAGAGTGGAAGAACAAGATGCACCAAGACATCCTACACCAGTGCATATAAAAATAGAATATATCACACACATACTGCTGTCCTCTATCATCTCTATAAATGGATAAGTGTGCATGTTTTCTGTAATTAAAGTGCACTAAATTAAATTTTGAAATGAGATATACACCTGAAGGTTTATTTTTATTTTTCAAATAGATGTCTCCTCTACAAAAATACAGCCAAACAATATTTTTAATTAATAAAAGACAGTAAAAAGGATTCTGAATTTCCTGATTTGTAACACTATTCACAAACAATTGAGCATATTTATTAAGAAGGAAGTTAAACAGTAATTGTTGCTAGAAAGTATTTAAAACATAAAAGCTGCCCCCTTACTCATTAGGTCTGAGCAAGCAATATTCCCCACCCTGATTTTTTTCGTGGAGTTGTATGGAGGGGGCAGATTCCTCTGGTTTCCCTCTGAAGGATCCAGCCTGGCCCTCAGTGAGACTGGGACTGCCCCATCAGCACAGAGGCAGGAGGGAAAGCTTGGAGGCAGTGGAAGGGCAAAGACTCAATTTTTATTACACCCTTTATGATAATTATTAAAATGCCTCAATGGAACCAATCTCCTACAGTGAACTGTGGGTAATAAACAACCACAACAATATTTATGAGAATTCTCTCTTCCCCTGCATCACACTTGCCACCAAGGTTACCTGAAAAGTGGCTGCCAGAGAGGAAGAGCCACATCTGGCACAACCTTGGCATAAAGCACACACCAAGGTGCAAAAGCCATTCCTGGGCTGAGGTGCAGTTATGGCAAGAAGCTCACAGTGCTCTGCTGTGTCAGCAGTGGCTCCTTATGGCTTCAGCCAAAAAAATTTTTTGGGGAATTTACACAACAGGAAGAATGTAGACTTCTAAAGGACACAGATAACAGAGTATAACCTCTAATTGTTAAAAAACAATCTGCTGGAACAAACTGGCACCATCTCATCGTTGCTTTCTCATGATACAGTAATGAAATAACCATCCAGATAGTTCAGGTGTTATCTAGAGCTAAAAGCCACTTTCTGTTTAATTTTACCAAATGTTTTGCTCTTTCTATTGATAAGAAAATCTTCTTGATTTAATTACAAATAACATATGTCTGCAGAATGGTTTCAGCTGATTGTCATCAAGGTCTCTGTAAAAGACAAAAGCACAGACAAGCACAAGGACATCTACAAGTTCACAGGGTATGAATTTGTGCTTTCCTCTGTGCTATCTCAGAGCCTTTCAAGTTAGTCTTTAAGCTCTCTACCCTCTGCAGTTCTTTCTGTATTGATTTTAACACAAGAACAATAAACTTGCTTTGTTGCAGAGTCATATAAAAATATTAACATAATTGTTTGGATGCAGCTTTAATAAAAAAAAAAAAATAATTCCCACATTAGTCAAGTTAACCCCTGATGATAAAAGTGGCTGAGAGTTTCTCTCCTTTTTGGCTTTAAAATTTTGATCTGCTCGCAGCTGTGCATTAGGGGACATTCCTCCTGGTAGACCAAGCTCTAGAGAGTAGTCCAATCCCTCACATCCAGGGTTCCCATCCTTCCCAGACTCTGCCAAGAACATTGGGGTCTGTTGCTTGATCGATCAGGCATCTCACTTGGGTCTCTTCTGAAAGTCCATCCTCTGGCTCTTTGGCTCTGATATTATGATCAGGGTTACCACGAGCCACAGCTGCAAAATCATTATAGGAAGGTGACTTCTCATGGCCCAGGCGTAGCTCATCGCTGAGAATGTGAACACAAAAACAAGCTCTTACTAAAAGAAACCAGCAGAAAAACCTGAGATGGATTTTAAAATACGAATCAGCACTTGAACACCACTCATGCAGATTTATTTTTCAAGATGTGGAGACTGTTCAATTGCTGTAAGAAGGTTAGCCAGCAAAGGTGGGTCTGTTTTCTTAGTGAATATTTACCATTAATATTTCAGTGTCCTCAAGGGTCTGTAGCTGAAAGAAGGATGCAGCAGTTCACACCCAAGTTGTTAACTCCATACCTGCCCTGCTGACTTGTGTCAGCAAGGACTATTTTTCTGCCTTTTCTAGTTCAGCCTTGACTGCAAAAGGGACTCCTCCCAAGTCCTGCACTTCTCAGTATTTGTATGCTTTTAGAACAGGTTTGCTTTCTTTGCCTTTTCTTTATTATTTTGATTAATCCAAAGGGTCTTTTTAAAAGAGGATGGAAGGGATTAATTGTACTTTAACTGAACTTTAAAGACATTCTGGCTTGTGCCAGACTTGACTGGACTGACATAAATAACCTGAGAACGCCATCAGATTTGAATGTGATGTTTTTGGGAAGCAGCTTCCCTCCAAATGCCTCTCATACAGCTGGTTCAGGTTCCATTTCAAGCAACTGTCCAGCAGAAGCATACAGATTTAAATACTAGTATTTAATTAAATACTAATATTAATATTTAAATACAGCCTAAAAGCTGTGGAGACAGACATACAGACCAGCAGGCTGAGGAGGGAGAAGTGAAGCACACTTACAGGGAGGGGATGTTGTGTGCTGCCAGCAACAGTAAAACTGCTCAGGAGGCCTGAGCTGGAGCAAGAACACTCACGGGGAGATATCTGGTGTTTTGGCTGGCTGAGTGGCTCAGAGAGCTTGTATGTGGAACAAAATGATTCCGACAGGAGGTTTGTTGAAAGTTTGCCCTGTCTGCCTCTTCTCTTTTCCTAGCCTTCTAATCTGTAAGATATCTATTCTATCTGAAGGGAGAAAAAATCTGACACAGGAGACTGCCAAAACTCTCAGTGGAGCAGTTAAGCAAAAGGAGAGCATCTTACCAAGTGATGGTTGCTGGATTGGCACCTGCAAGCTTTCTTCTGACATAGCTGACTTTTTGCAAAGGGTACCAATTTACTTCAGATGTGTTTATTTCCTTAATCCACGTGCCTCCTTTTTTCAACTGCTTTTGCTCAAAGTTCTAAAGAGAAAAAAAATTGCCTTGTTTATCATGTCATGGAATTAAAAATACCTCTAAGCTGTGACATCAATTCAAGCCAGTGACTCTTAGCTGCAGATGCAGTGGCTTATGAAGTAGTGAGGTGAAATCTAGCCTGTAACTTAACATTTGATTTACAACTGGAGTGCAACTAGTTTCAGAAATTTTCCCTGTAATTTTTATTTTGAAATATACAGTGTTATATAAATTTTGGAGATTGAATGTAAAAGTTCAGAAAGTTTTATGATGCTCCCACAGTGTGATCAAGAGACACACATTTTTAGGATTATCATGCAGATAAAGAGCAGTACACTGATAACACAGTTATTCTTTGTGCATTAGTATAGAATTCTGTAATTTTAAACCCTTTAGCTTCAGTTTCTCTGAGAATTCAATAAATCAAAGAAAGATAAAAGGAGCACTGAATGAGCATCACAAAATACTTCCCTTTTGCTCTTTTTTATCCTTATAACAGTTTAAGATTTTTCACGTGAAGAAAAATCAAAGAGAAAAAAAAAATCCCACCTTCCAGTCCAAAGAAGGCTCTTTTACAAATACATCCATTGTGCTGATGAGGAGATCAGGATCCCCACGATAAGCCCTCAGGGCATGCACCATCACACTGTAAATGAGACCCCACTCCTTCACTGGCATCATCAGATTAACAAACTGGCGAGTCAGACGAAAAGGCATCAACTCTGGCACACCCAAAAACTAGCCAAGGGGAGGGACAGTCAAAAGAAAATAGGAGTTAAGAAACATTGGAGCAGAAGGATAAGAAACATTTTGTTTGTGTTTGTTTTTAAGCTTTGAAATCCTCTTTGTCACTTCGCTGAAAATAATGTGGGACTCAGTGGAATGAGAGAGAGCTGTGACAGGGAGCTCATGAACATTTAGCAGCAGTGGCTGAAAGTGTGGCTGAACTATACAAACCACCACTGTATGGGCTCTCTGCTTGTCTGAGAATATCTGGAAACAGAGATTACATGCTATTAACTAGAAATAACTTGTAAAGATTGTTTTGCATCACCATGCTTGCAAATGAGGAGCACGGAATTTAGTACCGAGAACACACGGTTTGCACATATTAAATGCAAAAGCTGTAATAATTTAATTAGAAAACAAATACCTGTGTAGCTGAGCCAAATGCATATCCAAAGTCTATTCCCACCATGCCACCTGTCTCCTTGTTTATCATGAAGTTGGACAGATGTCTGTCTCCAATACCAACTATCCAGTGGCTAATGCACATCAGTGCATGAGAGCTGGCAAAATGGGAGCGCAAAGACAGGAAGGCTTCGGGAGATGTGCTCATTTTCACAAAGGCTCTCCTTAACAAAACAGAAATCACTTGGTTGCATACAGATAAAACACCAACATTCATTGCACAGGGTGCAGTCAACAGTAGGATGCTCACCTCAGCAGGTCTTCTGGAACGCTGTTTTCCCTGCTTCTGAAAGCCATGACTGTTTCTGTACGGCTGGCGTTTCTGCAAATTAAGGAAAGAATAATGTTAGCTACTGAAATAACAGCAGACAGAACATTAAAAGTTGGGATGTGTACATGACCACATTAGCACCTTTTGCTTATCCCAGCCATCAGTGCAGCAAGCTTTTCTCTTTTTTAGTTCCCTTTTTCTCCTTTTCCCTAAGCAGTTATTTTTTAGGTCTGACATTACTTAATACAAAACCACATGCAGTTTTGTCTAGTTTCCTCTAGATTGAATAGATGGATTAGAGTTTTAATTCAGCAATGTACTTGCGCTCCTTTTGGCTGGATTGTTTCTCTGCTTGGAAGAGACTAAAACCCAAACAAAATCACAGAATTACTGAGGCTGGAAAAGACCTCTGAGATCATCAAATCCAGCCTATGAACTGTGACACCTAACGCTACCCACACTCCCACACTGTCTAGACCATGGCACTAGGTGCCACATCCAGCCTTTCCTTAAACACCTCCAGGGATTGTGACTCCACCACTTCCCTGGGCAGTCCATTCCAATGCCTGATCACCCTCTCCATGAGGAAGTGCTTCCTGATATCCAAGCTAAATGTCTCAGCAGCATGCAGAGGTGGCACTGGCACTAGAAAGTAGTGCAGCACAAGGAGAGGTGACAGAACTTTGGTGCTGAGGATATCCATGCAGTATTTGGGGAGGGAGAGGGAATTCTCTGGACCAGTCCATGTCTGGTCCTACAAAATGAATGCCTGTAAGCAGCTGGAATGCACTGGGTGCTCTCCTTCCAGTTCAGTTTCACCTGAAAGGAGCAGAGTTGTGTACTCAGGGACAGCTCTGTGATGCAAGCCAACAAGAGATGAGTGGGGGTGAGTGGGAATTTCCTTCAAAACCACATTTCAGATCTGAATAAAAATATTAATGCACTCAGATAAATAAATCAATGTTTCCCCTTATAAAAATCAAGAAGCTTGCTTAGACAGGTTATGAGCTGATCAGAAATGCTGCACTGGAAACTTCCCTTCCCCCATTACAGTACTAGATCTACCCAGATGTAGAAATTCCTCTGAAAGGATGCTCAAGCTAGAACCTAAATGATCAAATATTCTTAAACTCTCAGTGAATAACTTCCTCTGTCCAACTTCAAGCAGGCACTCTGGCACCAAGGCAGCCTACCTAGCTGCATAATCAGGAAAAAGACAACTAGAAAATAAAGTTGAAGAGGAGCATCTTCTTCTAGAGACACAGTGAGCAAGTTTCTGGAAGAATTCCTGTGCTCTAGTGGGATTTTGGCAGCAGTAAACTCCTCCTGCAGAGCATGTCCAGTAAGACAAGACAGCACAATGAGCATATGGTGAAGATGGCATTTTTCCTGGAATTTCTACAACTGTGTACGTATGCACACCCTGGTTTCTTTATCTTACAAGCAGTAAGGTCTTTTAAAACCTACCTGTACATAAGATGGTATCGAGAGATGACTTGACCTTTCCCACCCATCTTGGATAGCCACTCAGCATAGGTAGCACGAGGTCCTTTTTCGCTGAGGAAAAGGAAAAAAAAAGCTGATGATTTCCCTCTATCATCTTACCACTCTGTCCTCATGTATCTGCACACCTGAGCCTGGGCTGCTATGACCCATGAGATTTTTATGCACGGAAAGCATCAGGGAGCTACAGCCTACATTAATTTTACCCTTCCTATGGAAATTAAGCTTAGACCATCAGTGCATGTGCTGATCCATCCACCTCCTTTCCCCCAGCTTTGAGTGCACTTCAGTCATATTTGACAGAAGATCTGACATCTCCAAAGTGTTAATTTGTCAATAGGTACTGTGAAAATTACATGCTGCCTTGAGAAGAAAGACACAAAGTAATTTCTCCAGAGAGGGAAAGATATTTTTAATAGTCTTGTAACCATTTGAGAGGCATTACGTAGCCTACCACAGTACGTGCTGCCATTTGTCCAGCCAAACAGGTAGGGGATGCATGAAGGCAGTGGGTACAGCAGGGTAGAAATGGGGTCTTACAGGATTTAAGGTATTAATCCATAAGAAGTCAGTCTTCATTAGCTGCATTGCTTACAGAATAATTTGATACTTTTCTCCCATCTTAACTAAATACACTGTGCTAGACAGAAAGCTTCTATTCCAGAGAGGCAGTAACTTAGCAGAGCACCTGCCTTCTCTCTCCCTTCCAAAGAATGTCCTGAGATAAACAGATCCTTTGCATTTAGGAAGTACTTATCATTTATAGACTGCATATCTCATCGCTTCAAAGTAAAGAAAAGGATTTCAAAACCTCAGAAAGTTATTCTTTCCACCCCAACCAAAATATCACCAGCAAGGACTTAATCAGAATTTTACTTTTGGAATGCTGCCATGCAACTACAGCTCCATATGAAGTGTTTTAATTACAGGAAAAATATTTAAAGACTATATACAACAATAAAATAAAGCTATTTTTGGGGATAAATCATTAACTGTTTACAGAAAGACACTGATATTCTACATTTAGTGTATTAGAAATTTTCTCCCTTCAGGAGGTGGCACAATACAAGTTCTCTTGCACTCTCCCAGTCATTGAATTGAGGCTAAGGTAACACTGCTGATGTTCACAAAAGTGAACTGTAGTTCAGAAATGAAATAACTGTAGAAATAAGGACTCTTTGAAGTCCAACCTTCACACTGGAGGTTCCTCCAACCCAGCCCATAAACAAGAGAACTTGTAAAAATAAGTGGTGATAACAACACTTGGACAAACCCTGAGATTATGTACTAAGAACAAAGTTGGTAAATAACACCACAAATCTAAATTCCAGGACAGAAGAAGGCTGAAACACTAGAATTAAATAAATTTTACAAATTTACAATAAAGAGAAAGCTAATTTATTCAAGCCCAGCATTTGCATGAAGTCAGAGAGGGTGTTCTGTCACAGTTGTGTTTTCTGAACCTGCTGCCAATTTCCCCTGTCCCTGACTCACTGCTGAACCCCAGTTCTGAATAGCTCTGTCTCTGCTCTAGACCCTCTCCACCCCCTCTCCTCTCCCCTTCTCACCCCCAACTTTCTGACCTATGTTCATTTCCTGCCTGATCAAATCAAGAGATCAAAATCCTGCGCTCGTAAAATCAAGCTGTTGATAAGGAAATAGTGATGATAATGACGTCACACGTGATTATAAGCCTCGTGTTTAAACAAGCTGGGTGGAGGATATTCCAGGTACAATGGTACTCATTAAACAAACAGTTGCAAATTACTAATTTGGGTCAGGAAGTACAAAAAGAAAATGCTGCCAAGAGATTGTCAGTATCAAAAACTCCCATTTGTAGTGGTCTCTACTAGAGCAGACAACTAAATCAACCATCACCTGTTATAGTTGATGTCCTCCTCCTCAGACATGCTATTCTTAAGGAATTCTTTTAAAGTACAAGTGTTTTCCAGCCACTTGATGAGGCCTAGCCTGGAGCAAAAGAAATCAGAGATGTGAACAAGTAGCCCAAAGTTGAACTTCACATGAACACCACAAAGAGGAAGCAATGCATTCTAGTGTCTGCTAAAAGAAAAAGCTACCTGTTTAAACATACTGTGAAAAACAGGAAAAGAAAACAACAACAACAAAAAAAATCATGACCCAAAACACAATGAACCAGAATCTGACATAGGGACCCAAAAGTAGTAAGCATTAACATAAGGATTTCTGCCCCTTCAAGATAAATGCCTACCTTGTTGTCATGGGGATGACCTGGTAAGTTTTTAACTGCATATTCCTTTGGCTGCAGGCAGCATCTTGGGAAAGGACAATGTTCATTACACCAAAGAGCTGCTCAATACGTTGGTCTTGTCGCAGGTCTTCACCACCTTTGACAAGAAAAGGATACTCCTGCTCATCACTGCCTCGGATTATTATACGTTTTGGTTTCCTCAAGGATTCCATTACCATTATCTTGGAAAAAGACAGCAAAAAGGAAAATATTTGTGAAACACTCGGCCTTAGAGAATGATCACTGACATTAAGCTGTCATTCCTAGATGCCAGAATGAAGTTGCTCAGGTACCACTATGTCCTGGTTTGGACCAGGATAAAGGTGGTAGCATACCACTTGGCTGCCTTTGACTCACTAGAAAAACAAATGCCCATTTGCAGACCTTCCTTAATGTGCTGCAAAAGGAGTACACAAGCAATAACCTTTCTCTTACCAAAATCTTCTAATGGAAAATGGAATATGGACACAAATTTATACTAAACAGTATCCTGACTCACACTTATGAACATACCCGCTCATCAAATCCAGAGATTTTTGCATGGTATTCTGGCAGTGGCTTCCCTTTTCCATCATACTGACCTGAAGTGGTAATGGTTAAAAAAAATAGTTACATAGAAGTAATTTATTTTTTTTATTTCTAAGTGTGTTTAAGAACAGAACACTCTTCCTTATATTCAGTCAAACTGGTAGAATGGTAACTTGGAAGAAAATATTTTAAAATACATAAAAATCCATCATACATAGCCTATGATTTTAGGTTAGTTAGCATCATTCTTTCCTTCTTATTCTGTTAGAATTACAGCTCTTAATGGTTTCAGAGGATACATCCCTTCTGAACTTGATTTAAAGTCAAATTTCTTGGAACTGGGCCTTTAAAAATATACAGGGTTCTTAGGCAAGTTATAGTCTTGATTTTGAAAATTGTGCATCTTCAGAACAGATTTAAGGGATGATGATTGAACATAGATAATTCAGGTGAAATCTACCTCTGCCTAAGCTCAGAAAGAAAGGTCATTTACTAACACAAGAAGTAGAGCTCACAAGTAGATCACGATTGACACTGAAGGGGAACTTACCAGGAACTTCTAGTTCATTCCTCAAGAACTCAGCTTTGAATTCACTCAGCCACGGTGAACATTCTTTCAGGTTCCCAGGTTCTTTATAGGTTTTGTTCATTTTTGAGACGAGAGAAGTAACAATTTCATCGAATTCACTGGCCTTCATATCCAGCAGTTCTGAGCCACCTTTTCCAAAATGATGGTCAAAGTCCTTCCTAAAAGCCTGAGGTTCATTTATAGAAAAGAGTCCAGTTAACACAGTGCTAGGAACTCCCTAAGAACACCAAAACAGTACCTTATCTACACACACAGCTTCATATGAGCTCCATATAAATAAATATCAATTGTCCTTCCACACCTGGGGTTTTTTGGGGTTTTTTGGGGTTTTTTGTTTGCTTGCTTTTTTTTTTTTTCTTCTTCCATTATTTCTAGTCTTTCAGTACCTTTTCCCTGCCTGTTTGGTAGACCCACCAGCTACATAAACATCTGCATTTTACCAGTTCAGTCTTCTTCAGCTGCAGTTAGATTCTAGGTAAGTGCATCAATAATGCTACAATAATATGATGCTCATTAAACTTAATCCATGTACCTCATCTGGTTACAAAAATTTAAGATCAGCTAGTGAAATATTCGTGTAAAACTGAAATTTTTAAATTGGTGTCTATTGTGCAAGTAAAAATTATCTAAATACAGCATTGTTATCAGAACATTTAATTGATACCCTATTCTTCAGGTATTATCACACTTTCAAACTGCTACAACAAAAAATAAAAAAACCCCAACCCTCAAATGTTCTATTTACAAATGATAAAAAAAATACAAATGGAGAAGTAAATTGACCTTTCCTTCTCCCCTCCTCCCAAATATGAATACTCTGTGTTTTACAGAAAGTGTGAGCTTCTGTTGGATTTGGGGTTTTTTTGTTTGTTTTTGTTTTGTTTGCTTGTTTTTTAAACTAGCAGCAACCACATTACATAGCAAGGAAACACACCCTAGCTGGTTTCACATATACCATGCTTGCTAACCAAAAGGTATATTTTATGTATGCATAATGAACGTCATAGAGCTCCATGTATGAAGATAATTTTTTTACTCAAGTTAGAAAGTATTGATTTAGATGTTTTATTTGCTATCACAATTATTATTTTTTATTTGCTTTGAGATAATTTTGCATACGAAATGTTTAAAAACATAGTTTTAAAGCATTTGAAATATCCTGATAAAGAAAAAGTGCAAAGACATTTCACACTGGTCCATTTAATAAACAAAGTATTATCTGCAAGCAGTTAACTGAGTCTACTTTTTGTGTTCATAATTCAAGGTTCTAGAAAAACCAGATGTCCCCTCTTGGACCTCACTGTCTTGGAAAGATATGTGAGCTCACTTATTTTTTCAATGTCTGATCATTTTTCTCCCAAGCTATGAAGGACACAGCTATTTCACTGAGGTAAATGAAAATACAGGAAATATTATCTTTCTGAGGGCTGTTACAGTCAACATCTTTATCACTTTAAATCTATTTCCAGATGATCATCCGATTGCTTTCTCTGCTCTGCTCTTTGGCTTCTTTTAAAATTCAAGGAAACAAATATTTAACAGCCTCACCACTCTATTTAAATAATATAATCAGTCAACATTGTTTGATTTATGCATTACTGGAATTTCATGTTCAAAATAAAAGCAATATTCTTATTATCTAAGCTACAATTGAAATTGTACATAAATAAATATGAAGGTTACAAACCTGAAATACTTCACATATTAGAGCAATTTTATGTGTCAGTCAAGAAATACAACTTTTTTTTTTTTTTTTTTCCAGCAAGGACACTACAAACTATACAGCTATCCTTACAGAGCACTTTGTTTCTTCATTACTGCTGCATCACAAAGGCAGAGAACCCAGAGTTTGTGCACCCTCACCCCGACCCTCTTCTCCTGCTGGCAGCACAAGAAGGGAGCACTGCTCTCCCCTTCAGAGGGGAACAACCCCACCACCCCTTTTCCAGCATCTCCCTCCCTCTTCTGCTCTGCTAGCAACAAGTCAAAATCCATCAGAACTCTTTGCAATAACCTTTACTACTGCAAATGTTTCAGCTTCTTAAAGAGCCAAGGATTTTTTTTTGTTTAAGTGGGCCAAAGTGCACACAAACCATCCCAGCCTTTGTCCTCATGCCTGCCAGGTCCCTTGCTGCCCTTGCACCCTGTGTGGCTCCAACCTACAGCTGCTCCCTTCCCTCTGCCCACAGCCCTTCAGCACAGCAGCACATCCTGCAAATTCTTATCCCTCTGCTCCTCAGTTTAATGTCATTATCATCAGAGACCCAGCTTATCTTGCAGCAACACATTCAAAGGGTTAGTATGCCCCTAAATTCCAATTGCCCTTTCTGCTGCTCTATCATCTCACCTCCTCCCAACCCCACCTTACTTGCATCCCCCACCTTCCTTGATCATGGGGAAGGAATCTCCCTACAGATACTCAGATAAGTTTATCTAAGGCTAATGTGACACAAAAAATAGCCACATGGCAGAGACCTGGATCCACCTAGCCCTGGCCTCAGGGGGCTATGAGCATACACTCATGCTTCTACAGGAGTATCACTTTCCTGGCCTCCAGAAATTCATAGCTCAGGATTTCTGGACCCAGAAGTGTCCATTTGTATGTAAAAGCTCCCAAAGTATTTTCCCCCACCCCATGCTATTGTCTACTTGCTATTTGAACCCATGAAAGTATCTGCAATTCCCTGCAGCAGGAGTTCAGCACTTAAGTGTGTACTGAATGAGGAAACACTTCTGTTATTTACTCCACGCTTGACACTCCTGATGTGGAGAGCCTTATTGTATCCTTATTGTGCCTTTTCCAGCTGGAGGAATGCTAAAGTTGTGCTTTGTTACAGAGGTTACTCTGTACCTCTGATTATTCTTGCCACTCTGAACCTTCTCTGGTTTTATGTTGAGAAATGCAGATGAGGACTGGTGTTCAAGAAGGAAGAGCCAAAGAAGACTGCTGTGTCAATGTATAAACCCTCATTTTGCTCTCTGTTCTTAACAAGGTCTAACAGTTGCTTTTCTTTCTTGACTTGACTGTCGAGTATTCATAGCTGATGTTTTTACAGAACTATCACAAATCAAGATTTTTTTTCTTGAATTGCAATAGTCAGCTCAAACCCAAAGAATTTCTTTGAGGAATTTATTTTGGGTTTTTTTTCCCCCACATGCATCAAATTTTTTTTCCTACACCGACTTCCACTATTTTAGATCTCAAGTCAGTTTTGTAAAATCCTTTCTGTAACTCTTTGTAGTTGTAGCTTCTGAATAACTTACCTTTCATAAATTGGTATCAGCAGCAAATTTGAGAAGCATAATGTAACAAAACAGTCTGAAGTGCTCATACAACCTTGGCAGCAAGGAAAAAAACCAAGGACAGATTCCTGTGCAGGTTCATGGATGGTCAGAGAGGCCCAGGCTCTGAGAACCTGGCAGTGTGCAGGAAAGGGGAGGCAGAAGCTGAGCAAGAGAGAACATTCAGTCCTGTGGGGTGGCTGGAAGTGAGCTGTAACAAGTACATAGCTTCTAGCACAAAAATCCCAGTCTTGTACTCCTGACTTGATCTCTTGTCTCATCAAGTCCTGCAGCACCTGTAAAAGCTGTGATCTGGTCCTCTCTTTTGACTTTCTAGTACCAAAACTATTTAGTGATCACACATACCTCAATGAACCTTTTCCTCAGCAATCCAAGACCAGGAGCCTCTAAATTTCCCAAGTTCTTGTACATTCCTTCATACATTTCTTTCAGCTTATTTTTATTCTTCTGAGCTTTTACCATCTCATTTCTGACATCCTCAGCCCAATCCTGCAAACAAAAGAATGAGAATCCTTTGGACAACAGTGTCAGACTGTAGGCAAGGAAGCCCAGCAGAGAGCAGGGAAAAAGTCTAAGAACAAAGGTAGTCAGAACTTATAAAGATGTCCACAAGTGATAATTCTCCAGCAGTTTCAGAATTACTAAGGGGTGGTCAAAGAAGGGGAAAGATTAAAAGGGCTGGTGTAAAACAAGCAGCTGACACAGGGCATGGAGAACATCACCAGTGACACTGCTGACAGTTTCTGAATGGTTCAGGTTGGAAAGGGCCTTTAAAGGTCATCTAGTCCAGGCACCCTGCAATATAGGCACATCTTCAACTAGATAAGGCTGCTCAGAGCCCCGTCCAGCCTGATGTTGAATGTTTTCAGGAATGGGGCTTCTAACACCTTTCTGGGAAACCTGTGTCAGTTTTTCACCAGTTGATTCTGGGCTGAACCTCTTCCTGTGGCTACACCGTCTGTGGCACTGTATGGCTGGAGTGATCTGTGGCAGGCTCTGCCCAGAACTCTCATTCCTAAACTGAGGGTGAGGAAAGTAGGGGAAGGGAATAAAAAAAATACTCCTTACCTTAAAAAGCATTATGGGACTAGACAGCTGTTCCAGAGAGTGAACAAAATCTTGAACTACTCCTCCTCTGTCCAACTTATTTTTGATCCTTTAAAGGAAAAAAAAAAAAAAAAGGGCCACAATGCAACAGGAAGATACACAATGACCCAGATTGTTACACTCAAGAATCTGGCAAAATAATCTACCTCAGAACAGTCTCATGGACTGCACAACTGCCCTTGCCACTTTCTCCCAGTTTTTGAATTAAGTGTCCCACTATGGAAATAGGAGCTTGGTGAGGGAGCTGAAAGCTTACTTGTAACTGAAATGAACATCAACCATGGCAACAGTCTGAGAAATGCAAAACTTTATCTTCTTATTTTAAATGAAGAAATTCAGCAAATAAATCAGAGAATTGAAAAAAAGCAAAAAACCACCTAAAACTGTATTAGTGGTTCTAAAGCTCTGTGCCATCAAGGTTGGCTTCTCCCTGGGGGTTCAATAAAATGCATTTTACTGAACCACAAAATGGGCAAGGGGAGGGGCTTGTAAAGGACGGACTGCACACAGAATAAGAAGTGAAGACAAAGACCTGTCATTCAAAAAAATTAACATCCAACCACTTCACTGGCACTCTCTGAAGTCTGGAAGGTGCTTCTATTCCATCTAAATATCTCTGCTCTTGCTTGTTACTACAATGACTCTAAATGCCCAAGCTAGTTTCATCACCAACTTTGATTGGTACCAACTCTCACTGTTGTAGTAAGAGCCTAATCATGGACCAGGTTTCCATTCAGCAGCAGCAGAGCAGGAAAAGGAAAAAGAAACTCTGACTACTACCAGTAGAAAGGGCTCACTTCTCTGTCATTGTCTTGGTTTATTTTGAAAAAATTCTAACTTGCCACAGCATGGGGAGTATTTGTACTTAGCACTTGAGAAACTATTCAGGCCACCAACCTGAGTATGTCTAATTCTAGAGAAAGCTTATGTATCAGTGTTCCTTGTGCCTATAAATGAGAATACAGTGTGCATGGGGCTACCCTCTAATGTTTCTCATGCCCTCTAGAGAAAACAGTTTTATTAGGGAAAAAAAAAGTAATCATTCCACTCCTGAATAAAAAAAAATCCCAAACATACAAAAAGCCATTTTGATAGAAAATTCACCTTTCTACAAACTCCTTGTTCTTACAGCCAGTGGCGGTGTCTTTGAAACTGTAACTTTCACTGCTGATCATGAAAGGGTAGATGATGGCCTGGGGATAGGTATTTGCAATCTCCTCAACAGTGTGTTGCACAGCTACTGCTTGGTCCTTGTCAAGTAGTGCCATCATCTGGCTAATCCAACCAATGAACTGCCAACAGGGAACTGAAGAAAGCTGCAAGAACACAGACACTGCTTTCAACTTTAGTCCTCCTTGAAAATACCAGGCATAGAAAACAAAAACAAATCAGTTCTGTGGCCCAGCTTGACAGACAGAAACACGTGAAAAGGAAACAGAGAATGCCAACTACGTTGCCCAAAACATCCCCCAATGAAGCATGAATAACAATTATCATTATTACTACTACCACCACCACCACCACTAACTACTGATGCTTAAAAGGCTTTCTTTTACACAGATTTACAGTTTGTTGACCAAGAGGAGTTTATACTCAAGACCATGGCTTTTATGTCTGGATGCAATACAGTATTTTTTGATCACCAAATACAAACAACTCAAAAATTTGAAGGCATGGTTCCAATACCATTAGGATGAAGTCTATTTGATTAAAAGAGTCAGAAGGAGAACAGACACTCCTACCACAGTTTTTTAATTCCTTCAATGATAAAGAGGTTTGGATTTACTGACAGATATTAATTTCAGTGGAGCATCTGTTGCTGATATACTTCATGCTCACCTCGCTCCAAAAGCTATATCACTTTCGAAACAAGAGCTACAGTATATTTCCTTGTGATAACAGGAGACCATCCTCCAATTCCTTTCCTCCTGCCTAGTTAAATGACCAGATGGCCAGTATTTATCTCACAGATAGAACACAAAAAAATGCCTGCTGAACTTCTTTTCTGGGTGAGATTTGTTAACTGGACCAAGGTGTCAGGTTCTGTTTGAACCATCAGTTTCACTGTGTCCCCACCTTGTGCACCTCAGCTGCTTCTGCTGTGTTCTCAGGTTCTTGGAGTAACTGTGTTTCTCTCACACTAAAGTTCTTCCTCTGATGGGACCTGGCACTCTCTGAGTGCCAGCAACCATGGGCTTGAAAATGAGGGCAGGCCAAGGCAGGAGCAGACATGAGTCACAGAGGACCTTCTCAGCTTACCTGTGCCACCATGGTATCCTGCACTGGAAAGGTAATGGAGGCACAGGAAGGGAAGGAAGGGAAGGAAGGGAAGGAAGGGAAGGAAGGGAAGGAAGGGAAGGAAGGGAAGGAAGGGAAGGAAGGGAAGGAAGGGAAGGAAGGGAAGGAAGGGAAGGAAGGGAAGGAAGGGAAGGAAGGGAAGGAAGGGAAGGAAGGGAAGGAAGGGAAGGAAGGGAAGGAAGGGAAGGAAGGGAAGGAAGGGAAGGAAGGGAAGGAAGGGAAGGAAGGGAAGGAAGGAAAGGAAGGGAAGGAAGGGAAGGAAGGGAAGGAAGGGAAGAAAGGGAAGAAAGGGAAGAAAGGGAAGGAAGGGAAGGAAGGGGTTGTAGCAGTGTATGAGGACAGGGGGAGATGGGAGAAGTGGGAAATGGGCCTGGAAAAACTGTTGGCTCCCTACATACAAGATATAAGAGTGTTCTTCACCCTATCTTACACACACTTATCAGCCCACTTGAATAATTTAGAAGGAAGAAAAAACCTCAATGTAATTTTTCTCCAGCAGCTCTCAAACTAACATTTGGGATCAGATAATAATAAAAAATTAAACTTTTTTTCTTAAAAGTTTATGTCCATATGCGTTAGACTCAGTAAGTTGGAGAAAAGACAAGGAACAACGATGGGATAAAATTTATCTGATTTACCTGAAGCAAAACTTACCAGTCTAACCTCTCTGTCCATCCAACCTCCACCTCTACCTTTTAAATTCAATTTCTAGCAACGTCTGCTGCCAGGAAAATGGAAGCAACTAACCTCTCGTGTCACTAGACCCAATGTCTCTGCTGGATATCTTTCAATTATTTGCAGCAGCCTAGGAAATCTCAGCCTGGCTTCTCTGGAGTTCAGTTTCAAGGCTTTTATCAGTTTCTCCACCACAATAGCTGGGAATAGTTGCAGATCTGTGGTGTTAATTTCTGCCAAGAGAGACATTAAACAAGAATTATCAGAAACACCATCACTTGTTCCATGTCTTTGATCATCTGGGACATTCATCTTTACAATTCAGTATTTTTTTTCCCCCATGTATTTTGCATTTTCACTTTGTTCTCCTTCCCATCTGTTTGAACTGCACACATCAGCAACACATGTACTTGGGGACTGTAAGGATTAGCTTTATCAAGAAGCAGCATCACTGCTGGTATCTTGCCTGCTTTAAACAGAGCACTGCTGTGGTCTGGGAAGGAACAAGGGAAGCATCTGCTGGATATGATATATATCTCACAAGTGAGACACATTGACTAGAACCAAGGCTATCAGGAACAGTGTAGGGGAAAAAAAAGAATATAAATACTGTTAACTACAGAACAAACTGTTTCATTTAAATTCAAGTTTAAATGCTCAGAGTGATATCACAAAAGCTTATGCATCACAGACAAATCCACCTCTTAAGTTTAGGAGAAATCCTGACTAACCAAGCAAGCCTTCTTCTTCCTTACGTAAATGCTGGTCACAGAAACCAACCAAAGTCATATATGCATCAATAACTCCCATCACATCTACATGCTCCATGGAGTGGGACTGCACCTCCTCTTCAGACTTTCTTGCTGCACTGCTGAAATACTCAAAAGCCTTCTTGCTCAGGCCTGCCAACACCTGAAATTCAAACATAAGAGAAAAAAAAAAGACACATTATCAAGTAGCTTTCAACAATTCTTTTTGAAATAGGAGTCTGGTTGCAAGTCTCAAATAGATGAAGCTTAAAATGTATTAGATATATTGAGTAGCTGATACAAAGAAAAAAACAATTAGAACATTATTTCTAGCAGCAATTTCCAGAATTTTAACTTCCACAGCTTTCAATGGAAAAATATAAATTGCTCTTTTAACTAAAATTTATTTCTGGTAATATTATGTGGAACTTTTTTAAGTGCAAAGAAGTTAATGTTACTACAGTTTCCACAAACAGTTAACAGAAAACAATTTTAAAATGCTGTTTTCTCCTATTAAGATATATCTTAATAGGACATGCATCTTAATATGTAACATCTACATATCAGCTATACTTAAAACTTGAGTTTAAAAAAGCATGCATGAAACTTTTTCAAATCTGATGTCTTTTTTCCTATTACAGAGTTATTGATCATATGCTTGTAATGTAACACATGCAATGAAGGACTTGACAAGATCCTTTACAACTCAGTGCTTATAAATAAAGTACCTATTATTCTCATATTGCCAACAAGCTTGCCAACCTTGTAGACATTGTAACTACTGTAGTTATTAAACAAAATAGAAAATTTCTGCAGAACAAGTAGGAACAACAAAATGGTGTAACTAATTACATTGTCTGAATTTAAGGTAGACAGAGGGAAACTACTAGGGTCAGAGTACTGCCTAATAAAATAAGGCTAAGATCCTTAATCTTATAAAAATATCTGGTATCCCAGTCTGACTCATCTGACACACAAGAGCCTTTATGCTCATCTTTCAGATTTCCATAAGAAAAATGCTCTTAGTAATTAGCTAATATATGAAGCTTAATTTTTGGTCTGGTTTCTACACACCTGAAAATTTAAAATCTTTCTGCAGGAATCTTTTCTTTGTTTTTCTTTAGCAACTATAAAAGCATAAATTAAAACAATTTTGGGGTGTTTTATACTGATACAGATCATATTTAAGGATCTTCATGGTGGCTTTACAAATATGTCAGGAGTGATATATGAAATTCCAACTCAATCAGTTTGACAGGAAGTCAGTGTCACAGCATCTGGGACAACTGACAAAGCACAAAATTTAAGATGCAGCACAGTCTATCACTGCACTCTCCAAATGCACACCTCCCCAAAATTCAAAGATGACCTATGTATATTCTGTCTTGAAAACCCCTCTCCTCTCCATTGCTAAAACTATTCAGATAAAATAAGCATATTAGTAGCATGATCAGTATTATAAAGAACTTTTTTTTCTTCCCTTAGCTGGTGTTCCCAGACAAATTGCCAGCAGCAGATGGGTTTCACATCCTCTGTATCTATCCATATCCATCACTACCCACTGAATAGTAATTACAATACTGAAATACTTAAAAACTTTTCCCCTCTCATTTACCTTTTCAGGACTCTCAAGACTTTCTCCTGATAGTATTGATATTTTTCCAGCTTTTTCTTCCTCAATTTGCTCAAGGCTTCTTGGATCCTGACTAAGAGCAGTGGCCATGATGTGATAAGTAGTACCCAGAAGAAGATTCTGGTTGCGGAAGGCTGTTATGTTCTTGTTGAGATGGTCAGATTTGGTATCTTCTGTTGGAATTCAGAAACAAAGTTGGTAATTTGACAACAAACCAGCTCTGCACAAGCAACAGAGTGAAGCAAAGAGAAGTCTGTTACCAAGCAGGGAGATGGTTTTCAGCACTGAGAGCATGCGTTCGGGACAGCTCTGTTTCCGGCTGCAGCTATGTGTAAAGCGGCAGTAGGAATAATTCCACCTCAGCAGCCAGTCCTCCCTGGTTTTGGCCTCTTTGCGTAGGTCTTTCAGAAGCTTCTTGGCAACTGAGAAGCTGTTCTGTATTCAGGTTAAGACAGAGTTTTTAGATTAGACATCTAAAGAGGAAATAAAACCATCCTGCAAACAAATTCAGGGATTGTTAAGTACAAGTACACAAGTAAAGCTGTAGTGAGATGATGAGACGTCCACTGATTGTTGGGTCTCAGATTCAAAACCAGATTTGTGCTAATGGAGAAATTTGAAAAGAAAAAGTGAAGAGCAGAGGTTTGACAAACTGAGTAACTTAAAATAATTCTGATCTGCATGACTAAACAGGCATTAGCAGTTCAGCGGTACAAACACATACAGGGAATGTGACTTGGATTATTAAGCGAGTCACTTAGGTTTTTGTTTTGATGAAAAGTTTCACGTATGCAACTTTAAAGGAAATCTTATTTTTCATTTAGTCCTTTAAGAGTGTATAGCCAACACAGCACTAACATTATATTTTGTTATTACAGTACTTAAAATAAGTTCAACACTCATTGCAGATTTCTGCAGCCGCTAAGAAAATGAATGAGACCTCAAATGTTATTAATTCTGTCCCAAGGTTTAAAAACCATAGGCCCATGATCAAAAGCAGCTATGTTTCAGTCATTGTAACAGCCAAAAGATCCAAAACAAAATTCCTAAGTTACTTAGCTTTAATTCTTTATATAGATGTGTTAACAGCATTAATGAAAACCATTTAAAAAAAATCATAAAATGTTTCATCATTACAGACTGAAGTAAATTAAATTGATTGTCTCTGAATTTGATTTTAATTTCTTGTACAGAAGAATTCACAGATTACTTGTGAATGACAAAGCATGTTTGGTTGCAAGCATTCCTTACATTAAAAACTGAAGCATTTCAGATACTTTATCTGCCCTCTAGAGTATCCAAAACCATCTGCGGATCAAAGGGACACTCAAGCACCTTTCAGTAATGACAAATTATCATTACATTTGTACTTAGCATTTGTCCATTTGTTTTATTTTGCAATGTAACTGACTTTTTCTGAGCTTTCAAAATGTTCTGGATAGCAGGGTCAAAACAAAACAACATCTGCCCTGGCATAAGGGTGCCCAAGGCCACCTAAGATCATTTTCCAGCTGTAGTTTCTATGTATTTCCTCACAAAATTGGAAGCTATCAGACAGTACAGTCACCTGTTTCCTGGCACTTTCTATCATCTTCATTTTCATGTTAAATTTGCAGCTTTTAATCATTGAGTGGATGTCCTCATCCTGTTGATCCACTTCCATTGGGTCACCAGCACCATATTCTTCATCCACCTCCATACTATCATTGGCCTGATCACTGAGAAGTTTCTCCTGCAGCTTGTCAAGAAAGAAACACCTGCACAATGACAACAGGAGTATAAATCACTACAGGATTCAAGGGAATGAACATCTGAGAGTTGATCTGCCTGACAGTAAAAGCTAAGAAAAAATTGCAAGCTATAGTCTGGAAAATCACAACCACTGACATGTTGACCCTGAGAGCATTCTAGAATCTTGATGTAATGAGATTAAGTGTGAGAAAATGTTGATAATAGAGTGGGATTTTTTTATTAGTTTGTTCTTTTGAAATCACAGCTACAACTTCTAAGTTAATCAATCCCTAACTTGGATTCCAGCTTGACAGGAACACAAATTGAACAGGAGTCTCATATAGTGTAAGTGCCAGGCTGTATTTTATGCCAACCTTCAATTCAAACATGGATCACACCAACACATGTAAAAACTGCTACCTGTGTTGCAGAAAAGCCCAGTGACTATACCAAACTTTTGAGAGGGAATTGCCATGAATCAGTGCTAAATCCTTTTCATTCTACAACTAGTCCTTTCTAATTAGATTAGATATTAGAAAGAAATTCTTTATGCTGAGGGTGGTGAAACACTGAATGGTTTTCCCAGAGAAGGTGTGGATGCCCCATTCCTGGAAGTATTCAAGGCCAGGTTGGATGGGGCTTTGAGCAACCTGGTCTAATGGGAGGTGTCCCTGCCCATGCAGGGGGTTTGGAACCAGATGATCTTAAAGGTCCCTTCTAACCCAAACCAGTCTATGATTCTCATTTTGTAGACTGCTATTCAACACAAAGGACAGCACTGCAGTCTGGAGTGGATCTTGGCATACCCTTTGTCACTAATTTGAGATAAAGGTTTTCTAAAGGCACATAAATTGTTTAAGACACCGATAACTCATCAAGTTATAAACATTCTGAGACTTTGTAACGGAGTAAGCCACACCATACATTCTGCCTAATATTTAACTGCAATAAACTCACTGCAAAGTGAGTATCAGAAGGCTGTTGTAAAATCTGTCCCCCAGGAAAGGAGGAAGAATCTGGATTTGCACTGAAAGAATAGATTGGGATGAAGATAGTACCACAGGAGGACAGAAAAGTTTCAAATTCGAAAAAATATTCCAGTTTCTTCTGAGCTAATCCAAAGGAGTCTCCAGAGAACCTCTGTTCTTTCTAGCAAAAATCACATAGCAGAAGTCTCTAATTACAGCACTAGTCAACTTTCCTATAAACATGTGAAGCAGTGACAGGCTGAGCTTATTTTGTACACTCCCTAACTTTTTAACTGCCTACAAAATAGGTATTTTTACCCATAACAGACTGGCCTCTTGGTGGTGTTTGAGCTAAATGCAGCTGATCCACCCAATTACAAATAGATGTGTTTAGGGGCTGCTGAAGCGGGTTAGCTTGCACAGTGCATGGAGTCACCAACACAAGACAATTCCTAAACTAACATTTCTGTTTTCCTATCAAAATGCAGTTTATTCCTTGGTCATTTCTCAATCTCATTTTGCTTCTCACCATAAGACAGTCACACGAAAAACAGACTGATAAAGCTATTACAATGGTTTTTAAGAAAAAAAAACAGCTCCCCCCCCATATGAAAACAAGCAGCATTAGAAAAAGAACCTCTCAGAACTCAACAGGCAGACAAAACTGAAGCTAACACAAGAATGTAATTTTACCGATTTGTAATGATATCATCCCAGATGTTCATAGGATCCATTTTAGCATCTGGATATCTGCTTGTCCAAATTCTGAGAAGTCTCTTAAGGGAAGCCTGGGAAGCTAAGTTACCTAAAAGTCAATTAAGAGTATTTTAAATGCTTCTAAGTCCAAACAGCACAAAAAAGGCCTAAGCCAAACATTCAAACCAGAAAACTGCAGTGAAACAACCCACTTGCTTCTGGGCTTGCACTAAATACACTGCTTGGTGATCATATTGCTCTTTTTTTTTATTGCTAAAGCACAAGAGATTTATTAAAGACATCAATGTGAGCTGCCACTGGGAACCACCACTTTGGTAGGTACCTTCTTATTCAGGAATATGCTGAAACTTAGTGGAACTATTAACTAAATTTAATATATAATTCTTTTTATACACCTAAAATTGTATTTCATGCCTACTCAGGAGTTAATAATTATACAACACATCCATTTTTCGTCTCTGATAACCACTATTTGCTACCAAAAGTGACCCCAACAAAAATCTTAGTCAAAAACTATTGCTTAAACTTTTAAAAGATAAATAATTCTTCTCACAATAGCCAGGCTCATAAAACTTTGCAACAGAACACAGGATTGTCTTCAAGACTATCATATACAACTGCAGTAGTTCTTAATGTCAAGAAGCCAGTAAGAACTCCAGTCCTAAGCACTTTCAAAGAGGATTTCAGTCCTCTAAGTGTAGAAAATGATATTCAAAGTTCAAACCATTATTATTTAATGCAATGAAAGGAAAAAAAATATCTTTACTTCTCTTGGTCATAAAATTGATGAAATCCTGTATTTCTGTCAAAGCTTGTACTGACTGCAGCTTGGTCATTCGACTTTGATATAACAAAGTGTCAATACTGGAATAGCTCTGAAAAGAAAGGGAGAGAATGGAAGATTTCATATACGGAATTTACAACAAAGTTCTGTTCAGTGCTCTAAAAACTTTTTATCTGATGCTGCTTTCCATTATACTCTATACCTCAACCTTCTACAAGTAATTTATTAGACTGCAGTTCTGCTCTGGACAGGCTGAGAGGTATATTTGAGCCACAGTTCCTATTCTAGGTTTTAGGACAGTCCTAGAGTTTAATCAAAACTTAGTAATGGATGCAACTGGTAGCCTCCCAATGTGACACTCTATTTTGAAGTTTGTTTTGGTGACAGGAGGCTTCTAAAAAGATGAATGAAATAAAAGTTATAATCTACACAGTTACTCAGAAAAATTCCTAATAGATGAAATCAGCAAAATAAAACCAATTAAAATGGGAGGATGCACTCCACTGGCTTGCTCATCTCTCATCATTGCAATCAATGAATTCAAAGGAAGTTTTGTCAAATGATTGGAAAGTATCTAGATTTCACTGTTTTGGGGCAAGTACCTCTCTTCAGTGTACAATCTAGCAGCAGGTACCAGCAACAAATGTTTCATTGTTCCACGAGTTTATTCAGAAAAATCCTATCAGAGCCAGCAGAAATGGTTACCTGCATGAAGATCTGCATGCCATTGCTAATGTAATATTTGGCTCTGTCAAAATCATCTTGCAGGATGTAAAGCAGGCTAAGCTCTTGGCTGTAGTGCATTTCTATAATGGCTTTCTTCTGTTCTGTCTTCATTGCCTCATCAATAAATGTCAGCAAGGTCTGGTCATTTTCCCCACTGAGCAGTAACTTCAGCTTACTGCGTATTATATAGGGCAGATACGTCTCCTACAAGGTAAAAATACAGTCTTTATTTCTAGGAATGGAATATTAGATTATCTATTTTTTAAATATCTGTTGCACAGAGATACAAAAATACTTTCAATGGCTTTCTTAATTTTTTTCCCTTTAGACAAATTCTAATTTGCTAACAAACCACAACAGTCTTTTCTGATAGCTCAAGATATTAGCAAGTTCCACCAGTTTGAAAACCAGTAGCTTGGTAACTAAAAACGTGTGACAAATAAAAGTGATAATAGCAATAAAGGCAAATAGATGATGGTCACGCTGGTGCTTTACTCAAGGTAAAAATTAAAAATTCTAAAAACAGCAGAAAGAATTGCTTCACTTCTTTTATATATGAGACTCTCTGCTAATTTTCATAATAAAATTGACCCAAATATTACAGTTCACTCCCACCCACAACCACATTACTGTAGAACATCCCTGTAGATACAAAAATAGTGCAGTATCAATGAAGTGATTTTCAAAAACCTGAAAAAATGGATCATTCCATGTTTTGCTTAAGTCTGGAGGTTTTCCACTGTCAATGTTAATGGTAGCACAATACTCCAGTGACTTCCACTCTGTGAGGTGGTCATAGCACTCGAGAGATGCAAGTTCCCAGAAGTCCTTTTCCGCTTCTGTTGGCTCCCCATCTTGCCAGTCTTCTTTAGAGAGTGCCTAGGGAAAGGATGTGAGGGGGAGGAAGGTTCTGAGCTGGAATCTGACACTAGATTCAATTTTAAGTCACTGGGAATTCAGAAGTAGCATCATTAAAATATTAATTTACCAGACAGTCACAGCACCATTAAATGCAGAAAATTCAAGCCTGTCATTATTTATATAGAAATTCATTTCAAGTAGTCATCCTTAGCAAACCTGCATTTTTAAAGAGTGAAGAGAGATTAAAAGAAGGTTAAAGAGATCCTTCTTCACTTTCACTTCACTCACATGAACTCACATTTTCTTTGCCATGAAAACATGCTGGTTGCTCTCTCAGGATTGTACCGTGGCCATGGTGCTTCACTTGTCTGCATGGGTGATCCATGGGCACATGAAGCTTTGTAGTGAACAGTACCAGGTATTACACTTACTGCTGTGCTGTGACTGCTAAACTGCTCCCATGACTTTACAGACCAAACCATCCAATAAAATATAGGAACATTTTAAGCAATATGCTGTTTCTCAGAATGTTTAAGCTTAGCTTCTTAGTTTTAAGTCAGGAGAGGTTTATGAAACAGACAAACAAAAAAAATCTTGTTGTCATTATACCTCATCATAATATTTAGCTGCTTCAGCATAATCACTTCTGGCTTCTGCCAACAGTGCTTTCTGTGTAACTTCCTTGGTCCCAATCTTACCACTGAAAATGCCACGGAGGACATCATAATCCCCAAGAGATCGGTAGAGCCTAGTGAATTGAAAAGGGAAATCTTTTAAGTAGTTGAACAGGGGTATAGCAATGCAAACTAAGGTATTAACAAGACAGTATTTCAATAAGCAGTAAGACTACTAGCCTGTATTAGTAAAAAAAAGTTGGTTTTCTCATATAAGATCATAAATATTTATCTAACTAGATGAACTTCATCTTGTAGAGTAATACCTGAACCATGGAAACTGCTGCCATTGAAAACCTATGAACAAGGTGTTTTTTCAGCAGTCTGATAGTAGTATCAGGGTGAGGAGCTGTTAAGTCTACCTGCTCTAACTGAAAAATAGTAATAAACTGACAAGAAATCAACAGCACACCTAGCTGTAAAAGCAGGAAAGACCAAAAAAAGAAATCTCATAAGCCATTAAGGTGGAGTCCTTCAAAAGGCAAACCTAAGTGGGAGTAAACTGTCTCAAACAAGACTTTACTTAGCAAGTTCAATCCATCTGATCACATCTGGAGGAAGCTCTGTCCTCCCACGCATCCTCTTGGATGGGGGCTCCTCTGCAGGACGCAGAGCCATCAGGGCATGCTCCAGAAGAAGGATGCCCACTGGCTGCTGTAAACTTGCAAGGCAGCTTGTGCTCACATATGCTGGATCCAGTTCTAGTAGCTCTCTGTGCCGGTAACTCATTTCCTACAAAATAAAGCAAAATTTATTTACAGTTACTTGATAATTACCTTTTACCTACTTGCTATCCTTTTTTTTTTAATGTATTTATTTATACAGTGCAAGCTTTGGAAATACATCTCCACAAGTTCCCACCTACAGGAAAACTGGAATGCTTTTCCTTCCATGGTGTTGCTCTCCGGACAGAGAACAAGATAAAATAACCCCTCTAATTCATCTGTCTCCAGGGCACAGGGCAACTCTTTCTACAGAAACAGAAAGTGGGGAAGAGGCAGACAGACACATTCACAGCCTCTACCTTTCCTGCTGCTTGTTGGCAGCAGGGTGCCCATGACAGAAAAGCTGAGTTGCACTTACCTGAGTGAGTGGTGCACTCCTGCCATAAACCAGAGGTGCAATTAAGCACGATGCCTTCTCTGCCTTCTTTCTATTCACACTCTTAACCCAGTTTTACCACACCACAGCTTCCTGTTAGACCCATTTAGTACTGTGCTCACCTAGTCCTGCTTGATATAATGGCACAATAGTATTTCCAGCAGGTCTTTATCCTATTTAACATCAGCCTAGTGATAGAATAAGCTCTTTTTCAGGAATAAACATTCTTGTTTACCTGAACATCTTTTAAAAACACTTAAGTCATTATCCTAATACAGGTAAATGTATCAATAAAGTAGCAGGTAATGTCATAAAAGCCAGGTTTTGGGGGTTTTGTTTGTTTGGGTTTTGCTTTGGTTTCTTTGTTTGGTTGGGTTCGTTTTAAACTTCAGAACCTGGAGGAAATTTGCAGTAATATCTTAGCCAAACATAAAGAAAATAAAATTAAATCTACAACATGGAAAGATGGGAACTATAATTTTCATTACAAGAATGACTTTTAGGGCAAGAATTAAAATTTCCTTCTTGCAATACGGTATGCTCAAGAATACTAAGTGAAAAAAAAAAAAAATCCTTATTTGGAAAGCAGAGCAGGAGACTGTGAGAACAAGCAAGCTACACTTCCTTGATCAATGACAACCACCAAAAAAACTGCAGAATAGGCATCTGGCATAAGCAAACTCATTACACAATTTATGCAGCTGAGACTCTCACACCAACAAATTTGTATTCAATTAAAAAAAAAGAAAAAGAAGAGCTTCTTGTACCTTCCTGAGGTTACAGACCAGGTGGATCCCACTCAGGGGTTAGCAGATGCTTCACCTGCTACTCAGGCAATTTCAGCCAGCAGTTTGATAGAAACTTGCATGTGCTCTATATATGAGCACACATTCCTTGACTGCCAACTTGAAGGGGTTAGGATTGTGCCAACTGCACAACCTAGAAACTTAAGAATAGCTGTGCTAAGGTAAAACCAAAAACCCTTTTCTCAGGGATGCCTAAGAAAAACCGTAAGAATTGTGGAAATACAACTGCACAACCAGGGAATGAGTACTCCCCCAAATTCATAATGTACACACATCATCCCACATCAAAGGAAGTACCTTTCTATTTAGTGCATTTTGGTGACTATTTGACTACTTCTGAAAACTGAGTGAACATTCCTTGCTCTGTATGCAATGCATTCTGGCTTAGCCTGCACAACATGTTTAAAGATTAGGATGAATCTTAAGCTGGTCTGACAGCTAAAAATCTTTGTAGGGCATGTTCTTCAGAGGCCAGGTATCTCTATTGAGTCTATGCAAACTTTTGTCAGTGGATTTAACTTCTTTCTTAGCATTTCAGTTAGCTTTTAATGTGTCCTGGAGGCCTATCCCAGAGCCTCATACTCAATCTTAAGACTATCCCTGTAAAAGAAAACAGCTCTTTTTATCACCAAGTTACCCTCCTGATTAGGCTTGACCCTGCAGAGCACTAAAAAACAGGCAAACAACCAGAAGGAAAAAAGAAGTGAAGTAAGAAGCTTTTCTGAAACAAGCCAGTATTTCTTACACTGTGGTTATACAGGAAACAGAAGCTGTATTTCTAAATGGCCAGGCCTTTAGGACAGCCTTCACAAGAGAAATGGCAGCTTCAGCATGGCTTGCTCTTGCTCTCTGCCTCTCCCAGCTTTTCCTCCTGATCAATATTAACTCTGTTCCCTGTTGGGTGAAAGACTTTCTCCCACTGCTATGCAGAATACTCAAATACACAGGCTGAGGCTTGCCTTCCTGCTGCTGATCTTCTGCTATTGAATGGGGATGGCAATGAGATGATCTTATCACTTTTACAAATGCCCATATTTTTTTTACTAATTGAAATGTACCTACTTTTTGAGTCTTTATTTTACAGCTATTCAGACAAAAGAGTGGCTTAACACAATAGTGTTATTAATAGACAGCATAATTCAGCACAAATAATAGTATCAAGACAGAGAACTAACAAATGCAGTGTCAAGAGGGAATATTAACAGAAAGCTATTGTGAGGTGTTGGCTCAAAAAGTATCAAGATATCCCAAAAAAATCCCCATGGGATTTGGCCTTTTAAGCAGCTGCACACAAAAAAGTAAACAAGAAATTATTTTTTCAGATGTGTAAATACAAATACGAATAAGCAAAAGTTTGTTACTGTTCAAAAAACTAGACCCAACTAAACATATCTCCTGTATTGTGAGTGACATCTACTGTCTCAGAGTATTAACATTTCCATAACAAAAAGAAACCATTACCTGCCATTTACAAAAAGATTATTTCAAAAGCTGCAAATTGAGTTGCATCATTAAGACTGAGAAGCCCTAAATACAGTGACAAAGAGTATGTAACAGGTACTTGGACAAGTCTTTTTTTATCTCCCTGAAAATGGGGGTAAAATGATGAAGTTCACAATCTATTCCAGATTCAGCATGTTCTCAGAGCAGAAAAGCTTGTTTCCTCTTCAGTGAAAGAGCTGTGGGTGCACCCACTCACTCTTTAGGGGGAGGGAGTCCTTTTTCCTCATTACTGAAAGCCTCCAGACAACTACTTCAGGGGACTAATTTGAAAAAAACAAAAAAGAACTGCTACCAGAAAACATTCTGACAGCTACTGATAACCTCAAGACATCAAAGTGTTCCTCAGTAAGCACTTCCCAGAAACAGAAAGATAAGCATAGGACACCCATAAAACCCTTTCAATTGTTCTTATGGCTTTCAATTAAAATCAAGTCTCTTCTTGACACTGATACCATTAAAACACTAAAAGGTGACTCAAACTCTAGAGAACAGAAATTGTAATTGAAACTAATTGAAAAATTAGTTCAGAGGCATGAATTACCTTGTTCACCCTAACAAGAGGCACTTTAAACAACCATTTTGCTAACAATTCTCTTTCCATCTCTGTTTAAATTTCAGTAACAGTATTAAATCTTCACTATGACTTTATTTATCACAAATTCAGACAAAGACATTATTATATTCAGTTACTTTCATGCCAGTAACAGGATTTACCTGGATGCATGCAATGAATGGTGGGAAGTAAGACAGGCTCATACTCAGGAAATGATTGAAGTCATTCAGTAGCTTCTGCATGATGGCTTTTTTCTTAGAAGGAGTTTTAGATTTTTCAACCTCATGAAAAATTCCACCAAACAAACTGCTGAAAAGCTGCTTGGCAAATGTCGGATCTTTCTGTAAATTACAACAAAACCAATAAAGCCACAGATTTTTGCTATGACACATTAGAATCATAAACAATATTAAGAGCTATGACCCACCCTGTACCTAACCCCTATGTGGACACTCTTTGGGAGTGGAATAATTAGTTTGGCATGCATCACACCTATGCTGGGAATTACAGTACTACCCATTCAAATCCCATTTTAAGTCTTCCACATAAGGAAAATCCAAGACAATGTAGGTTTCAAGACAGAGTGTTGGTGCAGGGGATGGAATTTACAACTTCCATATATTCACAATTCCCACTAGAGGAACTAGACACACAATACCATCTTATGGACACCACTGTCACTGAAGAGGGTTTCAGAAAGAAACAGACAACATCAGTGTGTGAGGAGACCCAGACCTAACACCGAGGAAGCCAGCAGAGAGAGACACTGTACAGACAGCTCCTTCTGAGAATCAGAGGAATTTTTTCAATGCAGAAATACACTGGCATGTACATGCTAATCCTGTGCATCCTAGTCTACCATGGGACTGGAGTTTTGTCTAACTCTTAATCTAATGCTATTCAGGTAACTCATGATTTTGCTGTTCCCTCCCTTTACACTGAGATAAGGGAATATTAAAAGAAATTAAATACAAAGGTAATAATGAACACTATGACTTCCCAAACACTGTAAAATGGAATAGGTTCAGCCTACAGTTTCTACCACCCACAGGTAAGAGAAGAAATACTGGATCAGCTTTACTGAGTAGTCTGAGCCCAGTCTTAGACACAGTAGCTTAACTTGTAGTTTTACAACTTCACACACATAAAAAAATAAAAATATCTGTTTCATTGCTGGCATTCAGTGTGATGTCCTTTGCAATAATGTCTGTAAAGACCACCACAATCTGTTTCTCAAGCAAAGGAACCCAGAGGCAATGGACAGCAGCTGATGCTTTGGGTCCTCTGTGTTCACCTCTATTGCTCAGGTGAAGCAAGGTACAAGCAATCTTCTCTCTCCACTGTACCAGTCCATGGGCAGGAGGAACACTCCCTCAAACAAGACTCTTTAAATGCATGCACAGTGGCTGACTACAAAACAAGAAATCAATTTTGAAAGCAGTTGCCCAACAACACAATTTCCCCTACAAGAAAAGAAAACTTCACCAATGACCTTTGAAAAGCAGACAGACCTGGGCAAGGCCCTGGAGAGGGGCAATGAGACTGCGGTACTCAATCTGGATGTCAGGAAGGTCTCCTACTCTGTAACTTCTGTACAAAGTAACCTGGGCATCGTACTTCATCTTCAGCTCAGATTTCATCTCCTGAAATGCATTGCTCATGTTAAAAAAAATAATCATATTACTCAAAAAGATCTGTATCTAGATAAGACAAAATAAGCAAGAGTATTTCTGAAGTGTTTTACAAACTTTTGTCATGCTTATTAAACAATTACAGCTTTTCTATAAAGCTATAATGTGGCTGAACCCAAAATTATCTTAGTAAATTAAAACCTCTTGTTCATAGACCTCCTTCAGCCATTACCTTTTAATATTAACTCCTTGTAGTTCCTGCTTCCATACAGGTAGTACTTAAGTAACTTCTAATGAAAATGATTATGACAGATAGTGAGCTGCTATGGTTTAACAAGTTACTACCTGTCAGCTGAGCCACAGCAGTCAATTAGATGATGGTTTTCAGGTGCAAACTAAAATGAGATTGCTAGAGCTTTTATTTCACACAGTGGGATGTGGAGGGGAAGAAAGAAAGGTGAACCTGATAGAACTGATTCCTAGTAAAACTTATTAGTAATAAAACTGTTGTAAACTGCAGGAAATCAGCACTAATTTTAGAGGCTGGGACTGTATTTCTAACTGCTGCCATTACTAGTTAAGCCAGCAGGCTACAGTTGGATTTAAACATTAGTACATTAGAAAAGGGACACAGAAGAAAGCTTTAAGATTCTATTCTCCTCTGTAAACCCTTTTTTTGTTTGAGCCTGTTTTTCTTGTACACTACATACACTTCAAAAGGATGACTTTCAAAAAATTTTCAGGAGAAATATGCTGGGAGAAATTAAAGCTTCACTAAAGTTATTTCCAAAGACTTTCTTGCTCAGAATCTACTTCTCCCTGTTTTGCCCCATGGTATTAATGCAAGCCACCAAGTTCCATATGTGATCCCAGGCACCAAATCTCTTGAACAGCTTCAGGGCTCCTGACAGCATACATAATCTCCTCTGGTCTTTTATTGTGGAATATCACAGGGGTTTTTTGTTGGTTGCATTTTGGACTGTCATAGGGAATGCATTTACAGATTCTCTCTTGCAGGATGTAAAGAAATGGTAGCTTTAGCCTGCAAGTAAATATAAATGGTAGCTCTCATTCCTGGTTTCCTTTGCTCTTGGTGTAACTGCTATAATTTTTGGACCACAACACATGTAACTTTTAGTGATGTGAATCTCTGAAAAACTGTTAAAGAGCTTAAAAATACTTGAACTTATTGTAAGGATATAACACAACTAGGAAACCTACATAGGACTAATTTTCAGGCCTCAATTAGCACTCAGAAAATTATTATTACCAACATTCCTTCAGGTTAAAAGTACACAACAGCTCTGTTTGTCATCAGCTGTTCCACATTTTTTAGTTCACCTTCAGACACTGGATAACATTCACCAACTATTTCTGCAGAGCCCTGTAGCTTCACAGCTCCATGCACATTAAGTAGTACACTGGAAGTGTTATCATCCAGCTTTTTTCTCACTCATGCTAAGTAGCATCATTAAGCTTTAAGCACATAAATAGCACGATTTCCAAACGAAACCTCTTAAAGTAGCAATGAGTATCTCACACCTACCCTTTCTTCCCATAGTTACTTTCAGAGGTGAAGTACAAAGCTGCAAATGGCACCGAGACTTAAGGTTTTAAACTTATTTGGATTGACAAACCTTTTCTCTTTTCTGTTCAGCCACACCTTTTCTAGCATAAATCAGACTGAGTTTCTCTTGGTCCTTCAAGAAACGTCTCCGCAGTCTTAGAATTTCTGCTCGTTCTTCTACACCTAAGGAACACACAATCATGTCCACAGACTTTCCATTCTCAAACAAACTTTGCATTTCAGGCAAAAGCATCATATAATAACTATCACCTTTGTATTTACTAGGTTACCAGCTGGTCTCCTACATTTCATATCCAACAACTCAATGCAAGGCCTTTCAACAAGACAGCAAATTAAAACAAATTAAAGAGGAGAAGAGGTACTAAGCATTTACATAACGGGCACATGAATGAGGAATAAGGGTCCAACTACTGTACTGGGAAAAGCACTAAAATTCATGAACAAATTTGCCACACATTTTTTATTTTAAGCTCTCAAAGACAAGTATAGCATTTGCACCATGCTCCAGAGAGTATATAGGTCCCTACTTGAAAGAGGTGGATAATATATTCAAAGACTGGGTAATAATATAATAGCATATTTTTAAGGTTACTATTACAGAACTGTCACTGGATTGACTGCTGCTAAGGACAGTAATGGAGAAAGGACATTTTATAGACTTCCATCCATTTCCTGGGAAAGAAGAGTGAGCAAACAAAAACATAGCACTGTAACTGGTATTTTTGGTAGAATCATAGAATCAGACCAAGGACTGACTGGAAGGTAGACTGAACTCTCTCTGTAGTTGATCATGGTGCATTGAAAACTGCCCTGGAACACCTCTCAGGCACTGAGAAAGTCAGTCTTCATACCTCTCTGCTGAAACTCCTACTCTCACCCTTCCAGTCAAAATTTCCATTACAAGGTAGGCAAAAGTGAAATGGGGAGGAAGTGTGGAGACGGGGCCTAAGCCATTCCAGACCAGTACTGATATTTTTCACATCATGTCAGCACAGCTGAATTGGCTTAGAAAAAATATGTTTAAGAGATCTCTTCTTGAAATTACATTGCAAGTCTTACAGACCTTTAGTTTTGCTGTCCACCTCATCTCCAGGCAAACCCAACCTTTTTTTCCCAAAATCTGGCCCCACTGGTTTAAAGGTTGCTTGTTTAAATTTTTCATTCCGTCTGCTAACTAACAGCATGGATGAAGACAAGGATTCAGAGGAAGAAGGAACTGTATATTCTGCCAATGTATCAATGCTGCTTCCAGTTAGCCAATTAAAAGAACTTCTACCACCTGTAAAAAAAATCAGTATTATTAATGAATTAACATTATATCTCCAAAGTCAAACAAAGCGAAAACTTCTACAAAGAAGGTAATTTTCCTCCCCCAAAATATAATCTCTGGTCTTCATGGGCAGAACAGATTTCAAGCTGTTAGGTAAGGAACAAACTTCTTTTACATCAGGTAGAACATGAAATATATATATATATACATGAGACTAATAAAAATGTGACTGGATGTTTTTTCTCACACTACAAAGAAAAAACAGAGGCCCTTGAAAACAAAATGCTAAAACATATTTACAGTTTTACATTGCTTCAAAAGCAATGGGAATTAAGGGAATTATATCATTCCCATAGCTAACAAGAACATTTCAGAAGACACTAGGCTGGACTTACTGACATGCTGTGTAGGTGTAAATTCATACTGCTGCTGGGTAGCCCTCACTCGACCACCGACTGACCCAGAGGCAGAAAGGGATCTTTCTTGTGATAAATTCTTGTGGAGACTCTGAGAAGTTTGGGTCTCCACAAACATAGGTGTGAGCACGGTACTTCGATAACGCCAGCTAGAATCTATTACAAAGTCCTAGGAACCCAAAAAGAGTTTAATAAGAACAATAAGAAGGGAAGCTTTTAAAATACAAAATTTAACACATCATCCCAGGCACAGGAGAAGAACTTGACTATAAAAATCCAAACATATAGAAATTCTCCACAGCTCAGCAAAAAAGCTCAATAATTTGGACTTGTCAGCCAAGGACTGATTTACAGCTTTTGTACAAGCACTCTTGTTTTTCATCATTTTTCTCCACCTCACGGTGCTTCACTCCACTACCCTCTTTTAAAAGTGATTCACTACTGTACACATCAGTTATATTTGGTATATATATTTTAATTAACTCTTTTTGGAAAATGATTGCCTCCACAATGTCATCAAGCTTCTAACACTGTGCATAACCCATGAATGTTGCAGCTGTTCTCTATGCACTACAAAACACACTGCAAAAATCTCCTTCACAATGCCATTTTTCTCCAAGAGGTAACTAATTAAGGAATGCAGTTTGACATTAGGTTGCACACAGGATAACACATTACAATTCACCTGAAATTTGCATTCAGAGAGTGGATGCTCAAATATTTTTCTGGAATAATCAGGGCTCTTGCTAGTCATTTCAAGCAGAAAATTTGTGATGAGACTCAAGTACTGTGTTTCAATCTTGGTGGAATATAAAGAATTTAACAAAGCCAGCATGCGATCAAGAATATTTGCAGGTAACCTGGTCTCGGCACTCCAAAAATTCCTAACAATTAATCTGTAAAAACAGAGAATAATGTTATTCTTGGTTACCTGCAAACAGAAAGCACAATACTATTAAAAGTCAATTTAAAAAGGAGAAACCACAATAAGATTAGAACGCCTTCAACTACCCCTTCATGCCATGGATCTTCCACTAAACTATACCAAATTCCTCATTCATCTACCCTACTGCATGCCATCGGACTGATACTAGAGGTTTATAAAGGTTTACTTTGAAAAAAATATTCCTATTAAGCCATTTTTATCTTGAGAAATGCTAGGACTGGAGAAGCACAGAGATCTCCTATCTTCTGCTTCACTAAATTTTAAAAATCCAACATCCTCCAACTTCTAATATATTCTTCTGTGTCTGTGTATAATGAAGGCCAGCTTGTTCTTAACAACTCCATAACACGAACACAGAATTAGGTCTGGCATAATGAAACAGCTTCTCCATAGCTCAGAAATTTGTTCAAAAGCTCTGTGCTTCACTTAAATTTGGTATAATACTACAGAACACAATTTTGTAAATCACTTTCCTGGAAGAAAATGAAATACTGTTATCTCATTGTTAGTCTCTGATAATAAAATACCTAAGAAACTGCTAAGGATCAACTCTTCTGTGATAAACAGAGCAATTTAGGGATTTGTTACTTCAGTCAGTCATCACAACATTGTTTACTCACTGCAGTTCAGCATTCTCATCAATTAGTCCTTGGAGCAGGATTTCTTTTGCCAGTTTGAGTATTTCCTGAGAATCAACATCTGCTTGGCTTTCTGGATCACTGATGTTAGAAGAAAAATGTATCTTAGTGTCTTGTCTCAAACAATTAATCTTGGTTTACTAAATAAGATGAGGATGGTGGGAGAAAAGGAAGAACATGCCATTCTCATAAAAAAAAAACCCATCTCAACTTGGCACGACAAAATTGCATTTTTTCATAGTATGAGGTCTTTATTGCCAAAAATGTCTTGTCTTGCCTCACCAGTACTTAGAAAAGCAAAAATCACAAAGCTAAATAATGCATGCAAAGTATTTATTATGGAAGTCAGACAGAAGTAATTCCGAGTTTGCAAGGTTAAAACTGAGTAAAAGGCAGAGAATTAGCTTTTCTAAAGGGATACAAGCATAAAAATTGCCTGTACTTTTTTCTTCATAATAATTATCTGCTAAAATGGCTAAATTATCTTGAGAAAAACATTGAACAGAACCCAACCAAGCTATATGATTCAACAGCAACCTGCTTGCCAAACTGCACACATGCCTGCTCCCTACTCTAAGTGGTCAAACAGAACATCTTTATACTGTGGACCTAGATCATTCCAAAATGCCTTAATACACTTTCTCCCTACAAGCAACTTTTTCTTAGTGTGCAATTTTCACTAGTTACAAATTCTGGCAGCAAGAAAAAAAGTGGGAGCATCAGAGCTAAGACATCTTATGTCATCATTCTGCGATGATGCAACATCTTAATTCTGGGCTAAAGTTCAGGTCTAAGAAGTGATAAACTTGCCATCAAATGCCAGAGCTTCTTAGGCAAACAACAGGCTTTGTTCTTCTGAAAACTGGGAAAATCCCATACAAAGAGACATGAAGTTAAAAGACAATATTACAAGGACTTTAACTCTGCCTGTGACAAACTTCTGAAAGACAACATCTACAGTGAAAACACACCTGTAATTATCATAAATCCACATCAGAATATCATACATGCGCTGTCGACATATTACAGAAGGGTGAGAAATAAACCCTGTCACTCCAGGAAGAAGTTCTTTAAGTTCTAGTGGTTTTAATTTAGACAGCATCTTGTACACTATATCCAAACAAACCCTCTGCCTTTCATCATCCCTAAAAAGAGAGGAAAAAAAAAAAAGAATAGTTACATTCCTTTTCTCTTCACTCCTACACACAGAATCAGAAGATCTGTTTAGATTTTAGCAGTTGTATTTGTCTCTGAATAAAAGGCTTTAGGTAAACACCTCTGAGTCCAGCTGAAGAGTAAGAATATAACTAAACAAATACATATTACAGGAAATCACATCCCAGTAGTGTTACACTTTACTGCTACTTAGATTTTTTCTTTTCTTTTCACAGTCAGCTAACAATCTTAATACATAATTCCCAGATTCCATAATCTCAAATTAGGAGCACAGTGACCAAAAAGTGAACATGAATGCTTCTGAATGTAAATGTCATGATCAGCACAAAAAAATGTTATCAAGACTAGGCATCTATGTTTATTAATCACATGACCACTCACCTGTGATTCATCATCTGGGTAAAGTCTTTACTCTTTAACTGCAAGTGGAGATCAGGTATTTCTTCTGCTCGGCACATTATTATTTCCAGACAGTATGTTTTCATCACACCATGAAGTTTGGGTATCAAAAAGAATACTGCATTCAGAAACCTTAACATAACCAGAGGCACACAAAGAAAAGCATATTATTTTCTATTACATCTCTAGAACTACAATGAACATACCATGTAAATCGTGACATACCTGTCAGCAAGAGGTGGAAAATTCTTAACCACTTTATTCAAGCACTGAATAAACTTATCCTGTTGGGTGTTCTGATGATGTTTTAATTGTCTTACAACACAATCATAAACTGGATCTTCAAGTACCTGAAAATGAGAAAGACAGTAAGACAAGCATAGCTGTGAAACTCATAATCACCTTAATGACACATGGTTCTGCTGCTGTACAGTTTGACTCCAGTGAATTTTGCTAGATAAGATCCACCTGCCTTGTCTTGACATTTATGGTGCTTCAAGGCTGCTGTACAGTCTGGCTGAAACACATAATTGCCTGCTTAAGCAATCTATTTGTGAGCTTCCTTGGACTGGTTTGGAATCAAGGCCTTAATTTTGAAATACAAATTGCTTAGTATAGCTACATACATAGTAAGTCGTTTCTCATTTGCTGTGGCAGGTTTCAAATTAATGAACCTTTTTAGTGAAAAAGGTAAAAAAAAAAATCCACAACAGCAACTGTCACCTGATGATGAAGAAATAAGCTTTACATAGGATAAAATATTTGCACTGTCTTTGCTCATTTACTCATAATACTGCCTACAGTGGAACTTGGAAGACTGAATAAGAAAACTGCAAGAATTCAGTTTATGAAATAACTTCTATAAACTGTGAAAGAACAACCAGAATGCAATTAGGTGGCTAAAGAAGTAAAAATAGACAAGCAGCACTCAAGACTGGCTGCATTTCATACACAACATGCGTATCCATCGTTAGGGATCTTAGAGTGTGCCTGGTTGTCTATTGCTTTTAGAATCTGATCATTGTTTTTTGTGTGCATGACTCTGTTTTAATTTCTTTTTGAATCTGTTAATGCTGTTTACCTCTAGAACCTCTCCTGGAAACAAATTCCAGAAGTTCATTAACTGCTGTGTAAAGAAGTACTTCTGGAAGCTGGCTCAAAACTGATTTCTATGATCATCAAGCACTACCTCTTCATTCTAGTACTGTAGGATTTGATGAGTTAAAAGTTTTTCATTCACTTTATACAGTGCCTAGAAAATAACTGGTTTAAAAATTAAATGCAAGGCCTTTAAATTTTACACCAAAGCATACAAGTTACCAAACATCCTCAGATACAGATATTCAAAAGGTAGCCCCAAACCTCCCAACCTGCAGGGTTTTTTTCCTCTTAAAAAGCAAAAAAACTCCCAAACAAACAAAAAATCCCTAAAAAAAACCCTTAAGTGTCCCATGCCTGTGTTGCTGGTTGGTAAAAACTGAACAAAGTCTCAGAAAGAAACCATTCACTCCTAGCTTCAAAACAGCAGGGCAAAAACTCTGCATTTAGTTTGCTCGCAGGTTCTTCTCTTCTTAAGTCAAACATTCTAAACTTTTAACTTGGCTTGTTGGACAAAGACTGATGTGTTTCATCTATGGAGCTGAATTCAGCAGTCATTTAAAAGATGTACATAGAATTAAGACAGGGATGGTTAAACACAAAATACAGTTCACTTACATTTTCTCTCTCAGCCATGTATTGAAGAGCAAGTCCCAACACTTCTGCCGCAGCTGCATAAACTTCTTTATACTTTAGTAAGCCCATGTTGCTGATCAAAGCCTGAAAATACCTAACACAAAAGGTAGAATTGCTGTAAGCCCCTACTCCAGCTTTAAAATTTTAAACTCTTAATAAAAAACTCACTTGCGTGGCATAGGGGAACAGTGACTAGTTTTAGAAGAGCTGAATAAAACACAACACAGATTTAAGCCTGCAGTGTCTCAAATCTCTGCCTTGGCAATTTCTTACTCTGTTATTTCACATGCAACTGCAACCCTGGGGCCCACTGTAAGAAAACTTACATACTTCTAGATATTTTGAAAAATAAACATAGTCTGCAGTTTGCAGCCAGAAAAAGATTACACCTGACAGATAACAGCAAAGGAATGATGGGACAATGATCACAATAAAAGGGCAACCCAGCTCCAATATTTCATGCTGACAAGTTAGACTGTCTCTCTTTTCTCCAAAAAGATGCATTTCTCACCTGACACGGTCTATCTCACACTTTGGATCAAAGGGAGGTAAATTGTTAGCAAGAACAATTCCTAGCAGCTGAATTCCCACTGAGTTGTCCTTTGTATCAGGATCTCCTTTAGAAAACTTTTCAAACAATAAACTGTTGGATTAAAACAGAAAAGTAATGATACACATGAAAAATCCAACATATACACACCATAAATCACCCATTGTGTACACAGATCTATATACATGTACAACTCCACCAAAATCAGCAGAAAGTATGTTCACACAGATATACACTCCAAACAAAACCCAAAAGCATATATTCAGAAAAGTATTTAGCTTCATTGAAGAAGCCTTTTACAAAAAAAATAATCCAAAATTAGACTGTAATCCCACACAAGTTCTCTGAGAGTTCAGGAGCAGAGCCGATCTTGGAATCTTACAAAGAGTGCACCAGTATTCTGTGATAATACCCAAAATTTCAAATGAAACCTAAATCTTTGCAGAGGTTACTCCTGCTTTTGCTGGTGCTGTTCTAATCCTCTACATATTTTTCCTGTTTCACTCCTCATTGCTTTGCAAATAAAGTTACAATCTTTGGAGAGCTGAGTTCTGAATTTCTACTGCCAGCTAGGGACAAGAAGTTTACTATTGCAGCTGAATTTACCTTTACAGCTTGTTTGCTATTGCTCACTTATTTTCTTGAGATTTGGATAAAAGAAAGCACTTGTTTAAATGCTTACCTGTAAGGTATGGAGAGACAGTTTTTCCAACACTCTATAACTGTCTTTATGATTTCCAGATTGTGTCTGAATACACCTCTTTTTTGGTGAAAGGCATTCTTCATCAAGAATTCAAGCAATCTGTTAGCTAAAATCTCATCTTTAATATTCCCCTGCAATAAATAGTAGCAAATATAAACATAGTGACTCCAAAATGAAGGCATTTATTGTTTTATGAAAGCAAGCAAATAAGCTATTTTTAATGTAATATCTAAAGAAACAGTGGACTGGGTAAGAAAATTATTATAAGTTCATAATAACAAACTCACTCTTTCTTTAGCAAATAGTCAAAATAATAATAAAAATTAATGTCACTTTTCCTTCCTTACTTTAGGAGTGCTTACACTTGTCCAGGAAAGGATAGTAACTACTATTTCCACTACCATGTAATGAATCCCTTCACCTCCATTATTCCCAGAAACAACAAGCTGCAGCAAGGGACCAAGCCACTGATTTGCATAAGGTCGGAAAACCTATGGGAAACAGGAGAATCAGTCATCAAGTATGAATTATCCAACTATTCAGTAACCTGTTGTTCAATAATTATTACAGACAAGACTACTAAATCAACTTCTTATTGGTTTGCTTAACTTCTGAAGCAACAACTACAAACATGTTAAAATAATTTTAAAATTGCAAGTATCCATAATTACATTCCTCACTTCTGCTTAGAAACCTTTGACCAAATATTCACATACATTTAATTATTTCAATAAGGTCCACATAAACATAAGGTCTGTAACACAGAAAACCAGTCCCTAAAGGAACAAGAAGAGCATGCCATTCATCTATCCATTTTCACCCGTGCTTTACTAAGGAAGCAGCATTAACTGAATGTTAAAGCTTCTGGAGTTAATTTTGAAATTCAGCCTTTTTGTATTTAGGACTTGGAATATTTCAGACAGAAACATTACAATTCAAAATCACTGTATGAAATAGAATAGGAATGTTTTTCCCAAGAATGAGAGTTAGAAAGTCTTTTTTGTCAGGCAAAGACACACTATGCTATCTTAATGTCTTTCTGCAACCAGAATATCATTTACTTCTGAGGGTTTCCAAAAGACTCATCTATGACCATTAAAAACCCCATTATATTAACTTCTTCAAAAACAGCAAACATAAGCAGCCATACCTTTTGCCCAACATCCATGAATCAATTACTTATGGCTTACTGAAGACAAATTTTCTAGGCTCCCTCTACTCATAGAAGTAAAATTTGGGAGAAAAAGTTACATTCAAAATACTCACAATATCTGGAATTTTGGGCTATGAATGTGCTCTCTTTTTTCACAGCAAACTACTCGATTTGAATGCCCCAAAAATCTCAGTTGATGACATATTTTCACTCCACAAGAGTTACACAGTTGATGATATAATACAAACTGTTACGCTAACAGAAAATATATGACTAAAAAAAAAAAACAAAACAAAGTACTCACATCCTCAGTATTAACAATAAGTTTTGCTATGAAGAGGCGAATATTTAGTGGTACTGATGGGTTTCCTAATTTGCCATGCAGAAATTTCATCCAAAGAGGAAGATCTACTGGAACTGTCCCCTGCAATTTAATAGATGAGCAAAAATAAATGCATTTCTTGGACCAAACAGGATTAACAGGTTAAAATGTCCCCAGATCAAGCCACAGTCTCATTATAGTATAGCCATGAAAATTAATAAATGAAGGGATTAAATAATGACTCCCTTTTTTGGTGTAATTAGTGACAAAATGCCAACTTTTTGGTTAATACTGGCCTCCTCCACTTTGGGTGTGATCTGGTTCCTCTGCATATGTTTAATCAGAGTGGTCATAGAAGCCATACACTCATGCTGGTTGAGTTCATCCATTTCTAGTTCCAGTTCATCATTTAAAGCCATGTATTCTGTGGGCTCCTGAAAAAAGGAGTGTTACTGTGATTAATAATATTACTGTATTTTCTTTCAAACTGTGATAATGCCATGAGTCATTCTGATCTTACCTGTGTTTTCAGATTTGACATTCAGACATCAGATTTGATGCTCAGTGTGCACAGCAGGGAATACATGAAATATGTGGTTCAGAGACACCTCCCAAAATATATGTACCAGCTGTGCACATCTTTCACTTTTGATGCCAACAGATGTCAGTTTCATGTTACTCTGACCTTACTAGCTGCCAGGTCAGGTGTGGCAACTACTGGAAGCTGGCAGAGTTAGTTAGCTGAACCTCAGAGAAACTATTTCATTTCACAGTTGAAAGAATGCATTAACATCTTCCACAGGGGGAAATCCCTGGATGTGTTATCATGGATGTGTTGCTCGATGCTGACTAGCAAACATAGCAGCTCTTTCTTTTGATACACAGAATAAATCACAAAATAAAATTATTTATAGTTAGAACTTAAAACATTACTACACAAAGCAGATAGAAAGTACACTTCTGGTTAACTTCACTGGAGTTAAACCATCTCCTTGCTCCAAAACATGGAAATAGTTTATCTCTACTAATGTAACAGTTATTTTAACAGATTTCATACCCAGTGTCTAACACTTTTACAAGCTTTCTTTCTGTTTTATAGCAAATATCCATCCCATTAGTATTACTGTTAAGGAGACATCTCTTGACTGCGTAAGATACACAACTTCAAGTTCTGGAAGATATTAAGTGGTGTTCTTCCAAAAGCAATATTTAAATACAAGATGTCACAGCAGAGATACAAAAATAATAAAATGTTTGATCATTTATTCTATGCATTTGATTCACCTAGACTAGCTAACTGCCATCAAAGACCAAAAGAAGAGAGAAATGAGGAAATGAGGTCCCTAATAGCAAAGCACAATCATCACAAGAGAGTATTGAGTGCACACAACGCCACAAGCAATCTTTTTACAACTAATGCTGGATTTCACTCACATTACTTTAGAAACCCAAGGTAGGGCATTGCTTTCCTACAGCTGTAGACAGTGGAGAGAGGGAAGAAGAAAAATGACTGACAGAACCCAGGCCAAGTCCCTCCCCTCATCTTCTGGAAGAACCCATTATCAGTTACAATTATCAGAACAAATACAGGAGTAATTTCTCTTTCTCAGCCCCAATAGATGTATGCAACTGCTTGAAAGCAGAACCCTTTTCTTCCCCACAGCACATAAGTCTAAATTACCTTTCTCCTGAAACGAGCACTGCTAGCTGTAACATCTTGGGAGCTGTAAGAAAAACCTTGGACTCCAGTAGAAAAATCAAACTGACTCATTTCCTCACTCAGACTGCTATCCATCATGTATGATGCAGAAGATAAGTACTTGGGTTCATCTAAATAGGAAAAAAATAGACTTTTAATCAACATAAGCACAAGAAAAAAGCCTTTATTGCCACTAAAACTTTAGGTTGGGTGGGAATTGGTTGTTATCTGAAGTATACTAAATGCTTTAATTTGTTTTTGCTTCTGTAGAAGCCAATTAGCAACACATCAACAAACAGTACATTAAAGGTAAGAAAAAGTTTTTTTCATAGTCATGAATGACTTCCATACCCTGATCACTACTCCCTGAATCCCTGGCCTCCTTTCTAATAGCAATGTAGCGCTTCTTCCTTTCCAGAGGCACCTAAACAGTAAAAAAAAAAAAAACAAAAACCTGACAGTTAATTACATTTTTGGTTTTTTTCAGTTTATTTATAGTTATTTATTTACAGAACTTCCAAAAAATTATCAAAATCCCTTAACATGAATGGAAATCCCATGCTGTAATTAGTGCTACAGAACAACAGCTAAATTATTCCTACAGCTGTTCATTACCAGAGTAAGTGTGCTACAAAGAGCAATAAAGTTATGTGGTCTAAATTTCAAATCTGGATTTCTATCAGAAAAATGTATTTTAAAAAATTAAAGGAGTGCTCCATTTTTTATTCACTACAGCATCTTCTTTCTCTGTATCTGAGAACTGGCAATGTCTACAGTCTCCACTGTGAAAGCCATACTTGTTTTTCTCTTCAGAACACAATAGCCCAGAAGTTCCACTCACCTCAATTTCTATAGGAAATGTATACTGACGCTTCAGGTCTATCAGATTTTCAAAGATCAGCAAGTTCTGCAAACCAAAGCATATTTAGAAATATCCAATTAATGCTGCACACCATAACAGTTGTTCCGACCGTATTTTATTTCTTTTTAAAAACAACAGATGAACACACAATATAGAAAATAGGTTCTCTTTTCGATCAACACTTTTAAGAAAATTTTGGTAGCAGCAACTCAAGAATTCCCAGCACAGACAAGGTGCTCTGTAAAGCACCTCTCTTACTGAAGTATACTCCAAGCTCTAGAGGATTTTTTTTCTCATATATTAGAAAATTAACAGGGTAAATAGATGACTAGTTCACTCTTTCCCAAAGACATGGCAAAAACTTCACCAGAATTCAAATTGCATGAAGGATGCAAGACAGTCAGCTACAACTCCTGCTGCCTCACTGGGCAGTTTGTTAATGTAATTGCACATCATTCAGGTTTAATTTATTACAATCAGGTAAAATAATTTTGTGTCTCATGCTCTGGAAGCTTTCTAATGGCAACAACAGGGTCTCACCTTTTCTGATTTTTCTGTGAAAAGAAAGCCTTGATAAAATTTACTTTCAGTGAAGACACAACTGACAACTGCAATAGCACAATTATAGGCTGCACAGTGATATTGCCTCCTCTTCTCCAACAGCTGACTCTCTCCTGCCATGTTTTCTGTAAACGCATCATAGCATGACCTTAAAATACAAATAGGCAAAAAAACACCACCATAAGTTGTTGTGGTTTTTTAACAAGAAGCAGAGGAAGGCCTCAATCAAAGACCAATGAATCAACAGAATTTCAAGAGATATTTATTATTATTATAGCAGTAGCAACATGAAACCAACTCAGACTTGTTCAAGATCTCTGTATGTTGTGTTCAAATGGAGCTATTCAGCAATGACAATGCCTACACATCACTCCTTAATGTCAGGAATACAATAACAAGCCATTTTCAAGAAACAGAAATATGTTCTAATTCATGTATAATTCTCTCCTAGGGCCCTTTCCCAAGAAACTATGAGTGAATGAATGTGCTAAGATATGCTAGCAACTAGCTAGAGAAAATCAGTTTAGACGCAAATTTTATAGGTCTTTTGCCCATAGTCATTAAGACATCTGGAAACCATAGGCAATAAATTATTTAAATTCTTCATAGGACATAGTATTGTAAAATAAAATTAAAAAAACAAACAAAACCAACAATAACAACAACAAAAAACCCTCCAAAAAACCCCAAACCCTAACAGCAACTCAGGATTTTTTTTTCAGATTATTAAACTAATTTAGCATATATATTTAGTATTGATCTTTTGTCCCACTCTGTAGTGCTGATGAAACTAAGTTACACCTACTGCATATACTGCCACATTATGAAATGTAAATGAAAACCCATCTCATCATCCCAATCATAAAAATATCTGTCTTGCAACACAGAATGATACTTTGCATAAAAGTAAAACTGAGATTGTGAAAACACAAGCTAACGGTGAAGAATCATACTGAAAAGCAAACACAAAAGCACAAGCTTAACAAATTGAAAAATAATGGCAAAAATAGGAGGCAAAATTTATCCTGATAGAGGACTGTAGTCTATGCTAGAGATCATTCTACCAATGCAAATTCCAGATTGTGTACTCCATTTAAAATCAAAAGGTACCTCACAAGATTACATTTACTCTTGAACAGATCAACCATCTGCTTTATATGGAATACTTAAAAGTGTCCAAAACCTAAGTAGAAATTAAAAGCAAATAAAAGAAACAACAATCTTACTTTATTAGTGTCTTGGTAAGTTCATTTCCTTCTACACATGTGGAGCCACGGTAAGCTTGGTTAATTCTGGAGTCCTTGGAGTAAACATCCTCTTTTGAAAGACGCACATACATCACTTCTAGAAGCTTGTAATAACCCATTTTCTTGGTGACTTGTGTATCAAAAGTATATTCGTTGGACTGGAAACAAATAAGCAAAATCTCAGAGATTTCCTGGATCCTGCCCCTCTGAAGTAGGTCCACAGTTATTCTAGTTTCTACTAAATAAGCTTCAGCTTACTTTTACCTTCTAAAACAGAGAAAAGAGCTGCTGAGAATAGAAGACTGACAGATTCTGAGTTCCTATGTAATACAGGCATTAAAACTACGTTGACCTGCTCTCTATCAGATAAGTTGTCTTAACTCTAATTGGCCCAAACCAATAAAGTGATACTGGAGTAAAATGAGCAGAATACCAAGAAACTGCTCAGACCCATGACATCTATAAGCAAAACACCTGGCACCATGCTGGGTCTTATTCATGAGTTTCTTTATGCATCTCACTTTGGTGCCAATGTTTACAGCAACAGGTTGGGAGCGACTTTACAAAAGTCTTGGGTTTAGTATTTTGCTTTTAATAATTACTACTAAATCAGAATAATTTCAGAATCTTGTTTGTTTGCTGCCTTTAAGTAGCTGCATCAGGAAAACCATCAGAGTGAAGACCTATGGTGAGAGCAGAGACCTCCATTGACAAAAAAATTATTGTATGTAACTATAGTCTAAATTGGAGGACAGCCTGTAAATAATGGAAGATCCATACTCCTAAACCCTTCCTGAAGAATCTCTGCAATTATTAGATGTGTTCCTTTCTCTAGAAGGCAGCTAATTTAACAGCTTTCATTATATGGAGGATGAATACCTCGCTCTTACAATGTAGTAACAGGCTACAGTTTAGTACAGTCTTTATATTCCAAAATTAAAACAGGTTTTGGCTTTTGACAGAACTTCAGACTCCAGTAGATATTTATATAGTAGGTGTGTATGGTAGGTGTGTATATATATATATATACACACACATATATAGTAGGTATATATATGTATATTCCAACTTCAATTTTAATACCCAGTAGATATGCAACCTACACTAACTTCTAAGCAGCAGTGTGTTGAGGAATAAAGGAAAGTTTCTCACTAATAACCAAACAATGTAATTGGCACAAACTTCTGCTTCAAGATAGAAAACTGGAAAGCAAATGGTTTCAATTGTGTCTCACTCAATGTCAAGCAAAATGTACAAACCAGCAACAGCATTTCATTAGACTTTCCCCAATCCTAAAAAAAGTAATTCATACCTTTGTAAATCTGGAATTTAGTGTACCCATAGCCTGTGCTATAATCCTGACAAAGAATTCTCTCAGTGCATCCAAGCTGCAGTGCCACAAGAGAGTGAGGAGGGAGCGATCCACAAATGCTTGACGGGTGGCATTTGAGAGAAGGTCTTCACTCTGGAACATTTTGTGAACCGTGTCCAACAGCATCACTTGTTTGTCAGTGGTGCTCCTAAACAAGACGGAAATTTCACAATGAAAACTCTTTCACCAGACTCCCATTTATGTTTCAAATCCCACTGACATTTAAAACTTTTATTATTCTACATTCATTCTGTCTTGGACTATCACCATACGAGACATGCATCATGTTGAATTGCCACTTATTACGGAGCTCTCGGAAGAAAATCTCAGCTTGTTACTTGGCAACAGATGGTTGGTAAACTTGTTTGAGTATTTTTGTTAGTTTAATCCAAAAGCAATCATTCTCATTCCCTATTTACTGAACAACCTAAGAAAAATAATTTATCTGGTATATGTGAAGAATGGAGACAAACAAGACAAAAAAAAAAAAAAAAAAGAAAAAAAAGAGGAGACTTCACTGCTATGCCCCTCTATGGCCTATCAAGTATTCCACTATCAGATGAACAGTTGTTCTGAATTATTTTTAAAAAAGCTAAAGATTAGAATGGGATTTGGGCATAAGATAAATTACTTTGTCCAGGAAACTACATGCTCCAAAATCATCACTACTCAATAGCCCATCATGAATTGGAATGTTTGGTTTGGAAGAGGTTGAAGAACTCTTCCGTGGACGGAGCACATTTGGTGTCTACAATTTACCACTCTGGAAACACTCAATTAAATAAATGTGCTGTTGTGTTTTGAAAGGGGTCGAACAAAGTAATTCACTGGGAGTTTAAGTGCTATCAACTTAAGTGATAATGTGGTTATACAGGGACAGCAAATATAGGATATTGGGATCACACACAACTACTACCTTTGACTGAATTCTGACAGAACATGCTAACATAGAAGGTTTCACAAAATTTGGCCAGGCATTGGAAGTGTTATCTGGAAGTTGGCATCACATTTTCACACTTCAGAAATATTTTTGAAATGTGAAGAAAAGCAAAATCTGAATTAAATCTATTATCTAAAACTCTATTGTGTAAATCATTACTATGACAATGACAACATAATAGAGGAAGTGCACTTGCTTCAGCAAAATTCCAATAGACCAAACTCACCTTCTGGCAATTCTTTTGAAGCTGGCTTGAAATAAGTCCTCCATGAAATGTCTCTGGTCCCTACAGAGGACTTCTGTCATCAACTGCAACAGCACTGGACTCTGAGACAATTCTAATGCATCCAAAAACTGAAAAAAGAAATAACGCATAAAATCAGTATCTACACTGGATTAAATCAGTTTCATCTAATTGTGTAGTTAGTTTTCAATAATGATTAGAAGCTGATGTTCAGAAGGAAATGTGTATTTAACACATTAATTTAATGTGCATCTGTAAGTTAAGCTTCTGGACAGAGACACAATACATAAATAGAAGAGCTGATTTCCTTATATGAAGGGAAAGCATCTCTAATTCCAGACAACATTCTGTGAAACAACATTTCTAGACAGAGTTTCCTTAGGCTTCTCATCCCACATTCATTAAAATTACTGACCTTTTTAGTGCAGTCTACATAGTTATTGAATTTCAAGGTGCCATTGGGAAACTCATCTGATCTCATGGGAAAATTGAAAGCTACAAGTTGATCAAGAGCATTCTTGAGTTCATGAAGTTTTTCTCCAGTCAAATTAGTGAAGAATGGAAGAATAATCACAGCTTGCCCCTGAAGGAAAGAAATGCAGTTTCACACTAAAAAAACTGTTCTCTAACTATGAAGCAAGCTGAACAGGACCACAAAATAATCAGCAGTGGCTATGCTTATGAATTCAATGGCTCAAGAACACTGATAATGACACATTATGTAGCTGCTCATCTTTCAGGTGCTAATTAAGGAAACAGCTTTGGTCACTGCTGAGGGGGTTAGAAGAAACTGATTTAATGCACCACCTGGCAACTAATGCAAGATCCCAGACTGTTTTGAATGCACAGTAAAGTACAAAACCCTCTCTAGCTGAAGACAGACTGAGAGAACAGCAGCTACGAAAAGCTGTTTCCTAAGCAGAAATTATTTAATCTTCTAGACCAAACATTATGCTTCAGCATCTTTTGCAACTTCCACTTCAGTACGCAGTACTTTACCTCCCTCTCCTGACCAAACAACATACAGCAGCTATTCTATTACTACTGGTTTTAGACTTGCAGGCATGGACATTAAAATCATGGCAGATCTCTGTAATCTGACTTGTAGGAAATGCCAGTTCTTGCTAAAAGCATGAATAGCTGTCACTTCTTAAAGAAATGCTTTAGAGCTCAAAACTATCTGCAACTGACAGTGCTCTCCTAAAAGCTGCACATCTGTCAGTAGGGAAAGAACAAAAGAAGCACCTAAAACCAAAACACTACGTCTGTGATACTGCCTTTTGTCTGAAGAACAAAAAAGATGATTTACAATTTTTGGGATGTTGAACAGGAGAATAAAAAATGGAAGTGATGTCCATGCCCAGGTAAAATTTAAGTCAAATAACAAGGAATTTCATGAATGACTAACATTCGAATCTGGGGAGGCTAGCAAAGCCACTGAGGTGAGCAATTTACCTTAAGATTTAAGCCTAAAGTCTGATCAGTAAGAAGACTGGTATAGGTATTAAAAACAGCTGTAAATGCTTCATGATTGGTATTGAAAGAGACTGAAGAATCTATCTGGAATGACAGAAGAAACAAAAAACAAAACAAAACCAAAAACAAAACAAACAAACAAAAAAGAGGATTATATTTTTACTTTTAGTCAGAGATCACTGTATTAATTGAACCCACCCACCCAAAAATACATTGAACTAATAGAAAGCAATTACAGCATGATTTTGTTATCAAAAAGAATTCTAAAAGCTCTTACACAACACAAACAAAATCATAACGTTGGATATTTGCCAGCTCAAAAAATATTAAGGTCCCTCTCAAAGTCAGACTTCATACAGACACAGCTCTACTGACAGCTAATGCAGCAGTACAGCTCACATTCTGATGTCCTAAGACATACCTTCAAAACAATTGAATTTAAAACAAATAATAATAAAAAAGGAAAAAAAATTAAATACATGATACTTGTGTGTATTTGCATACAGTTACAAGTTCCTAAAATACCTCAACGGGATAAGTATATAAATTACATTTTCGAAAGAGCAAGATGAAAAAAACCACACCAAAAACTCAGATTAACAAAAAGTCTTTGAAATAAACATTTGTCAGAAGTCTGTTGATATGGGTAGAACTCCTCCCAGTGTGACTTTCTGGATGCCAACAAAGAATGCTAGAGAGGCTATTCACTTTCAAAGTTTACTCTTTGCATTTGTACCAATTCCCCAGAAGTAAAAAAGAGGTAGCTAAAATAATGGGCATGGGAGCACTTTTGGTACTTCGCAACCCCAAAAAATTTTGATTCTGTGGGAATTGTATAAGTTACCTGGATTTTATAAAACAGCACTTACCTGCAGAACTTTTGCCAGAAGTGTCAAGACTGACATTTTGCTCTCAGGAGGTGAACCTTTGGCCCACCAGCTGTCAAGTTTCCTCCAGTTTCTTAGTACAGCTGTGACCAGTTTCACTCCTTGATGCTTGCGTATGGTACGCTCCCTAAAACTCTGGTCTAACATGCCATTCAAAATGCTTCCAACCTGGAAGGAGAAGCAACAGACAGATTTCTTAATCTCAAATGAAAGGATGAGATAGTATCTCTTAATTCATATGGGCAAGAATAAAACAGCATCCCAGGTGCAGGACACCTGACCAATTAAAAAACTTTATTACTAAAAATAAAATAAAACCCTCTCAAAATAAAACCTCTTTCTGCCTGACTCACTATCTGTTCTAAAAGCACACCTAGATTAGAAGCATCTTTTTCTTCTTAGACTCTGTTGGCATGCTAAGATCAGCATCTGAAATTAGATCCCACATCTTTAAAATATATCTGCATTTAATGGGAAGTAAATGCCTAAGGACATTTGAAAATTCTACCCTGACATACCAGTAAACTTAAGTCTCATTTGTTGCATCACATAGCAATGCTAGATCTAAATCAGGAGAAGTCCACTGCTGGAAATTAAAACCACATACTTTTCAAAAAAGAGACTTCTATCCAATGTGCTCCAGCTTCATTTAGAGCACAATGCAGAAATTCCTTCTATACCTTTTATGTAAATATCGAGAAATAAATGATAATCCAGAGCGAGTTGAAAGATGAATACCTGGCAGTTTTAGTTAGTGAAGCAGAGAAATAGGAGAAAGAGCACATATGCAACTTTTTTGCACACATTTTGAAAAGAAACAAACCATGGCATACTGGATATGAACTAAGGATGCTTCAATCTCTTTTCTTCACAGTCTAAGAAAGAACTGTCTAAAACTAATGGCTGCTGACTTCCAAACCTGAATTCTGCATCCTTCTCTTGAATAGCTGGCAACCACCTAGTAAACTGGATTATTGTTATCAACCTTCTCATTTCATCAGATTTGGATGGATACAATAAAATAAACCTTATTTTTTTCTTCCAGTAAGAAAGCAGAAAAATAAAGAAGTGTGATCTTTAAAAATATATATTATGGATTACATTTGATAAGTCAGAGAAAGAAGAACAGACTGCAGAGAACAGTAAAGTGTTTGTTTGACCCAGTTAGGCTATTTACCTTAATTAAATTAATGGAGACTTTCAATACTATTGCCACATGCAGCCAGTTTAAATTAGTAGCTTATCATTTATAAAAGACACTTTTAAAAGGAAATCTATTGTAGCATGCAGGAAACACTACAAAGTCATGACAAGAACCAGCCTTTATTTCAGGTCGCAGTGGTTGCATATGTGTTTTTCTCTCTAATATTTTTATCTAGCTCTACTTTAGTCCTATAAACTCAATGCCCACTAGTGGTTGGAGCTGATTTTCCAGTTCAGTCTTATCCAAAACAAATCCATCCAGCATGCTCTGGGATAAACTCTACAATGACAATTAAAGCACAATAATTGGGAAACAAGCAGACTTGCTTTGAAAGAACATTTTTGATCTGAAGTACTATGCAAAAAAATCTTGAAATGTATAGATTTCAAGATAGGTAGTAGGTAAGCACTTTCCATTCAGTTTGATGCAAGATGACAGACAGCCTATGTTATGTCAGGTTGTCAGGTTATGACAAAAAAACAAAAAACACCAAATAACACAATGTCGTTCTACATGCAACCTAATGCACTTCCTCACAACACACTCAGTTACCTCTACCTATAACAACAAGTATTATTTCTAAGATCCTCATCTGACTTTGTCCTTTTAAAGTAATCTAATACCATTTGAGGATTGCTGACAGATGATTCCATAAGCTGGACTAGGATCACATCCAGGTTTCTCAGCAGCTGTTGATTGATGGTTTCTGTGAACAGGCTGTAGAAATATTGTCCATGAGAGAAACTGATCAGGTTCCCTTGGGATGCTCCTGATAACGGCACGGATAACACCACTGTGTTCAACAGCAAACTTACTAGCTCCTCACACTGAAAATTAAGATAAGGAAATAGTTATCTCAAGCACATTAAGTTCCACTCATTCCTTACAAAAGTGCACGAGGTTTTTAAACATCCCAAACTCTTTTGTTATCAGCAAACACAAAAGTAAAGCACAAAATTCCAAAATGTTTGTTGTCTACAATTGTCACTCAGTTAAACCAAAGAATGCTTACAGTTCCTTGATAGGAGTAGGAATGAAGCATCAGTCTCATCTACACAAAATATAGGTAGAAAACTACTGATGACGAGTATTAAAAATAATGATTCAGTCTTAAAACTGGAGAATTGTATCCTACCTGGTTATCAATAGCAAAGGCCAGCTGCAGGAGCCTGTCAGCTAACCTCTTACTGCTGATGTCTAAAGATGGAAGAGAAATCCTTTCACCCCCAGGTGCAATACCTTTATAAACAACTGAAAGAAGCTTAGAGGCAACTGAGCAATGAGCCCCTTCATCCTAAGGAAATAATCAAACAAGTGACAATTAATATAAGCTGAAAAAAAAAAAAATACAAAGGCCTATCAAACTGTATACCTTTCAAAACACCTGAACTCCAGGTAATTTTCTTACCAAGTGACAAAAATATAGCATGCAAAGATACCTTCCTAACCGAGGAACATTTTTAACCAGACAACCTGTTGTCTACAAAGTTCAGAAAACAATATTTATTTGGAAAACTGGTTCCTCCGGATTTTTTTTCAGATAACAACACAGCTACAGAAATAAAATTAACAGCTCTGTCAGAATGGGTGGGCCACAAAAGTAAAACCACACAGATGCTTGAATATCACCATACTACAATCACAGCTCTACCTTTTGCTTACAGATAGAGGATACATGGCAAATACCCCACAAAAATGAAATACTTTGTTACTAGCTAAATATAACCTTGCTTATCAGTAAACAAATTCTCTCAGTCCTTATGGATGTCTCATAGTCAGTTTTCCTTCAGTTGCCCAAAGGAAAACAGATGGACTACAATGAGAAACTTTATAGAAAGAATTCTTTTCTGCACTATAGCCCAGATCCCCACCCCACAACTGTTCTCCAGCCTGCTTTCCTGCAACTCTAACCCACTATTCTATATTCTGACCAGTCAGAAGGTACTTTTCTAACTTTGAATGTTCTCTGTTTAAAAACTGTTGAAAAATGTCTCCTTTATAGCATAATAAATCGTGACTTTTTGAGCTTTCAGTCTCATGAATTTCACTAAAGGGAACTTTCAGGTAGATTCTGATTGCCTCTAGGCCCTGGAAACTGGAGAAAGACACCCATTATTATGAAGACTGTTCAGATCACAGTATTGTGCTTCACAGATTTGTAGAATATGCATAAAATATTTATTTCTGATCCTATTCAACATCAGGTCTTCACTACTGATCTCATTTTGCAAAACTTCATCTCATCATGTTTTCATGATGACCTTTTACACAATAAAAGCTCTTCCCTGTATTAAAAAAAAATCACTTTTATTTTCTGGTTAAAGTTACCTGATTATGAAGTACAGAATGCAGCAGACCAGATTTCTGGAGTTGCTTGCAGGCAGAAAGGACAGCACTCAACCTGACTTGATCAAAACGTGCATCTGGATTAAATAGATCCACAGAACAAAGGTCCTCAAGGCTAAAGAGAAAAGAGAAGAATAACAATACATTGGTGGGCAGCTCCATACACAACAGTATTTATTTTCAGTTTCTCATGGTGAATGGCATTTGTTATGAACTCATGCTTACCAGAAAGCTCCCACTTACCTCTGTGGTGTGATTCTTTTTTTTATGCACAGTTTCAAAGATTCTTGATAGGGAGATTTCATCAAAGCTTTCGTAAGTCTTACTGAGATATCTGGAAGATTTTTCATGACTTGCACATCAGCAATGTTAAAGCCTATGTTTGATGGATCACACACTGTCATCACCAGAAGCTCTATCAGGCTTGCATTAAGCAATTCCTTCTCAAGTAGCTAGAAGAAAAATAAAAGATTTATTTAAATATCCATTTATATTTCCCTATTTTATTCTTTTTTATACCTTACAATTCATGGAAGAGTAACTATTCTCTCTAAGTGACATTCTCTATGAAATGTCTGACTTTCCATCAGTTGTAGAGAAATGAAGTATCTACACAAATTTACATAGGATACAGGATCTCATCAAGCTGCTCATAAGCTCTTTTATGTTTGCATAGGCCTGTTTCAGTCTTGATTATACACCTGTAATCCCCTTGAAGTCCAGATGCAATCTCTGTGATCATTATTATAGATTTAACTGAAGCAGGAGGCAGTCAGTCTCAGAACTAAACCTAGTGGTGTAAATTTCCTAAGAGACTCATATGTACTATACTTTATAGAGTTAAATACAGTTTATATTGTATCAAAGCCAGGCAAATGGAAAAACTCAACTATTTATAATGAATTCAATGATTCAATGAAGAACTGCCAGTCTTCCTTTCTGCTTTTTAAGCAGCTATCACCTCCACACATTTAAGTTCCACAAAAGAAGTTCCACCTCAACATGAGGAGGAATTCCTTTGCTGTAAGGGTTACAGAGCCCTGGAACACACTCCCCAGAGAGGTTGTGGAGTCTCCTTCTCTGGAGACTTTCAAGACCCATCTGGATGCATTTCTGATTGACCTGCCCTAGTTCTGGTCCTGCTCTGGCAAAGGGGTTGGACTCGATCTTCAGAGGTCCCTTCTAACCCCCGACATTCCATGATTCTGTGATTAAAGGCCATCAGGAGTCATGCATGAAATACTCACTGCAAGTACTCCATAGAGAATGATAGCCACACAATCAATAAACATGAGTCTCATAGTCAGCACAACAACTGAAAGCCATAGGAAACACTAATTACTCTAATCAAAACCACATCAATCACTAAAAATGCAAGATAATCCTGTTCACCTACAGGCAAATATAACAGTAACAGTTTGAGATGCTTAGTCATCAATTTCAACTAAAGCACCTTTGAAGCTTCTTTTGTCAAGCAAATGACATGTCATCACAATTGAAACACAACTCTTTCACTATGCATAAATTTTGTACCTTTTATCCATGACAGACTTCAGTGCCTACCTTCCAGAAATCCTGCTGGCATGTTTCCAGGATCATGGTGACAAACTCCATGATTCGCACTATAATGGTACACTTGCTGTAATTATACACATCTCTCTCTTTTGGGCTGAACATGCTGCCTCTTGAATTGCAATCAAAGCACTGCTCTGCTGCGTGGATATCATGCAAAGCAATAGTTTCAAGGAAGAACTGCACAGCCTCCAAGAATGAGGACCTTTCATTTATACCTAAGAAGAAACATAATCAGTTGAAGTGATAGAGTAGCTTTTCACCTTTAAATATATAAATTTCTGTTGTGAAGGAAACAGTTGGACTGAGATGATTATCAGAAAACCACTACATGCCACACCAGTATTTTCAAAGATCACAAGACAGTTCCAAATATTAAGATTCTGGGCAGTGAATGGTAGCTGTCTACTTACTACCATTATAAGCCCTTATTAAGATACTGATTTAAGCATGTGTAATAAAAAAGATTTAAATCCCTGGCTCTGAATCATTTAGCATGATGCTAACTGCATCCAACCATGATCTTACAGTATTCTTTTAAACTAAGACAGAAAGGACATTGACAAACTACTTCCGACTTGTATACGACTTCATGTAACTATGTAACTGTACTGTCAGTGACAAACAGCATTTTGTTGAGACCTGCATGAATAATAAAAAAATAGAGAAACTTTTTGATTGAGACACAATGGCTACACAAGGCATTTCTATGCACATGATCAAAATTCAAACATAAGCCTTCATGACCTGGTGCAGCTGAAGCATTAGGAACTGAAGAAAGGCAATGTGTACTGAGCTTGAAAAGGGGACCTCATTTGTTGCCTTCTGCTATCTCCCTTCAGCATTTTATAAAAAGCAGGTAACAGCTTTGGAATAATTTTTTTAAAAAATGCATCTATCAGTCTCAGCAGCACAGGGAAATAAATTGTGTATTTTTTTTTTTTGAGACAGAGTAAAAGAAGTTGCTGGTGAGTGGAAGACTTGAGAGACAGAAATGGTGTTTCTGTACAGCATATTTCTAGGACTAAGAGGAAACATTTTAAAATATACTATTAATAAAATACTACTTAATTAAAAAAAAAAAAGCCACTACAACTGTCACTGAAAATTTTGGGAGAATTTGCAAAATCTATCAACTCTACATTCAAGAAAATAGCTTCAAGTGCAAATTCAAAACTCGTCTTGGATGGGCTTTCTGTAACAGACATCAATGAACTTAATGCAACAGTCAATGGCTCACCCAGTATTTCATGAGGTTTGACCATCTGCAGCTCAAAGAATGTATTGTAGCAGTCCAGAGCTGCTAAGAACATATCCATCCACCGCATGACAGTCTGTAAACTGAAGGGCTCCTGCATGCCACGGAGAGTTGGCTGAGAAAGGATCCCAGATGGATTTTTGGCATCACTGCCACCTCCTTCAAATTTGTTAATGAGGAAAGAAATATCTTGGTCCTCTAGAACATTATCCAGCCAAGAAGATGGAGAATTGTGTCCTGATAGAAATAAAAATATAAAAATAAATGCCTTAGGAAAACCACATTTCAAGCTAGGAAGAAATTGAAAGCAAATGGACTGCATGTCCAACCTCTATATTTTAAATTAAACAGGACCTTCTAGCAGAGAAGGCACAGGTTCTGATCTAGCCTTGGTCATACTACTTAAATTACCCTCAAAGAGGACGTCAATTTCTGAAACACTGACAACAACCAGCAAATACTGCCTTGGTAGATGGGTGCAACTACAGTTCTGGGCCTGTAAATTCTCCTTTCTGACTAGAAGGAAATTTGCAATAAAACCCTCTTTTATGCCCACAAACCCTGAAGTTCTCACAATATTTGATTTCCCATATGAGCAACTACTTGTTTTTTATTTAGCAGCAGTGAGCGAAAAGACACTTACTTAAAAAATAATTTTTCTTGTAATTAATACTTGGCACAGAAAATGCAGAGGCAAGGCATGCACAGTGTTTAGACAGTAAAGGCAATATTATACTGTGAATTACAATACCTGGTAATAAAGGAACAAATTCATAGAAGAGCTCCATAGCTTTATGTCGGCACTCAGTCTGAGGTCGTCCACACTGCACCAAGAGCCACATGACAATGTCCCCAAGACACACTGACTTAGTAGTTGGAAATCCTCTGCACAAAAATATTAGGGATTAACAGTCCTCATGACATCTGCCAGGAAACCAAAGTCTTGCAGTTTAAAAAAAAAAAAGTCAAAATGTTCCATAAGCATTATGAACATCCTTTTAGCTAACTGATGGAAGCCTAACTATATTACATTGAATAGCTCTTCTACAAGCAGTCCCTGCACTGTTTTCCTTTCTCCTCATTCTGCTTTGGATCCCCAGAGCAAAGTCTTTGTGGCAAAATCCTGAAAAGCACAATCAGGTCTCCTTCCTTCTCTTTGTAACACTCAAAGTAACAAAAATGGAGATTAAAGCTTAAATACACCTCTCCAGTTTTATTCTGTCCCTAATTATCCAGTCTCCTAACTTACCACATGCCACAGCAGTGAACTAACTCCCAGACTCCACTTGCCTGTTTTTTTTTAGGGTCACAGGATAATTCAGGTCAAAAAGGGACTTCAGGACATCTCTTGTGCAAACTCCTGCTCAAAGCAGGGTCAGCTCTGTGATCAGACCAGCTGACTCAGGGCTTCATCTAGCCTGATACTGAAACCATTCTTATTCCTTCCACCTTTTTCACCACCCCTCTTTAATGACTGATCATCCTACTGCTGCTTGTCCTATTTCTGCTAATAGGTACAGATTTTTAATTTTTTTTTAAAGAAAAGGACAGGGAGGGAGGAGTTTTCCCCAGATGCTTCATAACAGTAGTGCTAACATGATAAACACTGCTGTGGAGGAAACACTTTTCTTTCCTTTCTGTCACTGCTAAACTAAAGCCAGCTCTCAGTCCTGAGTTTATCACACTTGAATGAAGAATGACCAACATGATCCTTCTTTATCATCTCCATCATTTCCCACCAGTTGTTCAATACACATATCAGGAGAACCCTATCAGCAACAGTCACAGGATGAATTCCCCCTCTAGTTTAAGTGTCAGTGGAACTACAGATATTGTTAACCAAAACGGAACCTTTAATAAAGAAAAGAATGGCAAATAGCTGACCGGGGTACTCGCCGTTTTCCTTCCTTGTTCAAAGAATGTGCTTTATGTTTGATTATGCGCTTCAGGTGGTTAATGGTGTCACAACATTGTTGGGTTGTACCTGTTAGAAAAAGAGAATTGTCATGTACAAATACATGTAATTTGGTTAAACGGATCAAGGTATTATCACTATAGAAATAGAGCGAGAGACTAACACACAGGATGATGTCTATCACCTCCATTACTGTGCTTCTACAGTAAATTTTAAGACCACAGAAAGAAATAATGAAAGAGCAGACATGTCAACATGGCCTGAGCCAAACATGAGGCCTCTGCTTTAAAAATCCCTATTCTAATTTTCCATGTTCGTGCTTACAGAAACTGTAAAATCTTCCCATACAAATATTTCTTCCGGGACCACCTCTATCATATCCTGAACTGCTTCTCTGAAAGACATAAATCTGTGTAATATCAGATTTTGGGTTTACATTCCAATTACTATTAACTGGTAGAAGTCAAGGCTTTAAAAACAAGGAAAACAAAAAAAACCCAAACTAGTAGTACTGAAGAATCATTAGTATTGTGGAAGAGGCCACAGATTCTTCACATAATTACATACTGTTGTAGAGAAAAATGACAAGGTAACCAGGAAAGGGTATTAGAAAATGGTGGAAATCTTCCACAGAAATATACAGAAAGGAACAATGTTTGTTATAAAAGTGGAGACCTCAAAATTTTCATCAAGCTTACTCAATCTGGAAGCACCACTGGCACTTTTAGGTTACTAACAAACTGCAAATCATCACAAATGGAAAGAAGTTCTTTCTCCGAGGCTCAAAATCTTCCATTATAAATTGCAAGGAATTAATCTTCCATTATAAATTGCAAGGAATTGATCCAATGTGTTTCTAACTGGATAACAAATTACCTCTCTAGCAGTAGTGAAAAAGAAACCTCCCTTTTTTGCAAAAGTAAGCACATTTATATTCCTACAGTAACAGCAGAGTTGTTTTTTTTTTAAAATCCAAGATTCAACAGGAAGGCTTTTTTCTCCATTCCATAATTAATTATAGCTCACCTAATGATTTCTCATCTGTATGGGCTAAAGCCAAACTTTCCAGAAATACAACCAATGCTTCAAATACAAACTGCTCCACCAAAGAATTTTCTTCCCTTTAAAAATGAGGAACAAATTTGATGAGAAACATGAGTAGAGGAAGCACTAAGTATAAAATTCTATTAAAAAAAACAACAACAAAAAAACCCCAACCCAAACAAATTAAAATACTGTAGAGATAAAATGCATAAGGTGTTTGCACAAATACATTTAAGCCATTCTAAAACACACTGATGAAATTTGCTGACCACCATTAAATGGCACAAATAACTTCCCAAAAATCTGGGATAGAAATTTAAATATATATGCTCTCCACTTGTAGAAAGCCTAAATTACAAAGTTTACCTACAATTAAGCAAGTTGAATTACTCAGTTTTAAGGATATTATATAAATTAATAGCATGAGCATCAGGGGATCACTAAGTTGTACACTTAATTCTTTTTATCTCCTTGGCCGTTTAGCCTGAGGTAGTTACTGTTCAGAGCTGTCTGCTCACCTAAATTCTCTGTAGATGCTGTTAAAAGCAAGTGCTGCACCCAGCCTCTTGAAAGCACTGGGATGAAGAGCAAGACTGTACAAGCGTTTAAAAAGAGACTTGGTGTTTGCTGGGCTTTCCTCCTGCTGCCTTGGTGTTGTCTGCTTAATGGACCATTTCAAAAATTCTCGTACACACTGACCACAGAAATCTCTCAAAGTGCTGTCAACTGGATCCACTATGCCACCCTGAAATTACACAAGATTATTTCATTACAAGAACAAAAAACCCTGCCATTCTCTCAGCACAGTATTAGAAGCAGCTTATTTACAAAGTATGATTTTTAAGTTTAGAAACTGTGCAGTTTCCTAGAAATTACAAAGCTTCAAAATTACAACTGACCAAAGGAAGGAGACCATTTCCAGCCCTCTCAACATGGGACTGGGTCTCAAGGATCTGGATATCTATTCCTGTCTCAGCTATCAGTTTGGGAGTCCTGTCTAAGCCTTCTTAGTTTCTGATGGGCCAGTTTCCTCTGTTTTAGAAGTGGTGTTTAGAAGTGGTGTTTTTAGAAGTTTAGACAACACTGACTTTCATTTATAAAAAGTACTGCAAAAACCTCCTGAGATACTTTTCTCCAACAACTTCACCTCAGTGCTTTTGCACCTAGTGAAAGCAAAGAAACTTAGGGGGGGGAAAAAAAAAAGCACACAGCAAAAGCAACCTTCATTTAGAGGTGGGTGTGAATGTATTTCAGTAGTTCCTATAAAAGAGAGTGTATCATTAATACTACAAAGACTCTTAAGATGCTACACCTGTATTTTGAGAATGGTAAACAGAGAAATCCACCATCAAAATCTCAGTTAAGAAAAACTAAATGGTCATTAGAGCTGTATCTATATTAAAGAAAACTATCAAATTGTTTTCCTTCTTTCACACAAATAAGGAGCCCTTATATCCGTTTGTGTGGTCCTGGATCTTTCAGCAGTAAAATGATGCTAGTTAAAAACAAAGTCACATGGAACAGAAAAAATGAGAAGACTTATGACCTACCAAGATAGCTTCTAGGAATGCCACCGTATCTTGACTCTCAAATTTTTTGTTGTTTGTAAACCAGTGAATAAGTTGCATGACTAAAGGTTCATACAACTGCCTTGTTACCTGAAAAGAGTAAAAGTCAACTACATTGGTAGGAATAGTATATTTCGAGGCTATTTTGCTATTGAAGTATAAAAAAGAACTACTTCTTTGAAGAAGGGTCTATAAAAGGAATAATTGGCTTTATATTACATTCTCCTAACAAAAATTTAAAAAAACAAAAATCTGGTTAGCTGCTTTCTCTTCAACTAGCCTCAAAAGATCTCAAGTTTGTGTCTGAGACAAAGAACATTGCATGCCACAGATTCACGTGCCAACATCCAGCCAGGAAAACAAGGAATTTTATAAAGCTATATTTTGATCTAAAATCTCTCTGAATCTTTACCACATACGTTACTTTAACTTGCCAAATTTCAATAACTCTACCTGTGAGTCAACCTGATTGACTACTGTCGCTCTATAACATGAAGGGAAGAACCCTATATATGTATACATACATGATCACAATACAGTGTGCATTGGTTTGGACTGATCCAGATACTATTTCCCTGAGGTTTATGATCAGCCTTATGCCAGTAAAAGTTGGTTCTCCTAAACTGGTAACACAGCTTCCAGTATATTTTAACAGAGCACAAAGTCTCTGTTAAAAAATAGACCCTGGATGCAGTCTGAAAAGCCACAAGATCTGCAATTTCAGTGGAGAGGAACTTGTGTATCTGTTCTGTTCTGTGTAAGGAGGAGAAATACGAAGTTCAGATGTTTTATTTAAATATATCATCCTTAGCTATCAATGGGGAAGCTACAAATGCTCTCCCAAATGCTCTTCTTGCGGGCTGTATCTTTGCACTCATTCAGCACTGAAATACACAACTTCACCTCAGATTAACTTACTACTGAAAAAGAGAAGAACAGAAATCAAAAGCAATGATACAGAACAACTGCAATCACAAATTCTCTGAGTTCTTAAAACATGAATATTGAAACCCTCATGTACTTGTACACTCCTTTAAATTATACTCCATTATTGAAATCTTTGAAAAGACTGCCACCCAGAATCCTGAGAAACTACCCCAAAAATAGAATTTCAGTTTACAAAACACATTACTCTGGGCGGTGGGGAGGGAGAAGGCAATATGTCAGAATAACTTCTAACAAGATAATTTCTAAATAAAATCATAAATCCCCACATTAAAAGATATTTTAAATATGCTAAAATACTAGTAAATTAATCTGTTTACCTGGTCTACATCACAAGCAAGACGAAGCAGTATTGGAAACACTCGCTTATGCAAGTGGTACATGGGAGGGGGACCTTTACGTCCTTCTGGCATCTGAGATGCTTTTCCCAACATGTATGTGACTATGCTGTGTAGTAGCTCACATGCTGCAACCTGAAATGTAAAAATCCCTTTGGTTATGCATCCATCACATTCAGAGAGAAGACAAAATTGTGGGCAGGAGAGAATGAGTCACAAGAAAGGGGTATTTGAGAAATCATTCCAATCGATGCTAAATCACTGTCCCAGGAATGGATCACATCCATGGAAATAATTTATCCACATTCTAACTGGCCTTTCTCCTAATATTTTAGGCTATCATGTGCAATCACTTTGCAGCTGAATAAAATTGATCACTGAATAAGTGACCCATCATTACACTTTCTAGGACACCTCTGTTCTAGAATCTCCTTGGACTCCCACATTCCAATCTGGAAAAGCAGCAAAATATTAGTTTAAGTGCTCTGCTGGACTGGGCCCATAAGTTCATAGGCTAGGCATGAGAAGGAGATAAAGCACAACTGAAGAGCAACTAGCTTAAAACCATCTTTATATTAGGTCTGACATACCTTTCAGCAACTTCTGCTCTTTAAACATTCAGAGTAATGTCATAATGAAAGAGCACTAAAGAACGCACATTGCAACCTGTAACTAATTTAAAGAGTCTTTCTTAATAAGGAAGACACTATTTTATGCAGTATTCATCAGCTAACATTAACAAAATATGCAGAAAACCATCAATACTTTTGTTTGTCTGTCACTTGCAGAAAGAGCTAGTTCAGTCACACGAGGCAAGAACACATCCAAGTAGATGACAGGCTTCATATCTACAAATGGTACAGCAAAGCTCAGACGTTTCTCAGTGTCCCAGGATACACATTTCTTCATCATCTCTTCTGCAGAGGTAGCTAGTGCATTTGAAAAATATCAAACCAAAACATTAACCTTTATATAATATGGACAGAACACGTATTTCTTTAGTTCAGTCAAATAATCTGTACCTTCTGACTTAGATTTCCATACAATGTTAATGACTTACAAGTTACTGGATGTTACAAGTACCAGAAGTATGTTAGAAGGACAGTTTTATTTTCACATCCAAACAGCTGTTTAGCCAGCACATGGAAAAACCAATTGCAGCCAACATTTCAGGAGACAGTTGCAGCAGCCTCCAGTTTCAATACAGGCAAGTTTGGAGACAATTATAAACCCAGAAGACAATGAATCACACTTGATTTAAAATACTTCTTTGAGACATCCAGTATTCTAGTTCTGTTTTCTACTGATCTAAAAGAATCTTAAAGATCAAATCAAGCAAGAAGATCCAACATACAGTTGCCTGCAGCTGCACAGAAAATGACTATGACTATGTCCCTCCAAGGACAACTGCTATATTTACTCCCTTCCCTCTCTATATTCCCGTATTTGTTAACTTGGTTGACAAAGTCTGACCATGCTTTGAATTTAATTTCCATAGAATAATACTACTTTCCCACAATATTTCTGAATAAGGAACACAGAAGTACTCGGCAGAAAGAAAAGAACAAAATTTTCATTTCACAGCTGGGTATTTACACTGTACTTCTCCATTTGTGTTTTTGTTAGATTTTATGACATATCTTTTTAATAATTATATTATAAAGCTTTACCACAGACTGAGCAGAGAAGAGCAGAAAACTACTTAACTCCTTTTTTTTTTTTTTGGAGGAGGAGGGACTCAAATGGAGCTCTACTACCTACATGGTGCACTCATGAGTGAAGAAGTAAAATTTCTGAGAGATACAGTTCACAGTCTGCAGCTCTGAAAAACTGGATTAAGTGAGAACTGTAGCAAAAGGTGGAAGGTGGAAAGAAGTACTAAAGAGTTACTAACTAAGCAAAGTTTTAAAATGGCTTTGCAGCCAAAGGCTGAAGGCAGGGAATAAATAAAATCATACACTTAGATGTATATATTTTTTTGCTTTTAACTGAAGTTTTCTACACACTTGGTGCATTCCATAGTAAGTCAGCGAATACTTTGCTCTCCTAGACTCCAGAAAGCAATTCTGTTTAAACATGAGTAACAAAAAATACCTTTCCTTGAAAAGCTCACACATTCTCATGAAGTGACATTGAGATCCCACTGATACCTACTTTTAGGAGAGACATCAGAGGCATATAAAGTTTTATTTACACTGACAGAACACTCACCTGTAATTAAGTTGTGGTTGATCTGCCCTCCCAAAGATCCCAGAAGGCGTGCCACTCTAGTCCTGACTGCTTCCAAGAAGGGATTGTCATCCTAAATAATACAGATTTATATCAGCAAAATATATTTATAAAGTAAATGAACATTTTATGGCTCTTAATAAATTGATGAAGAAGGTAAAATAAAAACCTGTGGGGAGAAAACCACTTCAAACAAGAGAACGGTTTTCATCAAATAAGAAAAAGAGGGGGAGGTTAGAAAACATTTCCATCACATTTTGGGTACTTTCAACTGGCATTTCTTAAGTAAAGGATAAAATTTTACCACCACAGAAAACACATACCTACAGGATGTCATAGTAGTCTAGAAAATGAAAAGAAATCCAAAGTAAAAATTATTCCTTTTATTTTATTTAATCCCAGAATTTAAAGTTTAGATCCTGTATTTATATGTAAGCAGCCAACTGATTTTCATAAGCTACCTGTATGGGATGTAAAATTTACTCATTTTGTTTAAAGACCACTAGGTTGGAAAGAATTATACATATATGTATATAAGAGTAACTGTTAGTTTCATGCCTAAAGAAGGTTTTTTCCAAGTTAGCTTGTGCAAATGAAATTACACTTATTTTGAGCTACTTGACAAGCCACTGGTCAAAATGATAGGCATGTCTAAGACTATAAACCTATCCATTATAATTAAAAAATAAGCTACACATTCAAAAATGGTATTTTTGCACCACTGCTAAGCTGGCACCCAATTTTAGGTCAAATTTTTGTTTTCATAATATATTAGCCTAGCAGTGATGCTGACTTACTGGTTCTTCTGTACTTTCCCAGCCTCCCATTCTCACCCTAGAATAAAACACCTCTAAAGTGTGTGCAATCCTGTGATTCACTGAACTATGCTAAAGTAGAAATAATTGTCAAAAAATCCCAAACAAAAAGAACCTATCCATATAAGAATGAAAGAGAAACAGGGGGAAGTGACTAGTTCACATTTAATTCTAAAAAGAAATAATATTCTTACCAATGAAAAAGTCTTTGCTTTTCTTAAACGCTGTATCAGAACTTTATTAAATCCCTTCTGGGTTGCTCGAGAAAGTTTCCTTATCTCCCAGTTATTCTGGGATTCAGCTGATGAACAAAAAAGCAGTATACTAAGATTAGTTCATTGTACCAGCACCTCATGCATCTATTCATTTCCTAAAAAAACCCAGCCTGGGTTTGTTAGTTTTTATTTTAAGAAGGGATGATTGCTCTTTCATTTAGAACCTTTGTTAAGGAAAATAAGTCTCAGAGAAAACTAATTGAAGGACAAATTAAAGGACAAATCACAGAAAAACCGCTCATAAAATGACTACAATTAATGGTTGTTTGACAGTGGCAAATAAAGCCTAGTTCAAGAAAAAGGTAAATTTTGAGGTTTAAGAGAAGTTACATTGTTCCAACCAAAGTAAGTGCACAATACAGACAAAAAGTATTTCACATCCTTATCTTTAGATATAACCATGAAAAAAAAAATTCTTTTCCCTCAAGACAAATTATTTTATTGTCTGTATATACCTGTGGATGCAGAGTTTTTCAAATAACCATCAAGAAGAGGTAGAATATCCTTGTAGTAAGGTTGCATCATATGTCTGGGGATGTGAGCAGACCAGTCTTCCAAAGCATCCAGACCCAGATCAGCCATCGGGATACAGCTAAGGCCCAGTTTAAATGCATTCTACATGTCAAATGAACAACTATCAGTGTTCCATTTCTATTGACAACTGTTACTCAAAGGTAAAATATATTTATGTATATTTTAAAGCATTTAATATAAAACACATCTTGCTTCAACCTTTGTCTGCTTAACATCTCACTCAAGATCACAGTAGGAGATACATACTATACTGCAACACAGACACTGAGTCAGCTTAGTGCAAAACAAAAATCTGAAAATTTAACTGTTTATCCAGAAAGTAACTTATTTTCTCTCTCTCTGAAGAATGTGTGGAGCTTAACTGTTATCTTACTTGCTCACTAGAATACTAACTTTGTTCCAGAGTTTTTGCACGTGTTTTAGAAAGAAAATTGTTAGCTGTGGATCACTTTTACCCACCTGCAGTGCAGGGATATATGCTTTGATATCAAGCATGATGATATCATGTGGTAAAGAGAGCAAAAAATTAAGACAGGATGCCAACAGCTCATCCTTATACTGCTTCATTTTTGCTGCAACCTAAAATTCAAAGAAATTTATCAAGAAGAACAATCAAACTTTTAAAATTTTTTACTTAGCTTGTAATATCTATGTAAAATAAAAAATCGAAAACCAATAGTGGAATCTCATTTATCTGCAGACTAAAAGCATTGAATGTTCAATTATACAGAATTTCTCAAGTGTACATGAAAAGGTTACCAATAAGCCTCTTCTGGCAGTAAGTGAAAAAGAGACCAAAACCCATGTTAATCCATCACTATATTACATAATTCAAAGAGCTAGAATGCTACAATCATACATGCAAGATTTCTCAGAAGACGCAATTTTGATTGAGTCGTGTATGTTTATAGTCAGACTAAGAAAGTTAGCCAGCAAAATCACTTACTTCCTTTCCAAACTTAACAAACAGTGCAAAGCAAGACTTCTTTTCTGGGTCTTCAGAACATTTTCTGAGACTCCTTGGACTGATACCCTACAAAACAAAAACCAGCAGTCAACAGTCTTAAAAAAAATGTAGTACATAGTACTAATATGATGCAACAATTTCAATATCAATGAAAACTTGAAATATGTGTTTGCTCTCTCAGAGCTTAAAAACTAACATTAACATAGTACAATGAGGGTCAACATTTTGGAACACACTTAATACTAATCAAATAAGCAAGATATATAGGACTGAAACTGTTTTTTCAATAGTTTCATTTTCTCTTTGTCCACTCATCTAACAATTCATGAAAGAAAAAAAAAAATCCCTAACACGCCCAGGTGGCAAGAATGCTGTTGTAATAAGAAAAGAGCAGTTCACAACAGCATCTAAAGTACAAGCATCTACACCAATGAGACCACAAATTTGGTGGCCACCACTTGGTGCCATCACCAGCAGTGGCAGTGACAGTTCTGGGCTATGTGGTGGGCCACACACAGAATGGGATGAAGCACCATCACTTTAAAAATACCTTTCATACATCAAATGGTGCACCCAACACTAGAGGTCTTCTTACTTCCTAAGGAAATCAGTGAGTGGAACACAGATATGCCCAAGAAGTTGCCTATTTAACCCACACATTTATCTTCTGGTTCTACCTACACAATTTCTGATATCTGAGCTATCTTCTGTACCACCTGCACTCTTGCAAGAGTATCTCCTATCTTTCTGTTCACCCAGCTCAGGATTTCAGAACAAACATTTCACATGGACAGTGTCTCTTCAGAAACTGGGCTTCCAGTCTAAATTTTGACTTTCTATGTGCTTGTAACTTTGGAGATAGAGAATACTACAAACATTTGAAAAAACTGGCTTACAGTTCCAATGAACTAGTTTGCATAGCACACAATAAACTATATATGAAGAACAGAACCATCACTGACACATGTTACCCCCCTGAGAAAAGAGATCTCACCTCAAAGTATTTTATTTTCTTGGCAATTTTCATTGTAACAGAAAGAAGCTTGTAGAATCCACTAATGAGAGGCAGCCTCGTTGAATGTATAATAAGGTCATAACCAAATGAATATACCCAAGGGCTGAAGTATTCAGCATGCTTCTCTGGAAGTATCTCCCTAAACAGATACACAGAAAACACACAGGCAAATAAAAAACAAAGAAACAAAGCTGAATTAAGTACTTGCTTCATTTTCTTCAACCTGTCAGGTCAGTACAAGAAAGAGAAGTATTGCTATAACAGAGCAGATCCAAAGACAGTGAGAAAATAATTACATGTTGCAAGCATAGGAAGATTTTTATTTTGTTTTACAGCACAAAGCCATTTCTTCCTCATTGTACCTCATTACAGAATTTATGCAAATACACATATTCAAATTTCATTATGGAAACTGCAGTATTGCTAGAGGAAATGAACTGGGTGTCTACAAGCAAACAATACTGTACTTTTCACTTAATGTTCCACACTATTTTATAAAGATTGTATTTCTGGTCTCTGAACTATCTTCTATATAAGGTATACATAACACTACTCTTAAAGTGAATGACTTGTCTCCCGTACTCCTTAAAAAACTGAGCTGATGAGCTAGGATGTTCTTCCCTATGACCCAAATGTCTGAAACACACTTACTGTCTCTATACTCATCATCTGGTGCATTTTGAAATACGGTCATTTGAAGTCACAGTCATCTTAAATAAATCTCACTTTAAAGTTCTTCCAACTGCTTTGTAACCTCTGAAGTATAAAAAAACATATTAGTACCTGCAGAATTCCACAAGATTTATAAAGGCAATAAAGTCTGTTGGCTTTGCTGGATGCAAGTTTGAAGCAGGGTCAGAAGAAGGCCCAATTAAAGCACCATCAGATTCATTTTCATCCTGAAAATAAATACTGAAGTTAGCTCACTTGATCTGTGACAACATAGAAAGCATTTACACCTTTTTTCCAGATAAACAGACTGTGTTGTCCTCTTGTTCCTCATGTTATTACTGAGTCTAACATAGGCAAATAAATAATTATTGATTTAAAATCAAAAGAAATAATATGTGAAAAGAAATAATAAGACTGCTCATAAGGAAAAAGCAAGAATTAAAATGAAAATTAATAGATGACAGAGTAGGCATCACAGGTTCCATGAATGTCTTCTGGGTCTGGTGTTCCCATATCCTAACAGTGCAATGCAATATCCAGAAATGCAAATTAAAATGTTTTGACTAGTATGAACATTAGTTCAAGGATACTATGAGAAGGCACATAGGCAAAATGGCAGAGAAAACAAGAATGTGATATGGTTCCCCTACAAAAGCAAAAATTAATGGACACATCACCAGGCCTCACCTCTTCATTAACATCCAGTTTCTGAACAGTCAGGTCCAACTTCTCAATAATCTTCAAAATAGATTTTATAAGTTCATCATACAGCAAACGATTCAGGGACTGCAGTGATGAGTTTGCAGTAAGGAAGTTTTCATCTTCGAAAACACATTCCTTTGCAGAAGGAAAAAAGTTCACATTTCAAAACACAAAATGAGAATTATTTCTTGAATTTACAAAACAAGATTTGAATAATTCAGGGAATTTGTCTTTAGAATTTTTCAGCTGCAGAAGCCTAAATTCATACCTGTTTAATTAATCTATGAGCCACAAAATCTAACTAAATCCAGAAAATATTTCCTCTATAGCATAATAGAGTCTAGGAAAAAGTCTAGGTTTAGAAAATCAGTAATAAGATTCAGGATTACTTTTCATTTTTTTATTTTCATGTTAACTATGCTTTTACCTGCATTGTGTCACAGCTGAGTAGACTTCTAAAGAGATACAGATAGTCCTTATATGTTGGTACTTTCCATCTCCCTCTTCCAACCTCTCCAGTTTCACGGAAGTCTTCTGATTCAGAAGCTTCTTTTCCAAAAAAATCCTGAGAAGGACACTATTTTTCAGAAACACTGCATATGTAACTACCTGACTCAAGCCACAAGACAATATAAAAATATTTGTCCACATAGAAACTTGAAATATCTAGCTTTCTCACCTAGCCAATCTGAAAAGTGCACAAAACAACCAGCTCCCTCTAAAAATCCTTAAAGCTCTTCTCCTTCTATTGGTCAGTTATTTAAGAAACTCTGGAGTTATCCTGATTCACAGGATTAAAAAGCTTTGAAAACCTCCTTTTTTTCATACATTCAGTTAAATTTTCAAACAACCCAAAATCTGTTAACCTGGAAGAAAACTGGATGAACTTAAACACAACCTACTTTACTACAGACAACCTGAGCAAATGGGAACCGCAGAGAACAAAAGTCTATTTCCTGTCATTGTTTATAATTCAGTACAAAAGCAACATCCTCATTATACTGAGCACATGTAGGAATCAAAGACTAATAAAAACTGGACCACAGTTGAAAATGGACAGTACTTGTTTTACTTGTTTGGGCCTTCCCCTCTTTGCTGGGCTTGATCTTCAAGAAGTGGAAAGTATATGCTAAGACTCTAGATGAAAAAATAGGTTTAAACATTCATTTCACCTTTGAAAATGTGATTGGCTTGGAGAAGATTCTGATTAATCCCTGATGCACTGAAACAAACAAACAAAAAAATTACTCAAACAGACTTAAAAAGGTACAGCATCCATATCACTCATTATGTTAGTAATGAATTCAAACAGTCTCCTATTTTCTACATTCTGTTCAGGATGAGAGAAAATCTAAAGAACACAGATTGTTCTTTAATGACAAATATAGCCAAAACCAGAGCCATAACTCTAGGATGTTTCATGGCAAATCAATTTCAGACTGCTTCTTATTATTTTTTCCCAATACTGTTTTCACTGTTCTCTGAATCTGAATGCAGTGATGATCAAGGCATTGCCCATAATGCCCACAGTGAGAAAGGCAAAAAACTCCCAATGACTCTCACATAGACCTCATTCCAGCATGGTTCTTTGGGTACACACCACATTCCAAAACAAGAATGTGGAAAATAATGAAAATACCACAGCAATAGAGAAAAGCCACTGTGTAGTTGCTTCTTAAATTGAAAGAAATTACAAATGTTAGAAGAATTTTTTAAAAAATTCTAAAATTCATTATAATGAGATGTCAGCATGCTGGAGGCTGCATTAACAGGACCGTATCTGTCTAATAGCATATTTGGAATTTCCATTATTACAAAATGTGATTTCCTGAGCATAAGAAGACTGCAATTCTAATAAGATGACACTCAACCTTATGTGGTATTTTGTAAGGGTGACTGAAGGCATATTGAACAGACTTTTTCTACATTTGTCTGGAAAATCCCTTTCTCCCCACAATCCATCAGAGCAGTAATATAAATCTTATGTTTAAACATATTATCATAAAACTATGTTTTCCTGCCCTTATTGATAGCCACTCACTCAAAACAGTTGTTAACTCTATTCCCTAAATATTTTAACAATAGATACTGAACAATAACACAAAGAGAATCCCAAACCTCCATTACTAGAGGATGGAAGAAAGCTAAATTTTTTAACACAATGGCTACTTCACTCTCTCTCTCAGAAGTTACCCCATTTAGGGGAAAAGGATACAAACAAAACCAAAACCAAACCAAAAATGCACTACTCCCACAAAGTTAATATTAGAGACTCACCTACAGTGCTAATAAAACTCCAAAGAACTGGACCTTTTCCTGAGAGAGCTAGAAATACCTTTATTATAGATCTGCAACAAACTGACTGCATTTTTTCACTGTACTGTGGAAAGCTATTGATCTGCAGCACAACTAGATGTTCAAGAACTGGAGTGTATACTTCAGGAATCTGTAAGAAATTAAACAAACAAAAAAAACCACCACCATAATGGAAACACAATTATTGTAACTCAGTACAAATATGAAGAATTATGCTAAATTATTTCAGCAAGATACTTTGTTACAAGACTTTAAATCAGAAGCCACACTGAGAATAAAAGACTTAGCACTAATAATAGATCTTAGATTTAAAAACCAAATAAATAAAAAGCCACAAAACAACAACAAAAAACCCAAAACAAAATAAAAAACAAAGCAAGCAGAGTAAGAGCTTTCTGTAACATATTATGGAAAGTAGCTCCTGGATAGATTATGGCTTCAGTGGAACCAATCTTAACCTTATTAGAGAAGTATCAATTTCATTAAACAATAAAAACGCAGCAATATAATCCATTCATTCTTAAAAATCTGAAAACTCAGTGTAAGTGAAAGTCTCTTCTCTTCCCCAACCTTACTTCACAGCTACTGCTAGGCTCCAGAAAGCCCTTTTAACAATACAGAAAGCATAGCATCAGAGGAAAAACAGTAGCATCAGAGATTGTACCAAAAGAAAAAGCATCAAGAGTGGTATAAACCACATAAAACGAAGGGCAAGGCTAGGTCCAAATAAACAGTTTTTCCTAAAAGAAAAATAAGCCTACTAGAATTTGGCTAGAATGGTTTTTGTTACAATGCACTGTAGCATTTTATTTAGTATATTCTGTGTATTTTCTTAATTCAAATAAAATCTAGTAAAGTACACTCATGCTACTGTTTCCTACACACTAGAAGCTAGAAGTAATCATATTTCAGATAAAGAAAAACTTTTTATCACAGATAAGCTCACAGCTCCTACCTTCTTATACATCCCCAGAGACATAAAAAAAAAATTGACTGTTACTTCAAATACTCCACTTACTGTATCTATATGGAATATCACACTTGCAATGGACTGGAGGAAACTTGGGAGCTGATACAGATGGTCATCCACTGTTTCTGCTTCTGTGAGGTACATTTGCTTACAACGCTGAAGAAGCTCAACATACATGTTGTCAACTTCCTTAGAACATATAGCTTTACAGGGCTTATGGAGAGAAAATAAAACTATTTAGTAAATTTGTATGGGCAAGCAAACACATTCTGTAGCATAAAGAGCAGCCAAATCTTCACTGAGTCATAGTGAGAACAATCTTTAATTTTTTTCAGGAGATGAATACATGTGAATAAATTAACTCTAAGTATCCTACTTGCTCCATGCATGAGAGACATTTTCTGCAATGAACTAAAGTTGCTGTTCAATGATGCAGTGAAATGCACTGTGAGAAAACTTGAACTTTCAGTGACGTGATTTCAAATCCAGCCTGAAAAACATGGAGTTTGGTTGCAAATATCTTTAATTTGGTATTATGGGTGCTGATAATCACTTGTATTTTGACCTAGCTGCATTAAAATAGTAAGTGGCTCATCTTAATGTCGCTTAATTGATTATCACTCACAAGCCACTACTATTTCATATTTCACCCAGAAGCCCAAATTCTGAACTTTTATTGTGCTGGGATCTGTACAAACAGAGAATAAAGACTATTCCTAAACTAATGAACAAGAGTAAAGCATCCCAAACAGTACTTGAGGGTATGTAATAGTGCTCATAGCTTTCTGCAGAATGACTCGCAAATCACAATATTCAGCATAAGTAAAAAAACAATTTTGTGGAAAAGGAACTAGGTCATGGGCAAGAATTGTAGTAGGGAAATGACCACAGAAAAAAAATGGACTGATTTAGGTAATGGCAGAGTAGAAGAGTTTGCCTAAAGAAGAATCTAGTCTGCCTAAAAAACATGCTGTCAAAATTAAGGCCAGACATTTATCATTTGTAGAACTGCACATGTTACTTGAAATTTATTTTAGTCATTAGATGGTAACAGAACCTGTATTGATCAAGTAACTAGTAGCAGCAAAACTCATGCTACCTCACAACCTAGTAACTGATGCTTGGCCAAGATTTAGACTAAATAGGATAACAACTATTACTGTGTCTTAACATGTCAACAATTTTAGGTACTAGAGCTTTAAGATCTCGTTTTCCTGTTAAAATTTGCAGTATTTTACCCTTCATTAACACTATGTCTGTATTAACACTATGTAGTTTTAAATAAATTCTTGTGTTCCACATATTTTTACCAATTACTTTCAATTCAGTAATCTGAAATACTTCATTTTTTAGTGGAAACAATACCTTTAACTCAATTCCTTTCTAGTTCGTATCATAGAAGTGGAAGAGCAGGTTTCAAGAAAACACTGAAAATTCTACAAAACACTCTGCTCAAAAGGTAGCAAAACAGAAAGACTCTACCTAGTAACTAGCTATTCTACCACATTTCCTAACCTAAATTATCTTTGAGATTATTTAGCCTAATCTTTGCTTTGGAAAAAAATAGGAAATGTCTATTATTTTGTTATACAAAAGTTGGGGTATCACCATCAAGCACATAAGCTCCAGATATATAAACATCATCCTTTGTAGTACCTTCACTTTACTGTTATATTCCCATTTTAATGGATTGCTGACAAAAAGCTGGATCTTTATGGTGCTTCCTGACAAACATACCTGCCCTTCACATACACATATAAGCATGGTTTGGGGTTTTTGTTTGTCATTTCCTTTTTTAATTTGCAGTTGTTTCACAGATCAGTTCCTCATGTCCTGCAGTCAGCAGTTCTGAACAGTTTTGACTGTTCCAACTGAGATTCCTGCTCTACTGTAGGAAACTTATCTGAAGAGGTTTTAGACCAGAGTTGGCCTGGACTCTGCCATCTAAATGCAAACAGATATATTTTCTTTACCTAAGCAGTTAAGCAGATCTTTATGTTCTGGCAATTGTATATGAAGCCCTGGGTTTTTCCACTTCAGAGACAGTGCACTAGCAGAAGTAATCACAACTCTAAACTCTGCAAGTGCTCCCACTAAATTCTGTATGTTTTTTAATGACTTGAAATCACAGTGTATTTTACTGCATAGCTAAGTTCAACACTTAGTCCCAAAACAAAAGCATTCACACAAGCCCTGAAAAATTGTAAAATTAATAGCAGATGAATCCAAGCTTTAAATCCACTCAGTACACTGCTTTATCAGAAAAAGTTTTCTGCACATACTGCTGCAAAAAGCCCATATCCACGAATGGCAACAGACAATTCTTTGTTGCTCGAATCCATCCTTCTGATTATTCCATAGAACTGCTCCATGAAGAACTGCAACGTGCTCTTGTGGAGCTCCACATCCTTCGCTACCATTACAGAAATCTGTGAAACAGATACAAAAATATCAGGATTTCCAGAAACAAGAAAAAAGCCAACAACAACAACAAAAATTGCAGAAAGTCTTTAAAGATACCTGGCTTGTAACACGAAGCATTCTAACAAAATAATTATTAATTAAACAGATTCAGTGAATATCCAAGCACTAAAATATCCCCATTATTTCAAGAAATTCAACTTTTGATTTAGTCTCAGAGACCCCAATGAAGTTACAATACCTGCTTGAGGAATGAATCTAGTGCAGAATGACTGGCTTTCTTCAGCTCATGATGTGTGTGGCCACACCATTTACACATTGCTTCAAAGAGAGAGACATAGTTGTCCAGGAGCAAGGCACCAAACTGAGCAGCATGCCAGCTGAATAACTGTAAACCAGCTGCAATTTAAAAAACAATTCTCATTAAAACCCAAACTTAAATTCCACTTTCCAAAAACAGACCAGACTTTACAAAGACTACAACGTTAAGACTATACGTAGATATATCTACAATGATTGGAGACTGTATAGAATGTACTCTTGTAGCCATTACAGTAGCAGTATACAAACATTATGAGCATATGCATAAAGACAACCGAAAAGAATCTGCTTTCTAATATACACCATGATGAAAAGCATAGCTGTATTCTGATGTAATTTACACTAACAGTGACAAAAAAAAAGTACTTTACTGGTTACAAACAGTACCTGACCACACAACTCACAAGGATTTGGTTTCTGTGGTCAGGACATATACCCAAGTCCTTTACTCCACCAAATTCTGATTGTCCTGGTTTGGGCCAGGATAAAGGTGATTTTCTGTCTTATACTTTTTTGCTTTCAGCTAAGTCTCTTTAAGTAGTTGCACTTGCTGAAATTAACAGCAAGTTTCTCAGACAGCGTCTGCTTCTAGGATTGATAACACTCGATGTTTATAGTTACTGCTAGAGACTGGTATGCAGAGCCAAGGACACTGCTCAACTCTGAGGAAAACATTTTACCGTCCAGGAGGATAAAGAGATCCCACCTGAGCCCTCCTTTGGGGAGGAACAGACAAGATAGATGCCAGAATTGACCAAAGAGAGTATTCCATCCCATATACGTCACACTCAGTATAAATTTGAGGGATCACGAGGGCCGAGCCAGATCTTTTCCTGATTTCCTGCTTCCCTTCCTTCACCCGGCATCCTGGAAGGATCCCGTCCGTTCATCTGCCTGTGCTCCTGATCCGTGCCAGCCCATATCTGTGTGTTCCTGCCTCCGGTTCCCGACTGCTGCTGAGTCCAGCCTGGACTTTCCCAGGGCTGCCCTGCAGCCTCGGTGGTGACGTGAGAGTTATTGGGGGAGAGGGGGAAGGAATGTGGTATCCATTTTCCTGTATATTTGTCTATATTTAGTAATTTTTCCTATTTATCATTACTGTTTCATTAAAGTTGTGTAGTTTAGTTTCCAACCTATAAGTCTCTCTCCCTTATTCTCTCTCCTTTCTTTATCAAGGAGAAGAGAGAGATTAATAGAGAGTGTCTGTTATTCGGTTTAATTGACGGGCAAGTGTTAAACCGTGACACTGATGCAGTCAAATAAAGAATTCAGAATATATGTAATTTCACAAAATCAAATAAAAACATAGAAGAAATTTCAAGATCCTTAGTGAATTAATTGTTTGAAAACTATCTTCAGAGAGACCTTTGCTCTTCACAGCTGCCATGGGCCTACTACCCAAACCTGGCATTTTTGCAGTATCTATCTAAACCACTCACATTTCACTTGCCAGCTTCTCCTTTTCTTCATGAACATAATTTATTCCAGTTTCCTATTCCCTCTTCCTATTTTTTCCCTTTCTCTCAGTCTATCTTGTCTTTTGCCCTAATTTGCTACATTCTTCTTATACCTACTCCTGCCATGATTCCCTTCTCACACAGAGCCTTGTACTACTCCAGAAGGGAAAACAGCATCAAGCACTATGTTGCTGTTTGTAAGTTGATTAGTCCTTGCCTAGTTTAAAGAAATACACACTTATCTCTTTATATTCAAACTTAAAGTTCACCAGTTTTGCTCTCCAGCCAGCTCAGACAACTGAAAACTAGAGCAACCCAAAGACAGACAGTAAAAAATAAACAACTCCAGACAAAAGACACCATTGTATGTATGGTATCCACCTCAACACAAACTGAAATAATTTACAGTCTTACCTAGATGTATTGCATATCGCTTCTGATCAACCTGTAATATCAGAAAAAGCTTGTCAGATGTGATTTACTCTTCATCAGGGCTAATTCATTCCTGTGGAACAATTAAATTGTGTCAGATTTACCTGTGGGTTGATTGCCTTCATTGCAAAATCAAAAATCTCCTTTGCAGTCTGAGGATCTGTGAAACAATTCAACAATGAATATTTCACTATTGACACACAAGAAGTAGAGTGAAGACAGAAATATTTGTATCCAAAGATTAGTACAAAGAAGCAATATTTGAAAGCCTTACATATCTCATTTGAAGAGGCAGAGATGTTTTTTCCTGAAATACTTCTAAATTTGGAAAAAAACTGTACATCTGTATTTGTTGTTTTTTCTAAATACCCATATTTTAACAGACATGCCTTTTCTTAGTGAAAAACATCTCTGTATAAATCACATTCCAGCTTCTATGTGGTTCTCAGCTGCCCAGTCTCTGGTTAGAAAACAGCACTTCAAACATTTATGTATTGAAACACACTGATGGAAGCCACTCTACTCAAAACCCAACTACAAGGACCATGTCACTGGGAAGTTCTGGCTTTTGCATAAACCATCCACCAGTGGGAAAGTTTTCATTCTAAATTCACAGAGAGAAATGGCACTGGTTGCCATTAAATTATTTAATAATTAAAATATATCAAATCGCATAACTATCTTTCACAAAGAAAAAGAACATACCCTCATCCACAGATTTGGTAAAGTTGCACATGAGTGCAGCCAGTCCCCTCAGACATCCTGCTACAACAGCTAGCTTGGGTGCCCTTGTAGCTGATGTCATCTAAAAAAAACCACAAAAAACAAACAAACAAAAAAACCCAAACCAAAATATTAATTGAAAAAGGATTTATCTTCAGGCTAAAATAAATTTACACCAAGGCATCCCAGTTCCTAGAAGTGTAGATAGAATATCACATCCCAACTTCATCCAGTTATGTCAGGACCCACCTCCATGAAGTCAACAGAAACATCTTCTAATCAGAAGTTTCATATCATTCAGGAGGGATTTTAACTACAGAAGCATAAGAAATTCTTTGAAAAGCACAAAATATGTTGCATCAAAAGCCACCACACAGCACATACCTATGTCTTAAAACTGCAGAATACAGGAATAGCAAAGTTCAGCAGACCTGTGATAATTACCTGAAGTGTAAAGATTTGGCAGCTCTTAAGAGCCCAAATCAGAAAATACCAGTTTATGGCAACATTACCTTTGCTGGGGAGCTACTGCAAGGATCACCACATTCTATCTTTTCTCACAGTAAACTGTCTCATTTGTTGTCACTGATGGGCTTGAATTTTTACTTTGACCACTTTTCAGAACCAGAGAACACAAACCTTAACAGTTCTTAGGGAAGTATTTAAGACTGTCCAGTTAGAACCCCACTAATAGTACTAGTTACCATAGTATTCCAACATACAGTGCTACACACACCAAAGGAAAAAAAAAAAAGTGATATAAGAGTCTAAAAAGAAAATCCAATCATACCTGTGTTTTAAGCTCTCCCAAATAAGCTCGGAACAGTTTTTCAGAGTTGTTAATCATGTCACTAGGCTGTACCTCTCCCAAAACTCCCAAAAGCTCATAAATCTTCTCCAGTACTAAAAAGTAATTTAATATTGTTAAAATTTAATTTCTGAAATAATTATATTGACATTTCTATTGCAGTTCCTATATAACTTGCAATCATAAGAAAATCATTCTTGAGGATTTTAATTGATGATTATCATGTGGCAAAGATGTCTCTTCATGATGTACATATACATATATGTGTATCTACATATTATGATGTGAGATGTATCCTTCTCTCACATTAATAAGTAAAACACACTCTACAAACATGACTTGGAAAACTGATTAATAAAGGCCATATCCACTGAGGAAGCATTTACCACCAACACAAGTTTGATGCTGGCCTTGAAGTTATGTTCTTAAAAGAACTAGAATTACTTCTAGGTACAATCAGGGCTAAGGCCAGCAGCTAGCAGAACCTTCAAAGCTACAGCTCAGGCTAAAGGGTTCTGTGCCTGAGGGCCAGACCTTCCAAGCCAAGACTGCAGCTGTAACTAACCAGGATGACCAAACCAGAGCTCATATTATTTTGCTTAACATCATAAACAACATAGTTAGACAAGGCAGGAACTGATAAGCTGACATTAGGGGAGACAAATGCAGGAACAATCACAATAAAACTGCAGCTCTGAGAACAGAAGTGGCTGGGGTTGGAATAAAGTTACAGATCTCTAACAACTGAGCTTTTTACATGAACTTTGAAAGAACAGGCAGCCCCTCCTTTTGACAAAAGCACCCACCAGATGGACCAGGACTACTCTTAAGGTTCAAGTTATCAGGAAATGTATGTATAGTTATAAAATAGGCATAAAAGAAACTTCAAAGGTTCAAATATACCAGGTTAGCATTGAGCCTGGAAAAAAAACCCAAAAGAGTTAAGAGCCTACCAAGTTAACCTGGTTAACAACAAGAAACCTGGAATCATTTTCATGTTTTAGGTATTTAGGAACTAATAACAACTAATTAGATATGAAAATACACTATTATACTATGAATCCTAGACCAGACCTATGCTCAAATTGCATATGAACTGCCCCTAAGTTCAATAATATTACGTCTCCCATGTGTAAGCCCATACATACATATATAGGTCTGATAAGAAAAAGCTAACTGCATGATCAGGATCAGAAGACCTGAACAAACTTGACTAGCTCTAAACCACAACAGCTACCATTTTTAAACCCACTTGTCATGGGAATAACAATTAGACATTTCCATGGGTATAAGCAAACAAAAACTGCGTGTTTAAAAAAAAAAAAAAAAAAAAAAAGAACAGAAAAAATAAAGCCTACCTGTATCAGCAATTCTACTTTTTGTGGCAAGTTCCCCATAAAATTTATTAAATATATCTCCAACTTTCATTTCTTCCATCAGACAGGAACGTCGTAAACTTTGAAGCAACTAGGACAGATTTAAAAAAAAGAAAGAAAATTTAGGAAAATCATTAACATCACTATGCTACTACCATCCTACTTGGTTCAAGTAAAATCACCATTCCTATGTGTAACTTCAGCTTAAGTATGCTATTTAATGGACAAAATTTGAGGTGACTGGTCCAGAAAAGAATTCTGGCATGATATCTACATTAACAACAAATCTGCATTCATATACATGCACATACAAAAATTTTTAGGTTTTAACATATATATTATATAGATCATCTACACAGGATAATTTATATATCCATGAACACCCCATAAGACCACAGGCCTAGCAAGTCTGAAGTAGCCTTTATCACATATCGTGTATTTCTCCTATTGCTATAAAGCCAACCTAACTCACAAAAAACCTAACTCAAATATACCCAGAAGGGAATTTTATTTCTCATAAACAAGTAGGTACAAAAGTATTTGCAAAATCTAATGTGCATTCTAAAGAAGCACATTATGAAATTAATGTCATAGGGGAATGAAACTTAGGGGAAAATAGCCCTTCTCCTCCTTCACACCTTTTACACAATTTATCTAAAGTATTATATTTTATGTGTTATTATATAATCTTAATATTTTAAAGTAAGAACACAACAAAAATACAAAATTTATTCTTAAAGAACCATAATAAACTGGGGAAAGCATCTGCAACTGCCTCCAAAACAATTGCATCTTGCTCTAGCAGATGAAGGAATGACATGATCACATTGAAGCAACCTTTCAGAGGAATATCAAGGCCAACCTGTTGTCAACACATATCTCTTACTAACATCTAGACACTAAACTATCAATATTATTTTGCCACAGTATAGTACAGATTTTTGTCACAATAGAGCACAATTCCTGTAATAGAAGTTTTCTAGAAACAAGATGTATAAAATGTGCTTTACCTTAATCAGAAGTTCCAGAGCTGGTGTTCTACATTTTGCTGCCCTCTCTTTTGTATAAACACTAATACAAGTTTGCTAGATTGGAAAGAAAACAGAAATTATACTAGTGAATAAAAAAGGAAATTAAAAGATAACAGTGCATTTTACTCCCTATTTAAAGTATCTCTTCCTAGCAAGTTTAAGGTTTTTAAAAAGACTAAAACAATAAAATATCTGGTCCTGAAAGGGGCATCATTGTAGCAATGTAGCATTGTACAATGCAACACCGTAGCACTTTCTGACAAGAAATCTTGGCTCAAGCAAAGGAAGCACAATTTCTGGAATAAAAGGAAAAAATAGTAAATTTTCCACCTCTATGCTATTATTTTTCACAATATGTAGCTACTAATTTGAAATTAGAAAGTGTCATGGTAAGTGCAATTTCTATACAAAGCAGATTCATTCAGCAATCTAGACTGAAGGAATCTCATTTTTAAAAACACAGTTTCCACCACTGGCTGTATATACTGAAAAGAAAAAAACAACTTTTCAGGAGAAATTTTAAAAAATCAGTATTTAAAATTAGCCATCACCTATAGATGCATTTAAAATACTACACTTAAAACTACGAATTTACCCTGTTTAAATAAAACATATACCTAGTATTTTCTGCATGAATAACTAGTTTTTTTAAGATTGATATGTAAACTTAATTTTATAGTTGAAGAAGATTTTGCTCTTCTCTGCTGTATTAGTTATACCTTATACTAATCAGTTATTTCAGTTCTAACAAAAACACTGCAGTTGGGTAAGGAAGATTGGGTAAAGGATTGTTATGTTACCCACAAGAATTGTTTCAATCATTTGGTGAAGTTTAGAAAATAACTGTCCTTTACCCACCTTAATATTACAGGCATAAGGATGAACATTGTCACCAACTTTTTCCATAAAGACACAAAGAAATTTCAGTGCTTCTTCTCTGCAGTCTCGGAACTGAGAAGTTAAAAAATGAAATAATTTAGTTTTAACGTGTGCAATGGAACGTGCTGTTCCTATAGCACTGTCTCAACATTTCTTTAAAAATTACTGTTTACCAACTTACCTCCTCAATGCCGAGGGATCTGTAGATAAAGACAAGCAAGCCATGCTCTTGGGAAAACACCAGAGACAGGTGCAGTGCTGTGGGGAAGCAAATAAACCATCAGGAGAGTGGTTTCCTTTCTGGATGCTGCCCAGCACATCCTTCCCCTTGTGCAGAGGAACACCCGAACAGAAGAACACTGGATGGGACTGATGCTTGTCCATAGAAAAAAAACAGAAGTTAAATCCCGGTGCTTCTGGCCTCCCTGGGGACCCGAGCCCTGTGCCTCTGCCCCCCGGCTGGGGCTACCAGGGCTGCTCAGGACGGAGGGAACGCCAACCTGGCGAAGAGGGGGCGGGCAGCGGAGTGTTTTTACCACCAAACGAAATGGTTATTTGAGGCAACAGATCCTCCCTACCCCAAAATCAACCTTTTCTATTAGGCCATCCCCCCCCCCAAAAGCCCCAAGGATCGTGTTAAGAACAGAGAGCGGGCAAAGCCGCCCCGCAGGACCAGCCACCTGCTGCTGCCTGTGCCCCCCACCATTAACCATCCTTCCCCACGCCAAGCAGCTGATGTTTTACAGACACTCGCCCAGAGCACCTGAGGCCTCACAGCCCCCCCAAGTCCCCGCCACCGCCACCACCCCTCCCCGCGGCCGGGCCGGGATGGGTTGGGTTGGGCCCGAGGCGCACCCTGCGCGGTGCCGGTCGGGGTGGTGAGGCAGGTCTCCCCCAGGCTGCGGAGCAGGCTGTAGCCCTGCAGGGCTGCGCTGGCGGCATCGCCGTGCTGCAGGCAGCCGTGGAGCTGGAGCAGGCACTGCTGGACACCAGCCATGCCGACCCAAACCCACAGCGCCGGCAGCGGGGAAAAGACCGGGGGGGAGCGGTGCGGAAGCGGCGGGAAGGACCCGCCCCCGGCCGGATCCAAAACAGCCACAGGGGTCGGGGAAGCGACACGGTCAGACACGTCGTGGTGTCAGGGCTGGTGCACTCGGAGGCAGGAAAAACGCTGGTAGACCGAGACGAGACGCAGCATCACACACATTCACCTTGGTTGGAAAAGACCTTCAGCATCATCGAGTCCAACCCTTAATACTGATAGGTCCTTAACTAAGCCATATCCCTAAGTACTGTGTCTATACGGCTCCATATGGCTCCAGGGGCGGTGATTCCATCGCTGCCCCGAGCAGTTCCAGTAACTGATAACTCTGTCGGTGAAGTTCTTCCTAATATCCAACCCAAACCTCTCTGGCGCGGCAACTTGAGGCCGTTATCTCTTGTCACTTGTAACTTCATTGAACAGACCGATTCCCAGCTCTTTACAACCCCCTTTAAGGAGACCATTCCGAGCGAAAGAAGGTTTGGGGGCACGTTTACGCCTCTGTCCGCAGGGCGGGCTCAACACTGGGGTACAGCAGTACCTTCCCCTCTCCCCGCGCAGAATGGGCTGTTCCGGCCTCCCCCACGCCTCCCTGCCCGACCGCAGCACAGTTTTGCCGCGAAATTCGGTCCTATGCGGACGGTTCCACTCTGGGCTGGGGGGGGGAGGGGAGGCGACGCGGCACTACTGAGGACAGCCTCCGACCCGTAGCACAAGGAGTACCCTGCAGCCCACTTCTGCCGCAGATCAAACAGTGCGTAATCCTCACCTCACGGTAGAGAGAGGTGAGGGGGAAAACTCCTTCCTCTTGTCCTCCTTTCCCCGTCCCCCCTTTGTGCCTGCGTTGGACGCTCCCCTTGCCGTCGCGCGCAGCCATTGGCCAGAAAGTCCGCGAGAGCGCGCGCAGGCGAGTGCCTTGGCGCGGAATTTCCCGGTGCTGAGACCCTCGCTCCTCCTCACCTCTGCCAGCGACCCCACGCTCGGCCTGACCGGGCAGAGGACAAGAAGACCACCACCACCACCCCCCCTGGTGGAGTGCCCGCAGCCTGCGTTCCTCTCGCCTCCCTCTCCCAGCCTGTAGGACCTCCGCGGGAGCTGGAGCACAAACATGTCCTCGCCCGCCTCCACCCCCAGCCGCCGCGGCGGCAAGCGCGGCCGGGGCAGCAACCCCCCGACTCGTGAGTGTGGGGAAGGGGCTGGGTCGGGAGGGGGGCGGCTGAGGCTGTAGCTGTAGCCAGGGCCAGCGGCTCCCCGGATGGGAGCAGACGAGTGCCGGCTGCATGGGGGGCTCTGCTAGCTGCCGGGCTGCCTCTCTGCCCCCGGGGGTTTGCTCCCACCCGCTGCGCCGTGGGCCTCCTCCTGCGGTGGTGGTTTAAGCGCTGTTTGCTTGTGTCTTGCAGCACAAGATGCTCGCTCTCCTCCTTCGCAGAAGCGGAGGACCGACGAGTCCACCTCTACCGGAGAGCTGCAGCCCATGCCCACCTCTCCGCCCGCCGACGCGCAGAGCCCCGGGGCCGCCGACGTGCTCTTCTCCAGCCCCCCGCAGTTCCGCCACACCGGTAGGCCGGGTCCGGGCAGACCCCGGTGCGGTAATGCCCCGCCGGGGGGGCTGCCGGCACCGCTGTAGGGCGAGCATTCAGTGGAATGGGTCCGGCTGAAAAATGCTCTAGGGAAAAAAGAGTTTGCTCTCAAGAAGAAGAGTTGTCTCGGGCTCTCATTTGTGCTTATGATATCCAGCAGAACAGGAATGGAGTAGGTGTCAGGGCTGCAGATCTGTTGCTGGTTCAACTTCCTGTGACAATATGTATCAGGGATTATAGAATCACCGAATACTTTGTGTTGGAAAGGAGCTTAAAGATTACCTAGTTCCATCCTCTCTGTCATGGGCAGGGGCACCTTCCACTAGACCAGGTTGCTCAAAGCCCCTTCCAGCCTGGCCTCAAACACTTCCGGGGATGAGGCCTGCACAGCTTCTCTACACGACCTGTTCCAGTGTTTCACCACCCTCACAGGAGAGAATGTTATCCTAATACACAATTTAAATCTCCCTTCTTCCCATTTGAAACTGTTCCCCCTTGTCTTATCACTACACTCCCTTACAAATGTCCCTCCCCACATTTCCTGTAGGGCCCTTTTAGCTACTAGAAGGCCACCATAAGGTGTCCCAGGAGCCTGCTCCAGTCTGAACAACTCCAGTTATACCTTAGGCTTTTATGTATTTCTAGAGAGAATAAGGTAGAATAAGATAAAATAATAAAATTACTATTTAATAATAACAAAGAAAAAATACTAGTAAAGAATTAGTTTGCTATAAGCAGCTGTTACTGCTGTCAATTAATAGCTTTGGTTTTAATTGCAGTACCTGGTAATTATCATGTCACTTGTTTTACTGCCCAAAAAATACTGAAAAATGCTACATTTTGCCTTTACATACATAAACACCAATGTAGTTTTAAAATATGTCACTGCTTAAAGTTTTGTAGCAAAGCTGTACTAGCACTTGGGAGTATTCATAAGGGATGTTAATACCAAGAGAAGTTGTAAGTTGATCCTTACAACATCTTTATTGCTCTATTTTAACAAAATGCTGGAATTGAGCGATGATACTGACATTATGGTGCTAGAGTTAGAAGAACAATGAGACAAATGCAGAGACTGAATTTTAGTCTCTTCTAAATATAAAATGTCTTGATAATCAAACTTTTTTTTTTTTTTAATTTTATTTTTTATAGCTATTCCTCTTGACTTTGATATCAGTTCACCTCTGACTTATGGCACACCCAGCTCCAGAGTAGAGGGCACTCCACGAAGTGGTGTACGAGGAACTCCAGTTAGGCAAAGGCCAGATCTGGGGTCTGTCCGTAAAGCCAGACAAGTTGATTTACACTCAGATGGGGTAGGTAGATATTCTCAGATCTTGTACCTGACAACTTCTTTTTAAACAAGTATACACACATCTGCATATGCTTAATCTGTTTCCACACAGCCAGCTGAGGATCCTGTTGCTACTGAACAATCTCTTGGACAAAAGCTTGTTATTTGGGGAACAGATGTTAATGTAGCCTCATGCAAGGAAAAATTCCAGGTAGGTTAATGACTTAATTTTTCCTCCTTTAAACAAAAAGCTATTAGAATCTGATACAAAATAGATGTTTGCACTACTAAGTTTCATCTTTCCCCTTCTGTCTTTGTGTTACCTCTGACATTCAGAGGTTTCTTCAGCGTTTCATTGATCCAGTAGCAAAAGATGATGAAGATGTTGGCTTGGATCTGAATGAGCCACGCTATATGCAACGTCTTGAAGAGGTATTTGCAACACAGTGAAATCTAAGTTTTCTCTTTCGTTCTTGTGTGCCATTGAGCTAAAGATTTTTTTTTTTCCAAATACCTTGCAGATTAATATGGTTGGGGAACCTTTCCTGAATGTAAATTGTGAACATCTAAGATCGTTTGATGAAAATCTTTACAGGCAACTGATCTGCTATCCTCAGGTGAAGTAGTGTGCTTGTCTGGCTTTCAAATGGCCCTTTTTTATTTCTGGCTTTTGGTGTGTTTGTTTACATGTAATGTGTACTTTGTATGTTCAGTGTAATTTTTGTGGCCTCTTTATTTTACTTAGTATAAAATATCTAATTTTGTAGTAGTTGCATGTGCATAGTACACCATGCATGGGTGTACCTCATGCATGCCAAATTACCTGGTAAACTGCAGTGTCCAGAGTCTTGTATGGTTTTTTTGTGCAATACTCAAATGAGTAAGTCTGATCTAAACAGTAAGTTTTCTGTCATGTAGGAAAATGTTCAACTGGCATAACCTTTAGTCACTGATGGTTGATCAGCAGCACAAAAGTGCTTCATACAAAATATTTAATTTTTATTGACTTTTCTGAACTTGAAAGCGTAATTGTTTTTAATGTTTTTATACAGGAAGTTATCCCAACATTTGACATGGCTGCCAATGAAATCTTTTTTGAGCGTTACCCTGATTCAATATTAGAACATCAAATTCAAGTGAGGCCATATAATGCACTGAAGACTAGGAATATGAGAAGTCTAAACCCTGAAGGTAAACTTTGGATTCCCATGTAAGAAAAGAATCTTAAGGATTCCTATAAATCTATTGAATTTAACATAGAATTACATGATGACTATAGAGAACTGTACTTGTCCATTCAGTCCAGTGTTTTTCATTTATATAAGTCTATTTCAGAAGCAAGCTCTTTAGAGCTGAAATGTAGAATGATCTATCCATAAAGGAAATCTTTCCCGGTATCATCTACTCATGTTCTTAGTTCTGCAAATGCAAAGGATTCTTTCTTTAGTATAAATAAACTTGTGAGTTACAATGTTTGCACTACACATTTATGCTTATTTTTGCTTCATCTTAGACAAAATGCTAGTACCCTACCAAATGTCTACCTCCCACCTAAAAACTGAAGGTGACATGAAATTGTGAAGATGACTTGAAGTTCTAAGAGTATGAAGTCATGACATGAGTCTCTCTGTTTTACAGATATTGATCAACTTATCACCATCAGTGGTATGGTCATCAGAGGCTCTCAGTTGATTCCTGAGATGCAGGAAGCATTCTTTAGGTGCCAGGTTTGCGCTTTCACCACCAGAGTAGAAATCGATCGTGGCAGGATTGCTGAACCATCAGTATGCAAGAACTGTAACACAACACACAGCATGGCACTGATCCACAACAGATCCATGTTCTCTGACAAACAGATGGTATGTTGGCTTAGGTAGTGGCTGAAAATGAAGCAGTTTCTAGTTTTAGCTCCTCCCGTGCCCCTAATGCCAATAGCATCAACTTTTGTATCTTGCAACTGAGTATTTTGAAAAGGAAAATGTGTACTGGAACATGAAAATGGTTGAAACAGTGAAAGGATAAGTCTACTCTTGAGAAGAAATGCATTAAAAGGATGAAGTGTGTTCATGTCTTAATGTTTGCATACGGAAGTCTCTTTATGTATCATATGTTCACTTTGGTCTGGACTAAATGAGTCTTGTATTTAATAGCACTTAGCCATACCGGTAGCAACCAGAAGAATTCACCTTTTCATCAGATCTGTTTATTAGTAGTCAATTTTGCTGTTTAGGTGGCGGGGATATTCTTAGGCCACTTCCCTGATTTAAAATGATGCTGAAGATTATCCTGATGTAAGGTTGTGGTGTATGTTCTGTGGAAGAGCTCTCTTTTCTTGAAACTAATACTGAAATTTTTTTGGCTAGGTCAAACTGCAGGAGTCCCCTGAAGATATGCCAGCTGGCCAGACCCCACATACAGTTGCACTGTTTGCTCATAATGACCTTGTTGATAAAGTTCAGCCAGGTGATAGAGTTAATGTCACAGGTAAAACTTGCTTTGAGTATTTGCAACTTTATTTTTCACTGTTTTACTACGTATAAAGGGATCTGATGGGATTCAGCTGCAGTGGCTGAGGGAGCTGGCCACTCTCTTTCCAAAGCCATGGAGTTATCCTTGAAGAGTCATGGTCACTAGCTAAGATACTGGAAGAAAAACAATGCCACTCCTAGGTCCAGGAGGAGACTAGGGAAACTACAGGCCAATCAACCTCATCTTGACCCCTAGAAAGGTGGTAGAGCCAGTAAATGTGGAAACTTATTTCTAACCATATGAAGGACAAGAAGGTGGTGAGGAGTAGTCAGCATGGATTTATAGCAGGTAACAGCCTTCTGCAGTTAAGTGACTGGAGCAGTGGTGACTTTAGCAAGGCTTTCATCACTATCTCCTATCACATCCTTGGAGACAAACTGATGGTGTAGGGGTTAGGTTAAGTGGACAGTGTTATGGATGTAACTGCTGGGTTCAAAGCATTTAGATCACTGAGTGGCACAATGTCCAGCTGGAGGCTGGTCACCATGGGTCTATCCTTGGAGACAACAGTAGGGCCAAACACTGCTGGACAGCTTCATTGGTGACCTGGATGATGGGACAACATGCACCTAGTGGTGTCCAGTGGCAGGGACTGGGCACAAACTGAAATACAGGAAATTCCAGTTAAATGTCAGAACTTTTTAACTTTTTTTTGTGATTAAGCCTGGGCACTGGTACCTGGAGAGGCTGTGTGGAATCTGTGTGCTTAAGAGACATTGAAAACCTGACTGGACACAACCTTTAGCTACTTGCTCTTGTTTACTCCTGTTTGGACCTGTGACTGGACTAGGTTCCTTCCAACTTTGATAGTTTGGTCATTCTGAGAAAGTGGGTGAAGAAGAGACAGTGTCTTAAATAGTGTCTGCTGTCAAGAGAGTGGTAACAGAGTGATAATGGTAACAGTGTGATACTGTAACCACATTTTTATAAACCACTTTGCTTTAAAACAAGTGCTTTCCTGCTAGAGATGCATTAGAAATCGATTCTTAAACTTTTTAATTAAAAAGGAGGGAAATGCTGACTTCAGACATCAGAGTAGGACATTTAAAAGCATCAGGCTGTAATTTTCTCCAGAAAATCTTAAGCATTTGTCTTGTTGGGAAGACTTGGGATAGGAATGTTAAAAAAATGTACGTGCAAAAAATGGGATCTAGATGACTTAGATAAGTTCCACTGACTTCTGCATGATTTAATTGTAGCAGTAAATAATCTGACTAAGGTATTTAGGCTTTTTAAAAAACATTTACTTTGCAAAGGAACATGTAAGATTTTCAGGTTTTGGAATTGTCATGTTTCTTCCTACCTAATGCTGTGATTAAAAATTGTACTTAGGTATCTACAGGGCGGTCCCAATTCGAATTAATCCAAGGGTCAGCAGTGTAAAATCTGTGTACAAGACCCACATTGATGTCATACACTATCGGAAGACGGATGCAAAACGCCTGCACGGTGTTGATGAGGAAACAGAGCAAAAAATATTTACAGAGGAACGTGTGGAAATGCTAAAACAGCTTTCTAAAAAAGCAGACATATATGAAAGACTTTCTTCAGCATTGGCCCCAAGTATCTATGAGCACGAGGATATCAAAAAGGTGAAAAATTCTGTATTGCTCTTGTAAGATGTGTTTATATGCAGGTACATGTTTGATTATTGTCTGCTATAAAAGTCATTTGAGGTTTCAATATTCAGAAAACTGTCTTGAGCAGTCTTGAAATGCCATGGTCTTTTCAGAATGTGCCTTTTTTTTAATAATGCTGCAAGCATACACTTTCTTTTGGAAGTATAAAAGAGGAAGTGTTGGTAAATACCCATGAAATAATGGGCCTTAAACTTCATCTTGTTGTGAACATAGTAAAGCGGTTTCCTTGAAAATAAAATATTTTGAACAGTCTTGACTAAAAAGCTGACAACCATGGCAACATGGCACTTTGTTAATGATACAAAAGAGGTGATAGTACTTTGTTCCTAGATTAATCATGGCCTTAGGGAAACCAATAGACTCCTCTGGTTTTCCTTTTTCAGCAGAATTTGTTACCAAAATTTTGATTAGATAAGTTTGGAATACATTTGTAACAAACATGATTTGAAACTTTTAATTAAAGCTGACTTTGTAGGACCCAGAAGTTTAACCATATGTTTGTAGTTCACTGGAATTGAGGATGACTATAAGGAATGAACCCCTTTTAAAGGCAGTTTCAGTTTCAGGTGTTTTCTTCCATATCTAAATTTGAGCAGGTTTCTGTTCAACGTTTGTTTTTGTTCTGTTAACTAAACAAGGTGATGCTTTGATTTTTAAAGAGAATGTTTTTGTAGGGTATTCTGCTTCAGCTTTTTGGGGGATCAAGAAAGGATTTTACTCACACAGGAAGAGGCAATTTTCGTGCAGAGATCAACATTCTTCTCTGTGGTGATCCCGGTACTAGTAAATCTCAGATGCTCCAGTATGTGTATAACCTGGTTCCTCGAGGCCAGTATACCTCTGGCAAAGGCTCAAGTGCTGTTGGTCTTACTGCTTATGTGATGAAGGATCCAGAAACACGGCAACTGGTTCTTCAGACGGGTGCTCTGGTACTTAGTGACAATGGCATTTGCTGCATTGATGAGTTTGATAAAATGAATGAAAGCACAAGATCAGTTCTACATGAAGTAATGGAACAGCAGACTCTCTCCATTGCAAAGGTAAGCATCTGTGCAATTCCAGGTTCTTTCCACTAAGCATGGTATATTCTAGGCTTCTGAAATTGAAAAGGTACTGGAAGAACAAAGGATTATACTTTTCTGTTGTTGCCAGTGGATCAGTCATAGATTATGCAGCAACTCTTTTACAGACGAATGCAGCTTTAATTGCAGATTTTTGTACTTCTAGTTGCTTTTGTCCTTGCTCTACCCTGAAAGGCTTTTGCAATGCGTTTTTTTTTCTACATAATCCATTTATTAAGACTAGTGATCTCATTAAGGTGAGGGGAAAAAAAGCGGTTTTGGTGGCAGGTAGTTTCAGCTGGTTTCAATTTCATCTTGACAGGCTGGAATTATTTGCCAGTTGAATGCTCGTACATCTATCCTAGCAGCAGCTAACCCTATAGAATCACAGTGGAATCCAAAAAAGACTACTATTGAAAACATTCAGCTTCCTCATACACTGTTGTCAAGGTACTGAACTTCTGCTTGCATGTCTCATTTTTATGAGATGTTATACTTCCTCTTGTGAAAATGATTAAATATAGTAGAACAAAGTAATTGTGTTCTTTGTAGCACAGTGGAAAACTTTCATAGCACTTTAAATGCTCTTCTTACAGCTCCTTTGTGAGTAAAGAGCTGCCTTTTAGTATTAACACATTGACTTAGAACTGAAGATGTGAGATCTGTAGGATTTATTTACTTTTACGTTAGGGTTTGGAGGTTTTTTGTTGTTTCATAATCATCTCCTAAAAAAGAATTGTTCTGAAGCTTTCAGAACTTTCAGTATTGATAACTTCAGTAAAAAGTCAGAATGTTTTTCTTAGCATCATAAAATCTGTAGTGTGAAGCACTAATCAGGGAACTTGGGATAGAGGTGGTACAATATGAAGATCTGTGGTGTTCTGTAAAATCCTGTCAGGGAGATAGCAGTGCCCTTAGGGTGATGGCTTACAGCAATAGTTGATGTCTTCTGATAGACAATTAAACAATGTGCTGCATCATTAGGGGAGTTCCTACACTAGCTGGAAATTTGAAGTACACTGCTGATAGTTTTTGTTGTCTTACAATATCTGTTCTATCAGCCTTGAATGTGCAGTCTGCATTTCACAGAATGTATCTCTGTTCAAAGTTTCAAGTCCATAGGATTAAAGCAAATATACTGTGCTGTTCTGTACTTGAGAACTCTAGAAATGTATTTTTTTTTTTCAGTTGAATAGAGCAGTTCCTTCTCAGAGTAGGAATTAATGATGAAGTAACCCCTTACCCATACTTGGAAAGTGAAAACCTATAAAGCAAACTACTTTAAATGGCAAGAAAGTACACGTACTAACTCTGGATTCTTACCTCATTCAGGTTTGACTTGATCTTCTTAATGTTGGATCCACGTGATGAAGCTTACGACAGACGCCTTGCTCGCCATTTGGTTTCACTGTACTACCAAAGTGAAGAAAGGATGGAGGAGGAATTCATGGACATGGCAGTATTGAGGGATTACATTGCATATGCTCGGTGTTATGTAAATCCCAGGTTAAGTGAAGAAGCAAGCCAAGCCCTTATTGAGGTAAAGGAGTTGCTGTTAAGAATTTTCAGTGTCTTTCGAGACTTGTCAAAAATCTTTTTAATATGTACTCTTCCTACATGCATACAACTTTTCTGTAAGATCCTTCAAAAAAAACCTCAAAAAATCACCAGCATTTAAAAGGAAATAAGGATCAGTATGGAAGTAATTTTTGACTGTAATATTTAGCTTCCAAAAGTGTTGGTTTGGTGCCATCACATAAAAAGTATAGCATTCTTCTGAAACAAAAGAAATATTTCATTGCAGACACAAGTACTACTATGTAAGACTAGTCTGACATTTTTGGTGATGCAAAACTTGATTATCATGGCTTAATGGCTTTTATAATGATGCCTTAGTAATGGCTTTATTATCATGGCTTTATAAGGGAAAATAATTATGTGCAATGCAGTTATTCATTGCAGAACAATTGTGAAGGTAAATGAACACAAATACAGTATTTGGAATGGCTTCCTAGAATTGCCCATATTGTGAAATAAGATGGGGGGTGAAGACGACTCTGAAAATAATGAAAATAACAGAATTTCATAGAATCATAGAATGGCTAGGATTGGAAGGAACCTTAAAAACCATTTAGTTCCAACCCCCCTGCATGGCCAGAGACACTTCCCACAGCTTCCCTGGGCAACTCTTGCCAGCGTCTCACCGCCGTCACAGGAAAGAGTTTCTTCCTAATGTCCAACCTAAACCTCCCCTCTTCAAGTTTTAAGCCATTTCCTTGTCCCCTCACAACACCCCCATGTAAAATGCCCTACCCCAGCTTTCTTGTAGGCCTCCTTCAGATGTTGGAAAGCCACTACAAGGTCACCTCGGAGCCTCCTCTTCTCTAGGCTGAACAACCCCAACTTCCTCAGCCTATCCCCATAGGGCGGGTGCTCCAGCCTTCTGATCATTTTAGCAGCTCTCCTCTGGACATCTACTGAGATATATAATGATTCTCTCCTTTTCAGGCATACGTGGACATGAGGAAGATTGGTAGTGGCAGGGGAATGGTTTCTGCATACCCTCGACAGCTTGAGTCTCTGATCCGACTGGCGGAGGCCCACGCGAAAGTGCGCTTTTCTGAGAGAGTTGAAACCATTGACGTAGAGGAAGCAAAACGCCTTCATCGGGAAGCACTGAAACAATCTGCTACTGATCCCAGGACTGGAATTGTGGACATATCCATTCTTACTACAGGTTTGCACTTCCCGAGTGTTGAAGTGGGGATGTTATTGGGCTTTCGTAATTTTTCAATGTAACTTAGATTGTCATCCTTAGATGATTTCTAAAAGGTGTTTTCTTTTATAAGGAATGAGTGCAACAGCTCGCAAGCGGAAGGAGGAGTTGGCTCAAGCTTTAAGGAAGCTTATCCAGTCAAAGGGTAAAGCACCAGCTTTGAAGTACCAGCAGCTTTTTGATGATCTCCGAGCACAGTCTGATACAGTAAGTTTCTGTTTTACATTTCTGTTCATTTTTAAAAGCATGGTGTTTTTCCAAATTAACAATCTTGTTGTCAGATCACAGTACAGAGACAAAGGGAGACGTGAACTTGTTCAGCTGATGTGACCAGAAACCAAATTCTAATATATACAAATTAATTAAATTTTTGCTTTAGCTTAGTTTTTTTCTGGCTTCTGAACACAAGCCAAATTCAGCCTGAGGGTCCTAGGCCAGATTTCAAGTTGCAAAAAGAACAAAATATACCTTAAAAAAAAACTTGGTAAAATCAGTAGGAAGTTAGGCTTTCTTACACTCTGCAGCACTCTCCCCCCCTTCCTGTGTTTACTTGATTTACTTCTCTTTAAGGCTATTACAAAGGAAATGTTTGAAGAAGCTCTTCGTGCCTTGGCTGATGATGACTTCTTGACTGTGACTGGGAAGACTGTTAGACTGCTGTGAGTTAGGCTTTCCTTGTGAGCTGACTGTCACAGCTTTTACTTTGCCTTAAGATAAGTGTCAGTCTGCAAGATCTATGAGATTTGGGACTCTTATTTGCTCTGACAAGCATAGTCTCTCCTTGCAAGCCAGCTGTCATGGCTTTACTTTGCCTTCCAGTAGTGCCAGTCTGCAGGATTTTTAAGGTTTAGGGCTATCATTTACTGTGATGAGAAGTGACAATTAAGTGGCACTTCTGTCAGCACAAGATATTACTGAGGACATAAAAAATCCTCATCTGAATAAAAATATTTACATTTTAGCTAAATGTATGTCAAGTGCTCGACTAGTATGTCAAGTGCTAGGTGTTTTTGAGATTTTGTAGAACATGCTAACAGTCTAACAGTGTTGGATGTATTCCCAATTGAATTGTAAAAATTCATCTTAAATCACTTCCTAGTAAATGCAATTTGATTATTAGTACTGCTATAATTTGAAATAAAGCTACTGAATTTAAAATGGCTCTTTGGTATGCATTTCAAGTGAAAATGAGCAGGGCAACTGCAGGAATGTGAGGGATGAAGAGGAAAGACTTCATCCTGCTGTCTTGCTGTAGCAGGAGTATGAATCATCTGCACCAAACTGCTTGCAGAAGTGATGGCTTATTTACTGTCAGATTTACAGCTACCCTTGTGAAGTGTGAGCGTTTTATGAAGGCAGTAAGGGCTAGCTCAACCAAGTCCTGTCATGCATCTGGAAGAATACTGAAATTTAATTTTTCAAAAGAAGAAGGTCTCAGTTCTTCTGTATACTGAAGATATTTTCCACTCATTGTGCACCAAACTCACAGACTAGATTTAAAGTTACTATTTTACAGTAAGATATGACTAAAAATACATCAATTCTTGTAAGGAATACAGAGCTCAAAGGAGTGATAAAGAACAGATATTTATCATTAAGGAGAAGACAGTTCCTTTTAGTTGACTGAATGAAAATGACCAAAGTACAATGTACTAATCATCACAGTTTTATCTTTATTTTAAAATTACCTAGGTTGTTCAGATCTATATGTGATACATTACAAGGCACATTTCTTTTAAAACAAGATTTATGTTGTACTTAACAATGGGTAATCACACTTCGGTGCCTACTTGTTAATGGTCATCTTATGTAAAAATTTGGATATTAAAACCAAGTAAAACGCATTTATTTTTTGTCTAATTATATAAATACCTTTATCATGGGGATGCTGAGTGACTGTGCTGACAACATTAGGTGTACGGATTGCGTATTTCAAAGAAAACAAAACTTTCTCATTCTTCAGAGTTGTATTAAATATTTTGAAGTGCTACTGTCACCTCAACTGAGATGGCAGACTGATGGCTGTCCTTAGGCTCACCTGTAGTGAGCCTGGTTTTATCCCCTTCCCACTTCAACACTTCAACCCTAGTTTAAAGCCCTGTCAATGAGCTCTGACAACTCATGTGAGGATCATTTTTCCTCTTTGAGACAGATGTACTCCATCTCTTGCCAGCAGACCCAGTGCTGTATAAACTCCCCTGTAATCAAAGAACCCAAAATTCCAATGGTGGCACCATTCTCTGAGCCACGCATTAATCGGGTGTGATTTCCTTCCTCTTTCAGTATTTTTCCCTACCACTTCAGGGATTGATGGAAACACCACCTGCATACCTAATCCTTCAACCAGTTGCTCCAGTGCCTTTAAGTCCTTTTTAACTGCCTTTGGGCTTGTCTCTGCAGCCTCCTCATTGCCAGCCTAGATAACCAACAGAGGGTAATAATCAGAAGGTTGCACCAGATGAGAGAGCTCCCTTTTAGCATCTGTACCCCAAGCCCCTGAGAGGCAGCAGACTTCCCTGTGGGATGGGTCTGGTAAATAAGTGGGGCCCTCTGTTACCCTCAGAAGGGAGTCACCTACTACAATTAGTTTCCTTTTTTTTCTTGTTGAAGAAATCCTAAGGTGTGGGGGTGAGTGATTAGCCCTGTGTGACTCACTGGATGGATCTTCATCTCCACCCTCAGTCTCCTGGCCCTCAAGCTCCAAAGCCCCATACCTGTCGTACAAGGGCAGCTGGGAAAGTCAGGGGTGGTGGGAGAGGCTTTGCTTGCCTCTCCAAGCTGGGACTGGTCTCCATTCCCTCCAATTCCTTAGGTTCCCTCCTTCTGCCTGGTGACAGGAAGTGATCATCCTTCACTTCTCATGGAGCCTCTACCTGTCTGTGCTTCAAGGCATGTTAGGGAGACACTTAGAAAATCTGGCATGGCTCCACCAATCTCTTTCACTCTCCCATTCTCTGATGCTTCTTAACCTTTCTACTGCCTTTCTCAGTTCAGCCACCTCCCTGACCATATCACTCATCACACCGCACACAGCTGGTGTCTCCAGCTCCCTCTGCTCTGAGTGCCATGCTCAGGCCAGGGACCTGCACTGCCGCCTCTCATCCCCCCCAATCCATCACAATTTCAAAGGCACAGCACTCGCCACCGCTGTCTCTCTCCTCATGGCCTCTCCTGATGCATATAAGGAATGTGATACACCTGCTCTATATTGTGCTCTTTGTCCCAGGTACCTGTGAGTTTCTTTCAGAAATGAGTGTGTTGCCCGAGTCTTCCTGAAATGCCATGTTGCTGCAAGACTTCAAAGCCCAAGGCAGCGTTTTGGGCAGTGCCAATGAGCATGGGATAGGCTTACAGCCAACCAGTCCTTGCTTCCACCACTGTAAGCCCATGGTTCTTGTCCTGGCAGGTTTGCAGGCATGTGATATAATCCACCTGCCAGGCCCTCCCTGTATTTCTGTTTCAACTATTGTCCTCTATACCAGCAAGGTTCGAATAGCTTGGCTTCACATTCATGGATAACTTGTGTGAAAGGACATGGATAACCTTGTCCATGGTCAAGTCCACCCCTTGATCACAAGCCTGTCTATTTGCTGCAGCTCTTCCTTGGTGGCCTGAGGTGTCACATGAGGTGGCATGAGCCCACAAAGCTGTAAGTAAGTCATCCTTGTCTTGCCTGTCCGAATCCACCTGAGCCACTGCAATCTTAGCAGCCTGATGCACCTGCTGGTTGCTTTGATGATCTTCACTGGCCCAAGTCTGGGCTACATGAGCATCTATCTACATGACAGACCTTTACAACCAACCAGGATGAAATATCCTACCCTCAATGCAGCAAGAGGACCAGCTCCTTTCCCATGGAGAGGAGCTCTGGAGTCGGTAAGTGTGTGCTGGGCAAAGGGATGATGGCGGGAAGGGCGGGTGAGAGAGTGCGTTTTGGGGTGTCTCGATGCCAGGAAAGCAGCTACCAGGTGCTGGGGGACCCTCAGCCTGTGGGCAAGCTGCTGAGGCGGCATGGGCGGAACCCGTATGCCTGGCACCAGATGGAAAGGGGTCCTAAGAGTCCCTGCGGTCCCTCGACGAAGAGAGGAGGTCCGGGAGCAGTACGTGTGTGGCAGAGAAAAGGATGGCAGCAGAAAGGGCGGATGAGAGGGTGTTTTTAGGGGGCGTTTTGATGTTGGGGAGCAGCTAGTGGGTGCCAGCACCCTGGCAGCACCACCCTCACTAAAAGCTGCTTCGGGGGGTGCGGCGAACAGAGCAGGGCATTTGGCACCAGGAGGGCGGTGGTGCGGGTGCGGTGCTGTGCTGTGGAGTGGTGGTGTCCACCCAGCTGGAAGCTGTAGTGTCCCTAAACTCTGCACCCACCAGGGCTGATGCAGCTTCCAGGGCTGTAGGGAGTGCCCTGCTGTGTTGATAGCGTGTGATGGCTTCAGTGAGCACACCTGTGGGAGGTGCTGCTAAGTAGCTTGGGGAAGAGGTGAGTAGGCTAAGAACCATGGAGGAGTGTGAGACAGACTGCTTTTGCAATGACTTAGCTCCTCGGAAACAGCCCATATGAAAAAGGTGTGGATGGAACAAAGATGTTGCAGTGCTTAAGTCCTCTTGGGATGCCATTACAGATTCTGCTTTTAAGGAAATTTTCTTGCTCCAATTTTGAGCATGACTAGATAAATTAAAATACCCAACTTTGGTGTAGTCTCATGTAGTCTATACTAAAATAAAATGTCCAGAAATGTATGACTGGTGAATCTTCCTCATTCTAGGCAGGGTAGATGCTGTCAGCTGTTGCATGTCAGTAGCTGCTATTATTTTCACATTTGAGCCTAGCATAGAAGTTTTGTGATTCACTTTGGTACAGACAGCTCTAGGCTGATCTCAGCTGCTTGCTATAGAAGTTTTAAGATGAAATAGGTACTCCTGTATGCTGTATCACTGCTTCTAAGAGGAGGGAAGCAAATTTCCCCTGTGTGAAAAGGGCACACCTTTAAATATTTTTTTCTTGCTACTTTATTTTAGACGATCTAGATACGGTATAACTGTAGTTGAATTTTCAGTAATTTGCTTTTTACTACAATGAAAGAACTTAGTCTATCCTAAAGCTAAAAATACAGTCCAAGTTAGAAGCATGTGGTTAGGACACACCCTCATATTTTTTGGTAAACAAGTAGCTATCACCTCATTTTGGCATTTATGGACTGAAAGGATGTAGTTCATGTTGTGCTTTCTGTAGAGGAAGTCTAGGTTCCCTTACCCAAGGTTTAAAAGTGAGATACAGGTAAGCTGTGATCCAGGAACTTGACACAATCCTTTAAAAGTAGTCTGTAAGACAAAATTCCAAACTCCCTTATATAGCAGAATCATAGATTCTCTAGTGGCACTTGTCTTACAGAACCTTATTTTCCTATTTGCATTGTTACTAGTTATGTAGTTTGCTTACAAAACTACCATCTCATGTCTTTATTTCACAGTTACTATCTGCCTGTTACGTGCGACTGACAAAGTTCTAAGCTTTTGTTCTTGAAAGCATCACTTGTGTGATTTTTCCATTTTACATGTCTCTGTCATTAAGGCACACAAAGTTCACAGATCTTTCTCTCCCGTTTTTCCACTCTCACAGCTATAACAAGATTACCCTTTCTAACTACTTGGTACCTCTTCTTGTCATGGTTTCTCAAATATGTTTTTGAGTTTCAGAAAATTGATGTTTTTTAAAAATTTAAGCAATAAACTCAAATAGTGATGCATCTACTTATACCAGCAACATTCCTCAAAGTAAAATTGCCTATTAGTATGGAAACTATTACTATAAAACAGGAACTGGGCTATTCGTCTACTTGAAAATCCTATATATATATATTGAATTTCTAAGTCATAAAATCAAGTGTTCTAGGAAAAGGAAGAAAATGTTGTGTGTAAAACAGATTTTGATTTAAGATAATCAATTCACCATCATCTAGTTCTTTTGCTGGGTTTGGTTTTGGTTTTGTTTTGCTTTGCTTTGGTATTTTTGGGGGGGGTTGTTTGTTTGTTTTTAAATTAGAAGGCTTATTTGCAATTACTTTTAGTGCTTAGATGCTTACTTGCAGAATAATTCCACTAGGTGGCTCTTAAAACCTCTATGTAGTAACTGGTAAGAGATTTTTTTCCAGTCTGCAGTGTTACTTTTTGGGTTGTTTTGTGGTGTTTTGGTTTGGTTTGGTTTTTGTTAGTAAATAAGCAAGGACTACAAGTGCCACTGTAATTAGGCAGATAGAATGAAAATGCTTGCAAACAGTCTTGGTTTAAAAAAAAATCTGATGAAAAGATCTCAACCGTCTACATGCTAATTTGAAGTGTACACAAAGCAAAAGGAACATGAGTAATTTACTTAAACGGAGTATATTTTCCTTACTCTATGTAGTAGTCTCAAACTAGATCATAATTTACCACTACATTTACATGATGCTGTTAGTAGTTATAATTAAGCTCATTTAAAGACTGCAATATGCGACCAGGGGAAAGCACTTCTGGCAGAAACTTGAAATTCTTACCAGAAAAAACATGGATGAAAGGCACCAGTCATCCATACATTCTACAAAAGGCATAAAAATATTTGTAATAAGGTACTTTGAGAGACCATAGTTGATGTGGTCTGAAGTCTTGTCTAATGCTATAAAAAGAAGGTGCTGGTGAACTAAAATAGAATGCTACTTTTCTGTTTCCCCAGCACAGAATGTGATCAGCAGTTGCCCTGGGTGGGGAACCAATGCCAGATAGTCCAAAATGTGTCATTTGCTACCACTCCCTGGTTTTAAAGCTGGTACTTCATTCCTCAGCAAGCACAGATTTGGTTGGAGTGTGGCTCTTTCCAAGCCCTCCCCTATTCTGTTAAGTGCTTCATTAGGAGCAGATATAAACTCCTAGTTGAGAAACATCTTCCTTCCAGACAGCCCCATCAAATTTCAGTCTTTTTTACTGTCATCCTGCCATCAAATTTCAGCCATTTTATCTTCCTAGAAGGCCCAGTCATCTCAGTAAAACAAGTTAAGTGCACAGAAGACTGCATGTCAAATAGTAGCTGGTCAGGCAAGTAATTCTGTCCCACATTTGCACTCTGTTTATCTATTTTCCTAATTAGAGTGGCTATGTAATGCTGTCTGGATAGAGAAATATGGAGTTAAAATAAGCATTTTGCATTTTTTTTCTGTATTTTGTATTCCTTATTATATATTCTGTATTGCTTATCAGGAAACTGCTGTAATGTCTGCATAATTTGTTTTGAAGATTTTTGCTACTATTACTACTTCTACTACTATTATTTTTTTTGCTTTTGCTACTTTATCTGCAGGGTAAATTGTTTCTTTTTATAAATGTGATTAAAACCCCACATTTTTATGCAGTTTTATGTTCAAACTATTTCTTAACTGTTATCATAAAAACTGTTTCTTCTAGTAATCAAGGGCTCCCCTAGCTCTGAAGCAAGAGTGAAAAACTTTTCCTAGCCTTGCTTATTGAAAACAACTAGGAATAATGATATCTTTACTCTTAAAAACACAAATAACTAGATGTGGAAAGCTACTAAACTTTCATATGTGGAAGATGGATTAGAGAATGTCTCTGATGACCTTTAAAAGAAATGTTAGGAAGTAGAGGAGGTTTTTACCCTTCCTTAATTTTAAAGAGATTAACTTCATTAGAGACCTGGTGTAAGTTTTTCCATGGCTTGTGAGCTGTAACCTGTATGATTCTTAACTATACTAAAAAGCTTAAAGCATTCATCATCAGTAAAACTGAATATCTCAGACAACAGATAAAACAAAATAAAATAAAATAAAGCTGATAAATATTCCTTCAAAATATTTTTTTATTGTCATATTCTTCTATACAGCCCAGTGCTGTAGTACTGAAGTGTACTCAACAGACTCTTCGGAGTTTGGCATTTCTCACCCAATGAAGAAATATTTTGCACAAGCTTTTTGAACTGGCAGCCAGGGACAATTTCCCTCCTGGTTCTAGTCCTTGGTCAGGAGCACTTTCTGGTTGCCTATTTTTTCCATCAGCATCCGCTCCAGACCTAAACCAGGAGAATGCAAATACTATAATTGTAACCAAGAATATAATTGCACATCACCAGATCTGCAATTTAAAGCCAGAAAGAACTGAGCCTGCCTGTGTATATGGGTGTATAATGTCCATTGAATGAGCTGAGCTTCCAACCCACAACAATATGCAGTAAGGCTAGGATGGCTCACTGCATCCCTATTTATGGCCTTATTTCAGTAAGCAAAACAGCCCTGGGTGCATGGGGAGTCTCCACTCCACTCATACACACACCATAAAGTTTAATCTTTTAGCGTATATTACATACCTTAATACATATTCATATCTATTCTAATACATATTCATGACTATTCTAGGAATAGGCCGGATTATGTTTATTAGTTCTTGGAAGAGGAGGGCCTTCAAAGGCGCATGCCCACTTTATCTCTGAGGGTCTTTTTGACCCCCATCTGGTGGTCGTTGGATGAAGTCAGTAGTCTGCCTCAGTTTGCCCTCTTGGTACCCTTCAGTTTCGCACATGCGCTCCTTTGCTCTTTCCTGTGCAACGCTCTGCAGCCAGCAGTAAAACCACCTTAAACTGAAATGCAATGTGGTGAGCAGCAAAATCAGCTTAGATTAGCACAACAGAATATACACTGTAGCCCTTTCAAGGTACAGAAACTGTGGATGTCGTGCTTCTTGTTCCCCTAAGCCTTGTAGTTACACAAAGAACGGTTATATTTCATTCTAACGAATTCATATGTGTGTATATTCCACAATGTTGAAGACAGATACATTATTAGTACTCTCAAAGCTGGCTTAGCAAACACTTTGCAATTATTTAACATGAATTCACAAACACACTTACGTTACAACAGACGACTTTCAACAAGACAAGAGGGCATGGTCTTAAGTTGTGCCAGGGGAAGTTTAGGTTGGGTATTAGAAAGAATTTCTTTACTGAGAGAGTGATCAGACATTGGAATGGGCTGCCCCGGGAAGTAGTGGATTCTCCATCCCTGGAGATATTTAAAAAGAGACTGGATGTGGCACTTAGTGCAAGGGTCTAGCAACCGGAACGGTGGATCAGGGGTTGGACTCTATGATCTCTGAGGTCCCTTCCAACCCAGCCAATTCTATCATTCTATAATTATACTAAAATAGTTTTCCTTGCTTTGGTTCCGTAGTTCCTAGGAGTACCACTTGCGGGATCACAAAACATCTGGAGAATGCGGGCATCGATCCCGCTACCTCTCGCATGCTAAGCGAGCGCTCTACCATTTGAGCTAATTCCCCGCCCATTGGAATTCCCCGACCCATAGGGCCCTCGGGGCTTCCGAGGGTGACGAAGGTGTCACCTCCGGGGGGCGTTTGGAATTGCAGTTGTGTGTATATCTATATTAGTTTTCTGTCTTACTCTGTTCGCAAACGAAAACGCGTTCGGTTTTGATTCCAAAACATGTGCCAAGTAATAATTTTTTTAATATTTAGGGTTGAAAAGGGTAAAGAAGCAAATCAGAAAAGACACGTTTCACGTTTCACACGTGTCTAAAGAAAAAGAAGCTTATTGCTTGAAGTTCAGCAAACGAAGTACGCTTGCTAAATGAAGCGTATACATCTAAGGAAATTAGACATTATTTTACATTAAAATTCCAGCTCAATACAGAAAAACGTCGGTGTGCATTTCACTGTTTTTGCTGTTTCCCGCAGAAAATAACGCGCTGGAGAATGCGGGCATCGATCCCGCTACCTCTCGCATGCTAAGCGAGCGCTCTACCATTTGAGCTAATTCCCCTCCACCGCTCAGCATGAAATCTCCTTCCTAACACTATCTGCCTCATAACCACAGCTTTTAATCCCCTCGACAGCAATTCCCTTTTTTCGCTGCCTCCGCGCCTTTATGATGAGCGGTAACCCCAGGGCAGCCGCTCAGAACGCCTGCTACCATTTGACCTTCAGCTGTTGTTGGTTTTTTGGTTTTTTTTTTGTCCAAGATGACAAGCTCCTTGTTAGAGGTGATAAGGCACTTCATGATGATTTGCATGACAAACTCATGGCCTGCAGCCTTGGTTTATCCTTCTTGGAAGAGGGCAGCGTCTTCTGTGTTGAGGGAAGTCTTGCCTCAGGCAGTGCAGTCGGGGCAGCGTGAAGATCATACAAAACTTGCACTTGCCCTGATGTCCCCTAACACCACGTAAAAGTTAAACCTGCTTAAATTATCTTATATCAGTTTATATTGGTGTTGCCGAAGAGATGCTTCAAAGTGTTATATGAAAGTATGTGGACACAAAGCCTTCGCACCTGAAATACCCTAGAGAAATGGAATTAAGGAGAACAGGTTATTTTCAGGCCTATAGGCAAGGAAGTTGTCCCCACCAGCTGGAGAAACTACAAAGTTTTACTCCCTGTGTTACTGAAAACTTAGCAGTCACAACAAATTCAAGATCACAGAACAATGGGATGTCAGTTATGTGAAGTACACATTTTCATCACCAAAAATAGTACCATGGCAGAGGTCTTACCTGAGTATAGCATCAATTATTTTCCTGTGAGCTGAATTGTTGAAGCTTTAGGCAACAGTGTGACCTTTTAAGTGGCAGCAGAGTGAGATTTGGGGGTGAAAAATAGGGAGAGGTTCTCCACCATTTTCATACTGACTCAGACTGCACAGGGTAGATAAAAAAAAATGCACATAGAGCTGAACCTTGTGAAATGTGATATGGCAAAGCTCCCAGCTGCAGATATGGAGTGGGGCTGTCCCTGAGACTGAGATGTGTGCCCATGAGAACGACTGAAACCACTTTTGTGTATTCGTTTTCCCCCTCAAGTTTACTCCAGTAAGGGAGATAGTCAGTTAAAATATACTGCAAGAAGCAGTAAGAACAGATTTTTGTTTATTGCTGACTGAGGTAAGGCAGTAGAATATTTAAACTCTAGGAGAATGTTTGTAAGGTTACTGTGGTTTTAGTTCCACATTTTGGGCTGAATCTGGATTGTGGTAAATTTGTGGTACTGCCTTACTTTAGACAAGTTGTAACTAGGTGATGCTTAATTTCACAATTTGCTTCTGACTGGATGCTGTCATCCAGTAAACTAAATCCATTAGAGAAAATCACCAGTGCAAGTATTGCTGCTTTACTACAGGGTTTACTTTACTATCAGAATTTGCTTTTCAGCATTTGAAGAGAAAGCAAATCTTTTATCATATAACTTTCATTGCCTTCGTTGTTTAATACTGTGTCAGTGTAACCACTCTCACTGTAAACTACATTTCTGTTCTTTAAATCCCAAAAGCACCATTAGAGCTCTGCTTACTTGCTTCTTTTTGCAAAGTCAGTTAGTATGACTACACTTATATTTTCATATTTCTGAAATGGTTTTAGTCGCCCTGTATGTTTAAGATGCGCTGCTGTTTTAACTGAATCATTAAAGTCAATACAAAAAGGTAAAAATACCTAGGATACATCTTAGGAAGATATAAATGAATACTTTCTCTCCACAACTATGATAACCACTATGTTTATCAGTTACATACAGCTAATTAGAAGATAAAGTTGGAAAAGACAACAAGAAAATAAAGTATCATTGCCCTTCAATGACTTCTAACACTGTGCTTTCTAGACTCACAAGTCTTTTGGTATCTGCGTTGTAAGAGAAGGAAAAAAAAGTTTTCTCTCCTTTCTGAATAAACACTAAAGGAGGCTTTGCTCAGGAAAGTAAGTACAGTTAAGTCAAAGTAACATAACAGGGAAACGCATCAGTGTGTTTCCCCAATGCCAAGTGAGCGTTCTGACTTTAAATCTAACCGGCTTTCCACATACATACAGTGATCATTCGGTGTTTACTAAGTAAGAACAGCGACTCATTCAAAAGTTTATAAAAAAAAAAAACAAGCAGAACCCCAGCCAGGCTATGATTCACCCAAACTAAAACAGCAGGAAATAGCACGTAAGGTGGGGAATTAGCTCAAATGGTAGAGCGCTCGCTTAGCATGCGAGAGGTAGCGGGATCGATGCCCGCATTCTCCAGTGTTTTGAGTGAAACTGACCGTCTATGGCTAAATTAGCTTTTCTTCCTTAAATCAGTTGTTCGGCCGTATGAAAAAACGGGCGCATACCATTTCACATAGAAAATAGAAAAAAAATAGAAAAAAAAATCTCAATTACTACGCTGGACTTCTGAACTTTCTGAAAGTGTATTTTCATAAAAGCCTCAAAAACTATATTTGTCCTGTTACACAGGAAATAAAATTCACTTCGTTCCCTTACAAGTACATTGAATTGTTTTAGGTTTTAGGAATAGGAAAAAGTTAGTGAAATTTTCTGTACAAAGATGTAGAACTATAAGAGGATGTAAAAGTATGCAGCTGTCTGCATTAGTGACGAGCTTGCCACAGAATTCTCTCTCCAGCTACCCTGCACCTTTTGTACCTAGAATGGCCATGACACGCTTATTCCTAACATGCATTCAAGTGACATTCTGTCTCTCAAAATTTCACTCAATTTCTTCCACAACTCATTATAAGAAAATAATTTGCACTTCAACAGAAATGCTCATCTTTGATCAACGTTAACCAATCATTCATGTTGTGAATGCGCTTCTTAAAACCGAGTTTAATCCTTTCAAAACTCCTACAGAAAAATGCATCTAAATTTAAGATAACCACAAGATACAAAGTAGTAGATGCAGAGAACTAAAAGTATTGCAGCCAAAATTCAAGAGTAGCAGCTGTCCATGAGCTGTTTCATTCTTTAAAACCCATTAAGAGTAATTTTTTTCTTTTGTGTGTGTGCAGGCAGCAACGCTAATTTAAGGCAAAACAAAAGTTAACAAGCCTCTCTTTTCCAAAACAGAAAAAAAATTACACCTGGCAACTGAAAAATTGAAGTACGGGAAAAAAAAACAAAAAAACAAACCAACAAATCTTTCAAGCTAGAAAATGGAGAATGCGGGCATCGATCCCGCTACCTCTCGCATGCTAAGCGAGCGCTCTACCATTTGAGCTAATTCCCCCCGGCACTTTCACTTTTTCTTTACACCGCTTTCGGCTTCGATGTTACTGACTAAACTGTGACACTGCGATTTCATCTGCCTCAAGTACAAGCAAAACTTTCTGCCCCAAATCACACTGATTTTCTACCCCAATATCACGCGGTTGGCTGAGCAGTGAGTGAGAGCCCACTGCTCGAGTCCTAAACCCCTTCCAAAGCCATTGGTAGGCAATACGAGAGCACAGGTTTTTAAGCAAAATGGAGAATCAAAGAATCATAGAATTGGCTGGGTTGGAAGGGACCTCAGAGATCATCAAGTCCAACCCTTGATCCACTACCGCTGCAGTTACCAGACCATGGCACTGAGTGCCACATCCAGTCTCTTTTTAAATATCTCCAGGGATGGAGAATCCACTACTTCCCTGGGCAGCCCATTCCAATGCCTGATCACCCTCTCAGTAAAGAAATTCTTTTTAATGTCCAACCTAAACCTCCCCTGGCACAACTTGAGACCGTGCCCTCTTGTCTTGCTGAGAGTTGCCTGGGAAAAGAGACGAACCCAGTTGTTTCTCTACCAGAGAAACAGGTCTTTCTTAAAGCACACTGGTTTTGACAGCCTGGGTGGGAATTTTCTCTAACATGAAATCTGGGCTCCTTGATATGACAGTACATGTTTTATACAGCTGAGCTGAGCTGCATCTGGATAACAGAAGCCTTGCATTCCCAAGCAACTGTAGATTTATGTTCACACACAAAACAATTATGACTGTCTAGAGAAATCTGGATCTATTTAAAGATTTTATTTTTCTAAAAGATATTCTTCCTATTTGTAATCCCTCAGTGGAAGAGAATCAGCTGAATGACTTTACTCATTTCCACATATTACAATGTAAAAGATGTGACTGAATAAGCAGTTCTTCCAGTTCTTCCTCTTGTGGCAACAGAGCCTGGGCCCAAGTTAAAAGAAGAGGGTGGGGGGAGGAAAGCACCCAGACAAATGGAACAGTGGGGGGAAAAAAAGTATTCGAGCACACTATTTATTTGTGTGCCTCATGAATCTTTAAGGTGTGACTATATAAAAATCAAGAATACATAATTAAACTGTTATAAAAGTCACGGGTATAATGAAGCCAAAATGGGAAAATCTGTTCAGTGGTTTGGTTTCAGCTCTGCAAGATCAGTCAGAAAACACAAAGAAAGTAAGGCATCCAGTGTTTCCAAGTTACATCCTGCAGTCTCCTCCCTTTGAAAGTGGCATCAGGAGGGGGGAAAAAAGGTAACTGTTTATGGTTTCACACAGTCATAAAATGGAATTAAATCTAGCAAAAGAGATCTACTTTTCTAGAACTGGAAAATGCAGATTTGTTACCCCGGGGGTGACTGACACACCACGACAATCATGTAGCAACATTTTTCATGAGTTTCGGCTTCTCACTCCTTTACTCTCTATTTAGTCCTTTAACTTGGAGGACTAAAGCCATATCCAGTGTATTTATATTTGCACTAAATAGCTGCAGATTTGGAGTGCTGGAAAGGATCCTCATTTATGTATGTTCTGAATCACTAGTGAACTAACTATTAATTAGTCAGAAAATAACACTGAAATTGATAAAAAGAACAAATAACTGGCAGTAGTGCAAAGACACACTATTCACTTTGTTAAAACCCTTCAGAAAGGGAACCTTGAGGAATCGTGTTTCTTTTCCCTGTAAAAAGAGAAAGAGGAAGGGACGTTTGAATGAACCTTTCAGAAATCTTGTAATAATCTGGGATTTTATTTTTCAAAGGAAAAACATTTAAAAAATAGGTTTATTAAATAACTCTAGAAACAACTCTCTTGAAGTTTTTTCCTTGCTTTGCCCACCCAAGATCCTTAAGGACACATGAATCACACTGACATAAAAAGATCTCTCAATTCTGTCCTCTGCAAGGACTCCATAATTTCAGAAAGTACAATAAACAAATTCCATTATTTGTAGGAATACATTAATTAAATATATTTAATTAACAATATTTGATTGAATAGTATTTCAGAATAAATTATTTTATTATATTTGTATCCATCAAATTTTAGAAAATTTTGCTGAGCCAAATATTAAAAGAATATATTCTAAGTCATCCTCTGCATACATAGTTCTTCCTGTACCACATATAATTCAAGAAGAATGCCTGTGGAAGTTCTTTGCATTCAAAAACTCAGTACGTGGCAGTAACCACACGTTACAGATTCAAAGACAGTGGAGGTTTATTAGACTGCCTCAGATCCCTCAGAATCAACCTGCATGTAATCATGCTTTTTAAAAAACATTAAATATTTGGCCATCCTAACTTTAACACAGAAACAACTATTTGTGTGGTATTTCCTTCAGACTCTCCTGTCCAACCCTAGGAATTAAGCATCTGGTCACTGTGCTTTTCTAACTTAAAACTGATCTCTTCAAATGCATTACTCAATTTTATTTTTAATTTTTTGTGTGTGGCTACAGAAGATCCCAGAGAACATAGTCTTGTGGCATTAAGACTAGCAGAATATCAAAAAGGGAAGGAAAAAAAGGTGTTATCATGCTATCAGAAGACGATTTAAAGCAGAGCATCTCAAGTTTACATTTGTACGTGTGGGAATGGTTTTATTTCCATAGAAAGTTCCAACAGTAGGAGGGCTTAGTTAAGTGTACTCTTTGCTGGGTTAAAAACTGGCTGCATGGTTGAGCCCAGAGAGTTGTGGTGAATGGAGTTAAATCCAGGGCTCAGTCTTGGGACCAGACTTGTTTAATATCTTCACTAATCATTTGGATGAGAGGATTGAGTGCACCCTCAGGAAGTCTGCAGATGATACTAAGTTGGGCAGGAATGTTGATCTGCCCGAGGACAGGAGGATGGAACAGGATGGAGCTGGACAGGCTGGATCAAGGGGATGAGGTCAGCTGGATGATGTTTAAGAATGCCAAGTGCTGGGTCCTGCACTCAGGTCACAACCACCCCAGGCAATGCTGCAGGCTTTGGGAAGAGTGGCTGGTACCTGAGTGTGCTGGCTGAACACGAGCCAGCAGTGTGCCCAGGTGGCCAAGTAGGCTAACAGCATCCTGGCCTGCATCAGGAGTAGGGTAGCCAGCAGGACCAGGGAAGTGATTGTCCCCCTGTCCCAGCACTGGTGAGGATACACCTCAAGTGCTGTGTTTATTTCTGGGCCCCTCACTACAAGGGGACGTTGTGCTGGAATGTGTCCAGAGAAGGAAAACAAAGCTGGTGAAGGGTCTGGAGAACTCCTCTTTATGAGGAGTGGCTGAAGGAACTGGGGGTTGTTTAGTCTAAAAAAGAGAAGGCTGAGTGGAGACCTTATACTGCTCTCTACAACCACCTAAATAGAGATTGTAGTGAGATGGCTATCAGCCTACTCTCCCACATGAAGAGACGGAAATGATGAGAGGACATGACCTCAAGTTGTGACAGGAAAGGTTCAGATTGGATATAAGGAAAAAAGTTCTTCACTGAAACAGTGGCCAAGTACTGGAACAGGCTGCCCAGGGAAGTAGGGGAATCACCATCCCTGGAGGTGTTCAGAAAAATATGTGGACATGGCACTTCAGGACATGGTTTAGTTGGCATGGTGGTGTTGGTTTGACAGTTGGCCTTGAGATCTTAGAGGTCTTTTCTAACCTTCATGATTCCATGAAGGAAGGGGCTACTCTTTGAAGACACTTCTGGTTTTCTAGGGCAGCACCACTACCTCATCCCTTTTCTTTCAAATTCCACTGACAGTTTAAGACAATGTCTGAATGACTTTGTTTCCCAAATCAGCATCATCCTTCAGCAATATAAATCCCTTCCTTCTTCTTCCTTTGCCTGTAATGGTATCTGTAATTTCTGAACACCATGTGCATAGAACTCTTAAACACTAAGAACAGATTTTAGGAACCTCACAGCATGACATGGCTCAGAAAACACAGTACTTCAAAAGAAAGAACATAAAACTTGTAAACAGCTTAGCTAAGGGAAGCCTAAGTAGGCCAGCTGCTGCAACTTCACTTTTAAGGTAGAAGAGCAGCAGATAAATTCAGAGCTTTTTTCATCCAAATAATAACTTTGCGAGTTATTATTTTAGGAACAGTAAACCAGTTGTAACATAGGGAATAGAAACCAGAATCTTGTTGAGAAGGCAGGAGAATAGAAGAGGTGAAGGACAAGAAGCAAGACACTGATTATCATTAATCAGATGAAGAAGAGATCTAATGCACAAATTAGCACTCCCATTAGTTACAAATCACTAATGCTAACCTCTCTTTATGAAATGCTGCCGTGGCATCCAAGATGCCAACTTCCTCACTACCTGATCAGGACCACTGGTCTCACCCAAAATCTCCACAGCAGAAGTCCTGAACATATTCTCCCTTTAACAAACTCTGATGTCTTCTTATCTGCTCCCTCACACTGATTGAGACAACTGGCTTGGGGAAAAAAGGTTTCTCTTCCCATATTAAAATATGGAAAGAAACATCTGAAATTAGTTTTTAGAAGAAAATTAACTTCTTACAGCTGGAATTATTCTGCAGGTACCACAGGCTTTTCAGCAATTCACAGACAGAAAGCTCCACTAGTCACTATGTCTGGCAAACTAAGCAAGCTCGATGGTTCTGCTCTGAGATGACTTCACGTGACCAGTTTGATCTTTGCACCAAGAGCTCTGAAAGGTCCAGAAGTTCCTTTGCTGAGTCCCATAGTAACCAGAAACACAGCACTTCCTTATGATGAAAACACTCCAGAACAATAGAACTGACTAAATTCCACTTCTATAAGTAACTTGGTTTTACCACAGTTATTCCACATACATTTCAGAATACCATAGTATCAGACTAGCTTTATTTAAATAAGTTGGCTTGATTACTAAAATTTGCACTCAATATTTTCTTGTTTTAGTCAGAATGCCTTCTGCTCTCTGTATGATTGATGAAAATGGGAGATTTAAAATAAACTGCAGACAAAATGCACATTTTGATTCCCAACAGGAGTATGTAAGTCTAAGCTTTGTATTTCAAAGCAATTAAAAACCTCCAAACAACTGTAACCCTTGGAGATTTTAATTTGTATTTTTGTTGTATGTTTGGGTTTTTTTCCCGAGTACTCTTTCAGAATAAAAATCACCAGAGTTTTTAAGACATCAATGTTGTAAAACAAACAATCCAACAGAAGCCTTCTAATTGTGTTTCCATTAAGTTTTTATGAACACAGCCGAGCCAGGAACAGGGTTTCATGATTCCAGCTTTTGAATGGTAAGGTACACCTACAGGGTTCAATTAAGGGAAACCCCATCAGGTTTAAAACTGCACACAAACTGGTAAGTACTGCTGCCCATCAAACATTTTTGTTACTAAGCAATGGTAGCCTTAAGGCTTTAGTATAACAAGTAGGGGGAAATTTACTTAAAATAAAAAAAAACCCAAAACTTACTATAAATTAAGCAGTGATAAAATAACCCAAGGACAGCTACAGTATGTTAATTTTTTTAAAAATTAGTTTAATCTTCATATTGATATACATATTATTAAAACAAATAGATATACTTCCAAATCTGTATCCATATCTGTATTTAAAGCATTGAAGACAATGCATTTTAGACATCTGAAACAACTTTATGGAAAATCAGTATCAAGATATGGAACTGGGCAACAAAATCAACATTCTCCTCTGGGAAAAACGAAAAAAAAGCCGTACCACAAATCACACAAAAAGCCACACAGAGGTCTTTTATAAGTCAAATGAAACACCCTCCCAGAACTATTTCTGCTCTTGATTTGTTGATGCAGATTTTATTAATTGCTAAAAAAAAATTGCCTCCATTCAACTGTTCAAAAAATTAGAGGTTTGAGGTGTACAATACACACTGGAATTCAATGTATGTTTATACTCTGATTACTTAGGTACGTATGAAAATCTAGAAGCTTGTCTTTTTTTTTTTTTTTTTTTTTTTTTTTTGCATTTATACGCCACCATCCTATACAGTAATTTTAGAATTAGAACAAGGAAACCCTACCTATAAATAGAAGACCTACCTGCTTTCAGTGTCCTCAGAATGCAGGTATAGTCCCAAAACACCACACCCAAGCCAAATTAAAAACACACAAGTGTGAATTAGCACCCACTTCAAGTTCCTCAAACCGTGTTATCCTCCAAGCTGATTCCTCCACTTCTTTCTTGGGTCAATGATCCAATCGGAGTGAACTCTGGTTGAACAGGATCAGAAGAGAGAGAAACCAAGAGCTAGTAAATTTTTAGTAACACAATGTCAGTCTGGTGTTGCAGCAGGTGTTGAGAGCAATCCACGGAGAGCTGGAGCCCGAGTCAGGGTGGCACCATACAATAGTAGGATGGGCACCAGGAGAACCCACAAAGCCACTCCTTCCTCCTGAGGAACACCAACACCCACTGCACCTCCTCCTTCAAGCAACCACCCCCATGACCAGCACAAAGTGAAGGTGCCAAGGGAGCACCCTGTGCTGGGACCTTCTGTGGCAGTGTGTGTGCTCCCTCCCTCTCCACAGCCACACTCTGCCCACCTCCTCCTCCTCCTCCTTTTCCTTCTGGCTGCAGTGGGAGCTTTCAGTCCCATGGCTGAGGAGATGCTGTAGCTGGCTTGGTCCTTGAGGCTATCACAGGGATGGCTTTGAGGCTTCAAAAGGAAAGCCTTGCCCAGGTGTTCCCCCTCCTAAGCCCCCAGTGCTAAAGTTCTTAATGTATTTTTGGGGGGAGAGAAGGCAATGTTGGGAAGAGAGGATTTTGTCCTAGATTTCTCAAAGGAAATGTCTGTCAGTTGCAGGAGTAACAGCTGAGTGAGCATTCCTTTAAATATTCTGGGTTTTTTCAGAATGTCAATTAATAACTAGGTTTATGCTTACGCATTTTCCTAGAAATTGGTTTGAGGGTGGAGGTTGAAAAAAATAATTTAAAATGTGTACATTAATCTAAGGAGTGTTTAAAGTATTTAAGTATATATAATAATAAGTATTTAAAATATGTATATTAATCTATGTATTTTACAACTACATTCCCAGCAGTTTCCAGCACTTGGGACTCTTCACTAGCGTGGTTCTACAATTTCTCTTTCTCTGCTGTTTTCTGTGTTACTTTTATTTAAGCTTCAGACTGGCTTGCAACTGTAAAAGCTTCCTGTGTGCTACAGAAAAGTCTCGGCCTTTGAATCTTCAAGCATCAGCTTAACTGATAGTGAAAAAAAACATTTTCACTAAAGGACAGGAAAACCCACTTTTAGTCTGTCCTGCTAGCAGATTTAGTGAAATTGTGTAGAATAAGGTGTGCCAGCTTGCTCCTTTCCTCCTCAGTGTCTCTGAAAGTTTTTGGGAATAACTCATCTCCTTCACATTTTGGACTTTGTAATCCTTGTATATTGCTAAGTATTTTTCCTTCAAAAGGGAAGAAAGGGGAAAGCAAAGTAGAAAATTTCAGCAAGAGATGAGCTGATTTTCCAGTGTCCAAGCTAATGCCTTTCTGTAGCTCAGGTTTGCTCCTTTTGCTGAAGGCTGTTAGTAAACTTAGGTCTGCTTCAGCACCTTATTCAAGTGAATAACAGGTTATGGAAAACATGCCAATGGTATTAGACAACATGAAACAAAATCAAAGCAGACTTTGAATTTTCACCAGTCAATTAAGGTTATAGTAGCATTAGAACTGATAGCAACCATCTCTAAATATCTTCAGTGAGAAAAGCTTTATCTCTGCTGAAGTTACAGACAAAAATAAAGTGATTTAAAAAAAGAAAGGAAGAAGAAAAAGAAAGAAAAAGCCTTTATTTTAAAATAACAATACCCAACCAGCAAGCTACTCAGGAATGCTTGGTCTAGTTATGCTCTTTGTCATCCCTGTAAAAATCATGGACCTTTACTGGGGCATAATTAGTGTTGGTTAGCTACCTCACTCTACATTACTGTAGGTGATTGAGTAAGCAGATGCTATCAGACTGAGATGAGAGTCTAGAGGTGGTCGATTTTTTGTAAACAAGGCCACTTGAAAGTACACCTGCCCTACTTCAGTTGGATTTTGTATCACAGCTTCTGCTACAAATGACAGGCTTGTGATAGGAAAACTTCTCCAAGTAAGAAACCTGGATGCAGATTTTGCAGCTTTCGCAGCTTTCCTCATAACTATCAAAAACCTCTGCTCTGGATTAATATTTTTTTCTTTCATGTAAATCTGATTTGACAGTGATGATGCCTTCCAAGTGTCTCCTTAAGCTTTCTGTTACCAGTATCTGATCAATGGCTTTAATAAATTTGCAAAAACAAGGACTTCTTTTGTTTTGAAAGCTCTAGTGTTTTGCACCTTGTGTGTTTCAACACAGTATGCTGTATCTTCTGTTCATGTTCTAGTAGCTGTCATAGAAAAAGGAATTATTTATATGCTAAAGATCTCTCCTTACTTCACAAGTGTTACAAATAAATCAATTTCATGCTATTTTTAATCTTTAAAACATTCAACAAACATTAAAAAACTATACACAACCATTCACTCCCCCTAAAAAAGTCATTCATTTTAGCTCTGGCAGGACTATCTTGAGTATTAAAACAAACAAACAAACAAGCAGCTAGCATAGCTTAAATGTACAGATGGCTATAAATCCACAGCAGCAAGTTTTCTGATTATCTTTCTCACTCGCACCGTTCACGCTCTCAGAGCTCACAATTAACTGTGTTTTCTTCTGAATACCATTATTCTTTCTTTCTCTTCCAATTTTCTTGTGGCTGGCACCATCAGGAAATCTGTAGGAAACCAATGCAGAAGGTTGTCAACCACTGAAGGCTGCCCCACAGAGTAACACCACCGGGTCACTGCCACTTACTCCTATTTTGTGTTGCCACCTGCCAAAGCAACCAGGTCCAGGAACAACTGAATGGGGATGTACAGTAGCTCCAAGCCACCCATTATGTCTCAGGACCAATGTACATAAATGAGCAGATTCAGTGTCACCAGAAGCCAGTAGGATGGTGTGGAAACAAGACGAGCCAGGTAGGAACCAGTCAGTGGCAATCTCACCTCCACTCGTGTTCTGGTTTGGCTGCCTCTTAGCTTGACTTGATGGATGAGTAATTCCTCTCTCGTTCTGCAGTCGTACTCCTCTGGAGCAAGGAATCTTAATTTAGCAAGGAATCATTGTGGTGCTGACACAGAACAAGAAAGATCTCTTTTATTTTTAAATGAAAAAGTTAAAGCAACAGTCAGAACGTCACCATATAGTAGATACATGTTAAAGTAGCTGGGAGTGAGAAGCTGTAAAGATGAACTCGGCCTGGATTTGGTTGAGCTCGAAAACCAGGGGTGATGAAGTCCAGGCATGTGCGAGGGGGTTACAGACTGCCAACACATCATGGTCGAGCTTACTTTTGCGGCTGTTTGCTAGCAGAGAGCTTTGAGCTCCCCCTCCTGTCACGGCTGTGTGCTGGGCTCCGGGCAGGGAGCAGCACGGAGGAGGCTGGGGGCAGGAGGGGATGGAGGAGAAGGAGGGGGACGAGTGGCAGGGAAATTCGGGAAGAGCGAGGACAAGGGTTTGACGAAGGGGTTCCGAAGAAGCAAATGCAGGCGTACAGCGTCTGAAAATGCAGTCAAGACTGGATAGAGTGACGGCCGAGTCCCGGGGACGAGCAGAGAACTCGCCTCCGGGGGCCTACGGGAGGCGGGAGAGCTTCGCTCCTTCCGGACCCTGGGCCGCTGGGGCAGCGCGGCTTCCCGGGGAGAGGGCGCCGCGTCCCGGTCATGCCAGGGTCTGCCTTGCTTCTGGTGTGCTCGTTTTTTACTAAAGTCAGTGTTTTTAGGGCTGGAAAAAGTAATGTGTTGGTTATAGAGAAGTGCATTTGGTGAGGTAATAAATAAAGAAAGATAAGGTAATAAATAAGGAAACTACAGGCATGGTTTTAAATTCGCTTAACTGTGTCACCCCAGAGAAGCTAGATGCCTTCCAAAAGTATATATATATATATATATATATATATATGAGCTTTGACTATAAGACTCTGTTTCAAGAAGATAAATAATATTTTTCACTCATGTAACATTTCCAGTACCAGGTTCTTCTTGCGTATGGGGGTTTTCCAGTAACAGGTTTGGTTTGTCAGGAACTTGATCTTCTGGAGAGCTTCTTGTGTGAAAGCAGCTAAACAACGAAGACTCGTGTTGCAGGAAGGATTAATAAAGTTATACTGGTAGTGTGCACGCCGAGCCATGTACCGCATGGTCCCATCGGTGGCGGGTGAGCGGGAGGAATGACTCGGCAGGAAACTACAGATCTAGAAGCGAAACGGGGAAGTGTCAGCTCGTAGTGAGTCGGTAGTGGCGAAGGAGGGGTTCCAAAGCCACGGCTGTCGGGAGGGGAATTAGCTCAAATGGTAGAGCGCTCGCTTAGCATGCGAGAGGTAGCGGGATCGATGCCCGCATTCTCCAGATGTTTTTTTCACCCTCTCTTTCATGATAAATTATACCACGGCACTTTCCCGTATTTCTTATTGACTCCTAATTTTCTTCATATAATGATGTAAATAAACCCGGAAGCACCGTGATATTAAAAAAAAATTACGATTGTTTTAAGTACCTCATTTTTTAAATTTTCAAATGCAAATGTTTGTTCTTTTGCAGCCAGAGAGAAAACCCCACAGCCTTTGCATGAAGTAGCAAATCGTAGTGGCACCTTAATACAGCAATAAAACAGACATGAATAAATTATAGAGAAAAATAAAAGGTGTTTTTTTTTAAATGTGCCCTTAAATCCTTGTTGTATAATTTAATTCATTAATTACATTTATATTTTATATTACAGTTCACTGTATACTGAAAAAAAACCCGTGTTTTTGCTATAATAGGCGTTAGTTTTGTTCTGCTTTGGTTGTGCAAGCTATTTATTAGAAACAATGGGCTAGAATATTCTATAGCTCTGTCACTCCCGGTAGCAAGATTATGTCCTTTGCTTATGAAATTTCACATATGTGAAACATCATGGAAATTTCTCCTGCAGATCCGTGCTTGCACATCTTAAGTCTTAAGATTTCTTTATTCTAATTGGATTTTCTTACTAGCTTGTTCAGGTGTTTAGCTGCTTGTAATTCCAGGTTAAGGCAGAAGGGGAAAATGAGCAAGAGGTAATTCCTATAAATACAGTGAATTTCATTAAGCCAGGATCTTGGGAGTATACGTATTAAAACAAATAGAAACAAAAATTATGAACTGAAACTGAAAAAATTATGAGCTGAAACTGGGTTCCTGTTAAGGAACAGGAAGATGCTGTGCTGCATGAACGTGTGAGTAGCACATGGGAAGAAGATGAGGGAGCTTGGAGATTCTCCAGTGGCGTTTCAAGAAAGAAGTTAACCTCTGGATGGATGGGAGAGAAATTGAATTTTCCTATTTTTCTTGTAATCTCCATGTATTGGAGAGAAAATGGGTATTGTGACTTTCAGACTGCTATATACTTGTCAAAATTAAGCCTATTGGAGGGAGAAGTGTTACGGCCTTCAGTTCTCTCTGGGCTCAGGGAATGATGTGGGTGTCCACTTGCTTGGAGTGAGGCTCTGTAGTGGTATTCTGTGTGATTATTATTGCTTCTGTTTTATGTGCTTCTGTTTTTGCTTAACACCTAACACCTCCCTGTGCTTGTGAAGAGGATGGGTGATGTTGCTCTGTTCAGCTAATCAGATGCAAGTGGTGCGCTGATGAAAGAATTCAGTGTATCTCTTGTAGAGGTGCAATCACTTGCAGAGCTACGGCTCCTGGCTGCAAGCTCTCTAGACTAATGATTGTTTGTCACATTTATGCCAGGCTTCCTACAACGGGACTCTTCTGTCTGCTCAGGCTTGTAGATGCACCCTGATACAAATACGAGTGCTTTTTCTCGTCCCATGTGGTGTTTCATGCCCTTACTTTTTAGGCTGACCATCTTGTGAAGAATTTACTGCATTGAGAGAGGCAAGGGTCCCAGCCCCCAAAAGCACTGCCAGCAGGAGGAAATTACCTGATGATGGGTAAGTAGTTTTCAGAGCCCAGTGTCAAACAAAGTTCTGCCCTGTGTCTACCCATGCTTTCTGAGTCAGAAGCTGCATAGAGACACTCTGGGTAATGAAAATTCATCTTTTGTTTGATTTTTGTTGTTACTGCCATTCACAACGACTCAGTGTCCTCAGTGACACTAAGCTTAAACAAGTTACACAAATAACTTGTTTATTATTCCTTAATTTTATTTTATCAATACCTTTTTGCAAATATCACTTAGAAAATATTTCCACGGGTGGGATGGCACTTGGGAACCATCATTCTGTCAACTCTGAAGACTGTGTTTTACACCAAAAAGGTGACGTGTGGAATCTGCACTCAAAAATCTTGACTCTGTGAAATACTTTTAATTTTTTTTCCCACATGATTGCAGCACAGTGGTTTTCTGAGCTAAGAACACTGCAGTTTGAAGTCTTCTTATACTGGATGCTGTCTGATGTTTGGCAGTATATTCATAAAAAGGTTTTTGCTGTAATGATTACCATTATGCTTTTGCTTGCCAAGTATTTTTCCTCTAGTTCAGTGTTGAAAAAACCCCATCTACATCTAGTGGATGGGTGTATCCATAGGTGGGCCACACACTGTCTGTTTTCAGGGCACACAAGTCAGCTTTGGTTTGGTGAGTCCACAGCTGTATTTGTATCATGCCTCAGAAGGTACACAGGTGTACTATTCATTCTTAGATTAGAAGCAGCTAAAAAATTAAAATAAATAATAATAATAATAATAATAATACAAAAGACTCCTTTGGAAAAAATAAGCACGCAGGCACCAGGTGGCTGTAATGTTCCCTTAAGCCTTGGAGTCAGGCAGGTTCTAGTTTTGCTGCAAGGAGCGCAGGCTGGGGAAATCTGTTTCGTTTCTCCTGGCTGCGTTCAGGATGGTCACAGAGGGTGAGGTTTGTGTGCTGGTCTCCACCATCCCAGTGGCACTTGTTCTTGAACATGAAGAACAGGAAAAGAGGGGCAACTCTTCTGGGTTCAAGGGCATGTTCGTCTGTTCAAGGCCACAATATTTTCCGTGGCGATACTGTAACAGAGGAGAAAATTCTTTAAATATTGTAGCTTTTTTTTTCAGTAGCCTCACTGTTTCCACTAAAAGAAATACTGAAATGGGCTACAGAAAGAATCCTCTTACAATCATCTTACTGTGACAACAGATCATTAAAATGCAGTTAAATGCTCCACAGATCATTAAAATGCCGTTTAAGAAAAATGATTCCACCGTGCTTGAAAAGCTTACTTCTAATTCCCCTGATGAAATCCTGCTTATTCCTGTAAATCTGGTAAAAAACCGATAACTTGACGAGACAGAGATCAGTGGGAGAACTATTATGGATTTATCATTTTTAGTTACACACAGACAGCAACTCCCGCGCTTGATTTGTCCCGGGACAAACGAAGGGGAAACCGAGAGGAAGGAGGCAGACTGACTGCTGAGACGCGCAAGGATGGCGGCGACTCCGGGTCGGGGAAGAGGTTCCAGGGAAAAAAAAAAAAAAAAGTTCCGCATCCTGGCTTTTTGATCTCTGCCAGATGAAAAAAAAAAAAAAAAAAAAAATTAAAAAAAAATTTAAAAATTAAGTTAAAAAAAAGCAAAAAAAAAAGCAGCCAGTTTATAAGGGGAGGGCTGGGACGCTACCGGGCAGCTCCGCGATTCCCGGGACTGCGCGGCGGGAGACCCCCCCGTGGCCGCTCGTAAGTCCCGGGGCTCCGCCCCCTCCGCCCCCCTCCGCCCCCCTCCGCCCCTCTCCGCCCCTCTCCGCCCCTCTCCGCCCCCCTCCGCCCCCCTCCGCCCCCCTCCGCCCCCCTCCGCCCCCTCCGTCCCCTCCGCCCCCGCGCCTTTCCCGCCCGCTCCGCCAGCCTGCGGTCGCCCGGTGGGAAGTGACGGAGGGCGCCTGGCGGAAGTGACGCGCATCGCGTGCAGGCCCGGGCCGGTGTGTGTGTGTGTGAGTGTGTGGGGAAACCGGAGAAGATGGCGGGATCCACAGGTCTGTGAGGGGGGCCGGGACGGAACGGGGGCTGGGGGCTGAAGGAGGGGCGTGGGGGGATGTGCGCGGGGGGCACCCCGGCAAAGGCCCGTGGGGGGGTTTCTTCCTTTCTCAGGGAGTGGGGTTAGGGGAGTGGGGGGTGTTGCGAGCTGACGGGAGCGGGCGGAGTGGGGAGGAGGTCTCGTCTGAAAGGGGGGAGAAGGGGGTGCTCCAGGTTATGCTCCAGGCACGATCCCTCCCGTCTGTAGGGTAGCGACGACCCTGTGAGAGCCTGGTCCTGGGATAAATGGTGGGAGAAAGGGGTCCGGGTTCTGTAATGAAACAGAGGAGGCTTTATGTGCTGAGGAAAGGAATGGATAGGTGAATGTGTGTATAGGAAAGGGAGGAGGTGTCACTAGGCTGGTGAAGATCCTGGAGGGAAAAGGTTTGTACTAAAGAAGTGCACCAGTGTACCATCTGGTGAGTATAAAAGTCATGGTATAGGAGAATCTAAAATAAAGGATTGTGACTTTTCCTTCTTGATGCAGGGGAAAAGGGGCCAGGCCCGTGTTGTGTTTTGGACAAAATGCTTCAATGTGGTGGGGAAGAGGAGTGAAGCATCTTGCTGTCCTTTCCACTGGTCAGCCAGTGGAACCGAAGGGTCTCTTTTATAGGCAAATGTAAGGGCACAGAGCTGCAAGTCATCCCAGGAATCCCACATCAGTTATCAGTATCGTGTGTGCTGAGCATTTGCATGGCAGAATACTGTGCAAGGTGGTGGCAAAGAAAGGAACAAGAATATTGCTTCAGGTACCGCATGTAGAATTTTAAGAACCACAATTACACTGTCTCAGTTTCACTTCATGGGAGTCTTTATGTATTAAAAGACATTTCCCCAGTAGAAGAAACTGAAGACTTCAAGGCCTCATTTTCCTTTCTTTCACCCCTGAGAAAGCTTAGGACAGAGGAATTAATTGACCTCTGTGGCCAGGCTAGGGTGAAAATAGGACATTAGTTTATTTCTTCTCCCAATACACTGTTCCTTGAGGGATTGAGACTAGGAACAAAGCAGAAGAAACCTTTGTGTGCCGAAACTCGTCTTTGTACCTTACTGTTGATTCTGTAAGAAGAGTGTGGGAACATTTTTTGGGGCAGGAGAGTCTTTTCCACTTGCTGATTTGACTCCAGGGATGTGAGATTTATGGGGTGGGATTTGGCAAGGTTACAACAAAATTGGGTGTGGAGCAGCTTTTACAACTCTGGGAAAGCACAATCCAAAAAGAGACATGATACTTTTGATAACTGACCTAAAATTGATGTATTACAGAGACTTAGGTATTTGCTTGGCTGTGTATTTCTGCATCCTATTTTGTTAAAATTTATTGACTTGCTTAAGTTTAAAAGGGTTTTTTTTTTTTTAGTTTTATTCTGCAGCAGCTCCCAAAGACTTCAGTTTATGTCTGGGTTCTGGCCTGAGATTTCCTGTAATGCACAGCAAGTAAAGTTAGTTTAAGCCATTCATATCGGGTATTGGTACTTGGCATCATGGTCCATTCAGTCTGGCTAGTGCAGAATATCAGTTACTAAAAATTTATATAGTAAAAAAAACTGTTTTCTTCCCACAGAACATTCAACGCCATAAGAAGATTTTGTTTTTTAATAGACTTTCTTAGATTTATTGCTATCAATACTTTTCAGAGTCTCATATGTGATATTTTAGATGTTCTGTATGCACTTATTCTGAGAAATATAAGCCACACCTAAAGTTCAAAAAAAAGTAGGAGTTGTCAAAAACTGTTTATACATGTATCTGCTCCAAGTGGTGTAAAATGCTAGTACTGCATGTATGCAATGTTCAAAATATGAAATAATTTTAGTAAAATGAAGCGAGCAGGCAATCATTAACAGAACTGGTAGGGAAATTAGGGCCTCTAAAGCAAAATACTCCCATGGAGAAAATTCGGTTGGCTTTTTATTGGTAAATGCGTGGATCTTGAGGGATGGGGAGTGTGTTTTCATTTTGTTCTTTCTACACACTACAGGAATTTTGATTTTTAAGACTTCACCTAGAACTGTTTCTGACAGGAAGATGTGTTACACTGATTTGTGGAGGAGTCAAGAGAGTGATTTGTTGTAGACATTAGATTTAACTCAACCTAGCTCTGGATTTAATCTGCTCTTGCTATGAAGTTCATCCTAATGATTATGTATTTCAAGAAAAAAAAAAAAAAAGTATTTTACTTGCGTGAAGTCCAGGAATTACATTCTAGCCCCAAGGAAGTGGAGAGCAAAGATTTTGCTCAGGTCCACTGTCTTAGTTTTTCCCCAGAGATTTCTTTCTTTGGCTTACTAGTTCTTTGAGCTATCACATAAAATAGTTGCATGGCTTTAACCACAGGTGGTTTGGTTTGAAAGTAGCTATTCTTTAATGTGTGAAACTGTGTATGTCAGCACTATATAGTGGTTCAATTTCACATGCCTTCTAAAATAATCTATATTGACTAACTTTACATGTAGATACTGCCTACCATACAAATGAATATTTGTAGGCTGCAGTTTGATTAATATTCCAATGCTGTTACTCCTGGTTGAAGCTGGGCCTGGGTTTATATGTGTACTGCTGGAGTCTTGGGAAAAATAAGTCAATTTTTAAAAGAAAAAGAACAGCTACTGTTAGAAGCAGCTGGTTTCCTATTGACTAGCTGGAGATTCATTCTGTTAATCTCTTTGAAAATAAAGAGCAGCAGATGTAATTAAACATGGTTTCAAGTTAAAAGAAACAATTTGCCAAGGCATACTATTTAAAGTTTCTTGAGTAACTTGAGAAAAGGAAATAATATCATCAAAGGAGTTAATTTTGGCATTTCCATAATTTGGGGTTTACTTAAAATTACCTTGTGTGTAGGGTATATCTACATGTAAAATGTGGATGTGTCCTAAAAGCAGTGAGTGGTCATGTGTCTAAGTAGTTAGAACTTAAGTGTGAAAAGATGAGAATTAAGGCAGCAGTGCCTAATACTGTGCTCAAACTGTGGGCTATTGAAGCTTTTGTCTCCTTCCTTTTCAAAGGAGGGCATCAGTAGCTTGGGGGAGGGTGATTTGGGCTAAGTTAATGAAAATTCCCCTTTTTGCTGAAACTGCTCAGGGAAAAAATTGACTGATCTTGTCAGCAATCATATATGAGACTCCTGATTTACTTCTGGTATGTAGTCACAAGCAGCCTTTTTTGTGTGCTTAATGGCTTTGAAGGAGCACAACTAGATCCCAGGCAGGTATTTTTTTTTTCCTGTAAAATCCATACTTTTCATTTCCAGGTATTCTAATTTTTAAGGATGAATCATCTCCTATGTGTGACTTATGTTGTCTGTGCAAAATTATCTTTCCCTTGGAGTTTATAGGGGATTCTTTGAACAGGAGTGGCACAGTGCTCAATGCTAGTGCCTTGTTTTCTTAACTTAATTTTTTAATGTCTATTTGCAAATACTGGTCTGTGGAGAAGGCAGGTCTAAGTGTGTTTGACTGCAGCTTTGAGGAAGCTGATACTAAAAATGAAGAGCTGGAAGTAATCTTGAGTGCATTCAGTCTAATTCATGAAGGAAGGACTGACTGTATCTTTCCTGGTGATTGGGGCTTTTACTTTGTTTTTAAAGATTTTTTTCCCCCAAAAAAATTCTCGTTGAAAAGGATTCCATAATGTAAGACAGAGCTTTGTAATACTTTCCCTTAAATCGTTTGCAGCTCTTCTACATTCCAAATCCAGCTGATGTCTGTCTGGTCTGTGCTTAGTTGGATAGAGATTGATAGATCACCATACCCTATGTGGAGACTCCTAGATGTTAAGAGCCATTCAGAGAAATAATAAGTGGGATCTAGAAATAATGTTTTAAAGACTTTTTTCCATATAGGAGATGGTATGATTTAAGGTTTGTATCTAGAAAACTCATGTGTTAAACATAGCAGAGGTGAGCTTCTCTTTTCCTTTGACCTGTGGGATGCCTGTTTCCTCCCTCTCTTTTTTTATTTTTCTTCTGGTGGGGGAAGTCATTGGCTATTTTTTATTTTCTATGTATGTTTTACCTTCAAGACTGAGTAATACTTGGTCCCCTTTTCTCTCTTATGCCTGCATCACATTGTTCATTTATCTGGAACGTGCCCAAGAAGTCAGTTTAAAAGCTGTTTAGAATTTTACAGGCGTCAGATTTTGTTCTGTGTATTTATGTTAGCTCTGTAAGCACAGACTTCTTGAATCTGCAAGCAATCAGACAAATAAAAAGAAGTAAAATACTGTATTTTGTGTGGCAGCAGGCACTCTGTGTGGGGCAGTTTTCCATCCTGTCCTATGCACAAGGAATTGGAACTGTGATTGTTCTGCCTCTTTAAAAACTTCTTGGAAAGCCACAAATGATTTAGATGGGCTTCAGCTGGGCTGAGAACAATCTAGCTTAAGAATTACTTTTAAACTAAATATAGACCATCAGTTCTTTCCAACTTTGTGGCATATATAGGCAAGATACTCTGTTTCTTCCCGGAGCTTTGTCTGTACCATTTTCCTTTCTTTGTTGCTGGTATTTTACAACTCTGTCTTAAAACACAAGCCCCTGCTTAAGTCTTTCTGCCACAGTAGCTGTGTAAGAGTATGCTCATGGGCTGTACACCTTACTTCTGAGATAAGAAAGTGGCCTTTGTAATCTCCTATTTGTTCAGGAGGTTGTTTGAAATTCAAATTTGTTATGAGGCATAGAATTAAAGCTCATTATTTAAGCTATGCTGCATAATCCTGAAAAGTTTATGCTGGGTGAAGATACAACACACAGAGTTTCCTGAAGATGTGCCTTTCAGCAGTTGGAGGAAGATGCTCTATACTATAAATCTAAGCATGGGTGAGAAGGCTTCTCATGTGTGAGAGTTAGATTTCCAGGTTTTATGAGTAGCTGGTGGAATTGAATGACATACTTGCTAGTGTTTGTGTTTTGCCTTATGGAAGTTTTTTTCCCAAGGCAGTGTTAAAAGACATGCTGTGAAACTGAGAAGCCTTGTTTTGTTGTCAGACCCTTCCTTCTTCCCTTTGCTGCTCTTAAAAGTTTTTGCTAGACTATAGCTTGCAGCTTTCATCCTGACCAAAACTTTAAAGTTTCAGCTACTTACGTGGCTTGGGTTTTGTTGCCTTGCTGTCTGGATTAGTCTGTGGGAGCCTCAGCATGGACTGGAGAAAGATGGTGCTATGGGGAAAACATCAAACATTGTCTTACGTGGTACTCAGAAGGGTTTTGCTATATGCTGTCCTGCCAAAAGGAGTATTTGGTTTTGTCATTTGGAAGGCAGTAATGAGAGAGAATTCAAACAATATTTTGAATAAAATCAGTACATCAGTGGAAAAACTTCTGATTGTGGGGCTGTCAGACTGGTTCTAAATAACATGAACTTCTGCTTTACAGCCTTTTCAAAAATGCGTGGTGTTTTAACTGTGTGACTCTATAAATCATTTCTAGTTAGTATCTTAGAACAAATGGAATATTCAATACTTATGACTTCAGAGCTCTAAACTAATTCTTTATTTCAGCAGGATGAGAAGCTTCAAATAGATTTTAAAAATGTGAGGAAAATTATGTCTGATATCTAGATAGCCTCAGTATATGTTGGACTATAAAAAAAATAATCTCATTGCATTTGTGGCTATTCATCAATGGATAGTTAAGTGTGTTTGAATTTGCTTGAATAAATTAAAAAAGTTTTCCCAATACATGTAAAAGTATTGTCCTTTATTATTCATATAATTTAGAACTTTTCCAAGGAAGAAGTTATAACCTTTTGTCTCACTGAAGTGGAATTTGTGATCTTGAAAATAATAAATAATTTGGAGTTCCATGGCACATAGAAGATAGCAGACTGAAGTACAACTGTCACAAAAATAATGTAATGGCAGTTCTTGTTACTAAATATGTTGTGATTGGTACCTTGGCTGATAGTATCCATAAATGCCTGCTTATTTTGTGTAAGTGAAAAAATAACAATGGCTCATGTTATTTGCTTTACATTGATAAAGGATCTTTATGTTTTGGACTGTAGGTGGATGCTGAGTCATGTTGGACAGGACCTTCATGCAAGTCTTAGAACAACCCTTAGCTAATCAATGACTTGTAACCTGTTCTAGGCAGCTTTATAGCTTTGCTACACTAAATCCCTGATGCTAGTCTTGTTATCTGGGTCACATTGTATTCTTACTATTCTTACTGTTAAAGCAGACCCTGTGAAAGCCATTTCATGACCAGTATCCCCACTCCTTCTGTCCCTATATCTGGGACAGAATTTTTTTTACATCATACTTTAAAAAAAAGCTTAAAAAGTATGTATTTGAAAACCTTATTCTTCTCTGACAACACAAAATGAAACTTTGAAAAATTGAGTCTATTTGCCTACATACCTTTCCTTTAGCCTTTTTTGCCTTTACATAGCTTTGTTTTTAATAGGGGGATCAGTTTGTACTGAACAAGCTTGGTTGTTTGGTTTGGTTTTTTTTAGCTACTTAAGAGAGAAATTGGAAAGATTAATTTGTCTGATAAAATCTTTATTCTGTAGACTATTAAATCACAATCAGTATTGCTGGTGGGTTTTAAGGTGACAGATACCTGTTATAAAACCTCTTTACTGGCTTCCTAACTTCCATTGCTTTGTACAAATTGAAATAGCAATAAAATTCTCAATTTTCTAAGTGTCACAATGTGTAATTTTTTGTACTTTATCACTTCAAACACTAAAACATTTGGGAAGGTGGTTGAACCATTTAATATTTCATCAGTGTTTTATTTACCAGTTGCCTTTGAAGAGTTAACTTTTCAGTCGTAGTCAGGCTGTGTATTTCCACTCTTCACTGAAACAACTTGTATGTCAATTGATGAGTTTTTTAGTTCCCCTGGGATTATGGTTAGGCACAACTGGATACGCAGTGTCTGTGTAACTAAACTGAACTAAAAAGAGTCTGGTTTATAGCAAAAAAACCCTTGCACTTAGATATAATATATAAAAGATATATAGATATATCTGATAATATATACTGATAGATTTATGTCATTAATATTAGTGAAAGTTTGTAGAATTAGTTTTGAGCAATTTACTCTGATTTTATCTTAGAACTGCAGTCTGGTTTAGTGGGTTTTATACTGTAGTTTTCTATTGGCGTGGTAACTTTTTTGAGGTTTTTTAGGATGAGGTATTTTAATTAAAAGTTGTTGTGTGTGGGAGCTTTTCAGGGTTTTAGGGTTTTTTTGGCTTTTTTTGTTTGTTTCTTTCTTTTTAGTAAGAGCTTGCTTATGCTTTCACTGTTTTGTAGTACAACATTTGTCTCTCTAGTGGAGCAAGCTTCTTCATTAGTGCAATTTATATGAGCACCATTTGTAATTCTGTGCCAGCAACTGTACTCAAGATTATTGTACTTGAATGGAAATGCAAAGGTGCAGTGAGTCAAACTTTAACTGCTGTTGCATCTTTGCTAAAGAAGCTGAGTTGTTTCTATAAGCTTTGGACTATCTTCAGTGTGTGCACATATCCAGCCTTAACTACTCTGAGTACTTCTGCTCACTGACATACATATAGTGGCTTTTCATGCTTCTTTATTGCTGTACTTTGTGCAGCTTGAGGATGCTCAGGGTATTGGTGCTACATAAAAAAATTAGGATTGTGGAGAGGGCATTTGGAAGTTGGACTGCAGGAGGTGGGTAGTGGAGGTTTTCATTGAGGCATGAAGCTTGGTAAGGAGAAGTAGCGTAGAATGGGAAGAACTTGCTGGGATTTGTGAGAAATGGATGCTGATCCAGCATGTGGAGCAGCTCTGATGAATCATGTAGGTAATGGCAGTCACTTCTTCTGTCTGCTTCTCTTCTGAGAAAGGGGAAAGTGGTGACTGTGGAGCAGGGAAGACCAGTGGCCATGAGCATGGTTAGAAGTGAATTAAAATTAAACATCCTAGAGTATGCTGACCGTCACAAGAAGAGTCCTTTCCACTTGGCTGCCTTCAGTACATAATCTGATGAATTATGGAACAGAACTGGTAGAACTCAAAATTACAAGGAGCAGTTAATTTGCTTCCTTCTGGTTACCTAGGAGGCAGTGTAAGAGAAAAGGGAAGATTTCTTGGGTGAAGATTCTTTGACAACGGAGCTATTGGTTCAGCTATTAGTTTCTCACACTTAAAAAGTTAATTAATAAAACCTTAAAATTGCAGAAACTTTTTTTTCTGATGAAGTTATACCTTTGGAATGCTCACTTTGCTGGAGAATTCAAGTTCTAGGTGTAGTTATTCTTGTGAAACCAACAGCAACTGAAACATTGAATAAACCAGTGTTTATTTATCCAGTTTTGGTATGCTGAGATCTTGGTCCAGAACCAAGATTTGTGGTTTAAACCATTATAAAGTGTGTTTATAAGTAGGTATGTGTTTATGACATCTCAACAACTAATGCCTAGATCTATATAAATTAATTTCTTCCCTTCCCACCCCTCAAACTAAGTAAAATTTAATATTGTTCATATATTGCAAGCTTAGTAGTAGTCTTCCTGTCCCTAAACATGCAAGTGTAAAGCAATTTCTGTTTTCCTTTGAAGACCTGCTTTATGCTATTTGGCATCTGAACCTGAAGTATGAGCTAGAGGAGTTTAAATTGTGTTAAATGCAGATTCTAACACAGTTCAACTAGAACTACTACTAAAAACAGGTCCACATGCAAACACTGAACTTAGGTTTTTATAATTTTAAATTATTGCTCGTAGATAACTGAATTTATTTTAAAGTAATCAATACATGTTATGAAACAAAAGGAAAAAAACCCCTTCTTTAAATCTATGTTGTCTTCAGTGAAATATCTGTTGTTTTTTTTTTAAAACACTAGTGTTTGTGCCCTACCCCATAAATACCCTCACGCCCCTTCAGACCTTTTCTTCTCAGCCAAAATACGCATGGTGGGTTGCTATAAAGAACCAAGGTTTCTGCTGTATTAACACGGTTTCTTATTAGCTGCCTTCTTCATATAAGTGGTTTATAAAATGTCTATGGTTGTGGCCAGACTCAAATATAAAGGACATTCCTGTAGAAGTTGTTTTCATGCAGCCTTACTTTAGGTCTGAGCTGTCTCTGTTAAGATACCAACAAATACAAGATTTCACTTAGGTGAAATAAATAGTAACCAAAGTAATTCTGAAAAGGAATACTACTTTAGTTGGCTTTAACCAAAAGGTAGGTTTTAAAGTGAAGGTTTAACTTGCACACCTCTCTGTCTGTTTTTTTAATCCTGCTCAGAAACGTTCCTTGACAAGTCTTGCACCTTTGTAAAAAACCAAAAAAATAAGCAACCAAGAGCTGAAGAAATGAGTACTTAAACTTCAATGTGGATCCTAGAATTGTACCTCCTTATTGAAGTCTTCCAACCTGTGTGCTTTCATTTATTTATTTTTAACAACTTAATCAAATATAGTTATACATATATATACATGTATATATGTATAAATAAAAGATACAGGTATATATGCGCATGTATATGTAAAAAATATATATGCTTATATATATGTATGTTTAGATACATATATGAAATATCTATAGTTGTAGTCCTGCAAAGAAACAGAATAGCCCATTCAGTGCTTGCCAGCTTTGTTGAGTAAAGGCTATTTCTTTAATTCTTGCAACTTGGCATTTTTCTGGTGTTTAAGATTGTAGCAAAGCTGACTCTAAATTATGATAAACATGTAACATGTACAAATAGTGAATTGCCCTGGAAGTGTCTGTTAATGTACACCTACTTATTTGAGCTTGAAAAGTTACCCATTTTCTTACTAATTGCTAAAGTTAGTAATCTCTGTTTCTTTTGGGATTAATAGTTTCATTTTACATGTGGAAATGGATTTTTACCTGATTATGTCAGATGTGTTTTTCTTCTTGAGCTTCTCCTGGAAAGCTGTCGTGGGTAAGCTTAGTTGGGTCAGTCTTCATGGGTCTGCAGGTTTAACCTGTGGCTGTTTAGAGCTTTGCCATTGTTCAATAAATCTGACACACAGAGTGCATGCTATAGACACTAGCAAAATGGCAAAGAAAGCATTCAGGATCACTGTTATTTTTGAGGGGTTACCCATGATTAATTTTGGAAGCACAAAGTGCTTACTGGGTCTCTGTTATGAGTTGTTTTTTTTATGTCATCTGTCTACTGAGTGGTTTAAATAAATTTCTTCTGTGTTCTGTTATCATTGATAGAAATGCATTTATTTGGTTTTATGTGACAAAATCAGTGATGACTGGAGTTTTTGTCTGGAAAATACTACACTTGCACTATATGAATGTTTAATCCATACATAGTGGATTTCCTTAGTACCTTGCTTCACCATCTTGATCAATACCACATATTGCTGCTAAATACCTCCACTTCACCATTTAAGATAGCTTAGTACTTTCCTGTTTTAATCTCAAAACTATTAATTCAGATTACTCTATTGCCAGCATTGTTTTTGGGACATATTTGCTGAAAAATAGTAGGAAAGATGTAGTGATGGAATTCTTTTGTAGACAGAAATACCAGGTCTAACTTTGTTAATAGGCAGATTATTAGAAATACTTCTTGTTTTTTTGCACCCAGGTTACTGTGATGAAACTCAGATAATTATGATGCAATTGCAGGTAACCTGGTAATAATTCTTGATAGAAGGTTCCTGGTGTGTATTCACAGAATATTTTTCTAAGCAAAAAAGTATGTGATATGAGCAGGGTAACTGGCAAATAAAAATACAGATCATGTTTTTATAAAAGTTTTTTTTGAAGAAGAATGTCTTCCAGAAATTTAATTCTATATTAATATCTTTTGCAGACAGAGTAGAATGTGTTAGGATTTCACATACACTATTAGTATTTCCCCTCTTTATCACCTATTTCAGGGCCTATTTAAAGCTTGGTTATTTTATGTTATTTTTGTGGGTGTGTGGTGTGCTGTTTTTGTTAGTACATTATTTCTGTTTTTTTCTTTATTTTATCCACAACGAAATGACTTCTGAATTGTTCATGCAGAAAGGGACCTGGTTTGGTTTGGTTTCTTGTTTTGTGGTTTTTTTTTGTTTGTTTGTTTTTGGTTTTTTTTGTTTGTTTTTTGTTTGTTTTTGTTGTTGTTGTTGTTTTTTTTTTTTTTTTTGTTTTTTTTTTTGATTCTCTGAGGATTTTTTAATTCTTCCCTGCCCCAGGAGAAATTGTATTATGCCTTAGAATTTGCAAGGCTGGCATCCCTCCCTCCCCCTTCCCTGTCATTAAAAAAATACTTGTTTTTCTCCCAGCCTCAAGCTGTTAAATGGGGTATGAGAGTTTTTCCTTTTGTTACCAAGCTATAAATATTTTTTCAGTTTCCCTTAGCTTGAAGGCAGTGGGCAAAAGATAACACAGGCATTCGGAATTGTTTATACTACAGATTTTCCTAGCATAACTATCTAAATCAGAAAGAATAGCATCCCTCACAGTATCCTAGCTGTGTTGTGTATAATTTACTAAATGTGATATAATAATTTGCTAATATAACTTGTTTTTGAGTCTGTATTAAGTTCTGTTTTTATAGCTGTGTTGGGGAGTGTGTTGGAAGTACGGGGTATGCTGGCTTAACTATGGTAGAAGGCTTTCTAGTATAGATGTAACTTTGAGGAGTGATTGAAGCCAGGAGTTTCTCGTAATAGATAATGCCTACAAAAATACTTTTGCCTGTAACCAAAAGTCTCACACTTCAGGCTTGGAGATAATTATGAAAAATCAGTGTTACAGCTCCCTTTTGTAAGTGGCAGGGAAAAAAGTAGGGTGTAGATTATCCCACTCTTGCCTTTTTTTATATGGCAAAGAATGATCTGGTGTTCATGGAGCTTGGAGTGCCAACTGTATTTGAAGGATTGTGTCCATGTGAATTCCTCAAAAATGTGATTTAGTGGAGGCACTGTGCTCTGTCAAATTTGACATCAGTGCAATTGGGTGTTCTGCCCTGATGCTGGTTTAATTTCTGTACTAGGAAATGATGTGGCATTATGACTGTGTAAGTGTGCCTTCACATGCTAGCAAGAGCTGGTGTGTCCAGGCAGTTCCAGTGGAAGTTGCTGATTCTACTAAAGGGTATTGAAGATACATTTTATTTTTGTTTTCTGATGTTTCTTTTCAGGTTATGTAGTTAGGGATAAAATCATAGCTCTTCTTTTCTAACTTGTTCTGTGGGATAGTATACTTGCTCCTGTTAATGTGCTGGTTTAGAATGTGAACTACCTTTGTATCTATGAAAGGAGACCCACCTGCTTAAGTCTTAATATACTGATTTTGCTCATATTCTTTTCTCATAGTTCCAAGGTATTAAATTCACTCTTAATCTAATGGATTTCTAGTAGGTAATAATTTCTCTAGTCTGATCTTAATGATTAAACCTGTAAACTGAAAACTACTGGTGTATGTAAGCATGAGTAGGTGTTGTTTGGTTTACTTGTTTAAGTGAGAGATGTTACTTCAGCTTCTTGTGAGACCTTGGTGAATACTGTTTGACAGTTCCTGTGTACAGTTAATGGGGGTTCAGGAGGTATTTGTCAGTAAAATCCATGGTGAGGTGAGATTTATAGGTAAGCCAAAAAGAGGCTGTGGGGGAGGCTGCTTTTGCTTTTTAACATTGATGAACCCAGCCGTATTTTCACATGGAGACCCTTAGTCCATCACTGCAAGTAGTTGTCCTGGGTGCAGTGGAGTGAAAACAACCTATCTGCACTTGTCTGAAGCTGAGTAGTGGTCCTCTCAGCAAGTGAAATTGGAGAGAACAATATTTGGCAGGTCCATGGTGGTGAAAGGGCATTTCTTTGTTTGATTGCCACTACTGTTTCCAGTAGATACATACACCTGAGCTCTGGTTCTCAGTTGAAGAATGGAGGTGGTTTCTGTAATTTCATATTGCTGATGAGCTGCAAACTAGGAAAAAAGATGTTGTTTCATTGTCCAAATTATGTAAATGAAATATTGCTGCTTTTTTAGATTTCTTCGAGGAATATTTCAAAGTTTTGAACAAGTGTTTGATGAATTGTGTTGTCTGGCTCAGAGACAATTGCAAGTTTTGTGTGAACCATTTAACATAAAATTTAGATTGTGCTTTTGGAATATGTGAAATAGAAGAAAAAGAGTTGTTTAACTTTACACTGGGCACAAACTTAATTTCCAAAAGATCCAGACCATCATTATGTGGTCTTTTTAGACTAGGATTTCTTGCTGTTGTTTCACTGGAAGTAAGCCACAAACTTGTACATGTATTCTGTGTTTCCAGCTATGTAGATCTGTACAGGTGTGTGAGTGGATACTTAGGACAGCATTAGGACTTAAGTTCATTTTGCTGGTAGTTTCTAAAACTATAATTGTAAAGCTAAGGGTATATATTTTTTACCCACTGTGTTAATTTTTAAAGCATTCCATGTCACTTGCCAGAAATCTATCAACAATTGTTTTCTAATAAAACATTCAATAGTGACTTCAAGTTTGAAGTATTAAGGATAAAACATTAATCATATACTCTAGGGACATAGAAGCAGGTTACTGGACTTCTTTGGGTTGTGGGTTCTTTGGGTGGTTTTGGTCTTTTTTTCAAGCTAGGAAATAGTGAACTGTACTCCTTTGTTGCATCAAGTTCTAATAGACCTTTATAATTAAGATATGCACAGCTTGTTGCTCTGACCAGCTGATATCAGTTCACAAATCAGGGTCTCTCTTTGGAAAGTGGGTGGGAGAGTTTGTTGTCCAAGTCTGAAATATAGATTTGCATAAAAAGTGCATTTCCTGTGAACTCAGAAATAAAATAATAGTATATCTCTGTGAAAGTGAATGAAGTACCTTAAATATAGAAGTGTTCTTATGAAATAGTGGCGTTTTCTTAAATTATACAATGATTTCTGTTGACCACAATCCAAATGTTGTTCCTTTCTAAGAGGAAATTCGTTTTAATATATTTTTAGTCCAGTTTTAGTTGTGAACTAATGTTTTTTTCTGAGAGTTTTTTAATGTGTTGGAATCTCAGTAGGGCCCTGTGGGATTTTTTTTTTTCAGTTGTTTGGTTGGTTTTGGGTTGTTTTTTTTAAACATGAGGTGTTTTGACTCTTATTTTTTACTCCAGAGTGTTTTGCTAAATACTTTTTGGCCTGATAGGAATGTGAGTATTGGGAGCTTTGCTGTCACATGTTTTTATCTCTTTTCAGAGCAAATCTAAATTACTGACTGGAGAGGTTCTGGACGTTTCCCAAATCCTTCACTGCCCCCCCTTGGGCACTTAGGGGAACCAGTGAGAACAGACAGTTTGGTGGAAAAAATGTGGTGAACACAGGACAGCCTCTCAAAAGGGGTTGTTATTTTCTAGTTACTGTCATGTCCTACAGTTTTGTGTACTGAGTACAATTTTATGATAGAGTTGAGCCAGTCTGATGGCTTTTTGCCACAAAAAGCTCCCTTATCCTGACAACCATGGTTTTCCAAAGGAAGGCACTGAAAGACAGAGCAGTCAGCTCTGACATCTGTTGATCTTTCTTCCTGAGTCAATTCAGTTGTTTAATTGGTTGGATTTGATTTTTACCTAATGGAAGAAGGGCTTTTTGATGGTTTAGTGTGCCAGTTTGGCTAATCGACAGCCTTATTAGTGCAAGAGCAAGAGTTTTAGGAGAAGACATGGAACCTCTTCCCCTGGCAGGTGAGAAGAAAGATGATAGCAAATGATCAGAAATAAATGTAAAGCCTGTTTGCTGCCATATTTTATGTGCTTAATTAAGAGGTAAACTGTAAATTCAGAGTTCTGTACTCAGAGCAAGAATTCTGAGAAATGCAGGTTTTAAGGCACTGAAGAAGTCAAAGATAATGACAGGATGCTAAGGTACCTGGGTTTTGGGGATAGGAGTTGTCTGTGGGGTTTTTTTATTTATTTGAACCTCCATGTACCAATCAGAAGCTGTTCAGTCATGTGATACAAACCAAGAGGTTTAGTGGAAGTTTATTCTGATGCCTTATTTAGTTTTGGGGTTTTTTAATGTTAACAATAAACTTCTGCTGGTAGATACCATTCCAGAGCATGTATGAATCTAAAGCAAAAATAAAAAACCTTGTGCTTTGTACTGTGATAGAAACATGACTCTGAATTCTAATAACTAGTCTGAATTATATAGGTGAAGGTACAGATCTAATGTTAATAACAAGTCAGAATGGGACCAGAGGAATGGGCAAATTAATTTCAGTGAAGCTTTTAAAAAGCATCTATGCTAAAGTATTGGGACATTATCTACTCCTTGATGCACTGTGCCAGTACTTTCAGGTACATGAACTCTTCCCTGTGAGAATAAGCTTCCAGAGTAGTTCAGTTCCATTAAAACATGTTTTTACATAGAGGTTATTGTAATTTTTGCTGCCATGGCAGCAATTTTGTGCTGGTACTTGTCAGATCTCTCTGTGCACTGGGCTGGCTTGTTAAGCTATCAGGGCTAACTAAAGGGTGTAATTTTCTGCTCAGTTAGCAAGCTGAAGTAGCTTATTATGGGTTCAGGTGAGTGGTAGTACCAATGCAGGAAGGAAGGTGAAGCCATACAAGTGGCTTAATTGCCTTGCACTATCCTGATGCTTAATGCTTACCTCTTAATGCTTTTTTTTTTCTGGGAATTTGGAGAACTGGGAGACAATTTCTGTAATTTCTAGAAGTTGCTCCCTAGTCTGTGTTACTTAAAAAAAAAAAAAATGTTTTAAATACAGTTTAGAAGAAACTGTAACTCTGGAAAATGCTTTATTTCAGTACTTTCTGAAAGGACGTGTTTGTCTATACTGGTCTACTTGCATATGTATTGACTAAATCATCATACTGCATACTATTGTTCTTAACTTTTTGCATAGAGACCACTTGGAATAGAAACCAGGGTAATGTAAAACTTGAAATCCCAATGACTAACTGATAAGGAAAACACTTTCTTTGACCCCCATCTTTTTCAAACTTGCATAGGATGTATTCCTTTCTTGTGGCTTGGAAGTGCATGTGCTCTGCTGGATAAAAAACTGGTTGGATGGCCGGGTCCAGAGAGTTGTTCTGAATGGAGTTAAATCCAGCTGGCAGCCAGTCACAGGGGGTCTTCCACAGGTCTGGGTGATGGGACCACTCCTGTTTAACATCTTTGTTGATGATTTGGATGAAGGGATGGAGTGTACTCTCAGTAAATTTGCTCTAAGTTGGGTGGAAGTGTTGATGTGCCTGAAGGTAGAGAGGCTCTGCAGCGGGACCTGCTCTGTCAATCCATGGTCTGGGGCCAACTGCATGAGTTTCAGTAGGGCCAAATGTTGGGTCTTGCATTTCAGCCACAACAACCCCCAGCAGTGCTGCATGCTTGGAGAAGAGTGGCTAGAGAGCTGCCCAGCAGACCCAGGGGTGTTGATCCACAACTTGCTGAACATGAGCCAGCAGTGTGCCCAGGTGGCCAAGAAAGCCAACTCCATCCTGGCCTGTATCAGGAACAGCGTGGCCAGCAGGACCAGGGAGAGGGGATCTGCCCCTATACTCTGCCTTAGTGAGGCACCTTGAGTACTGTGTGGAGTTCGGGGCACTGCAGTACAAGAAGGACATTGAGATGCTGGGGAGGGTGCAGAGAAGGGCAACCAAACTGATTTGGGATCTGGACAACAGGGCTTGTGAGGAGAGACTGAGGGAACTGAACTGGGCTGTTCAGCTTGGAGAAGAGGAGGCTGAGGGGAGGCCTCGTTGCTCTCTACAACTGCCTGAAAGGAGGTGGTGGTGAGGCAGATGCTGGACTCTTCTCTCTGGTGACCATTGATAGGCCAAGAGGAAATGGAGTAAAGCTCCAACAAGGTAGGTTCAGGTTAGATATTAGGAAAAACTTCTTCACAGAAAGAGTGGTGAGGCATTGGAACAGGCTGCCAGGGAGGTGGTGGGGGCACCATCTCTGGAGGTGTTCAAAAGATGGGTAGATGAAGAGCTACAGTGAATGGTTTAATGGTTAGGGGTTGTAGGGTGGATGGTTGGACTCAGTCTTATAAGTCTTTTCCAACCTTGATGATTCTGTGATTCTAATAAATTTGTAAGTACCCCAGAATTTTAATATCATAGGGTACTTGAATTTTTCCAGTGCAAGAAAGGATTTCTGGTAAAAATAATGAAGAATACTATAGTTGTAAGTAGCTATAAGAAATAATAACAGTTCTAAGTAGCTATTGACGTTTTACTGTATTGTAATATTACAACTACATCATTATGCATATTTTATTTAACAGTGAAAGCATACCATGATTGCATACACAAGTATTAATTAGTTTTGTTCCCTACATTGGTCCTGAAATAGCATTTTATCTTCCGTGATGGAAAGCAATTAAACATTCATTTGTTTGCCACCTATCAATATCTGTCTGTTTTCGTGTATGATAATAAAAATGCAGTGATTATCATTCAGAATGGGAAAATTACTTGGCTTTCTTTATAGGCAGTACATCTTCATATTCTGTTGTGAAGATGTTGTTATCTAACAACTTAATCAGTGTTTCTCTGCTTATTTTTTTCCTCTGTTAAGAGGGAATAATAACAACTAGATTAAAAAGACTTGATTTTTTGTTTGTTTGTTTGTGTTCAGATACTAAAGTGTTGGGGCTTTTTAAATCAAATGAAAACAAGTGAAAATGTTTCAATCTATCTTACAATTCATATTTATTAAGATGATTTGTGTTAAATGTTGCATTCTTTATTTTTGGAGGGAATTTGGCCTATCTTTTATGTGGATTCTGTTTGAGTAGAACTTGACAGATATTGAAATGATTTTGAAATGTATTGGTTCTAAACAGTACTGTGTTTGGGAACGAGCACCTGAATTAGGCTGTCTCAGATGAAAGATACCTCTGGTATTTTTTCTTCTATAGTTTGCATTTCTATCACTTGATAGTTACTAGCTTCCAATGAAGTGGTTAGTTGCTTCAAAGCAATTTGAATGCTAAATAAATTCAGAAGAAAATATTTATTTATCTTTGAAATATTCATCAATTGCTAGTGCATAACATATGAAAGCAATGAAATTGCCTTTCCCTTAGTGTGGGCAGTATTAATTGGATTTTCTTCCCTTTTTTCTAGTTAAAGTACCTCGTAATTTTCGCTTGTTGGAAGAGCTTGAAGAAGGGCAGAAGGGAGTAGGTGATGGTACAGTAAGCTGGGGCCTTGAAGATGATGAAGATATGACACTGACCAGATGGACAGGAATGATTATTGGGCCACCAAGGGTAAGTGTGATGAATTAAAATGTTTTTCTTGATTTTGTAGGCAATAAAAAATACAAAATGCAAAAAAGTTAATTTTATATAGTGTAAAGGACTTTGTTAAAATGGAATGTATAAAGTTGTAGAAACAGTGTATATTCCTGTTAGAATTCATCCCTTCATGACACATTAGTGCTTTCTGTCTGGTTTCCTCTAGTATATGTTTCTGCAGCCAGTTGTGATTTGAGACCTATAACTGAGTGAGGAATACAGTCTGTATTTCTACCATTACTGCACTTAAGTGTACAGTGACAGTACAGTAAACAGGGTAAATGTCTTTCCACAGTTTATTGTATGTTCCTAGTGATTTCATTCTTTAGCAAACTGACAGTATGTTTTCAAATTTCACAGCTTTTATCAGTCTTTCAGTATAGTAGTTTATGCAATTCAGTTGACTCGTGCCTAAAGACTGAGCAATTTTTAATTATTTCTAATGAGATAAAATACAGAAACAAAGTTCAGATCCATCCAACCTTTTTAGTTCTTTAGAATATCATCTAGACTGATAAATCTTGCAAGACAAGTAATCACCTCTTGTGTCAGAGGATCAGCCTTATCATATATGAGGGGACACATCTTCACTTGGCATGTAACTTTTGTGCAGGCATTCCTGTGGTTTACAGCATGATAGGAGAGATCACTCTGTAAATAATAACTTTAACTGGGTATACTTCACATAGCTCTAAGTTAGCACATGTCTTTCACTGCTAACATGGGGTTGTGATCTTGTGTGTGCTTCAGACATGCAGGGCTTATTGGAAGAACTATCCAAGACAATAGGTGAGATAAGGTATTGGCTTCAGTGAAGATAATGTCTTCCAGAATAGCATAGTCCCAGAGTTAGATGCAGCATACTTCAAGCTCCTTTTGGAAGTCAGTTGGTTGTGTCCTGTAGCAGATGTATTTTGAACATCTGTGTAATAGCACTGAGCTGCTAAGATCCAGATGCTTTTCAGAGAGAGGACCAATTTAAAAGACAAGCATAATTATGGTATCCTTTGGGTCCTAGCTTCTGTGCAGCCAGAGTCTTTGCAAGTTTGGAATTGCATGAGTTTTGAAAAGAGCTTGCAATATGGAGCTAACTAAAGTAGTGTCTCCCTGACTCTAAACACCCACCTGTCTTGAGTGGTTTCTGGGTCAACCTGATGTAAACTCCATCTTTGAAGGGAGCCCCACAAAATAGCAGCAATACAAACCAGCCTGGAATGCAATTTTAATGTTGGTCCAGTTTCTCTCGTTGTCATCTTATTTTCTTTATGAAAGAGGGCCTGCAGGTAGTATTTTGGCCATTTCCAGGACATGCAGTCTTGCTGATAGAATGACTTACAGTACATAGTGACTGTAGAAAGTAAAAGCCAGCAGGTGCCAAGCCAGTGGTGGTACTTTGATGACAAGATTTGCATATCCAGTTTGTGTGTGATACATGTTTTAGGAATCAGTTGATTTACATAGACAGTGTGCAGTTAGAGCACAGAGGAAGTTGCTGATACTGTCAACATGAATTTCTTCAAATATGAGGCTTCTCTTGGGCCTGCAAAAAGTGCTCATCAGTTTTTTTTCTTGCTTCATTGGAAGGGTGAAACACTGTGGAGTAGGAAAACATTCTGATTAAAGGAAACATTTGTCAGAGCCTCCCAAAAATGTAGGGAGGTTTTTTTCCATGCTTTTTTAGGATCTAGCCTGGGACGCTTGGCTTGCAGTAAAACAATGACTTGAAAAACAGCAAAAATCAAAAGCCACTTAGATAGGAATAAGGGAATGAGAATGAGTTTCCATTCTTAGGATTTTTCAGTTGTAAGCAGTGTATGTAAATTTAACTGATGGCATTCCTCCCTGGGGAGCTAAGTCGTTTTATCTGAGTGAATAATGAAAACTTGTGTTTCTGTGTTTTCTTCCTGCAGTAGAAGCTATTAACTGTAGCAGGATGAGATTATTTTTATTGGTCCTTCAGCTGTTAGTGGGAAAGAATAATTTCTGACAAAGGGTGTTCTGCTTTGTCTTGTTTCTTTCTGGCCCACTTGCACCTTGGTCTCTGTGGCATCTCAAGATTATAGGACATAGTTAGGATTCTTCAGTAGTCAAATTTCCACTCTGCCTTTCAGCTGACCACAGAGTGGGATGTCATTTGATAACTTGGCTGCTGTTGATACCTCTGCTTGGAAAGAGTAACAGCTGGCTGCTGCAGAACAGCTTAAAGGTGGTATTTCCAGGAAGGTCTGAGGCATGTCACTGCTTTGGGTTCATTTTAGTTGTAACTGTTGTGCCAGTGGAAAGGCAGGTGTAGAAACTGGGTTTACCTTCCTTCTGGAGCAGAAGCATGCACATCAGTGACCAGCAGAGCCCCTGACACTTTTTATTATGCATGGCCTACTTGACAAGATTAAAGATAAAACCATGTTCTCTTCTAATTGGACTTTCTCAGAATACACTTGCACTTAGAATGATCTCTTCCATGGTCACTTTGGAGTGATGTCTTCTGCTAACTAGCTGTCACTTTACTGCCCAGAGTTTATAATTCTTCTAGTAAACCAATCAGTCCTCATCTGTGGAAGTTTAGGTATCTTGTGGAGTGTTAATTACTTCAAGGATATGTTTTTTTGCAAATACTATTTTCATATTTTTTGTGTCTTAACTGTTGGGTTACTGGCATCTTTGTCTTTCCCCATTTCCCATTTTTCCCCCATTTCCCATTTTTCCCCCATTTCCCATTTTTCCCCCCATTTCCATTTTTTCCCCCATTTCCCATTTTTTCCCCATTTCCCATTTTTTCCCCATTTCCCATTTTTTTCCCCATTTCCCATTTTTTTCCCCATTTCCCATTTTTTTCCCATTTTCCATTTTTTCCCCATTTTCCATTTTTTTTCCCAGTGTTAGCTATTTTTTACAGGGGACAGCAGTAATTTCCCTTATGATTATTTATTTTCTCTCTGCCCCCTACTGTGCCAAAGCTGTTTTGAGAATGCACGTGGGTAGGAGGGGTAAGAGTAAACTTGAATTAAAAAAAGAACTGTATCCTGGTAGTCAGTAAGTAGTGTAATTTATACATACTCTTCAAGTAATCAATATAACCAAAACAGTGGAATATCAGTTGGTAATTCAAGACCATCAACTGGTATATAATAATAAAAGATTTAAAATAATTTCATGCTTCATCATCTTCATTGCTCTTACCTTTGTTTTGTAGGGTTTTTTAAATTAATATTTAGTTTTCGTTAAGATGCATTAGTCTGTCTTTTTCCTTTCTAGACAAACTATGAAAACAGAATATACAGTCTGAAAGTAGAGTGTGGACCTAAATATCCAGAAGCACCTCCTACAATTAGATTTGTAACTAAAATTAATATGAATGGAATAAATAATTCCAATGGAATGGTAAGTTGAAATGGTAAGATCAACCTTATTGTTAATCGTACATAAATTACTTCTGGGGAAAACCCAGGTGAGGAATATGCATGTTGGATGTAGCTTTCATATTTAAATTCTGCAATATAAGGATTTTGTTTAAATTAAATTTTGGTTGCCCACTACTAAAAATTTACAGTACTAGGTATTTACAACATGTTGGTAGTTCTTAGTGGCTTAACAATGAGATAAAAATTCATAGTATCGAAAAAGTTGTTTCTTTGAAGCTGAAGGTTTTAGTTTTGAAAAGGAAAAAAAAAAAACCAGTTTATAAGCCATGTGTAGGTATTTCCCCTGTAGTACTCTCATAAAAGCAAATTAGATTTGTACTGTAACAGGAGTAGTACAAGCTATCTGATGTTTCCACTAATTAGAAATGGAGTTTATTCATGCTGAATCTGACTCAGGAGTAGTAACTTGCCTGTAATGAACTAGTTTATTTCAACTTTTTTTTTTTTTTTTCTTTATAATGGGTTTATTCAAATCTAAGGTGACTCTGAGCTCAGTCTTAAGGTCTTTTGATACAGATCTTAGTAATCGCTTTCATTTTAAAGATAAGTTTGTAATAAGTTACTTTCACTGATCCTGCACTGAGAAATGCATTCATGTACATGAGCAATGGCAGCAGCTCAAACAAGTTTTTACTTCACAGGACTAAATTACCTAGAGAATAATGAAGTAATCTGAGGTACCCCATTGCTCAGTGGAAAGACATGTGAGCTGTCTTGCATTTACAGTGGTGTATGTCAGAAGGAAATAAAGTATCACATTTGTCTGTGTCTGTTTGTCTCTAATGACTGAAAAGTTGGTTAAGGTACTATGTCATGAGTAATGAGTTGGAGAGCATCTTTATATTTTAAATACTTTGCAAGATTTAAAAGAAAAGTGGACTTGCAGCTGTGTAATTAACCGTAACAAAATGCAAAGCTTATGCATGTCAAATCTTTAGAGGAGAGGGAGATTCTTAGGGGTTTGTATGAGCTGTTACAGGTGGTAGGATAGTGTATTGGTTGTTCATCCGAAGCCAGTGCACTAATACTTTAGAAATGATTTAAAATTAATTTGAAAGTACTTCTCATATAGCCAACAACTTTACCTAAAATTTTATTAAAATTGCTATGTACCACCAAGCTGTTGCCTTTCATCACAACTGTGCTTTGTGCCCTAAGTGTGTGTTTATTAAGAGGTTGTGATGGACTAGAGGTTATGTTTATAATATTCTTTTCATACGTCTCCCTGGTAACATGTATTATTCTGGATCAGTAAAGAGCTATGCCCTTGTTGCTTCATCAGCACATGCCTGACAATATGGATGTTGGTTTCCGAAGCAGAATCTCAGACTTGCAGAGCCTGAAGGCTCATGTTTAGCCAACTGTCACTCTGAGTTTTTGTTTGGAAAAGCTTGCTGAGGAGTGGGGTTAATACTGTGACAGGAAATCCTTCTGGTGGTTTGAAAAGCACTGTTAACATCCAGTCATCACTGCAGGAAAACTGAGTTTTAATAAGTTTATAAGTTTATACAGAACCCTAATTAATTTTCCCCCTCCTAGTTCTGTTAACTAGTGTATCTTATGAAGGATTTGCTATTTTTCAACAGATTTGAATAGGACGATTGTATTTGAAATGAAAACAATTTTCAAAACCAACAAATTTAAAACTTATTAATTTCTAATGTGCCTATTGTCCCTGTATTTTGCTTTTTAGCTTATTTTGCCATTGTGCTCACTAGAGTTGTGCCAAATGTGTCAGATAAACTGGAGGCACCTTCAGCATCCCTGGAACAGTTGACATTGCTGCCTCCTATTTTAGTTCCTTTGTTTTTCTTCCAAGATGTTCTGACATGTTCTGATCACCTTTCATGCAATAGATCATAAGAGGTTTGCTGCATTCTTTGAATGGATGACAGGGTTTCATCTTCAGACAAACTCTGCTGTCCCTGTTTCTGCACACATGGCCAGCTTTTGATCACATTGCTTGAAGTTGAAAAAGTTGTTGACTTACAGAAAAGAAACCCAAGACAAACAGCAGCTGAAAGTGTGTGTCATAGCAGTGTTATCATACTACTCAAAAAATTTGTAACCTTGTTTAGGAACACTTTAGAAGAGCTGTGTACCAGTTAACCCCTGGGGAAAAGTAGAAAAGTAGAGACCTTAGCATAAGTTCAAGGGGTGGTAATTTCTGTTGAGTTGGAATGTGGAGGGGGGAGGAGGGAGGAGGAGATGGGTATGAACTAGAGTTGAGGGTAGTCTGAGGAAGCCAGTTAGCAATTGCCTTCTTAGCAGTGGTTATCAACATTCTTGACTTAAAAGTCCCTATGCTTGGCATGAAAGTGTGAATTTATCTGTAATTAGAATTTCATTGACATTTTTATTCTGAGAGGAGTTATGCCTGTAAGTAACTTTCCCATCAGCTGCATAACTTCAGGCATTCCAGAATTGCTGTTTCATAAATTTAGTGCAGGAAAGAAGAGGGATACTTCAGGAGTATTTTATTAAAGAAGACTACACTTAATTACCCTGAGTCACCCTCTTAGATATCCTTGCTTTTCTTATCTGCAAGTTAGTTTTTGTGGGGTTTTTCTGCTTTTCAGTTTGCCTATGGAGCTACTGTGCTTGGATACAGAATTATGGGACTAAGCTCAGGAAAGCTAATCCAAGTACTTATGTGGAGCTTGACAAAATGCTTTTATGTTCTAATGGCATCACTGTTGTAAAATTGTTCTAAAATTATAATTCTTAGTACTGTGAGGTCTTTTCTTTTGGAGGCTTCTATATCCTGTATTGATAAAACACCAGTTTCATTCTGTTGTGCTAGTTATTTTCCTGTGGTCTTTTGAGAATTTCTGATTTTTGCATTTGTGAGAGTGCTCTTCAGCAGTCTGTTTTGCAGGCTTTGTAATCACTTCTGTTCATTTAAATGCTATTTAGAGCTGCAAGTATTTGTTTCCTTTAAACTCACTTGGGGCTGTCATCTATAAATCTATAAACTGTTGTCCAGTTACAGCTTTGAGTATGTTTATTGTAGACTAAGCATTTTGCTGTTTCTTGAAGTTAAGATATTGGGAATATAAAAAAAACCCTGAATACTTTGCAACATTGTGTAAAATTATTTTAAATGTCAATTATTTAGAAAAAAATATGCATATTGCTTTTCTTGCTATTATTGAAAGTTTGCTGTGGTGTAGCCCCAGAATAAAGTAAGTCTTCAGGTAACAGTTTTCAGCATTCATTATTAGCTTTTATGTGACCTTGGAATTTTTCCTTCTCTGTCCCAGGATGTGTGCTTGAATATTACCTAATGCTTTTGTGTGATTTGGACACAGTTTGTGTCATTCTTCCAAATACCTTATCGTTGTTCTTCAAGAAGTGAATTTATTGTGCACTAACTTGGGAAAAAAATTCTGCAATGCAGAAAACAGTACCTGAGCCAAAATCATTACTGCTGTAAGATGTCGTGAAAAAAAGCTGTTGACTTGCAGAAAAGAGACTTGGAGATAAGCAGCAAGGAAAATATCATGTTCAGCAGTCTTTGCTCAGAAAACATTAATAACATTGTTAAAACAGAGTTTATGGGCTGTGAGTTTGTTGCTACAAATCCCTAGCAAAGAAAGAAGAGCTGAAGGGCCTTACTTATAAATGGCCAGGTCTTGTATTTCACTACAGTTTGCGGATGTAGATCTGTGTTTTTTGAACAGCACTGGTGACTGGCTGCTACTTGCTGTAGTTGAGATAGATCTGCAGACTTGGGAGAACCTACAGAGGCACTGGTGAGGAGAAGCAAGGAAAAGGGAAGGCTGTATGCAAACAGAATGTCCAGGCTGAAGACATTCACTTGGGGAGCACCAGAGCAATTGCCTTTCCATTTTTTATTTCTTTAACCCAGTATTTATTTAACAGATAATTACATTTGTTTTTTTCGCCAAGCTACCAAAATCTAAACCTAATCTGAGCCCTTGTTTCTTCTGTTCCTGTGATACTTAACCACCTTCAAGTCTTTCTTCTTTCTATAAAGAAATATGGTGGTCTCATGCATTTTTTGTAGAGAGAAGAGTATTGAGTAGTATTACATTTGCTTTTCTAATTTCAAAATAAATTCATGTCGTTCCTAGTTTGCTGGGTCCAGCTTGTTGGATAGTGGCTCTGGAGTGTCCTTTAATCTTAGCTAGAAGGATTGGAGAGGAAGAGATGTGTAAGAACTAGGTACCTCTTGCTTGTGTTTTTATCTAACAGTCAGCTTTTTAAGAAAAGAGAACCTGTCTTCCAGTTTCAAGTCTTATTCTGCTCTGATACTGCCTCTTTTATTTAGCATATTAAACCAAATACCCCTTTAAAAAATACTAGCAGTCCGGAAATTGCAGTGATGCCTGATGTTAGGTTCAAAAAATGTGTGAATGTACTACCATGTTTATTTGGCTGTTGGTGGTGGGTGGATGGCTGTTCTTGATGATCTTGAAAGTCTTTTCCAACCTTAATGATTCTGTGATTCTATGTATTAGCTCATAACTCCTGTATTTAAACTGGTATGAGCTTGCGGCATAATGGAGCTTTCCTTTTGGTGCTCTTTTTCTTCCTAATTCATAGTCTTTACAATAATTATTAAGTAATATGACAGCCTTCAATATTGTGGTTTGATGATGCACTGTCTTTGGCAGCTCTACAGACTTTAAAAAGGTTCCTGAGTGTAAGCAAAACATTTTTTATCTGAACTGTAATGCTTATAATGCTGAGCTGTGAATTGGATCAGGGATTCTGCTTGCGCACTTCTTTCCAAAGATGTTGTTTTTGGTGTTTTGTTTTTTTGCTTGTTTGTGGTTTTTTTTTTTGGTTTTTTTTTTTTGGTTTTTTTTTTTTGTTAAACTAGGTGGGTTCTGTTGGTTCAGGTCAGAAGGTAGCTTCACATTCATCTGAGTTGATAGGAAGTAGTAGTACTGTTAAAGGAACAGGTGTCTAGTGAGAGGAAGCATAAGTTTCGTGTGGAAATATTGCTGCCTGGGCCCCAGTATGTCTTTAAACCTTGGCCTCAGTTTTAGTTTAGTCTCCTCTGGTGTTCTGGAAATAGACAGCCTCACTTCAAACAATCCAGAAATAAAGTATCAGGGTTAACATTGTTATTTCTGATTCCAGTGTTGTTTTTTCTTTCAGTTTGCCCTAATTACTATGGGATAAGAAACTTCCTGATGTTTCATGCTGCCTAAATCGTAAAGCAGTGTTTTCCACTGCTTTTACAGCTGTGTGAGCTGCATGTGCTACTCTGCCAGTGGAATTCAGCAGTGTGCAATATACCCCTGTTACCACTGGTGGGCTGCTTTGCAGCTCCAGAGCTGTTGGCCCCTCTGTCATCTTGCAGGGGCTAGGTGGCCAGGACTTACCAGCTGCCAGAAGAATCCCCAAGCTGACTTTCAATTGCTGACTTTCCCATGGAAACCTCCCTGTTATAATATAATTGTGTAAATTGTCCCACAGGTTTAATAAACGCATAGGAGAAGTCCCCTGTCCTTTCCTTTCAGTTCATATTCAAATTGGTAAGTGATGTACAGTAATCTTCACAGCTCCATAAGGTGACTTACTGTAAGAAGGATGCAAAGAACTGAGGAGTGTCCATACATTGTGGATGGGTTTTTTCAGTATTTCAAGCCGTTTCTCAGTCTATGTAGTGACTCTTGATGGATCAGAAGCACTGTGAAGTATCAATGTGAAAGAAATCCCTAATGATACCCCTACCAGTGGAAAAACAAAGGAATTTTTCCTCTAGAAATGTATCCCATGGACTCTTGTGTGGCAGGTTCTTTAAAAGAACTGAGGGAACCCGAGATGTATATTTTGGCATAATGAAAATGATTACTTTTTGGGGTTGATTTAGTAACTTGTTTTGAATTTTACAAGATAGAACTCTGGTTTTAGAGTGAATGGTTTCCTTATCTCATCCTCCCCCTGCCCCCTTTCCTTCTCACTAATAATAGTATCAGTATCAGTGCAGATGGAAGGGTCCACCTGCATGGATTTTATTGCAGATACTTGTGTGTAAGTATATAATTGTTTTTTAAAAAATAATTTATGAACCACAGGGACTTTATGACACAGTCAAAGTGTCAGAGAATGCTTAGACTCTTGCTTAGAACAGTTGAGTCAATATGTAGATATTTTGTATTTCACCATAACTTACAACTTCCTCTTCTTTTTCCAGGTGGATGCACGGAGCATACCAGTGTTAGCAAAATGGCAAAATTCTTATAGCATTAAAGTTGTACTTCAAGAGCTAAGACGTCTAATGATGTCCAAAGAAAATATGAAGCTTCCACAACCTCCAGAGGGACAAACTTACAACAATTAATTTTAGCTGATTCTCAAACTTCTGTCTTAAAACAACAACCTTCTACTCATGTTAATGTCTTGATTAAATCTCACAATGCAAACACCCACACATTAAAGAATTTCAGCTGGTGTACATGACCTGGACATTTGTAAGAATATATATATTATATGTATGCCCAATATGTTTTCAGGCACTATGGGAGAAAAAGGCAGCACAATTATTTTTATTTTATTTTTTTTTAATCGAGGCACTGTCATTTAAGCATAAGCCTGAAATAGCCTAAAATTGGAATTCAGGTCTTACAAGATGAAAGCATGACGGGAAGTGTCAGATTGGTGTGGAATAATACATGTTTCTGAAAATTATCTCTTGAGAAGGCAAAATATAAATGGCATGCTTTATCCATCTTGCTTAGTAAAAGAGCTGCAGGTAAATTTGTTTTAAAGTAGCAGGTACAGTGAAATACCATTGCTCATCTTGTTTAATTTTGCAAGGGTGTGGGTGCCGACTACTAGTAGTGTCACAAAGTATGTTCAGGATTGTTTTGATACCTGTATTTATAAAATGGGGGGATTGATTTCTGTTAAGCAGCTCCTGTGTGTTACATGTATCGGACATGGCAAATATTTGTTTACAGTCTTTGTTCTAATAAACCATGCATTTAAGTTTTAGTGAAACAAAGGAAATGTATGGATATGTGATTGAGATTAAAGTTAGTCTTAAAATGTAAATAAAATGTGGAAAGTGTCTGAGGCTGTGCCATTTCTATAAGAGTGATGTAATTTATGTACAGTAACTTGCAGAAGTAGTGGAAAGCCAAACATAATATTGCTGCTGGTTTTACATGCACCTTTTATTCTTAACACTTTTATATGCTCAGTTTATTTGAGAGATCAAGATATTTCATTTGTTGCAGAGGAGTAATCTGTCATCTGTAGTTCCACTTCTTTAGACAGGCTTGCACTGTGTTTGATTTTATTATTTTTTTAAGGTTTATATATATAAACAACCCCTCCAAACTAATTCCAAAATAAAACCAAAAAAACCTTGCCAACCCCCCTCCCTTCTACCTCCCCTCCAGATTCTTTTGAGAAATGAGCATTATTTTCACTTCACTTAGTTGACCTCTGAGCATTTTTCGGACCACATTGCTGAAGTCTGTCCTACTTCTCAGTCCTTTGTCTTGCTTTTGCAGTTGCTGTCGTGATTCTTGCTCTCTTGCATATTTTCCTCTTTTATGTTTTGTTTCTTTTTTTCTTATCTGTTCCGCTTCTGCCTTTGCTGGAACACACAAAAAGAAACTTCAATAAAAAATGCACCTGTAATACAGATGATCATATTTCCATTTGCATTCCATGTATCATATGCCATAACATCACTGTTTTCATAGCTAGCTTTCTGCTTCTCCTGCAGTTGTTAGTCTGTTTTTTCAATGTATCATGTCTAGTGGGAACACTTGATTTTTAGCTCTGTCACTGATTTCTCATAAGAACGTAGATAATGCTGTGCTTTTGGAACTTAGACCTTTTTTCCCTGCTCCTGCTCTCTGTCCTTGGAAAAATCAAGCCTTTGTTCCTTTTGGTAAGAACTTGTACCATTGGGAGCCAATCAGATATTTGCATTCAAAATTTATTTAGTGGTTCTTTTGAAAAATTGAAATAAAACCAAAAGCCATCAACAGACAGGTAACTTTCTTTGATATGCCTTTGCCTATTTCTGATGTAAAGAATGAACATTTGAAAGCAATAAACTAGGTCTTTTTTTTTTTTTTAATGGAAAGGTTTAATTAATATTTGTCAGTTTATGGGTTTTAGACAGATTGGACTCTTAGAGAATTGGTGGATTCGTAGCTGCCAGCTACCTCGTGTCTGTATTTATATAACATATCATTTGTGACGGTTTGGCTGAAGTGCATTGCAACATTTTCTTGCTTGATTTAATTTGAATGATTTTGATGCCATTAAATCTTTTTCTTGCACTAACACTGCAAATCTATATTGAATCAATTAAAATACTGGAACTGTACAGTTCTGAGATGTGAATTTTTGGGAAAATTTCAGCATAAATATTGAGAGAGTGATGAATGCTCCTAGGCTATTACATACGGTTGGTAACACGATTTAAGAGACCGATTTATTCACAGAACATGAAAAAGGGGTGTTTGGTTGGTTGGTTGGATGTGGTGTAAATTGATGCCACAACTGCTGTTCTTCTTGTCTGTATTCTGTCCATTTGTACCTGTGAAAATTTGCATGCCTAGCTGTAAACAGGTATGTTTTGCAGAAGGGAAAAAAAGTGATGGAGGGGCAGCAGGGTATGTAATATAAAGGATGACTGTAAATATAATTCCTGCAGTGATTTTAAGTGTGTTGGTTTTCCTTTTTTACTCATACTGGAAGAAATCTACAAGTGTAATTAATTACAAAATTTTAAAATGTATTTAGCTACTGCATGAAGTCAAGAGCCTCAGCAAAGCTTTGTTACCTGAGGAAGATTTTGAAGCTCTCTCTTTACTGACCTCCAGGGAAAGGTTGCATTGTTTTACATGTATCCATGTCTGGTTTACTCAGTACTTTTCTTACTTTCTTGTGGTTTGTTTGGTAACCTATTTAGATGTCAGAATTTTAAGTTTCCCTCTTGTAAGTATTTGATTTGTTGTATGTGTCTTTTGGCAAGATTTTAATTTGCTGGTGTTAGCAAATGTGTATTTTTTTCTACTCAAAACTGTATTTGTACCTTTTGCAAGGTACAAATACAGTAGTAGAGCACCATCTCAGTTCTGTGAGGGGTTCTAAGTATAATGTTTGGGTTTTTTTCAGCTTGCATTTGAAAATTGGTATGATGTGGTGGTCATCAATGGGAATTTAAACTAGCTCTGAAGTGTTGCCAAAGTTCTTATATTTTTAGTTGTTCAAGGGAGGGATAAGTTTACTATTAAGCAAACAAAAAAACCCAAAGATGGTATGTTTTATGCTTCATAAACATGAAGATATACTGAGCAAGCCTGTGGCAATACCCACCTTACAAATAATGTGCCTTATTATAAATAAAGTATGTGAAATGTTGCAAGGTGTGCATCTACAGACTGCCTTGATTGTGCTTATCTTTCTGACAGCAAGTTGATAATACTTGACACCCATCAAGACAAGTGGGAGATTAATCCCTTTAGAATTATGAGATAACAGCATGATTCACACTCCTAAATATTTGTTATTGTGTAAGGGATACCTAAAGGAAAGCTTTAGTGTATCCTATGACAGTTGATCATCGTAATACATAATTTAGGCAAGTGTTTTTGGTTTACATGTTTACTTGGTGAGTTTGTGGAAATGTATTTTCTGTTTTGTATGTTTCAGTACTAACTTAAGGCCTAAAAATGTACTTAACTTAAAAATGTTACTTATGTTAAAAATGTAACTTAAGGCCACTACACTTCTCTTACGCTCTCTTGATGCAGAAGTCTTGTACCAGGCCACCTGATATTCAGGAGTAGAGTATGAAAAATGAGTATAGCTGTGAAGTTACTGTGAAGGTTCTGAAGAGAGTGTTTCTAGCAGATCTTTTCCAAGTGTCATGAAAATGGGGTCAATATGGGAGAGAGAGTTGTGCCTCGCAGAATGGCTTTGGAAGGTGGAGCTGCACTTGCAGCCTGAACAGGAATTAACCCTAGTAATATCTTTCATATCTTTTTTTGTGGTAGAAAATTCCTGCATTAAAAAGTGTTAAATTCTGTGGTGAAGCACAGCAGGTTGAGATGACTCTTTTCAGGCTTCAGTATGCAAAATTGCCACAATGAGGAGCTGTGTGAACCCAAAGCATGGAAGTGTGCAGTGCTGGTGGCTGGCTCTCTAATTCCCAGGTTAATCCGAGTGATTTGTGATGGGCAGTTTCAATTTTAAATGTTTGTGTATAGTTAATAGAGTCAATACTACTAATGAGAGAAGTCTATGCTAAAAAGCCCCTTGGTTTTGTCATGGTATCAGGTGAATTGTCACCAACCCTAATCTCTGCCTTTTATGCCTGACAGTTTCTTCCACTGTTAGTTTGCTGGACTGCAGTTTCAGGAGAGAGAATTATTCCTCATCTCTGGGTGGTGTGTCAGACTTTGAACTGTGGCATTGTCCCCTTCTGAGAAATCCAAATTACCTCCTTGCCACAACATCACAGAGGTAGAAATAGCCATCTTGGTTTGTGGTTTCTGAAACTGTTTCCTATCATGTATAATTTTTTTTCCTGTATGAAGATTTGCAGATTAGCTTTATGATCTCCTGTGGTACTACTGTAGCCTGTAACAATATATTAGATTTGTTACAGTCTTACCAGAAATGTTTCAAAGGTCTATGTCCTTAGGCTCCACATCAAATATATGTCACTGCATTTATAGCAAAACTCTCACGCTAAGTTAGTCCTATACATCCGTTCCTTAAATGCTGTAATTTTGAAGTACTGAAATAATTACTGAAATAATGTGAAATGAAAATTTATAGCCATGATGTTTCTAGTTAGCAATTATTTTATATTCCTGTTGAATCACTTTGATAATTGTTAGCTTGATCTATCAATCAGGTTGTGCATTAAACACTCATTATTTAAAATCTGTGAGTATCACCTCAATTAGTAGTATAATGGTTTTGATCTTCAGAGTGGGATGCTGTGATTAGAGTACTGCTTTGGAAGTTCATCATTCTACAGCCCAGCTTTCAGTCTGTGAAAAAAAGAAAGCTGAAGTTCTGAACCGCTCCTCTTCCTTAGAGTAGTCACCGCTTCTTCTGGCATTTCAAATACTCTTCACTTCTGCCTTCGGATCTGTTTGGAATTGCTGTGTTATCCACTCAGTGTAACAACATTAACTCTCAGTCTCTAATGCTTTACTATGTTTTTGTGATTTTATGATACTATAATATCTGCATGATAATTAGTATTAAAGCAGAAGCTAATAAAACCAGTGCACTGCTTTACCTGAATGATGTCCAAGTCACATATGCTGCAGTAATGTGCCTGTAGCAGAAGATAAGGGGGAAATTGAGAGGGAAGGAATTAATAACAGCTCCTGACACCATGTAAAAAATAGTGCTGTTCTCTGTCTACTTAAAACTGGGGTGCCAACTAAGTAGTTGCTTGGTTTTTACATGCGTGTGACTGCACAAGTGAAGTTACATTCTATAGCGATCTGGATTGATGGGTGACTGGTAATTTGTGCCCAGGTAAGAGTGGTTTAGTAAAGCCCTAGCAAAGCAAGGGCTAAAAAGAATTGCTAAAGCAAGCAATTCTTGCTACAGCAAGAATTAGATTTCTCTTTTAGGTGTTTCTGTGTATAATGCCTGAAATCTCACTGTTGTCTGTCAGCAAAGTCAAGTGGCAAAATGTATTAAATTCATGCTGTATTGTTCATATTATTTGGTAAGTAGTTGTTATTTGCTGTGGCGTATGGTTTAAGAACACTTATTTTGTATTTTCACTGTATTGGTTGGGATTATTTCACCCTGGTCTTTTCAGGGATAAAGAACAGACGCTCTTGTGCCCATGCACATCGTCTCACACTTGGGAAACATTTAGGCAAATAAAATGGTGTTGCCCCTTCTCCCCAACTAATTGAGAGAGGAGTTAAATGGGGAAACTCAAACCTCTGTGCTGGAGTGGCCATCTAATGATAACTGTGCAGTAGCTTCATTTCTTCTGTTCATCACAACTCACCTGTTACCCAGATCACCAAGTAGCAGTGGTCTGATCCTTTGCTGATCTTTCTAATTTCAAGGGACCTACTTTCCTGTTCCTACCTGGAGGCAGCCTGACTCAGCCTGCTCATTTTTACCAAGGAGCAGAGGTCTGTGCTGGAGTCTGCACACCCTCCTTACTCTGCCCTTGCTCTTGTGTGAGGAGTTCCATGGTCTGCATTGAAGCTTCTTGGATACAAGGAGCTCTGTGGCTCCCAGATGGGGTCTTGGCAGCTTGAAAGCACACCATTCCACTCATTGATATTTCACAACTGTGGCCCAGCTAAGTAAAATTCAACCTAAAGCTTGAATCCTTTTAAGCATTTACTCAAAGAAGTGTGTAGCTACTAGCTTTCTGTGGTGATGCGTGCAGAATATAGACTCCTCCTTTCTCTCCTTGTCTTAAAACACAATTAGGCTGTGACTCCTTTGAGGTAAGAACACTTGCAGGTAAGGGAGCAAGCTTTGCAAAAGCAGTAACCAAAGCCAGAAATGAGTGAAAAGCCTAGGAACTGGTCACAGCCTGGATTTTCTGCTCTTGTGGGTGGGACTTTTCCAGTATTGAATGAGTATTTTTTCATCATGGCCTATGCTTTTATCGGTGCTGTGGAAGGTCTTGGATAAGCTGATACCTTGTGTGATGTTTGAAGATGAGAACTTACTGTGGAAGGCAGGACAATCCTTGTATTACAGAACTGATTACGCACCCTTCAAGAGATTTTTCAGAATAAAGATCAAAATTAATGTTCTGCATTGGAGTGTGTGTGGAAAGGGGAGTGTATTTAACAATGACAGCCAAAATGCATGGGTTTGGTGTCAAATTGTGACAGGACACTTTAGCAGTATTTCTAGCAGAGGAATTTCTTGTACAGAATGCTTTTACAACTCAAATCTGCATTTGCCTTCTTCAAGTATTCTGCAAAGAACTATTTTTCTATTAAGGAAAGAAAAATAATTCAGGTTTCATTGTTAAATAACGAACAAATGCCCTGCACATGTGCATATTTTGTAAGGGCTTGTCTGTCCTCTGTGGAGTTGTGTTGACTCCCACATCTCTGGGATGGAGCTTTGCCCCCTTGTTGTCTGAAATACCTGCTTTTTGCCTTCTAGCTTTTGAATCCTGGCCATTTGTGCACTGCTTCTGAAAGGCTCACAAGAGAGATTTCAGATAAGTAACCATCTTGGTGGGCTTAAGTTTGTTATAGAGGAGCTTGTGGAAAAATAAAAATGATTAGGGGTTAGAGTTTGGGAAACTATCCTTACTCCATTTTGTTTTAAGATTAGAACGCACCAGTAGGTGCCTATGAGAATTTGGAATGCAGCTGAGCCACTGCAGCAGAGACTGGGTTGGATTCATGCCTGATGGTGAGGATTTGGCAGCTTTGGTCTTCTGGCAGCAGGGGATAACCAGTGCTTGAGAGTGCTCTTGCAGGTGGTGATGGTATTTGTGTTTGTGCAAAAACAGCCATCCTGTTTACATAACAGATAGTGGTGACATGGAATGAAGTGTAACTTGTCTGTGGTCAGTGTGACTCAGCTGTATCCCTTTCCTCTAGAAAGGTAGCTACAATTTCAGGTTTTCTCCCCTGTTGTGGTTTTGGCCCAGCTGGTACCAAATAGGTCTCTGCTCACTCACCCTTCCCCACCCCTGCATCATGGGACAGGGAGGGGAAAATCTACCTTAAGGTTTGTTAATTGAGACAAGGACAGGGAGGTTTGCATTCCCCAATTACCTTAACAGGCAAAAAGCAGACATGTTCAACTTGGGAAAGAAAAAACCTAATTTAAGCTACAGGGAGGAAAGAGGAATCATGGCCAGATCTCCATACCTTCTCCCCCCACCCCTCCTTTTTTTCCAGGCCTGGATTACTTCACTCCTGCCTCCCCTTCAGCAGCACAGGGAGGACAAGGAATGGGGGTTTAGGGTCAGTTCATCACACGTTTGCACTAACCCAAGACACCCCCCCCCCTTTCTATGTTTTTTTTTGTATTTGTGTTTTGTTTATGCTGTAATCTCTAAAATACTTAGATCTATTCACATATATAATTTTGATCTAACACAACTGGAAAAATACGTCATACAAATTCCCATGTTCCAGAAATAAGGAAATAGGCTAAATGGAGACCTTGTGGTAGCCAGACTGGGCATCCCTGAACAAAGCAGAGGCCCCAGCCAGGAGCTCTGCTGAGATGCCTGCTTGTGTTCCTTGGGCTTTTTTCTGGTGTAACTTTAAAAACTAACTTTTCTAATATATTTACTGTTGCTTATAGCATTTCTAAAACCCTCAGTTCCCCCCCTAGGCCACTTGGCCTTTTCAGGTCTTTTTCTTTTTTTCTCAGACCAACAGTTACCATGTCTGGAATTTGCATAGCACTTCTCGGATCTCTAGAACAAAGTGCACAACGGAGCTGGCAGAAGCCCACAGTCACAGTACAAGAAATTGGACTTTGGTCATCGCTATATCCTGATTCAGAGGTGCATCCCTGGCTTGGACAGTGTCACCTGATGGTGTCTTTCTTTGCATTTACTACATTTACATACTAGTTGGCCACAAGGAAGGTTTCAGCATTGTAAACCCCGTAGGTCCGAAAGATTTGGTTTTGGATAATTTGCATGTGGCTTGTGTAAAAGATCCTTTTTTCTCTCCTGCCATTTAGTACTCACTAACTGACAACCAGGAACTATTTCTGTTTCCTCATTATTTGAGATGAGACCATTCCAAAGTGGTCCACCTGCCAGTAAGTGGAGAGCAGCAGCAATCTTTCTCTACTCTGCTCTTTACTCAACTAATTTTGGTAAGCAAAAACATGCCTCGGAGGTGGAAAACCCACATCATGTTACTTATTGTTCTTTACAATAAGTACTTGACATGCATCAAGTATCTTTTCTGCTTTAATTGAACTGCCAATTTCCAAATTACCTTGTGTAAAGTTTGAAGCTTCAGCAAGCTTGATAGCCTAGCAAATGGGTTTTATCTATCTAAAAAGAAATTTGACGTGCACTGTCAAAGGAAATTGTGTTAGAGAATAACCTTTTCTAGGGTGTCTATGTAATACTGGGAATTCAGGGTTTAACTCAATGTCAGTGAACCTAGATTTGTTTTGTTTTATTTCATTTAATTGTGTGATTAAGTTAGTGGATCAAGATCTTTGAATGGCCCAAAGCACAGCAAGCAGTCATCTCTGTAAAACAGGCAAAGCCCCTGTGGTTTAAACATTCCTTTCCTCTGAACAGTCATCAAGGATCCAGTGCAATAATCTTGCTGTAGTGGTCAGGCTATGCATGGAGTGACTTCTTCACCAGAGAGCTCCAGCTCAGGCAAGTTCGTGTTGCTTTGCTGTGCTGGTTCTATGCATAGCCCCAGCAAACTGAGCCCAAACACAGCCCGGCCAATCTCTGCCACAGCTGCTCCATCCTTGTCTGGTTCTCCATTCCTCTCTTTTCCAATCTGAAGGAAGCTGATCTTGGGTTCACATTGTTCTTTTGGGTATCCAAAAGTTCTTGGAGGCTGCTGTAATGTCATTACTTTTTTCCCATAGGACACAGGTGGAAAATGGTGAAGAGGAGATGTTAATGGCAGAAGAGCACGGGCCTGATTTGATTCATTCTCAGGATTTTAGGAGGCACTGTAGCACCAGCAGAAAGAGTTTAGCATGCTATCACTGCAAGGAGGAGGAGAGAGAACACCAAATAGCCCATGAGAGTTTGGATTATTTGCCTTCACACAGTAAAGCTTACAGGAAGTGGCTACAAGAGAAAACATACAGGTAAACTTACCTTAAATATTCTTATGTTGCCTCTAAACTATGGGTAGTTTGGATAGTCCAGGGAGATGCCTCATAACAGAACAAATGAAGAAAACTTTATTATTTCTGTAGCAAAATACTTTTCTAGAATGGAGAAGGGGGCCAGGCAGCAAGCAACTTTGACTTACATCATTTTCTTGTGGCTTATGCCTTTCTGAAGGCTTATGCCTTTGCTCTTAAAAAACTACTGGATATGCAAAACCCCCCATAATGTTACTAATCAGTGTATACAACCTAAAAAAAGAGACTTTGCAGAGGTTGGGGGGAAGTTTCTTCTGCTGAGACTGCCTCTTAGTGTAATCTGCAGGAAATGTGGCATTTGAATCTCAGTAAGGGTGCTCTAGTCCTAGGTGATACTAGAAATATATCAGAAATTATTATTGGTGCTCAATTATTATTAGAATTATTATAAATTTAGGAAAGACAGGAACTAGAGGTAAAGTTTTGAACATTTATATAATAGGTGCTGTGTCAGGGCATGAGTTGCAGTAGAAGGCAACAGGTATTATGTTGAAATGAGCCTGAGTGCTTACTTACAAAGTCACATAATTGAATTTTGAGATGGCATTAAAAATCAGCATCTAAAACCACTCGGATTGCACTCTTACTTCTATATGAAAAAAAAAAAATCCAACTATATTCCTTACTCAAATGCAAATGGCTTTCATCTGAAGGCAGAATTTTGTTGGGCGTAGACTTTTTAAAGACATACTGGTGAAAACAGCCTTTTGCTTATGCAGTCACAGTTAATAACCAAAATGGCCTAGAAATGGAACTTCTATGTTTGTGAAAGGAAGTGGCAAACAGCCCTGTGCTGTAGGCTGAGGTAACTGTGTTTTCCTGTTTCTAGGAAAGAGTGGGATCGATGGCTGCTGATGGGACTAATTGGCACAGCAGTTGGGATGCTGGGGTTTTTGACTCATCAGATAATCGACTCTCTCATCAAGCTGAAATGGAACTTGGTGGAAAATTACCTGAAGGTGAGCAAGAGAAAGTTGAAGTGACCTCTCATGAGTTTGTTTATCTGAAAATCCACATTGAAAAGTTTTAACTGATTAGAGGTGCTTCATGGGTGGACGTGGACATGAGATACCCTGTGGTGCTTTTTGTAGGCATGCTTTGGTATCCTTTGCTACAACTTGGCCTACAGCACAGTGTAGTATCTGGTGGAGTTCTTGTGAGGAGTTTGGTGAAAGCAGTGTTTAAAATATGGTAGCCTTCTTCTCCCTCCTTGTACATAAGGGGCATGTGCTACTTTAGGTATTGTTGATGTCCAAGGGAATGGACAGTTGAGTTTCCCATGAGGTACCAAGTAAATGTGGACTTGGTATCAGATATGATATTTCCTTCCATGTCTTGAGCAGCTGCCTTTTGCTAATGCTGTACAAAGATTGTTGTGGAACAGCTAATTTCTTCTTGATGAGTAGCATAGTCTCTGTGACAACAGGGATTGTGGTGGTAAAAGTCACTAAACAGCTAAAACCAGTATAAAAGTTAAGGCATCTCTAATTCTGACTGCTTGTTTTTCATAGCTGTAGAAAGATGTAGGTGGCTCAATAGCCTGGTTTGTGATTTCTGTGGTGTACAGTCTGAATACTGAAGAGCTCTTGTGATAAAGGGGCTTGGAGGTTGTGGCTGGGCACAGGCACTTTAGTAAGGACAGACCTGGATGGTTAGGAGGGGCATTTACTACTTTTTTGAGAAAGCAATGGGAATGGACGGGTCAGGGTTAGAGGGCACATCAGCATGTGTGATGTTGTTGTGGGTGTCAGCCACAGACTGTCAGACCAGGAAGAATTAGACAAGTCTGTCTTCAGACAGTTGGAAGAAGTCTTGTTTTCACTGGTCCAGATCCCTGTGAAAGCCACCCCAGTATCTGCTGGAAGGACAGGACATCAGGTCACACGCAGTCCACAAAGTTTCTGGAGTGCATTGTCAACAGCTTCCTGATGTTCTCAATTATTATTGAGAAGCCAATGAGGGGACATATCTGCTTGAACTCATACTTCCAGACAAGGAGAAACTGAGCGGAACTGTAAAGGCTGGGGACAGCAGTGACCATGACCAGAGTGGTGTGCAGAATCCTGAGATAAAGGGAAAAAAAGCAAAAAGCAAGATCACAGTTCTGGACTTCAGAAGAGCACATTGTTGTATTGGATCTGCTTTGAAGAATCTCAAAGGAGACCATCATGGGGAGAATAAGTGTCCAAGAGGGCTGGTTGGTTTTCAGGGTGAAGAACAGTCTTCCCCCATGGTGAAGGATAGTCCATGCCAATGAGCAGACCATCAAGCAAAAGGTGTCTAGAAGCTCCTCACAGAACTCAGACATAGAAAAAGAAGCATGCATGAGGTGAAAGCAGGGACAGGTGACCCACAGTGAATATGAGAGATTCTGTCTGAGCATACAGGGATGGGGTTAGGAGAGCCAAAGTACACCTGGAGTTGAATCTGATAAAGGATGTTGGAGGGCAACAATACAGAGAGCAGTGTCTATAGGCACATCAGCAGCAAAAAGAAGACTAACAAAAATGTGGGTTTGTTGCTGAACTGGGTAGGGGACTTGGTGACAAAGGACTTGGAAAAGGCCAAGGTATTTTGAACCTTTTCTGAGAGATCTGGTTGATGTAATTGAGGTCACTCTTAGTTATACCTGAAGGGTCATGTCAATTGAGGAGACGTTCCTAAGGACTGAAGGAAGCAAATATCACTCCTGTCTTCAAGGATAAGAAGAAGGAATTGGGGAACCACAGGCCAACCAACCCCATCTTGATACCTGGAAGATGATACAGTAAAATAATCCTGGAAACCATTTCTAACTGTATGAAAGACAAGAGGTGATTTGGCGTAGCATTGTTTTACAATGAATTTACAGCCATCTACAATGAAGTGACTGGAGCAGTGGATGTTGTTTATCTTGATTTTACTGAGGCTTTCATCGATCTCTCCCATAACATCCTCATAGAAAAACTGATGGTGAATGGGTTAGATGAGTAAACAGTGAGGTGGATTTAACTGGCAGAGCTGGCACAAAGTCCAGCTGGAGGTGTGTCACCACAGGTGTACCCATGGGGTCAGTACTGGGACCAAACACTGTTGGACATCTTCACTAATGACCTGGATGGTGGGACAGAGAGCACCCTCAGCAAACATGCAGACAAAAGCAAAACTGGAAGGAAGCAGTGCTTGTTAGACCAGACAATTGTATGGCCATTCAGCTAACAGCCTCCTGTACCATATTAGAAATGCTTGTTTCCAGAAGATCAGTGGACAGTATCTTATACCCTCTATTCAGCACTGGTGAGGCCACATCTGGAGTGTTCTGTCCAATTGTTGTCTCCCCAGTACAAGGGAGACGTGGTTGTGTCCTACACTGTTCTGTGAAACAAAGATAATGGAATAATGCTACTGACTACTGAAGGTCAGATCTTAATGACTTCCCAGAAGTGCAAGGTATGACTAATCCTGTCAAGGGATGACTTATCCTGTCCAATAGATGGAGGCTGAATACATCAGAGAAAATACCCAAGAAATGAAAGAGTTTGGGTTTTCCATGAGGAAAAGCATATATAATGCCCTTGAAATATTATTTCCCTGGTGTTTCTTGTATACAAACTATGCTGGTGTTTATAAAATATATAAACAGTGGATGAATATACAGGTATGTATGCATTTGTGTGTATATATATGTGTGTGTGTGTATATACACATTAAAGTATAAATAAAGAGTATATAGAAGAAACCCCAGTTTGACTCCAGCACATCGCAACAACCATTACACACACTGTTGGTCCTGTTGTAGTTTAAAATTTGTCTTTTTATTGCTTTAATTTATTGCTTTTGTTGCTTTAACAGAGGCACGGGAGGTAAACTCTCACAGGCTTTGGCATCAGTATGGACGTTATCTTGGGTTAGTGTGGTGGTGTTTTGGGATTGGGAGAATATAGGGGGGAATCCTGTGAGAAGCTGCTGGAAGCTCCTCCGGTTCCAGTCCCTGCTCCGCCCCTGCCCAAGGCTGAGCAGATATGGGAAACTGGATGTGCCTCTGTCAGTAACATATTCAAGAAAGGAATATGAAACAGCAAGAATATAAAAGAATTGACCTGCATAGTAGAGGATGAGGTGAGAGAGAAATGCCAGAGAAAAGACAGCAAGGTCAGTGAAGAGGGAAAGGTGCCTGAGCAGAGATTTCCCCACAGCCTGTGGTGAGATGGCAGCTGTGCCCCCGCAGCCCATGGAGGAGCACGGTGGAGCAGACCCTGAAGAAGTATGGTGGACAAGTCCTTGAAGGACCACAGTGGGGTAAATGTGGATTTGTAGCCCCTGAGGTGTCACAGGCGGGCAGATGTGGAGCTGCAGCCTGTGGAGGATCACAGAGAGGGGCAGATGTGGATCTGCAGCCGTTTAGGGCCCCGTGTCAGGGGAGGTGACTGCTCCCGCAGCAGCTGTGACTCTGTGTGCAGCCCGGGCTGGAGCAGTCTGTGCCTGAGGGACTGCACCTGTGGGAGGGACTCATGTTGGAGGGGTTCCTGAAGGACTCTCTGCCATGAGAGGGACCCCGCGTTGGAGCAGGGGAAGAATGTGAGGAGTCCTCCCCCTGAGGAGGAAGGAGCGGCAGAAACACCGTGTGGGGAACTGACCCACCATGTGGGGCGAGGCAGCAGGGAAGGGATCCGGGGCTGGGAAGAAGGGACTTGTCTTTCTCCTTGTAGATTAAATGAGTTCTTTTTCTTCCCAAGTTGAACCGGTCTGTTTTTTGCCTGTTACTGTAACTGGGGAATACAAACCTCCCTTATCTGTCTCTCAGTTAAGGAGCCTTTGGGTGGATTTCGTCCTCCCTGTCCCCCAGTGGCAGGGGGGGTAGGTGGTGAGCAGCCGGAGGCCTGGTTAATAACCGGCTGGGCCTAAACCGTGACAAACATTTAAACGCTGCCCTGGAAGAGCTTCCCAGCTAAAACCTCCTTCAGCTGCAGAGGAGCAACACTCGTGTTTTTGTGCACTTTGCTCTTTGGCTGCACTGCACCATGTGCTTACAGGAGCCTGGCTGGGGCACTGCAGGGAAGGCTGCGGTGGCCCCTGTGATGCTGTGACCTGGGAGACACCAGGGATGTGTCTGACCTGTGCCCACCATGAGGGCAGCTGAGGAAGGTGGCAAAGTACGTGGGAGCTGAGGGGTTCTGGAGACAGCACAGCTGCGGTCAGGCAAACAAACAAACCTAGAGCCTTGGGAGATGGAAACGTGGTTTGGCTTTGTTTTGTTTTTTGTGAGAAGGCCTGGTCTGAAACCTGTCCTTTTGGCTAGAATAAAGCAGGAGAAGAGCTTTAGGTATTCTATCTGATAGTAATAGCTTCAAATTCATAAAGATAATTGCTTACATAAAGACTTCGCCGTTCAGGCAAAATGGCTCCTGAAGACGTCACTCAGTGTTTTCTTGTGCATGTTCTTCCATCTCTTGAGGTCCTCTAACACTACTTCTGACCTGAACAGGGCCTTGATGAGCAACATCATATCCTTTATAGTATTTTTTAGAGATGGGCAAAAAGGCTTGGAAACAGTCAGCACTGACATTACTGTTTCTTACTCCTGTCCTCTTCAAGAGCCTGCACTGCTTGTTTTGGGTTTTCCCTATAGTACACCTTCTGCCTGCAGAAACCTGTGGGACAAAAGATTGCTGAAAAGCAGTGCCTGATATATGGGGGCTGGTGTAGTAATCTCTTTGTCAACTGCACAGGATGGCAACTTCCACATGACTTGGCTGTGTGTGCTGGGGTCTGGGCTGGCCATGGTGGTTCTCTCTTCAGGTTCCGTGCTGGTAAGTGTTACAGCTCCTACCAAACAAGCCTATAATGCTTTTGGCATAGTCAGCATTGATAGATCAAATCTCTTGCTCTTCCAAATAGTGGCTAATTCAGTATTTTATTTAGAAAAGAAAGAAAAAAGCCTCATACAACTCAACTGGAGAGGTCTTTCTTGGCCTTCAGCCTAAAGTTGGATTCCACTGCCTGTAACTTGTATAGAAGTGTCTGGGGTGAAATCAGTGGTGGTGGCGATGCAATTCACACTTAGCATGTGGTTTATAAAATAAATACAAGTGGCAGCTGGTGTAACTTGTGAAAAATGGATATTTGGAAGGGGCCTAAGCCAAAGACCATCAGTCTGTATTAAAGTTTCTGTTGGTTTTAGATTTCGATCTTTTAGCTGTGCCATGTGGCTATCACTTGCAGCCCAGATCAGTAAAAATGAGGCTGCAAGGCTAAAACACTGAGCTTTTCTGTCATTTACTGCCCTGCTGTGTTCAATTTAATTATAGACAGACAATTAACAGCATAGGTGAGAGAAAAAGTAAATTCTTTGCTTTACTTACCCTGAAAACAGCAGGAAAATGGAGTTTGCTGTTACAACGGTAATAAAATGTCCAGTTCTAAGGTTCCTTAAATTAACTCAATGGACAAATCAGGCAGGTTCACCTGTACCCTGCCCTGCAGAAAGCCTATGCAAAGATAAGAGGCTGTTTGGCTTTAGGCATCAAGTGGATGGCAGGGGTCTGGGGCCCTGTCAATCATCTTAGTCTCTCAGTACTCCCAATAGACATGTATCAACACTGTTGGGAGCTTGAATTTTTGTGTGAAGCCAGAAGTTATATTTGGATTTATTCAGGGAAAATTTGTGAACAGAGTAAGGCAAGGCCTGGACTTAAAAAACATATCCATAGACGGGTTTAACACATCAACATCTAGTGATTATTAATTCTGTTTCTCTCTTTATTTTTTTTTTTTCTCCTTTGCAGTTCTTTTGTCCATCAGGTTCACCCTTCGGCTTGCCAGAAATCATTGGCTATTTGAATGGCACTTCTATTCAACATCTTTTTAACATCAAGACCTTTTTAGGCACATTTGTCTCATGTGTGCTGGCTGTAGCCTCTGGGCTTTTCTGTGGGCCAGAAGGTCCCATGATCCATTTGGGGTAAGAAATAGCAGGCAAAAATTAAAGCTATCAGGCTGAGGGTATGGTTTTGCAGTGCCTGACTTGGTGGCTGTGCTGGCTTGAAAATACCCTGCATTGGGAGCTTTTTCCACCTGTCCTGTTCCTTGCTTTGCATCAGTGCAACTATGCATGTAAAACATGAAGGAAAAAGTTTTTTTTTTTCTGTGTGTTTTAAATACTGGCCTGGTTCTCTACTGCTATTCCTCTTCAGACTCAGCAGGCAGTTATCTGGACAACTGTGGTCAGCTTGGTTTCTGAAAGTATCTTGTCCTGCAGCTTTAGCCTGCTGGCTTATTTGCATCTTGTAAAACTTTTATCTGTGCAAAGTCTGTATGAAAATAAAGCCAGCCTCAAGTGGCTGCCTGCAAAAGGAGCCAGATCTTGACAGCCACCAGCACAAATGCTATCAGTGGCTGTGCAAAGTGCATGGTGGTGGCTGGCCAGGCACTCAGGGTCCAGGTTTCCTGATTCCCAACACAGCAGCCACTGGTGCCAGCTAAGAGTGACCACAGGAACCAGGCTCCACTTTGCAAGCTCTGCAGGTTGGAGCTTGCAAGTCAGGTTGGAGCTGCTTCTTGATCATGCTGTAGAGTAATATTCCATGTCTAGGTAGGGATAAGTAGACTTTACAGTCTTTCTGAAGGATGTTTTTATTCACCCTTGCAATATACAAAAGGAGAGAATCTCCATCACCCTAGTGTGATTTGTGGCCTTTTAAGAAGGGGAGAGGAGGGCTGCCAAGTTCTGCTTTGTAGGCCGGAGTGGTTGTTAAAATTTACTGTGTTGTAATACAGCCAATCTTAGTCAGAACTGCAGGCCAGATTCGGGGCTTTTCTCTTTTGGAAAGTGACCTTGTTTCCTTCATTCATCATTTAAAGAAGGTTCCTGCTGCACTTTATTACCATTACTGAACCATACTTTGAGTAGAGATGGTAAAATTGGTCTCTGCTGATATGATACAGGTCTTTTTTTTGGCTGGTTTGCTCTTTTATTTCTGACCCTTTTTGGTTTTGGAAAGTATTCATCCTTGAGGTTTGTTTTCTACCTTGTCACCACCCTGACCAAACTGCTCCTCCTCCCCGCTACCTCTTCACATTTTCTGTTACTGTATGGATATTTATTTATCTATTTATTTGCACAGAGGTGCAGCACCCCGGGAGATGACTCAGATGTTCAAAAATAGGAGCACATAGTTAGTCAGAGGCAGCCGCAAACCTTCCAGACAATGATTACCAAAGTTTAGTTCTCCCATTAGGTTTCTTTTGTTTTCTTTGCTCTCAGACATTTGTCTCCAGGAGCTCAGAGACTGCAGCTGTGATTTTTTTTTTCTTTCTTTTTTTTTTTTTTTCCTCTGTGCTGGGTTGGTAACAGTGATGTGTGAGCCAAAGAACTGAATCATATTTCCATGAAGAAAGTCAGCACGGTATTAGCATGATGTCTTTTCAAAACATAGGGATTAAGAGCAAATTTAATTTAATTTAGCTGGAACCCCCTCCTTTTTTATTAAACATAAACACACATAAGTTGCTAAAAGCCTCTGAGAGATTCGTTAAGGCTCCTAATTTAAGTTTTGTAGAAAAGTCTTCCAAGATTATACAATGAATAGATTTTTCATTTCACTAAGGGTCTGGGTGTTGGTTTTTTTCCTGTTTAAATGTAGTTTGAAGTGCTGCCTGGGAACACACTGTAATAGTTTAAGTCCTTACACATCTTCTATTAGAATCAGGGCTGTTCTGGCTGCCATGATCATTAACCTGGGAAGAGATATTTAAAATGATGGACTGTAGTCTGATGTGTCACCACACTTGGGCAGACATTACCATGCAGTACTTCAAAAAGCATTTCACGCTTTTATCTCTTAGTCACAAATCTGAATGTCTTTAGTAGCCTCCTGCTTAATGTCAGTGGGACTTTGCATATTTAGAAGATGTGCTCAACATTTCCTGTGTTTAAACCTGTTGAAACCAATCTAGCTTTGCTCCTGCCCACCTGCTAAGGCTCTGTCCTCCCCTGCTTTTAGCTGTGGCTGATCCATGAATAATTTACCTAAGAGTGCTCACAATTATACATCACTTTTAGTGCTCTCCTGGGCTGTGGCCTGAGCCAGCTGGAGTCTGACACCCTTGGCATCCACCTCCGGATCTTCACCAGGTTTCGGAATTCAGCTGATAAGTAAGTGATAGGCAGAGCTGTGGAGCTGTGGGGGGAACCACCCCACCCTCCTGCCCTTGGCACCAAGGGTGTCCAGCAAGTCACCTGTGAGCCCCTCCTGCATCTGGAAGGGAAGTGGAGGTGCTCCTCCAGCAGTCTTTCATTCTTCCTGCTGTTTGTCACTTTGGAATGGGGAAAAGGTTGCACACACTAATTAAAAGAAAGTTCATAGAATCATAGAATCATAGAATTGGCTGGGTTGGAAGGGACCTCAGAGATCATCTAGTCCAACCCTTGAACCACCATTGCGGTTGCTAGACTATGGCACTGAGTGCCACATCCAGTCTCTTTTTAAATATCTCCAGGGACAGAGAATCCACCACTTCAGTAGGCAGCCCATTCCAATGCTTGATCACTCTCTCCGTAAAGAAATTTGTTCTAATGTCCAACCTAAACTTCCCCTGGCACAACTTAAGACCATGCCCTCTTGTCTTGCTGAGAGTTGCCTGGCAAAAGAGCCCAACCCCCACCTGGCTACAACCTCCTTTCAGGGAGTTGTAGAGAGTGAAAACTTGTCTAATTAAACAACTTTACAGTTCTTTAATTAGAAAAAAGTTCACAAGTTTTTTATCAGACACTTATGAAGTAATGCATTAATACTGAAGAGTTTTTCCTAGTGCCTTCTCGGTTGCATAATAAGTGAAAAATGCAGGATTTTTAGACACAGGCTTTATCCTCAAATTTACTTAGTGCTGACTCAGGAAAAAAAAGAGGTGATAGGGATTGCACAATGTGCACAGGGGGTCTGTGCTTTATTTTTTCTAGTTTTGAAAATGTGATTTGTTTGTGATACTTCTTTTTCTTCTCTGCTTGTGCTTGTCTATAAGATAACGCTGGTAAACCCTCTTGTGAACAGTTCTATTGAAATTAACGGGATTAGTTTGCAGAAAAAGAAATACCAAGCACATTTATATCTTCTGGATGTTGTCATGTTGACATATGAAACTCTGTACAATACTGTTTTGTTTTTTTCAAAGCAAGGAAAAAGAAAGACTCCCGTGTCTAAAGAAACACAAGGAATTTAAATGAACAGGCACTTTGAACTATCTGTAGCTTAAAAGAAAATCAGAAAACACCAGAGGGAAGATACAAGATCTCCTTTGCCTTCAGCCCTTCAAGTTCAGTCATTTAAATAAAACTGAGACTTGTAAACCAAAATGTTACTCATGGAAGAAATTGGCAACTGCAGTAAGAGAAACAGTGAGAACTTTTGTTTTTTTCTGCACAATCCAATTATAGAATAATTAAAAAGAAGCATTAGCTTGCAGTGAGGAATGGTTCAGGGAGAGACAGGCTGTGTGGAAGTTCCCTTGATGGAGGGGGCTGGTGAGCAGCAGAAACAAACTTCTACATGAGGTTTAGCTTCTTTTACAAAGACCAGGGTGAAAGGCTGACACTCCCTGGTATCTTTTTGGAGTTATTAAGTGGGCTTGAGAGAGGCACACTCTCCATGTATAGTCAGAGGCAGAGCAGTAGTAACTCAACAAGGGTTAAGATGTTGCCCCTGTACTCAGCGCTGGTGAGGCCACACCTCAAGTCCTGTGTCCAGTTCTGGGCCCCCCAGTTCAGGAAGGATGTCAAAGTCCTGGAGCAGGTCCAAAGGAGGGCAACCAGGCTGGTGAAGGGACTCGAGCACAGACTCTATGAGGAGAGGCTGAGGGAGCTGGGGCTGTTCAGCCTGGAAAAGAGGAGGCTCAGGGGAGACCTCATTGCTCCTGAGAATTTGGCATTTATTAATATTAAAAATAATCAAATGTTTTGTATAGTTGCTTTGCCTAGTACTGAATGCTCAGCTTTTCTGCAAATTATCCCTGAGGTTTCAGGTAGCACACCCAGAGGATGCAAGTTTTATAAACTGGTGAGCACTAGAGATTTGTGCATTATATGTATCAGCATCACCCCGTATCCCCCACAAAGGCTGGCCTTGAATCTAGTTTTCCAAGGTAGAATTCAATCATAAATTTATTTCCTCTTTGTATATCCTTCCTTTATTCTGTAGGCTGCAGCCTTCCTTAAGAAATGTAACATCGACCTGTTGCAGGATATTATTTTCATGTAATGAAATGGGGCCTTTAGAAGAGAAAGGATATTTCTGGAGGGTTTTTGTAGTTTTTTTCCCCACTGTTAACTAAAATGTGCCTCTTCCACTCGTTGCAGGCGCAGTTTCATAACAGCTGGTGCAGGAGCAGGGATTGCTTCTGTATTTCGTGCCCCCATTGGTGGGCTCTTATTCACTCTGGAGGAAGTGTCTTCATTCTGGGATATCAGGCTGGCCTGGCAAACCTTCTTCTGCTGCCTGACAGCTACCTTCACCACAGATTTACTGTCCTCCTCCCTCTATGGCTTTGTTTACAGAGGTCATTTTGGATTTTTTGAAGCAGAGAAAAGAATTATATTTTGGGTATGTACTGTGTGGAAGTGGAAGGAAATAGGTGTGGGGTTTTAGGCTCGTCTCTTTGAACACTGTTGCAGGGGGATTAGTGGGGAAGTGTTACCAGATCCATGGATGTGGAAACCTTCATACTTTACATCTGGTAGCCACTTACATACAACACAGAGTTGTTTTGTTTTAAATGAAAGCAAACAAATAGGCAAAGCATCTATCTGCTGCTTGATTATTAGCTATTCATATCAGTTATTAATGTAACTTTCTGTGCTGGAACTGAATAGGAAACAGGTACTTTGAAGTAAAGGAAAAAAAAAAAAAGAAAAGCTCTTAAATAGGGTATTCTCTCCTTCTATGGCTGGCCTGAGCTCTGCATTGTTGCTGCAGATCTTGGTGTCCAGCACCCCTGTTACATTGTGTTTACAGATTAAACATTTGAAAAAATATAATCACTGTTCGTTCCTGGTTGCAAAACAAAGGTGACCTTCAGCCTTGGCTACCTCTAATTTATTCCATGCAGCATGACACAACCCCAATCTTTGAATTTTACTTTGTGTCCACCAAAAAAATAGTTGCTTTTAACATCATATCTTTTGCTCAGTTTTATTGCAAGATGATTCAATAGTGATGTGCAAGTATCATGGTCGTTACTTTTCTTGCCTAAATATCCTTCTTTTTATGTAAATGAAGATCAGCTACAGATCTGGAAATGAAACCCTTCTTTTTTTAATCCAAATCCACTTTTTTGCTACTAAAAGTAGTTTTCCTGAGGTAATTCCCTAATCACTTTCATTGATCTCTGAATTCTTCATCTTTAGTGATGCAGAAACCAGAGATGGTGATATTTTCCACATGTAGGCATATCTTGCTAGGTAAAATGGGCAACATTTTTTGTCTGCATGTTACCCAATATAATGATTTTCCATATGCTGTGCAAAAGTATTTGGGGTATGTTTGCCTTACCAAAATTTATTGTAGCAAGTGAGGAAGATACTGGTTTTCAACCCAATTTTTTTTGTGGACCAACCCCAAACAATTGCAGTGACACAACCAAGAAGATAAAAAATTGTGGCAGAAAGGTGAGGCTACATGCTAAAACCCCCAAAGTTAGCTAAAATTATTAACAGCGTGATGTCTGAGAGCATTCCATAGTTTTTTTGGCTCTTAATTTGGTACAGATAGCCAGAAATATTTTCACTTCAATGAACAGAGGCTCAAGGGAATTTTTGCTTCTTTCATATTTTGTGGCATTAATAAACACAGTGTACAGTGGGTAAACTCTGAGTTGAAAGATGTTTCTCAAGGTTATGTTTCTCAAGAAAACTCTTTGATTTCCCTTAGTTTCATTCTGCCCGGCATAATGTTACAAGGGGAACTTATTGTATTCCAGAGCTTCAGCTTTTCAAGAAAGTTCACTTTATTTTTACATAGCCCATTGGATTATTTGTAAAGGTGAAACTTGTTCTGTAGGTAACAGATTTTTCTTGCTAACTGGTGAAAACTTGTGGGTGATACTACAACAAAAACTAATACACCTTTCATTTCCAGCCCAGGGAGCACCTGACTGACTTTGCTTTCACTGCCACACACATGTAGTGTAAATATTACTTTAAAGTAATAATCTCATTATGTTTTTCCCTTAGGAAAAATGAAAGCAGAGAGAGAAAATAATAAAACCATGTATATATTTTTTTTAGTTTTAATGCAGGACTGGAATTAAGTAGAATATAATGCAAGGTATTTGGAACCTGCCATAAATAAACCAGACTGTTTCTACTTCAAATCAAGCTTCTTCTCTCTGAATTTCAATGTCTTAAACATTATCTCTTTTACAATCCTCTGGGAAAGGATGGGCTTTGTTGCAGCTATTGGTAAAATAGTGTTATTAAAGTTTTGCTTAGTACATAAAGTGCCTGTATATGTGATTGTTGCAGTCCTAATTAAAAGGCATGATACACCTTAGGGGTCCCTAGAGGGGACCCTACCTCCAGCTGTTGGGCTTCTTGTGCCTGGGAATGGCTGCTGGGATTCTCCCTCTTCCAGACCTGTGTCCTCAGTCAGCAGCAGCCTGTGGACCAACTCTTCAAGCGTGGACGGATTTTGACCCTGGCATTCTTTCTCTCAAGAAATACCAGTGTTTAGTACACCCACCTGATGGATTGGCTGAAGTCTAGAATAGTTGTAGCAAGAATAAGAACAAAGTTAAGGAATGAAAAGAGGAGGAGGAGGAATATAAGGATTTTGAACAGTAAGAGGGCCTGTGCACTTGCTCAAGCAGTTTAAGGAAGGCTATCCATGTCCCTATACACTATTCCCAAGGTTATGCCTGTAGGTTTCTTTGCAGGTAACCCTTGACATGTGCCCTTACTGCTCCTTGCCAGGTAGTTTTTGAGCATTTTGTGATCTCTTATTCTATTCTTAGTCTCTTACTCAGATTGTAATATTGACAAAAAGGTGTGTAAGTCTAAGCCTGGGCTAAGGTAATAATGTCCTCAGAGCTTTTAATAGATTACTATTAATCCATTGTCCCCTTTTTGTTGTTTGGAAGATAAAATTAAAACGTGGTATTTCTCTCATCCTTTCTGCCTGTTGAGGAATCAAGCAGAAAACTCAATTACAATTCCAGATGCCAGATTATATTCTGCATTTGTGATTTGTTGTTCTGTGAGCTGTTCCAGATCAGCATCAGCTTTCACAGTTTTACTTAAATAAATTTACTTCTCAATGATCTCAGTGGACGTGGATGTAGATTGACACATAATAAATGAACTTTCCCAAATTATGATGTAGTTACAGACACACAATGATCAAAGCTCTGGTTCAGTGGAGTCTTTAGAAGTGTTCATAAAGGCCCATATGTCATGTTACTTGGATGTAAACCTGAGTGCCTGTGGTAACTGCAGTGCATCATAGAGGTTTCTGCTATGAGTTACATCAGTGTCTCTGTGCTGGCTGTGAGGTGTATGGGAAGAGTGCACCACCTCTTGTGAGATCAGCTTTGAATTTATTAGCTGAGCTCCCTAACCTGCAAGGGAAGATTTATCTCATGTATGGAAATTATTTTGTGATATGAAGTTTTGTAAAATACAGTGCAATATTTCATGCAGGATGCTTAGAATATTTTTTGTCCTTTCTTTCACTCAGGTTAAAAACTTGCTGGACATGAACATCTTGGCCTTCATTCCAACCATCCTCCTTGGAATGCTTGGAGGTCTTCTGGGAGCTCTCTTTGTTTCCTTAAATATAAAGATTAATAAATTACGTATGCAGGTCTCCAATTCGATTCCAAAATCACCCCTTAGAAAAACAAGCAAGCTGTTGGAAACTGTGTTCATCCTTGTAAGTAAATAATACAAGTCTCCTGATAATATAAAGGTTACAGTGGCTAATGAAGGAAGCTCATAAATTGGCTGGATAGAAGGGTCAATCTGACCTGCTGCTACTTGATCTGATGTACAAAAGAGTACAGCAAACATATGAGTTTCCAAAGTATTTATAGATACTTAATGTTGGTGGCTATATCAGAATGGAGAAGACATGTTTTGTTTTGGTTTTTTTTTGTTTAGTTGTTAAATTCTATTTACCTGTAGAGTTGTTCTCCCACTTCTGCTCTACTTTGATGATACTACATCAACATGGGGACATGTACCTGATATGCTGGGTTCTTTGCAACCTATGGAGGGCTGTCACAAGTAGGTTTCATCAATTTTGTGATTTTTTTTTCCTTGCTAGTGATTTGGCCTCTTATTACCCCACAGAATTTGCCCCCATGCCCTGCATGCAGCAAAACCAGGTGGACATCATCCTCCAGACCTCTTCCCCTGGTTGCATCTGGTGCAGTGGAAAGAACAACGAGGAGACTTTTACCATAACCATATGTACTTTTGCTTCAGGGCAAAAAAGGAGATCTCTGCCTGCTGTAAGAAGAGCAGATACATGAAGAATAATTGAAAAGTTATGGATAGCTACAGAAAACTTTCTGGACCTTCCTATGTATCTGGAGTCAGTTATCCCCAGTTGTTACTGATGGGAGGTCAGCCTGGAGCCTCAGTTCTCCTGATAAGATATGATAAGCTTTGGAGTTTCCATTTGGCATGGTCTGGCTTTGGGGAGGGTCATGCCATTGGAAGGAAAAGGCTAAAGACAAAAGGATCCAAAAGTTTGAATCTTTTCATAGTTTTCTATTTTTTCATTTGGTTTTAACCTAAATATGTTGTTAAATGGGAAAGAAGGAAACCTTCAGAGCTTTTCTACTGCACTTTTAATAAATAGTGCTAATTTGGATTTTTCTGCAAATTTCTCCAGTGACTATCTGCTTGTCATATTTTTCCCTTTTCCCTTTGCTTTTGAAGAAGTTTTTTTGAGGTGTTTTCAAACCTTTTAAAGTGTCAAGGTGACTTTTCCTTAAGAACATCAATGCCCTTTTCTTCTATCCTCTCTTAGGCTGACTTGCCAGTATATTTTATGTCTGCTATATATATTCTTATATATACTATTGTATACTTTCTCTTCCCTCCCTTCTGGAGGGAATGTTGCTCAATTGTAGACCAGTGGGTTGGCTATATAGATGCTTTCTTCCCATCAAGCCAGACTTCCCTTCAGCAGCCTCCAAGTCAACAAAAGGACTGATGTTTCAGGGAAAAGCAGTCACCTTGGCTTGCATCAGCGACCTGGATGACACTGGGAAGAAAATAATTAATATTTTAAGTGTGAGAAGGGAAACTTTCGGAGCTAAAAGTGTGAATATCCATAGGCTGTTCAGATCTCTGCATGCTCTCCACGGGTTAGTACAGGGATGTGCACCTCTCCCATAGGATGCAGTATTTTTTCTCTTCATAGGGTGAGTGCATTTCTTTTGGTCCTGGAAAGCTGAGCATGTCCATCTCCCTCTCCTTTGCTAAGTCCCGCTGCCTGGAGCAGCATCCTGCTTGTTGGGTTCTCTATTGGCACAGCAGGGGTGAAATCTGCCCTCCTCCGGCAGGAGAAGGAGGAGGAGGGATCCCAGTGGTTGGGTTGTGCTGGAGCAGGTCCATGCCATCGGTGACAATTGGGTTTTAGCTCCGCTTAGCGGCAGGACCTCGGCGTCTCGGGTTGCAGCCCTGTCTGTTCAGAATCTCGCCGAAGGGAGGCACCTGGAGGAATCTCACTTGAAGCTTTTTTCTTCCACATCTGAAGGAGTGGGTATGGTAGGTAGGTAGGTAGGTAGGTAGGTAGGTAGGTAGGTAGGTAGGTAGGTAGGTAGGTAGGTAGGTAAAATAGGGTTTCTCAGCTTTCGCGTCTTTCCACTGACGAGCCTTCTGTTGTGCTACAGATTTGCTCTTGCAAAGAATTAGGAACTTGGTGCTGGGGGAACACTGCAAGGAGATATTTTTGTCAGAAAATCCAGTTTTCAAACCAGCAGGATGAGCAGTAGTGTCCCATGTGTGACTCCTGTGTAAACTCCATGGCTTTCAGACCTGTCTGTTTGTGAGGGGTCAGGTTTGTAGCAATTATTATTCTAACAATTTGGAGCCAGAGCTCTGTGTTTGACAGCCACTTCCCCTACTATTGGGAAAAGTTTGGCTTCCTCATAGTACATCACAAAAACCTTGCATAAACTACTTAATCACAGAAAACCCACACAATTCCTTATTACTTTTTGGAAACAAAACAAACCATAACAAAACAACACGACCCACAACATAAGCCAGCAAAATCCAGTATATTAGAAAATCATGTAGGATTAAACTTAAGACTGGCTATCAGAAATTTAGTGTCAGACATAAAGAAAATGCCTCCTAAGAGTAATTTTAGGTTGGTTAGGAGCTGTGCCTTAGTGACTGCAAAAGTTCATGGAGAGGATAGCACCTTGCCAGATCACTCCTGAAACTGAGAGAACAGCATGTGCTTTGCAGGGCTTCAGTGCTTAAAAGAGCTTTTCTGTTTATATATATATATATATATATATATTTTTTTTATGTGTGTGGTTTTTTGTTTTGGGTTTTTTTGTTTGTTTTAGGTTTTTTTCTTAATTTTGTATTATGAACTGCTATTCAGACTTCTTTTCCTTTTTATTACCTCTAGAAGATCCTGCTCAGGTCACAGCCCTTATTTTATTATAAGTTGGGAAAAAAAAAAAAGTGGCAGAGAAGAAACTGTTTGATCTGAGAGAGAGCCATACAATTCCTTTGTATTTTTATTTTTAATATAAAGTGACATAGTCAGGGAACTGTAAGAAACTGTGTCACAGTGACTTTGACCAAAAATAATCTTGTATAAACCAGTCTGCATTTAAACTTGGAAAGAACCCATCATGATATCTTCCACACCCACAGCATAACCTAAAGTACCATTCCTTTGACTGGAATTGAGTATCTAATCTTCAACCCATAGATTAAGCAAAACCATCTTCCTCACTGCCCTTCTGGCCCTTGGCCTGTACTTGTTTCTCTTGAATTCATCACCTTTCTCTCTGTGAGGAAATCACAGTGTAGATAACATTTTGCCAAGAATCTGGCAGAGCTATCTTTCTTTTTCTATTTTTTTTTTTTAAATTTTATTTTCTTTTTTTAATCCTATTGACTAATGCTTTTGTCCCAAAAGCTCAGTGTTTCCATGGGCAGGGTGAACAATTTAAGGGTCTATGCATATATACTTATATATTAAACTGTCAAAGCTTTCAAAGATTACTTGGAAGTATTATTTTTTTTTTTTCTATCTGTGAAGATAGGCTATGGCTTTAAGCATGTAGCCACTGCCTCCAGGCTCACTGTCCTAGCTCCCTTTGGACTTTGGGGCTTTGGCAAAAACTTGACCTGGGTTTGAACTGTACCAGAGCTAAGTTTTCAGAAACCAAACCTGACCTAAGCTTTGTGAAGACCAAACTACCCCCAGTTTTGTCTCCTGTAGATGTGCTCTGCCCATAAGCTTATAATCTTTGAGATACAAGGAAACAAAGGCTTGAGATATGATTGTCTGAAAAATGGCACACAAAAACTGCACACAGCTGAATCTCACCATGAGGGTTTCTATAAATGTGCTACCTGAGCTGTTTTACAGTAACCCATGGAGTGCATGAAACTTTGTCCTTGGAAATTATTATTATTATTATTACTGTATGTTCCAATAATTTCACTCCATATGCTTATTGAAATATTTTCTAAATATATTTTTTTGTGTATCTTCATTTATTTGGAAATGTAAATTGATCTCAACTAAGATACAGAGCTTAATGTTAGTTTTCAATGAAATATAACTATGTTATATTGAATTGTGTTATCTTGAAAAATATGCATAACTGAAATACAGTCATCTCATGTAAAAACTTCCTTTGCTTTTAGCAAATGCAAAGCAGCCAGTGAAAACACCAAATGTTGAGCTCTATTTCAAACATTTTTGGTTTCACTTTAAAATAAAAATATAGAATACTAGTAGAAGGACCTGATAAAGTTGCTTCATCCATTTGAATTTACAATATGACTGTCTCTACTGTATAGAATGTAATCTGCTTTAGACATTATAGCTGTATAGTATTGCTAGGATGTCTAGGAACTTCTTTCTGTTGATTACCTGAATTCTAGTCCCTTCACAGCATCCTCCTTAAAAGGGAAGTAAAGTGATAAATTTACAAGTTAGAAGCAAGTCTTTATCTTCTCATACTGGCCAGGGACTTCAAATTTGCATAAATCAGGCAGTGGATCTTTTTTGATTTTAAAGTAACAGCATGATTTTAAGTAACAGCCAAAATACTGACTCATTAATGAAAGACACAGATCCTGAGCCCTTGCTCTGTACAAGTTGCTGTTGCTGGCTGGTAGCCTGCAAGGAGCTCTGGTTGTACCTGGCACGTTTTGGGGAGGCTGGGCACGTGCAGAGCATCCCACATGCTGCAAATCTCTTTCTTGGAAGGCAGCAGTGGCTCTCTGGTGCCTGCAGAGTTGGAGGTTGGTAGCTTGGCTGCAGCAGTCAGTCCTTGAGTTTAGATGGGATGAATGTGGGGCCTCACTGGGGCAAATGTTGATCTTCTGCCCCTGTACTCAGTGCTGGTGAGGCCACACCTTGAGTACTGTGTCCAGTTCTGGGCCCCTCAGTTCAGGAAGGATATTGAGGTCCTGGAGCAGGTCCAAAGGAGGGCAACCAGGCTGGTGAAAGGACTCAAGCACAGACCCTATGAGGAGAGGCTGAGGGAGCTGGGGCTGTTCAGCCTGGAGAAGAGGAGGCTCAGGGGAGACCTCATCACTCTCTACAACTCCCTGAAAGGAGGGTGTAGCCAGGGGGGGGTTGGGCTCTTTTCCCAGGCAACTCTCAGCAAGACAAGAGGGCACGGTCTTAAGTTGTGCCAGGGGAGGTTTAGGTTGGACATTAGAAAGAATTTCTTTACGGAGAGGGTGATCAGACACTGGAATGGGCTGCCCCGGGGAGTAGTGGATTCTCTGTCCCTGGAGACATTTAAAAAGAGACTGGATGTGGCACTCAGTGCCATGGTCTGGTAACTGCAGCAGTAGTTGATCAAGGGTTGGACTTGATGATCTCTGAGGTCCCTTCCAACCCAGCCAATTCTATGATTCTTTGATTCTATGATTCTGGGATGCATGAGTGAGACAAAAGGACAGTTCCCATGTGGTAACTGCTGGCACTAGTGATTTTAGACACTTTTCTTCATGTTTTATCTCTTTCTACATCTCACAATAACCTATTTACTTATTTTAATGCCTGCAGGTATGTACGACGACTGTTACTGTATACATACCATATTTCTTTCCTTGCACTCCAGTCATGAGTGGGCAAAACTACCAACTGAGAAACAACTCTGAAACGTAAGTGGGGAGAGTCATCAGCAGCTTATTTATGTAAATGCAATTCTGAACATTTTATCCCAGTCAGTTTTTTCAAGGATTCAGGATGAAAAAATTCAAAGGTGCATCAGAGATGAATGCTTAAAATTAATTCATGTAGAGACAAGAATTATGCTTAATCTTTTAGTTGCTAAAATTTAATCACATTTGAACTTTTACAGTGAGAGGCATTTGCCATCATGTCAAATTAAAGAAAAAAGGAGGAAGGAAAAGGAAAGGAAAAGGAAAGGAAAAGGAAAGGAAAAAGAGGGAAAAAAAGAACCTGAAACATGGCTGTTATGTATCACTCAAGCACTTATTTGATTTAGAATTCTAACTTTTCTTTAAAAAGTGTATGGCCCTTCTCTATAGATATATAAGCCTGAAGAAAATGGACTGTCCTCAACCTCAGTTTGCTGCTGTTGGTGGAGTAACATGATTTGATCAGTCAGCTAAATAAGAACAACAGCAGGTAACACGTCTGAGGTGAATGCCACTCAAACACAAACTGTAATCTAGGGACTTAAACTGACAAATATTATGTTAATAAACAGGCAGAGAATATGTGGCTGAATGGCTAGGGAGTTTATGGGTGATGCTGAAGAAATCCTTGAATTTGATGCTGTTTTCTCAGTCCTCAGTATCCTTCTTGAGAAATACCTGTGAGGAATCCAGAGGAAGTAGAACAATAATTGTTCAGATTAGGTTAAATGACAGCTTGGTTTAATGGTCATTGCAAATGGTTGCTACCAACTTGTAGTTTTAGGCATTCATACACATGTAAAATTTATGAATTCCTCCTTCCAACTGGGCAATGTCATATAAATTGTATAATACAAACTGTAAATATTGAATAACTTGACACTTGGGACTGGACTCTGAACAGCTTATATATATATATATATATACGCATATATATATATAAATATAAAGAGAGAGAGAGAGCAGACATACTTTCCCATTCTTACCACCAATTCCAGACTGTCATTTGACTTGTAGTACCTGGTTCTGTATTTTTTGCTACAGTATATATTTACATATTTTTGTAAAAGCAAACTTTGTCATGTACTTAGTAACAGGACTTAGTAACTGCAGCTATTTGGATTGCTACAGAAAAAACCTTTTTCCTCACTCCGACATCCTTTTTTATTTTAAGGACTAAATGCTTGCAAAATGTTATTTTTCAAAACAAAACTATTTTTGCTCTGAAGGAAAAACATCTGAAACCACGATAATTTCATGGGGCTTTTTGTCTGTCTGTGGATCAAAAATTGTCAGGCTGATCCAACCTAGAGACTAAATGGTCTCCATGCCAGTTTTTCATTTGGTGTGGCTACAAGTTATAAAGAGAACATCCTGCTGAAAATCGATAGATCTGAAGGGAATTAAGCACCAAATTGTAATGAACTTTGCAAGGCCATGCATATGCTGGAGGTAATGATGAGGTCTCTGGTGAGGTTGTAGTAAGGTAAAAGAAAGAGTAAACATGGAAAAGAAGCTTCTTCACTGTTCTCTCATTCTTAGAAATTTAAAAAGGGAATTGACTGCAGTTGTGAGATTTTAATTAGCATCATTTAGAGTCAGCTTATCTCAGAATAATCTCCAGAGGCAGGTAAATATCAGTAGCCTTTGAAGATTCAGCAAGTTACTAGCAGGTACCCTCGCCACTTAAAGGTATTCAGTAAGAACCACGTAGCAGGAAAAACTGTAAAATTCTTAGTATTGTTTTTCATACTGATCCAACTCAGTGAAATGTATGTTTTTTCTCTTAAACCATGACAGTACAAGAGCTGCAGTTCCAGTTGAGGCTGTGTGTGGTTATGCCAGTAGGACTATGCTTCCTTCTAGCAGAGCTTATCCCCATAAACTTATATTGGAACAGTGCTTCCAGTAGCATTTTTCTTAGCACTTCCAACTGGCCTTGATAATCCTAGGAGGGAGAACAGGAGGTCATGGGGAGGCAGGAGAAGAAGGCAAAGAAGCAATGGGCTTCTTCCATGAGTAGGTCTCAGTGCAGCATGTATATTCCTGCAGCGTGTCATGAGGCAGTGCAGTTCTCCCTTTCACACCAGAGAGAAATCTGCCCCTGCTAAATATGCTGATTTCAAATGGAAAGAGTTAGTGGTACAAAACCTTGTGTGTAAAAAAGTGCTACATCTTTTTGCTTCGTTCTTCTTGCTCAACCATGCATTTTAATTGTAAAAAACCTTTCTTCTGTTGTTGCTCTCTGTAATTTTGGCATTGCTGCAAGCATCAAATTACCTCTCAGATGTGCTGGCTTTTGTGTGTGCAGTCCTTTACTGTAAGGAAAGGCGTTTGCATAAAACTTAAGGTTTGGCTATAAGCAGGTTACACAGTTGTATGATTTCTAAAACAGGATGGACTAAATAAGTTTTTTTTATTATTATTACTGACCATTATGAATTTGGAATATATTATTGTTTGAGTGGTGGGGTTAATGTAAAAAACAAACACAAAATCGGAAAGTATCTTGTGTTCCTTTGGCTGCCAGTCTGGGGTCTGGAAGAAATTTTCTCACACTAGATTGTGTAATTCTGAGCAGGGATCTGGTGGGTCAAATACCACAAAGATCTCCTGCTCTTTGTTCTAGAAGCAGAGTTCATATTTTTACTGTTTAGGTTGTGGCAACATTGAAAATATGCCAGATGCTTTTCACACTGGAAGAAGGAGGTTGTACCTGCTTGGATTGTGCAGTTGCTCCAGATCCAGGAATAGCAGTGCTGTACAGACAGGCTGGTTGTGGTCAGCATGTTAACTGGCAGTCTAAGTTGCAAGATGCTAAAATAACCAGTGCCAGTATTTACTGAAGGAGCCTTTTAAGAACATGTTGGACAAGTATCTTTTAGGTGTGGTTTGGATATGGTCTGCACTGCTGTGGAAGAGGAAACATCTAAGCCCTTCCTGCTCTCCATGAGTGTTTCCTCCTGTGCAAAACCTCCTGACTGCAAATTCACCTGTGAGCTTGGGCTGCTCAACTTACCCACAGAGATGTTTGTCAGGAATGACAAATTGTTAGTCTGCTGATTCTGTTTTACAGACTTAAAATGATATGTGTGGGCAAGCATGGCAAGGCCAAGATGGGCATTATAGTCAGATTTTTTTACCTATTTACTACTTTTAGGCAATGGAATGTGATTGTTGGTTTTGAAATTTCGTGTTTCAGCTTCAGAAGGTTTATACAAAGGTTTATGAACATTAACAAATAGGATTTTTTAGTTTAGTAGAGTAACTATTAGTCTGATCTAGTAAACTAGATTTATTAGTTAATAAAAAAATTGGGAGTTGTAAGGGAAAGTAGACTTCCAGTGGAACATTTTTATCTAACTGGCACATTCTGTACCGGCACTAATATAAGTTACACTCATCCATTTAATGATTTTTTTAGGTGGCTTCTTTTTTTTTTTTCATTTAAGCAGAAATGAGTTCAAGAGGAAAATTTCAGAATACAGCTGTTCATCGAGCACATGGATTGGTCCAGATGGACTCAGATATTCTAATCAAACCTTCAATCAAGGTAAGGGGAGCTCAGCGATTGAGACCTGGGAACAAATTGAAATTTTAATTATCATGGAGAAGGAAAAGGATTTTTGGCTGGGAGTTTGCAGGGCTGATCAACAGGGCTTTAAACTAGGTTTGAAGGGGGGAGGGGATAAAACTGGAACCACTAGGGATGAGCCTAGGGATGGCATAGTGATGGTAGGATAGCTCAGCTCAAGAGAAATTTTTACCACACTAAGCACAGAGCCTTTAACAGATACTGTGGGCCTAGAAGAGAATTACAGGCCATGAGGAGTGTGTGTGTACAGACAGATACAAGCCCTGCCAATAAAGCTGTTCTGAAGGGGGCACATCTCAAATGCCTCTATGCAAACTCCAAAGGCTTGAGAAATAGACAAGTTGCACATGTCTGCTTGCCTTCAGGGCTATGATGTTATTGCTATCAACAAGGTGTGGTGGGGCTACTCCTATGACTGGAGAGTGGGAATGGCTGGGTATAAATTGTTTGGGAAGGACAGGAAGGGCAAAAAAGGCAGGGGTGTCACCCTCTACATTAGTGACCAGCTGGAGTCCATGGAGCTCCTCCTGGGGATGGATGTGGAGCTGACAGAGACTCTGTGGGTCAGGATTAAAGGGAAATCAGGGGCAAGTGATAGGGTCTGCCACAGGCTACCCAACTAGGATGGCCAAGTGGATAAAGCCCTCTTTAGACAGATGCTGCTTTGCACTTCCCAACATCTGCTGAAGGAAAAACACAGCAGAGCACCAGCATCCCAGGAAGTTCCTTGAGTGCGTTGATGACATCTTCCTCTTCCAAATGGTAGAGGAACCAAACAGAAAAGGATCTTTGCTAGACCTTGTTCTCACTGACAGAGACGGGCTGGTGAGTGATGTAAAAATTAATGGCAGACTAGGATGCAGTGACCATGACACCGTAGAATTCAAGATCCTTAGGGTAGCGAGAAAAGTGTGAAGTAAACTGGTAGCACTTGATTTTAAAAGAGCAGACTTTAGTCTGTTCAAGGGTATGCTTGGTAGGGTAGAATGAGATAATGACCTGGATGGGAAAGGAGCCCAGGAAAGCTGGTCCATATTCAAGGATCATCTCCTGCATGCCCAGGACCAGTGTGTCCCAGTGAAGAGGAAGGCAGGCTGGAGAGCCAGGAGGCCATAACCCCCATTTTAAAAAATGGAAAAAAAGAAGACCCAGGGAACTAGAGGCCAGTCAGTCTCAGCTCTGTGCCTGGCAAGATCATGGAGCAGATCCTCCTGAAGGCTCTGCTAAGGCAAGCAGATAACAAAGGGGTGATTGGTGACAGCCAACACGGCTTCACTAAGGGCAACTCCTGCCTGACTGATTTGGTGGCCTTTTACAATGGGGTCACAGCCTTGGTGGACAAAGGCAAAGCAACAGATGTCATCTGCCTGGAGCTGTGCAAAGCTTTTGACACTGTCCTGCACAATATTCTGATCTCTAAGCTGGAATGATATGGATTCGATGGATGGGCCACTTGCTGGATAAGACACTGGCTGGATGGTCACACCCAGAGAGTTGTGATCAATATGGCTCAGTGTCCAAGTGGAGATGTGTGATGAGTGATGTTCCTCAAGGGTCAGTACTGGGACCAGTGCCATTTAACATTGTCAGTGACACAGACAGTGGAATCAAATGCACCCTCAGCAAGTTTGCTGACAACACCCAACTGTGTGGTAAAGTCAACACACTGGAGGGAAGGGATGCCATCGAGAGGGACCTTGACAGGCTCAAGAAGTGGACTCATGCAAACTGCATAAAGTTCAGCAAGGCCAAGTGCAAGGTTCTGCACCTGGGTTGAGGCAATCCCATGCATGAATACAGGTTGGGAGGATTGCAGACAGCCCTGAGAAGGACTTGAGGGTGGTGGTGGACCAGAAGCTCAACATGAGACATCAGTGTGTGCCTGTAGCTCAAAAAGCCAACTGGGTCCTGGGCTGCATCAAAAGAATCACAAATAGCCAGTTGAAGGAGGTGATTCTCCCCCTCTGCTCTGCTCTTGTGAGACCCCACCTGGAGTACTGTGTCCAGTTCTGCAGTGCTCAGCATAAGAAGGACATATAGCTCCTGGAACATGTCCAGAGGAGAGCCATGAAAATGATCAGAGGACTGGACCACCTCCCAAGATAAGACAGGATGAAGAAATTGGGGTTGTTCAGCCTGGAGAAAAGGAGGCTCCGAGGTGACTTTATAGCAACCTTCCACTATCTGCAGGGGGCGTACAAGAAAGCTGGGGTAGGGCTTTTCACATGGGGTGTAGTGAGAGGAAAAGGGGAAATGCTTTAACACTTGAAGTGGGGAGATTTAGGCTAGATGTTAGGAAGAAGCACTTTAATTTCAGGGTGGTGAGACGCTGGAACAGGCTGCCCAAGGAAGCTGTGGCTGCCCTCTCCCTGTTAAGTGTTCAAGGCCAGGCTGGATGGGGCCTTGAGCAACCTGGTCTGGTGGGAGGTGTCCCTGCCCATGCAGGGTGGTTGTATCTGGATGATTTTTCTGTAGAGCCATTCTGTGACTCTATGATTCTATGACTGTGTAACTTGAGGTGATATCCAGGTGTATTTAAACATAACACAGGTTTTATATAAAACCTTTATATATCCCTTTTGAGGGATATATCAGAACTAAATCCCATATTGGAGCCAAATATGCCAGAAAGTTCCCGAGTTATCGTCTCTGAAAGGAATGGGGAAGGAGCCCTGCTGAAGTTGTACAGTTACCTTTCCAGCTTAAGTGGCTGCAATTTCTCCTTGTTTAGATCAAGATGAACACTTCATAGACCAGGCTGGAAAGAAGAAATTTACCTTGTTTTCCTGAAAGTGCCACAGATGCTGGAGCTGTGTTGTAAACTCCAGTTAACTGACCTATGTACTTTGCTGACTTTTTGTCAGGTTTAAGCTAATGAGAACTGCTAAAACTGTATGTTTGTAAGGATCCTTTTAATGTTTTAATGTTTAATGTCTCAAATACAATGTTTTGTATCTCTTTAATGTTTTTGTATCTCTCCACTCTTCTATGTTGCAGCTGCTGCACTTCTAGCTGAAAGTGGGAAAGAAGGGATCACCTATCTTTTTAAACGTGGGACTCATGAAGAATTTGGATACACATCCCTCTGCACTGCTTTGGCCTTTTATTTCATCCTCAGCTGTTGGACAGCAGGTTCTGCTGTTGCCAGTGGCCTGGTTATTCCCATGCTGTAAGTTTCACCCACCTTGGTTTGAGCTTCATATACAAAAGGCCTGTGTTGAGTAGCAACAATCTGAATTGTAAGCTGAAAGCTTGGCAATAGCAAAGCTGCAATTGCTTGGAGGAGGTTATATAGGTGGAACAGGATGGTTTTTCTGGAAAGAGATCCTGAGATTTTGCAAAAAGAATGAAGAAAAATCATCTGAGAATAGCTGATGATATAGCCAAACTGTGTACTTTCCAAGTGCAGATCATTGGAATCCTTTGGGGACCCAGAAAGAGTCTCAGCTGCTGGCTCCATCTCTGTAACTGTAGAAATATGGTTCAGATCCAGACTTTTCATCTGTTTCTTATGCACATAATAACCTGAATCTTAATCTTGAATATCAACACCCTAGACTTTGGAGAAAACTGCAGTTAGGTCTTTTGTTATACTTTTTAGAAAGCTGTGGTAGACTAGAGCAAAGTTCTTAGGATAATATTGAGAGTTTTAATGTTCAGCAAACAAGGAGTCATGGAGTTGGGTATCCAGCATAATGCAATTCAGATAGAGAAAAAATTCTAAAAAGAAGTAGTTGTGTGTAGAACAGAATCACAGAGTGGTGTGGGTTGGAAGGGACCTTAAAGATCATCTAGTTCTAACCCCCAATCTTTTGCCTTTGCCCTGCCCTTGAGCATTCAAGTCCTACCCTCCCCAAACTGTTGCTGAAATAAATTTTTAAGATGCAGTGTTTGCTGAAATGTGGCATACTTGTGGCTGAATAGGATTGATAGTTGAGCCTGTCAGCCAGCTCCTCTGTTTCTGACCCGATAACCTAATTTTTATAACCATTCTAGAACTACGAGAATGGCATCATCAATAAAATTAATCAGTTGCATGCATAAGGAGGAAAATGTTTTATAATGGTGCAAGATGATGCTCCCCAAATCAGATAGTATATATCATATATGTGGCTATTGTATGAATAATAACGATTCACCATTTTTGGAAGGTGAATATCTGTACAGACCCAGTTCATTGGCTGATGCTTTCATCTGTATTTTTTATTCCTTGCATATGGAATGAAGTGCTGTGTCTTGTGCCAGCAGCTATATACCCAATATCCTTTACAGGGCAAGATAGCAGACAAAATGTAAATGTTCAAAAGCAAATTTTATTGTAAGAAGCAAAGGATCTTAAATATTAGCCTGAAAAGGCATATATTGAGTGTTAGGATATTTGGGTAGAAAAACAAGGTATTAGGATAACAAAACAGTAAGGTATTGTAATAAGAAAATATGGAAATAATTGAGTACCCATGTAACTGTTACACAAAGGCTAATTGTGTGCTAGCAACTTACTTATTGCTAGGCCTTACACAAGATCTAGAACAATGATTATGACTGCAGTTTTCTCTCTTATGTTTAAAAGGCTGTCTTAAAGTCCCAAAGCTTAAAAGTCAAAACTTTCTTCAATCTTTAAAATTCAGATAAAAAGATATAAATATCTTTATTGATACAAATGAAGATATTAGTGAAGGTATGTGATGATATAACTAAGAATTATGTAATTTCATTACTAACGATATTATTATTATTATTATTATATACTTCTTACCCTTCTTTGGCTCTGCTATGGACCGGTGTACCTTTCTCTCAACTACTTGAGGAATAACCGCTTGAGCAGGGGGTCCCTGCTGGAGAGGAGAAGGTCGAGCCCACCTTCTAGGGAAAGTGTACAAGTTTCTCTCTGAACAATGATGGGACCAAGCTTTTATAGAATAAAGTGATTGGCTGCTGTCATTTAACTACTTAGCCATACCTCCAAAATCCTCTACTGGAGAACAGAATGCAAATAAATGTAAAACCAAGACAGCCTTTTCCCTCAATAAGCAAATTCTTTCATTTATCTATCTGTTATTGTTTGGTCTCCATTTGGCCTAGCTGTGGTTAAGTTGAGCTCTGTGTTCTTCAACACAGGAGAGCAGCTGGCTCCACAGATACCAATTTGGCCTTCTCCTGGTACTTTCAAAATTCTATTATCAGTTCAGAGTTTGCTTTCTGTGGAAACTTTCCAATTCCAGGCTAAGGGCAGTGAGGGTGACAGACTAAGACTGTGATTCTGAAAGACAAGGAGCAGTTGAAGGAAAACTGAGGTAGGCCCACTGAGGTAGAGTTTCCTGCTATACCTAACTCTGCTAAATTCTGTTTTTTCCTTTTCAGTGTAGCATATGGTTGGTTTGAGGACTTCTGAGTTCTCTTCACAGCTTCATTCCTGGTTGGCTTTGGGCAGGTCGTTAGTACCTATTACTCCACTTTGCCCATTTTTTTATGTGGCTCTAATATTTTGCCTGCCATTTTATGAGGTGCAGGTAGATTTATTTACAAGAAATTATGTAAGGCTGGAGCTATAGAAGTGCAGGCTTTTTATTTGAAGTATCCTCGTGTGGATGTCTGTGACCTATACTTCTGACTGTAGTCCTGTAAGGTTCATACTCATTTGGTTTTGAAGAAGATTAAAAAGATGTGTTCATAGTCTTTTTTTCTTCAAAGTATGGTAAATCTGGTCGTTTTGTGCTAGTGATTTGCATGAAGTAACTGCTCCTAAGGAAGGATGCTATGGCTTTTCTTGGGAAAGGAATTGATACAATAATTGAAAAATCTAGAATAGCAGAACATTAGAAGCATTTGAGAAAACACTGTAAATAGCAAACAGAGTGCTCTTTTTCTTCTTGCATACAGGTACACAGGAGCTTTGTATGGCAGAATAATGGGTTTGATCCTTGTTTCCATTTTTGGTGTTCAAAATAATGAATATGGAGCATGGATTGATCCAGGTCTCTTTGCTGCCATTGGAGCTGCCTCCTTTTTCAGTGGAGTGTCAAGGCTAACCATCTCTCTCACTGTGATAATGGTAAGTATCTTAAATTTGCAGGTATTTCTGGGGCCAAGGATGAGTTGAACTTTTGCTGCTGCAGCTAAAGGAACCACAGGTGGTGGCCCATGCACTTTGGGCCACAGAGAAAATAAGTATTGGCCTGGCTATTTCTGGCTTGTCTGAAGAGTTTTTTTTTCTGGGACCTTTTGTTTGTGAAGTGGAAGTTTGTGTGAGTATCAATTCTGTTTTTTGTTTGCTTGTTTTTTTGTTACAGAAACAGTAGCTCCAGTGGTTTAGAAACGAGAAAACAGAATATATTATCTCTTGTTTCTTCTGGATGACAAAAAAATAGTAGACTGCTTGGCTTGTGAATTGACTTCTGTGGGGATGAGGGTCTTGTGCCATGTACTTTCTTATGCTGGGGCTAAATATGGCCTTCTGGATGGAATAAGTGAAGGATTTGCAGTAGTATAGGCAAGCGATGTAAAGGGAATGTTCCCAGGTCTCTGATAGATTTATGCCTTGTAGATTTCAAGTTTTTTCAATGCCTCGGAACACATTTCCTATTTCTGCTCTCCTTTCGTAAGAGAACATTCCGAGTCTGTGCTACAATACTTTCCAGGCAAACCTCTGAAAGCTAAAGGATTTTCAAATAGTAGTCTTGCAATTAGAAAGGATGTTCTTTGCTCTCCCCTGTTGCAACACCTGGGGAGGGTGAGCTGTAAGGCACAGCTGAAATTCAGCTTAATCAACAGAGAAGTGATGCTGAGGTCACAAGGGGAAAACTTTCACCCTTCCACAGCAGGACATTCAAGTCCTATGAGTGTTACTGTGTGTGGAAATCTCACCCATGACTAAACCCTGTCTTGGCTGCTCAGCTGGCTTTGCCCTAGAGGATCTCACTAACATCTCTGCAGATGTCAGAATTCACCCAGAGTGGTGAAGCCAGGATTTTACCCTCCTAGCACGCTGTTGCGCAGTGTTTGATAAAGTAGTTGTTTATTGGCATTCACTCAGAATTGGGTTCATTTTAGTGACAGGTTGTGTAAATTGTCTAGGAAGCATTTTTTTATGTTTTAGCTTGAAAGGTGGTATATGTGCATAAACACTTCTCTATTGTGAAATAATAATGAGATTGATTGTGGAAACACTCCTCCTTTGGTGTCCTCTTGGTATTTTGGCACTTACTTACTCATTAAATAGAAATGCTCTCTGGTATTTTTGCTTCCATTATTGCTATTATGCATCTTACAGATTTCTTGGCCAGCTACTAAATCTGTAAGACTTGAAGGGGGAAAAACTGGTGCCTGAACACTAGGTATAACCCTGAATGTAATGTCTTTTCTAAGGTAGGCCTGAATTTTCTTGCAGTGGCTAAATACATTTAATTTAAATATTATTTGTAACTATTACTTTAAGGTCTTACTGCAGATTTAAGTCCCTAGTGGCAAAAGCAGCTGATTGATGTCTTTTTTAGATTTGTGCTTGTGAGGCCATGTTTCAATGCAGGGAAGGTGATATAATTCAGGTGATTATATGCCAGAGCACTTGCTGACCTTGGATGGGGTGATGGTTGATGAAAAGCTCAACGTGGTCTGGCAATGTGTGCATGTGGCCTAGAAAGGCAACCCTATCCCAGGCCCCATCAAAGGAGGTGTGGCCATCAGGCTGGTGGAGGGGATTCTTTCCCTCTGCTCTACTCTCATGAGACCTCACCTGGAGCACTGTGTCCAGTTCCCCAGTATAAGAAGGACATGGAGCTGTTGGAGTCAGTCCAGAAGAGGCCATGAAAGGGTTCACAGGGCTGGAGCACCTCTCCGATGAAGTAAGGCTGAGACAGGTGGGGTTGTCCAGCCTGGAGAAGAGAAGGTTCCTGGGAGATCTTACAGTGGCCTTCCAGTACCTGAAGGGGGTACAGGAAAGCTGGGGAGGGACTTCTGACAAGGGCATGGAGTGATAGGAAGAGAGGGAACAGTTTAAGCTGAAAGGGATTAGATTTTGATTGGGTATTGGGAAGAAGTTCTTCCGTGTGAGGGTAGAGAGACACTGGCATAGGTTGGCCAGAGAAGCTGGAGCTGTTCAAGTCCAGCTTGGATAGTTCTTTGAGCAACCTGGTCTAGTCAGGGGTGTTGGAACGAAATGATCATTAAAGTCCCTTCCAATCCAAACCATTCTGTGATTCTGGGACAGAACTGCATTTCATTCAGTCCAACAGAGAGAAAAAGCCTACATTTTATTTGCTTCAGTTTCTCCCTGCCTTCCCTATTTCCTGCACTTGTTCTTTTTATTCCCCAAGTGCCGCCCTGTGCATAAATGTACAGCACATGCAAAACAATAGCTGAAGACTGTTCAGAGAACTGTAGGAAACTCAGTTGAAAAGGCACTCGAAAAATTATGAGGATTGTATTGCAATGTGTTCTGAATTCCCCTAGGTGTCATGTTATAACTCTTCTGTGCCTCTCTCTGCAGACGCAGATTGTGTTTCAATTCATGTTCGTCCAAGATAAATAGCTTCATTGCTTGAGGAAATATTAATTTTTGAGGAGAAAAAAGGTCTTGGACATGACAATGAAAAAACATAATTAGAAGGTTGTGCCCTCAAACCATAAAATGCACATATTTTTCCTATATTGTCTGATGGGTTAAAAAAGAATTGAGAATGTTTGCTTTGGCTTTTCACACAGCCTTCCATTTGGAAACAGTTATGAATGTGGGACTTGTAGTGAACAGGTTTGTGAGACTTTTTTTTTTTCTTTTCTTCTCAAGGCAGACCCCACAGGCATCTGCCCACTTCTTGTTTCTTGGCTGCCTCTTTCTACCCCCCATGCTGACACTTGACCCTCATCCTCGGCTCTTTGTGGCAAGCAGTCTATTTGGTGACATTTTCCTTGGCAAGTACAACCACCAGCCTTATGACTCGCCTTCCCACAGCCTTCTGTCTCCCACGTCTTTGTAAGCATCATGTGTCCTGAGCCTGCTGGCCTCAGGGTGCTCTAGATGTGGGAAGAGAATCAGAGCATCTTCCTACAGTGTGTTTTGTCTCTGGGTCATTCTGTATTTTTATCATTCCTTCTATATTTTTACCTCTCAATTACACTGTCTTGCAAGGGTTGGAGGAAGGATGGCATTGAGCTGGCCTAGGATCAGTGTTCTTGTCCAGTACTGGTGATATCCCTATGTGCAAGCTGAGGGAATCTTGATTTACAACAGTTTGGATCCTTTGTCCCTTAACATGTCTTTTTTTTAATTACACATGATGGAAATAGCCTTGACTCTCTCTCTCCCTTCTTGCCTGTTCTGTTCAAACAGAGCTAGGGCAGTATATCAGTTTATTGGCCTAATTTATTTCTCCAAGCAACATCTTCTGATGGATATGGGGAATGCAATTAAGTCTGAAAAGGTTAAGACTCAACTCCCTCCTCTGAGTGTGAACCACTGAAATATCACACTTTTGACAGATGCACACTAAATGAGAAAATAGGGTATTCCTTAGGAGTTGGGTTGGGGAATTGCAGTGTTCTTATGTAAACCAAAGGGAAATGGGGATTAATGACATATGGTTTGTCTTTGAGTACCCTGCTAGAGATGTGTGGCTGCTGTGGCTTGTGCTAATGGGCACAATATTGGTACTGAAATAAAATGACCATCTGATGGAGGTTCAGAGCATTATGAAAAGCTGCTTGTGGATGTCTGTCCACATCTGCAGAAATAACAAGCTGTACATAAACTCATTTGATTCTCAAAACAGGACTGAAGGCTCAGAGATGAGGTTTGTTTGTAGCTGCCTACATGAAGCCTGGTACACTGGCAGAGCACTGAAGATAATAAATTAGACTGCTGTAAGTGGTCATTGTGCTGTAATTAGGAAATTTGTTGATTTTGTTGCATACATTCTATTAAGAATTTAAAACAAATGTTTATTGCATAATTTGGAAACCTCAGTTGTAATGTGTACCTCTGATGGGCTTCACATCAGTGTTTCAGGTCACCTTGAATAAGTGCAATAAAATAACTATCAGCAGACAGTAACCCTAACCTCTCCCCTTTCCCTCTATTTCTTCAGTACTTCTAATTCAGGCAAAATGTGCCTGTCTCAAATTATAGGCAGGATGTATTGCTGCAAATTCTGTGGCTCTCCTTCTTGGTTCTCTGAGGGAGTGACACTCAAGAAGCTTAAGTCCTTTCACAAGAAATTTAAGTAGAGCATCAGCAGTGGGCACTTGCCATGGACATTACTGACACTTCTTGTTTCACAGATGTGATGTGAGAATGCATCACAGATAGTCACCCAATCCAATTTACTAGAGGGAAGCTATATGAAGAGAAGAATGCTGATGTAAGATGTTAGAAAAACAAACACACAATTGTAAATAGATGTAAAATCTGCCTAGTATTCAGTGCAAGTTTTTCACAAGAGGGCTGTATTTCTCACTGGTTGTAGTATGCAAGATGCTATGTTTTGAATCATTTGCAGTAGTAATGGTGCAAGCAGGGAGAATGAGTTTGAAAAAAGTAAAAAAAAATTTAAAAAATTTATGACTTTTTCCTTGCTGAGTGGAAGTGTTGGATAGTTTATGCTTGAAGTGCATAGTTTATGCTTGAAGACCAGACAGTGAAAACAATCCTGGCTTCTCATGGCATTGCTTGTCTGTTTTTCTGCTAAAGAGACCATCAGGGGGCTAGGAATTCTCATTGATTTAAATCAAATTTCTACTGAGTGAGGTTTAATCTAATTGATGACAGCTCTGTTCTACAGGCAAAGATGGATAAACTGTACATTAACAGGGCATCAAAATTGTAATAGGTATTGTGCTTGGATGAAATGCAAATGTTAATGAGTGTAAATTCTTGGGTTTCTTTTTGTCTAATGGAATTCCAGAAAAAGTTTATATAACTGAGCTTTTGAACATGCTGAGAGTAGTTGGATTGTGTTATTTTTCACTTCAGCTTTCTCTGCTGTGGGGCTGGAGAGACAGGAACTGAATACCCAGCAGCAGTGTTTGGGTCTTGGGTGGTACCCAGTTATTCTGTGTGTTTCCTGTGCTCACCTTTGTGAATCATTAATACTGTGCTCTTTTGAGTGATACTTGGTGTCATGTAATTATTACATGCTGCTTTTCTTCTTTTCTTCGTTTTTCTTTTTTCTTTCCCTTTTTTTTTAGTTCTTAAAAATTTAGAGAGTGTGTTAGCTTTTCTGTGTTTCCCCCTAGTTCATATTACTTTTCTGGTAAATTATTAAACACACAAAATGAGAGCTAGGACAAAGCTAGCCTTCCATGTTCCTTCATGTTCCTCTCAAATGGAGCAGCAGTTGAACCTGGAGCTGTGGCACTGTCTTGCTGTGGTCTGGACTTCATAACATGGATGCTACTGGATTTTGGCCCATGACTGTTCTTCAATGCATCATGTCCTATGGCATGAGTAACTACAGGGAAGAGGATATTTTGCAATATATCAAACTATTTCATCAGTCCTTCCGGTCTTGAAAGAAGCAAGTATTGGTTTTGGCACATAAAATGTGATGTAATGGGATTTCCCCTCTGAACTCCTAATGCCATCCATTTCCTTGGTAAAGATCATGGTTTGATAAGGTGTGAAGAGAAAACCGTCCTGAGTTCCAATTATGCTTTTGGAGTACTAGCAATCAGGACAACAGTTTGATTTGATATACATGAATTTCTTGTTCATATGAAAAATCTTGTGGCCAAATACAGCAAAATGTACTTCAGTGCCTGGCTCTGTAGTAGGGGTGACTATAAGCATGCAAGTCTGCTACGGTTTGCTTTTTAAGCATCATTTGGTTAGAATGATTTAAAAAAATCCCTTCTACCATATTTTTTCCTGAAAATAAGGTCTTCAGATTTGTTTTCACAAAAACCATTGAATATTTCACTAAAAAGCTGAACATCTGAAAAACAGAAAAAAAGAAAAAAATATTTCAAATGTCTTGCTATAGGCTTTGTTGTTTCATTTTAGCATTTTCCTGTGAGGAATTAAATATTTCCTGTGACACTTCAAAGAGACTTTCCTGGTTTGTCTAAGGAAGGAGAGGGCAATGCATGGTGCATCGTGGGAGAGGTAGTTTAATCTGAGAGGCCAAGTCAAATCCAAACTTAAAATTCTCAGGGATACCACAGCAGCATTCCAAATGAAAGGTCTTTGGGATTTAACCTAACAAAATACTGCTCTGTGGGAATGATAACCAAGTTGTCAAGTCACTGGAAGATTCCATAACAAAAATGTGTGCTTGCAGGGAAAAGTGAGAGAAACCCCTTTTTCTTTCTTGATTGTAGCCTTGTGAACCCAGCCCAGGAAAGTCAGAACAAGTCCCTTCTGATTAATTCATTCATCATCTGTAAAGAAGAACTGCAACAATGGGACAGTTGGTTAGTCTGTAGGTAATTCACAGAGTAGAAGAGAATGCAGCTTTTTATCTCTAATATAGCTGTTTCAGCTTTGGCACTGGGTTTTTATCACTAAAATAAACAGGCACAACTGAACTGTACATGGATTCAATTGGCACTGAACTTTTAGAGAGTTCAGTTGTGCGTCTGAAATATTGAAATTGAGACTGCATCTCTGTTTTAAATAGACACACTGGAAATTAAGTTGTAATGTGAGAAGATAACATTTTTATATAGTAATTTTTCTGGCTCTAGCTTTCAGTAGCTTTAAAGGTATTTTATAAAAAAGCAACCTAGTGTATTACAACATACCACTGTACATTTGGGACATGTAATACAAACCTTAATGAAAGTTCATGAGAATTTAATGTGTAGAAGTTATTTTAATTCACAGTATCTTATCTGTTTCTAATTTTTTTCAAATTACAAAATGCAATTGGGCTGTCTTACGTACTAATTCTTTGCCAAATTTAATTTGTTTCTAAATTAAAGACATTTTTCAGTTACATTGTCATGAAAAGCATCTGTAATCACTGAGTTTTGCTATATTTTTAACTTAAAAACCTTCAGAGTGTTGCCAATAGTGTTTCTTCAAATGCTGAGAAAATTATTTATCTCTGGGACAACAGCTACCACAATAAGCCTATCTCTCTCTCTTTTTTTCTTTCTTTTTTTTTTTTTTTTTTTTTTTTTTTTTTTTTTTTCTTTTTTCCAGCCTGAGGGGTTTATTATCATATTGAATTAAAAACCCCATGTAACCGGGTGCTCTAATGAATGGGGGCTCCGTGCCAGAAATCCCTGTTTGATTATTGGACCCAGCTGGACCAGGAGCAATTGGTTACACAACCCAGCAGCTGCTGGGCTGGAGATGGGTCTGTCAGTGAGAAGGAGGCTCCTACTATAATGTCCCAAGAGAGGCAAATCCCTGAGGAGGAGCATGGTCTCCCCTCTCCCCAAGATGGGCATAACAAGTTGTTTTGTTGTTGCAGTTTCAATGTTTGCCATGTTTTTGTTTTTTTGTTTTTTTTTTTTTGGAAGAGGAATAGGACCAGGTCTTGGAAGCACACTGGGTGGTGGTGAGGGCTGGTGAAAGGTGTGCTGCTGTAGGAGGCAAGATAGAATGGAGGCAGTGCTGAGGAGAAGCCATGAAAGCATGTGGAAAAATAGAAGCATTTCAGAAAAGAGGAGCATAAATCATAGACAGTGGGACTTGTCCTAATGACTGAGCTTGTTTTGAAATGTGCAAGAGTGATGATGGAAAAACTCTTGAGTGCCTCATAGTTGTGTTTCAAGCAAGCTTGCAGAGCCAGGCCTGAGCTGCTTTCTTGTGTCTCTAAAAGGGCAGTGGTTACACAGGTTGTCCAGCGGTGAGTTATGCAGCAGCAGGTGACTTCTCCAGCTGCTGCTGCAACTTCTAAAACAACAGAGCCTGGCTTTAGAAAGGAAGAAGTTGCAAAGCTATGCAGATAGCTGGGGTGGAGTTGTCTGGTGCTTCAGATCTTGTAACAGGAAGAATGACCTGAGTTTACTCTGGTTTGTACCCCATTCATCTCACACTCTTCTTCAATCTGACCCTTGTTTAAAGAAAAGAGTTTCTTTGGAAGGCTCAAGTCATATTTCTCCCTTTCTCCTATGGGCTTCACAGAGTGTATTCAATGCTTGGCAGGGACAGGAAAAGAGAAGGGAAAGAACTGTCTAAAAAATTAATACATTCTCATGGCGTGCTTTAGCAGCACTTGCTTGGGAGATCTCTGGTTGTGCTTTCCTCAGACTTGCTCAAGATGGAGGGGTGTGAAAGGGGCACTGGGCTCCAGGGGAAACAGCTCAGTGCTCTGAGACAAAATGGTAAGGAGCAAACAGCTGCCTGTCAGGAGACTCATTCCTGTCTGAGAAAGTGATAGAGGCTCTAGAAAACAGCAGAAAACCTCAACATCTGCCATGCTGCACTGGTGTAGGTGAGAGATCAGGGAGTGTGTTTTCACTGCTTGGTTAGTGAGGCACCTCCTTTGGAGTCCTTACCAGAAGGGCAGGACACTATGTGCCCACTCAACAGGTTCAGATTCTTCTCTTCTTAGTGTGTTTGAATAGTGTATTCAATATTATTTCAGAATCTGACTGAAAGTGACATCACCCTTTAACAAAGATGTATAGCAGTAGTGTTGTACTGATGCTAGTCTTATTGAAATTAAGCCCAAAATAATTGCATTAACAATGCATAATCAAAAAACTGTTCAGTAATTTCTTACTTTTCTAAAAAAAAAAAAAAAAAAAAAGCACTCTGTGTGGTGTTTTTGCTGTATCTTGTCTGCGAAGTAAATAAGTGACACTTGTACTCTCACAGAGAAGGTGATGTGGGACAGTTCTAGGACCTTAGATTTCATAATGTGCTTCTTTAAGCAACTGGAGGCTCACTGCTTGTTTTGAGAACCACAAGCTTTTGCAAGGTTTCTGTTTTGGTATTTAAAGTGCAACCTCCTACATGAAGTTAAAGCTGAACTGACTTTTGCTGTCCATGGTGCAGAACATTTATCAAATAGCCTCAGTAAAACCAGTGTCCAGTCTGCCACCAGACTCTTTCTTCTTCAGCCTTTTCTAGACCTCAGGAGGTAGGGCCGCAAGAATCATGTCATTTTGGAGATGTTTGGTTTAGCATCAGTTAAATATGACAGATTAATTGCAGTTATCTGTTTTAATTAAAAAAAAAAAAAAAAAAGCTCCTGAATAACAGTTTAAAGATTTCTGCCATACTGTGGGTTAAAAAAGTACAGGGTTGCTTATCTGGGTTATACAGTACAACCTGCCAAATGTTTAGGCATATTCAGCAATGCACATACACAATGCTGCTGTTTTTATTAATAGAATATTCACTTGACATGACATGCACCACTGTTACCTTCCCAAGGCACAGGTTTAGACGGGTTTCAAACCTCCTTTCGGAGTTTGGTGTCATTGTGTATGATGAAGAGCCAGGTTACAAAAAAATCATTGATAGATATCTCTCCAGGGGATCCTGGCATGAGGTGCTGCTATCATCTCTGCTGTTTCCGATATCACTTGCATCCATTGCCACAGCCTGTCAAAACAGGTGTATTTGCAGGCCTTGAGGGACTGAAACAAGAAATCAAACATTTGCATAGCACCTTCTGTCCAAGTTCTCAAGGTCTGAGGCTCAAAGGATTTTGATATGTTTCCAGAGATTACTTAGCTCTGCTTGGTATTTCAAAGCTCTCTTTAGTAATCTCCTGCTGCTGTACTAGGTCTTGGAACCAGAAAAAATGATTCTGCCTTTTAGCAAGGAAATCACAAACGAAATGCTGGTTGGCTCCAGAGAAACACAAGTATTTAAATCCACCTCAGAGAAAACCAGGACCAGATCTCTCTAAACATTGTGAATGAAGTTAAATTAAGAAGCAGTGTGCAAGTGTGATTAATTAGAACTACTTTGTTTAAAGAGAAGTACTGCTCACCCTGTGCTAAGATACTTTTTTCATGCTCTATCTTGGCAGTAATTAAACTTTAGAGTGCTAGAGGCTGCCTACTCATTGTAATGGCCTGGAATAGTTAATGGGGTTGAACTCTGGAAGAGGAAGAATCCCACCAGTTGTGCAATCCTCCTGGCACTGGGGTTTGGCAGGAAGTCCTCACAGTGAACCTACGCTGGGTGTGCCACCCTTTGTAGAGGATGATGCAGAGCTTCGTGTGCCTGAGGCTGCAAAAAATAATCATTTTCAGCAGTGTGAGGGAACTTGGATGCATAACTTTTTAGGGCTGACATGACAATCATGTTTTTTCAGGAGATTTATTTTTACTGTGTTGCAGCATCTCACTTCTCCAAAAATTCCAGCAGTGATGGTGATGAGTGATAAGGAGATACAGTGAAGCAAGTAGAGTTAATGGATGTAGTCCTAGAACTAGAAAGGATTTCTGTAAAGGTGAAGTGCAGAGGAAAGGAATATTTTTCACTTAGTTTTAAAGAGAGAGATTGATGGAAGTTCAGGGAGGGAGTATTCAGCTGGATTGATACTTGAAGAAGGTGCCTCTCTTGGCATAATCCCAGATGAAATATTAGACTGTGTTAAGAGCATTTCAATCCATAGCTTTGTCAGGACATAATTAAGTGGGAAGTAAAATGACTCAAGTGTTCAGTGCACAGGTTGCTAAGGGCCAGCAGATCACAGTCGAGAGAGTAAAGAAATTGAAATGCAGATTTGCATTGCTTATGAAATGATTGTGACAATGCAAACAACTTAATCCTCAGAGATGTTGTTTCTATGAACTCCTTTTCTCAAAAAAGCCACATGAACAGCTCTTTTACTGCTGTGAATAGCTCTTTTACTCTCTCCTTCAGTTCTTTACATCAAGCAATTAGCTTGCAACCTTGTTGACATTTGCTCCAAGAAAAAAAATTATCAAAAGATTTCTGCTGGCTACAAGCTCCTCCACCCCTTCGAAATGCTTTCTCAACTGTTAATGATATTTTATTGGTGTCTTTAATCAATAGTAGTAAAAATATCAAATGGAAGAAATTCTGGTTTTATGTGAGAAAAACAAGAGGTACTTTCCTGGGGAAGTGCGTACTCTTCCACAAATTTGGATGGCATGGAGACTGGAAAACTGTGCTCAGAGCTGTTTTGTGCCAGCTGCAGCCTCAAGTATAAAACTATTGCACTTCACTGGTACTACCAAGACTTCATGTCACTTCCCATCCAACCCTTTTTAAACTTTCCCTTGGATATGCTGTCTTGTATCTTGGTCCAGCAGATGCTTTTTCTTCCCCCCAAAATATTTTCCAATTCCAGGACTTTCAGTTAAGCGTGTATAACCTTGTGAAGAATGACAGAAGTATTTCTTTTGATGAGTTTACTTCTACCAAGGACGATGGTCTTTCTGTCATGGGAAGAAAGTAGGTTTTGCCATTTGTTTGTTGAGTTTGCCAGGCAGCTCTTCTAGTTGAACAGACCTTGAAAAATGAATATGACTACAAAGTAATTCTATTTTTTCTTTCATAGGCCTTCTCCTCTGCATTTGTCATTGTGGGCTGTAACTTGCAAGATACCTCTCTTGTTAAATGGATTTTCAGTAGAAGAAAGAAAATTGATTTGCACTCTGTAGCTGGCTGATAGTCTTTTCTTTTACATTATTGGAAATATCAAGTGTTCAGGGAATATTCATTGTATAGGCAGCCTTGCATCTAATGAGGTTGGTTGTACTCTGTTCTCTGGGCTGGAGTAAAACCTTTGAAACATGTTAACCACGATTTGATTGAAAACGGGGGGTGGGGGGTGGGGGGGAGGGAAGGTTTTTAACAGTGAGCTTTAAGTAAACTGCATCTTTTTGAATTTCCTGGGCAGCTGCCTTTCTCTCTTTGATGTGCTGTGCCTGGTGATGCTGTTAATGAAATGCATAATTATGTGTTATATAATAAAACAGAGCTAACATGAAGGTGGCTAATAGATTATAATGATGTGGAGGCCTGAGAAACTCAGGAGCATGGGGGTTGTTGAAAAGTGCCTCCGGTGACATAGAAGATATTTAAAGAGGTTTGAATAACTGTGCTAATAAGTTAATTGTGGTCTCTGTGTGTGTGAACGACATTTTTCAAGATTTTGTATATGGAGACAATATTGAAAAAAAATAGGTGCAATTTACTAGGCTGTTGATGTATGAAGTGTCAGCGCCCAGAGCTCCCAGTGCCTATTAGTGCTGCTGGCTTTGCATAGAAGGGTGCCCTAGGCAAAAACATTTTTGGCACAGCCTGCTGCACCCGAAGGATCAAAAGGAAAAAAAAAAAAAGAAACGAAGTGAAAAAACCCCAACCTGGCAATATGCACAGAGAGTAAATTGCATCCTAAAGACCAGCCCATAAAATGCAGGCTTGGAATGAATATCAATAAATGAAACATTACGTTTAATGGCTGAAGAGTTGTAGGTGTTTGGTGGCTGCCCCCAACTTAGCCCCTTCCTTTTTCTGCTTTTGTCACCTTTGTTTTATCTCTCTCTCTGTAATACTTCGTATAATTTGTTCCTTTCCTAGATTCTTTAGGAACTGGTTTGAGCAGATAGATATTTTTAAAAGAGAGGCTGCATAACCTTCCAGCCCTGGACCACATGGGCTCCTAATGGTGCTGGGCTGTGCCCGGGTTTGCTTGGCTGCTGTTTTGGGATTAGAGGGGCCTGTGTGCTGGGAGAATTAGTATGCATGGAACTCCAGAGTGAATTTACAGCCTGCCAGTTACTTGGCACTAATTCCCTGGGTGGATGCTTCTAGTACCGACTGGGCATGCTTTTGTGCTGGTTAGCCTAAAGAGTGGCTTTTGCATGCCTTAGGCAGGCTCCTTTTTGAAGGTGAAGTATGTTGGGTTTTTTCACTTTGAAGCACTGAGGGTACCCAAACGGGCAGGCTGTGCAGTGTAGCTAATATGCTGTAAATTTACACCCGGGCTCACCCCTCTCTCCAACCTCCCCATGCAGCCGTGTCCCAAGTCTCTGCACTTCGTCTTGCTCGTCAGGGAGCAGATGGCCCTTCTCTAAACAGGGAATACTAATACAGCCTTGTGAAGTGCACATATATGTGTGTGCATAGCTTTGTGTCCATGTGTTTATTTAAGATGACTTGGATCTCTCACAGTTCTTGGATTAACTTGGGCTTCCTTGAATTTTATCAAGATACTCTTAAGAAGAACTTTCCTGCTGCATTGCCATCATCCTTGTCATTGATGGACTTAGGATTTACCTAATTTTAATTCTTCCTTCTTCTTCAGTGCAAAGAGAGGCAGACTTTTTCTCATGTGAGTGATTTTGTCTTTTGTATGTGAATCTTTCTTAGTTAAAATTACCTTCCTCAGCATCTCTTATTTGATCTGTGGAGTTTGTTCTTGTAGTTGATATGCTTTTATAGCTAATAAATGTTCTCACACAACCTAAGATCCCCTGGCAAGAAGGAAATGAGGTTTTCTCTAGCTCTTCAAATACTTGGATGTAAAATCAAATCCATTTTTAAATATTTTTTTCTCTTTAGTCTGGGCTTCATAAATAACCTGGCCTATAATTATTTTACAGCTTCACCTTTACCTAAGCTCTCATGATGGGTTAAGTTTCCATGCAAAGTTTTCTTGAAATTTTATAAATGACTTTATCTGGTTTTAATGTTCATACTTCAAATGTATCAATGATTTCTAAGTCGCCTGCAGATTTGCTTACATATTGCCTATTTCCAAGAAGATTTCGTATCACAAAAAGAAAAAAAAATTGCCTCTCCAGTTTTCATCTGTGGCGAGAGTTCAGAACAGCTCTATCAGCTCTATTTTGGCCAAGGCTTAAATTTACTTACATACAGAAGATATTGCTCAAAAGGCTTTTAACATGTCTTTCTTTAATGACCTCAGCCACAGGAGCCTGCCAAGGATAAGCAGCATCTCTGCTCAGCAGGCCTTAACTCTTGGAGGAAGGAAAGTCGGATGCTGGACCCGGAGGCACTTGCTCCAAGCTGGTGTTTGTTTCCTTGCTGTAGAGAGGAGCCATCTGCCCTCTCACCCCTTGATCCCAGCATGCAGGAGGGCTGCAGGGCTGGGGAAAGCCAGCACAAGCCTCAGAGTTTCTCAATAGCAGATGTGAAATGCTGCTGAATGTTTGCAACAATAAAGGAGGAGGGCCAGGGCCAGGGCCAGGCCGGCTTGACTGTTCCCACTAGAGGGTGGGAGGGTAGGAGGAAGGGATAAAATAGGATGAAAACTAAAAGGAGATCCTGGGAAACCAGGCTCTGGTTCTTGCTGTTTTGAAGATACACTATATAGGTTAGAGCATTCACTTGAGAGTCTTTTTTGGTGTTTGAGTTATGAGAGTTTTAAAATTTGGGGCTTTAGAGTGCTTTTGTAGCTTTTTGGAGTGTTCTCATATTAGTTTTTAATGCTTGTTTTATTCCAGAAGAGTTCCCCCTAGCAAAACACTTTAAAAAAAACCTTAAAAGGAATCCACAATAAAGGAGTCTGCATCTGTGTGAATGAGTTGTGGCAGATATGATGAAGCAATTCTTAAAATCCCACAGTTGCTGTTTTCCTTTCAACTGACATGTTCCTGCTGTTTTTAAATAAAACAGTTGAATACTAGGTTTAAAGAGACATTCAAAGAATGCTGTGGTGTTATTAGAAAACCCTGGCTATGTCCAAGCAGAAAGGACAGTTGCATGACCCTGTGATACACAGCTGACCATGCCAGAGGAGTCCCTTGTTGGGATATACTCTAAATCATCCTGGATGTTATCTTTTCAACCCCAGAACAGAGACAGAGCAAGGGTGAAAGCATAAGCTTGGATAAATTTGCTAAAGCTTATCAGACAGAAGTGTGTTTATTGGCATTCTTTGAATGTAGATTCTTGGGGTCCTTAGCAGTCTCTAGCTAATGAGGTCTATTAAATGGCAATGTGCTGCAATTCACTTTGTCTGAATTGGAGAGAAGTTTCTGGGCAAAAGCCTCTTAGTGTTATGAGGAAACTTTGCCCATTGAATCCCAGGACAATTGCTAATGAATATCCTTTTTTACTAGGATACAATAGTAGGGGATATAGTGGGAAGTGAAAGGAGAATATGTTTTTGACTAAAAAGTCTTATTCAAGTAGGGTAAAGAGAATATTTCTGTGCAACCATTTTCACCATGATTAATATTTGTCTTTGTTATGAGTTGGGCATAAGCAGTATTAAGTGCATTCATATTACTCTTTACTTTGTGTATAAGAAATTAGTCTGAGTCCTTTATTCAAAGGCAGTTGTACTGATGTACTTTGTTAAGTCACTGCCACCAGAGCTCTTAGATGTTTGCAGCAGCAGATCAAGTGATCTCAGTCTGCCTTTGGGCTGCTGTTCGTGACCAGTTCTGTTATGGTGGCTGTGTCCAACTGTGGAGGAAAAAAAGTCAAATATTGAGAGGGGATAAAGTATTAAAACATGCTACATGCTTTGCCCTTCATCTGACCTTCATCCCTTACCACACATGGAGAAAGTACAAGTATACTTAAATACCATAATTTGTGCATCTACTTGGTTTCTCTGCAATGGGAGTTGCTGTGCAACTTCCAGAGATTTGCAGTCTTGGGAATAGGGGTAGAGGCACTATGCCTTTTACTGCTGCATGCATGGTAACTGTGTGATGTTACTGCTTCTTGATCTCCTGAGCTGGACTTCTGTTGAAAGCTTCTTGTTTCCTTTTCTGGCATCCTTCAAGGCAATGTTTGTACAAGAAGCTTTTTCTGTCAGGAAGCAGAAGTATGGGAAAACAATTTAATATCTCCTGAGCTCAGCAAGAAAGAAAAAAAATATTAGGATTTGTTTGAATTTTTTAGTATTTGTCACAATGCCAAGCTATTTTAAGCAATCTGGCTACTCCATCTCTACTTACCCTCCTCTGATACTTCAAAATTATCACAAGCCACCTGAAATATGGGAATCAGATGTGAGTTTTAAGATGTAAGTGCAGTGCTTCAAGATCATAGGAACGGGAGGGGGAGCTGTCACTGCATCAGCTAAGACTCTTTGGTAGAAGTGTTTACTGATTACCTTTCCCTGGGAAAGGAGAGGGAATGCCCTTCCACTTTTTTAGCAGACTGAATTGCTTCCTGTTCCCTCATGAAAGAAGTAGGTAGTCCATTGCTTCAACCATTGATGTTGTCTCCAAGTATTTGGAAAAATGGCAAGTCCTTTGCTCTCTTTTCTCCTTAGGTAGAGATCACAAATGATGTCCAGTCTTTGCTACTGATAATGGTGGCTGTCATGGTGGCCAAGATGGTTGGTGACTTGTTCAACACATCGCTGTACAGTTCCCTCCTGAAGCTGAAATGCATTCCCTACTTGGACGTGGAGCCTTTTGTTTGTCACAGGAGAGAATGGTAAGGGCTCACGTGCTGATGATCTGTAAGTTTTCTGTGTCATATTCAGCATAGAGACTGTGTGGTTTCTCTGAGACCTGGAGCTTGGAGGGACAAAGGAGTAAAAGGAAACCTTGGTCCTGAGCAACACCTCTGTGATGCAATGTGCTGAACACACAGAACAGAGGAGACTCAATTTCTCTTTGAGTTTATGGTAGGGTCTGGATTACCACTGTCACCAGAGTCCTGATAGCACTAAGTGCTCTGTTAGCCCAGTTACATGCTGTTTATTACTGCTCAAATGGAGAATCTGGTAGAGGTTTTCACTGATAGTTGTGAAAGGAGCAACAGAGCCTGTAGAGTCCCTTATGGTGGAATTTGCTTTACTTGACTTCTGGGTGACTGGTCTGGGCTTCCTGTGTGTTTGGTACTGTAACATTTACATTTTCAGGCAGCAATTCCTGCCATCCAGGGATAGCAATTTAAGGCAGGTAGGATGTACTGTCTTCTTTAACTGCCTTTGCTGACTATAGACTAAATAAATAGCTTGAACAAACTTGTAGGTTTTATTTTTTAATTTATGTTAATCTGACCTGTCCTGTGTATCATCCAGTCTGTGAATCAGTATCCAAAACTTCAGTCCGTTCATGGGCATTTCTAACCAGTAATAAGAAGTATTTTCTCTTCTAAATGTGTGCGCTGGGTTTACTTTTATCTGCTGGTAGTGAGAACTCTATACTATATTTTTCTATAAAATAATTTGCAGACACACCAATTCCTGAAGATATTCCCTAGGAATGAAGTAGATAATGTGGTGAAGAAACAGAAAGAAAAAATAATTTTCTTTATTTATCATAGAAATACTTTTTGTTTTCCCTACGACATATTTGGGTAGTACATATCAACAACCAGAGTTATTTGCAAGACACTGTAGCTGTCATTTCTCCCAGGACTGAGGTCTCCTGGACAATCTCTTAGTTTCAAATGACCTTTTAGGAAGAATTAAATGTTGGCAACTTTTTCTGTACACACTTTATATTTTTTTTTCTAAATGTACCATATCTGAAAGTTTTTAGCAGGCACATTGAATGCTGGGAATTATCTAACTGTATTTGACATGAGAGGAAAAAGAGCCAGCAATGTGGTAGGAGGAAATAAAAACAATCTGTGACATTATGGATGACTTCTATATGTACCATGGCAGATAAAACAGAGGGAAAGAAGTCATAAAGTTTCCCATGGTATTCCAGTTAGATGACAAGTCCATGGAAAGAATTATAGCTGCTTTCCTGGTTCAGAGTGAGGTCCTATTCACTTGAAGGACAAATATATATATATTTATGCATATATAAAATTTCATTTCCCTCCCACTCCTTTCCCTTTCCTCCCCAGGAACATTATGGAAAGTTTCTGGTTAACTGAGTCACAGAATATACTGATACTCCAAAGCAAAATACATAGTATCACAGCTTGGTAAAGATTTTATAGCTAGACACTTTACAGACTGCCAAGTTTTAGTCTAAATCCTCTTAGACCTAGACTGAATAGGCTGATACATATCTGAACTGGCAGATATAGTTGCTAAGCCACTCTCCATCATATTTGAAAAGTCTTGGCAGTCAGGTGAAGTCCTCAGTGACTGGAAAAAATGAAACATTACACCATTTCTAAAAAGGATAAAAAGGAGGACCCCAGGAACTATGAACCAGTCAGCCTCACCTTTGTGCCTGGTAAGATCACAGAAGAGATTCTGCTGGAAGTTATGTTTTGGCATTTAGAAGACAGGAAGGTGATTCCAGACAGCCAATATAGCTTCACAAAGGGCAAATCATGCCCATGTTGAAGCTGGTCCAGAGGAGGGCTGTGAAAATGATTGGAGGGCTGGAACACTTCTTCTGTGAAGAAAGGCTGAGAGAGTTGAGGTTCTTCTCCCAGGAGAAGAGAAGGCTCTGTGGAGTCCTTTTTGCAGCTTTTCAATACTTAAGACAAAGGGCAACATTTTTAAACTAAAAAAGGGTAGGTTTAGATTGAATACAAGGAAGACATTATGATGAGGGTGGTGAGACACTGAAACAGGTTGCCCAGAGAAGTTGAGGATGCCCCCTCTCTGGAAGTGTAGAAGGCCAGGTTGGATTGGGCTTTGAGCAATCTGGTCTAGTGGGAGGTGTCCCTGCCTATACAAGGGTTGGAACTAGATGATATCACTTCAAGATCCCTTCAAACCCAAATTGTTCTGTGGCTCTATAGTTCTAAGGCACTAGGGCATTTCTTGGGCTCTCCAGCATGTTTCTTGAATGCTCTCTTACTTTTTTATGCCCTCAAACAAATGAAGCTTCACCATTCAGCCACCAGGATTTGGACTGATGCCTAGATCTGTCATATATCTGAGGCATCCCAAACCCTGAATATTGACCTGAAGGCACTGTAGATTTATAATCTGCCTCTTAAAAGTACAGAAAAAAAAAAAAGATAATTGAAGTTAATTATGAAGCCTTACATGCAGTCTTTGTAAGTATTCAAAAAGACAGTTAAAAAAATGTTAGTCTCTGTACATGTTTCCTTATCTCTGTTTCCTCATGACTTCTGAGCATCCTTGGAACGTGAGTCAAAGTTCTACAGAAAGGTGCCCGGCCATGACTTCCCTTTCTATGTGTTTTCCCTTCAGACCAAGATTTCTCATTTGTTGTCTCTCTGGTTCTTCAGCTATCAAGATGCTGTGGGAGCCTGTCTGCTTCTCTGGTCATTCTTTTATCTCAGTGACCACCCGGAATATGTGAAGCTCTGCTGTTTTTAAGTTCCACCACACTTTGGGAGTATTTTTATCTTCAAATGCATGCCCCCAGATGTCATCTTGCACAGGCCACACTCTTTCTCTGGTTGTGTCAGCTTGGCTGAGGCTTTGTAATGCTTTTTCTCTTCTGGGCAAGTGTAGGTAACACAGGTACCTGTGTGACAGGTCCTATGTCTTCTTGGCTCAATATTAATTACACCATAAAAAAATGACAAAATGTACAAAATGTGCATTGATGGATTCCCCAAATTATAACAAAGATAGGAGTTGGCTGTGTAGGAACTAGTAGCTAGCATAAACAGATGACAAATTTTAATTTGCTTATGCAGAGTGAAAGATTTTGTTAACTAGTACCTTGCTTACACACCATAGAAATGCCACATAAATTTGGGTCCTTCTTCAACTGAAACTGAAAATCCTTTGGAAAGCAGTGCCTGGTTGGTAGCTGGGAGGGGAAAAGAGAAACTCAAGGGAATGCATGTTTTTTGGTTCTCAGCCCTGAGAAAGTTACTGTTAGAGAGAAACTGCGGATCTTCTCTTTCCCAGTTCTTCATCAGTGTTAAGGATTATCTTTATTTGATCATTTGTTGATTCCTCATACAGGGCTGGACAACATCCCCAGGCAGAAGATGTGTTAGGCACTGAACTGAGGAAACAGCTTTTATCTGAACAAGGCAGGGTGTGGCATTAAGGTCCAGATCCACAAAGGAATTTAACTCCTAAGTGCTGTGGAAATCAGTGGGTACATTAAGAAGCTAAATTATGTGCATACTTACTGTGAAGACATCCCTGTAAATAGTTATATATGAAACTGGTGGAGGTGAGACCCAGATACTCAGTGGTGTTTCACTAACTAATTCATATTTAGGCAATGACATCTCTGGTTGCTTTTCTTCTTATGGAGCAGAGACTTGAGATTTTTTTCCTTATTACTCGTTGTATTTTTGGAACCTCACTGATCACCTGCCTATTGTATCCTGTGCCCTGGGTGATGATGCTCCAAGCACAGCCCTATCTGGTACAAGGCTGCTACAGTGTGCCATGATTTCCAGCTACATTGCACACCACTGTAAACACCTCCCCATATAAAATCTGTTTCACTGGAGCACTCAAAGCTGCTGGCTGCCAGGGAATGTTCTTTAATGAGGGTAAGGAGTACTTCAACACATCTACAACTTGGCAACCCTTCCTGCTTTTTATAAGCTACTATACACTTCAGAGAGAAAATATCTTAGAGGCTACTTTTTAATGGGACAAGTTTACTTAAGAGCTGAGTGGAGCTGGTGCCAGTAGTTCTGTTTTGTTCTAGCTTAGTATTAGCCTTGTCAAAGTTCTTATAGCATCTCCTGGGTGTTTCTGTATTGCATACCATATAAAGTTGGTTTGGGGAGCCAAGAATTTTTGCTGGAATATATATTATAGTGGCCTCATTATATTTTTTGAAAGTGTATCAGAGGTGGCCCTATATTAAAGATCCATAGAGCAAAGCATATATTTTTTTTCTTTCTCCCTGCTAGTTTTGCCTTAGCCCACACCACACACATTGGGTCCAGAGTTTCAGCCAGCCTGAGTTTGAGGGTTATTTGGGATCCAGGGTCCTGGTTTGGCCTGTTATAAAATTTGGGATAATTAGTGAACTTTTTTGATGAGGCTTTGGATTTTGAAAATCACCAGACTTCAAGCAGGGTAGGAAGGGGGAGGAGTAGAGGGTGTTTTTGATTTGGACCTAGGCTAGCAACTACATTAAGATTTCTTACCTATCTTGCTGACACAAGTACTCATTCAAAGACAACTTTACCAAGATGCATGTGGTGCATCCTGTCTCACCTCTTTGAGAAGATGGTGTGTTTCATGGCTGCTTGGTGCTTTCATCCTGTGAGGCATCATTAGGGGGTGGACTTGGCAATGTTTTTGCATGAGAAGGGATCCAGCCCATCTTTTGTAGAGTGTTTGTGGTGGAAGCTGAATCCTGTTCAGGCTGCATAAAGGAAAAAATGGAGCTGCTGTATCAAGGCCACGCTTTGTCTGAGGAGAACCCTGGCTGCTACAGAAAAGATGGAGGGAAAGTGTTGAGATGTGGGTGAGATTTATTAAAATTACATTTGAACTTTAAGTTGCCTCTGTATCAGGCTTAAGCAAACATGGCAAAGGACTTCTTTTAGTGCCTTCTTGCCTATTCTTCTGTGCTGGGTTTTGAGATTAGTGTGATCTTATTACTGAGAAGCAACTGCACCAGCAGTATTGGCCCTCTGACAGAAGCACTGTGGCAGAGCCAGAGGTCCCTCTATGTGCATGGAAGAACTGCCCAGCCTCACCTTGCTTATAACATTGGGTTGGTGGTGCCCATGTGGGATGGGTGAAAGGACTTACTGCTCCCTCCTGCCCCTGCACCAGCTCCTGCAGACCTATTGGGAAGGTCCAGCCTGTCTCCTTTTGCAGTCCTTTACACCCCAGAAGAGGCTGATACGAGCTCACTTGGTTGTGCTCAGGCCTTCACACTGGGCTTTGGCTCCAATTGGTCTAGAATTGCTCCTAAAAAAGCAAGTTGATCCACGTGAGAGTGTGTGAAGAAGGCTGTCTTAATCAGAACATGAATGTAAAGTGACCTTCCAGCTGGGCAAGAGTTACTGCCTGAATATTTGTTACCAATATACTTTTTGCTCTATGGCAGGTGGTGATGAACAAGGCTACTTAGCTTTGTTGTTTTCAGGAGATCTGATTATCTCTCTTTACAAGATTTTGGTGAAAAACAAGGCTCAGTGACACTGAGTGGTCTACAAAGTGGCCTACTGGGCCTTTTCAGTCTTAATCTTCAGAGACCAGAGGCACTGCTTTCTCAGAATTTTTCAATCATAGAATGATTTGAGTTAAAAGGGACCTTAAAGTTAATTTAGTTCCAACTCCCCTGCCATGGGCAGGGGCACCTTCCCTTTGACTAGGTTGCTCAAATTCCATTGAACATGGCCTTGAACTCCTCCAGGGAGGGGGCAGCCACAGCTTCTCTGGGCTACCTGTGCCAGTGTCTCACCACCTTTAGATACTGGAAGGCTGTTATATGGTCTCCCTGGGGTGTTCTCTTCTCCAATCTGAACAACCCCAACTCTCTCAGCCTATCTTCACAGGAGAGGTGTTCCAGCCCTATGATAATTTTCTAGACTTGCTCCAACAGTTCCATGTCCTTGTGCTGGATACTCCAGACCTGGTCCCAGTACTCCAGGTGGGGTCTCACAAGAGCAGAGTAGAGGAGGAGAAATCATCTCCCTCAACCTGCTGGCCACACTTCTTGTGGTGCAGTCCAGGATACTTTTGTCTTTCTGGGCTGCAAGCAAACATTGGCAGCTCAAGTTGACTTCTTACCTATCAGCATCCCCAAGTCCTTCTCAGTGCTGTTCTCAGCCTACTCCTTGCCCAACCTACAATGTTAAATTTTACCCCAAATTACAAATTTAATATGACTTGATTTCCATGTCCAAATTTGAGTAACATCTTTTAGGAAAAAAAATTTGCATGCAAACAGTAAAATTGCATACAAATTAATATTCAGATAATCAGGAAGATAAAGGTTATATGGACAGAAGCAGAAGACTGAGGGGTGGCTGTTCTGGTTTTGGGTCTGCCCCATTTCCTTATGTTGTTTTGGTCAAACCAATTAATTTTGCAATCATCTCAGTTACAGAAGGGGAAATAGTGCCTACATACCATGTGTGGTTTTCAGTGTCTGTTGTCTTTGACTTGTATTGTCAAGCTCTTGAACAAAAGGCCTTTTGTGAAGGTAAAATTTCTTGTGAACTCCAGAAGATGATTTTTGACCTACTCTAGTTTTGACTGCTTAATGAAGCTACTACCTAACATGAATCAAAATGACTTTGTTTATTTAGATTGGTAAAACCATATAAAGGTGCCCAAGATTCTGGTTGTGTTTCTGTTTATTTTTAGAGTTGAGCCTGAACAAATAAAACATATTACTCTCCCCTTGCTACAGTGAATACCAGCAGATATAGCCCTTCCTCCAGCCTAAAATAAGCCTTTTCCACCCTTAGCTGTTCCCTTTCCTAAAATGTCCTGGATGGGAGCTTGAGCTAAGGCTGTGCCCTCAAGGTGCAGAACTGCACTGATACAGAGCAGTGGAGGAGGACCAAGGGCTGATGGAAACCTGGCCAGTAGCATCCTCCTTGGATGGAAAGGGCTGGAGGCTGAGTAATAGCACATTGCTGACTGACTGCACTTGGAACTGTGTTGGTTGTTACTGCAGTCCTCATAACTCCATATATATAATAGAAGCATGAATACAGAAAAATAATGACAAAGATAGTGAAGATGAGCCAACAAGCTGTCTGACTGAAATCCTTGGAGGAGCTTGCAAATACTTTACTGTTTACACAGGACCTATATATTTGCACAATTATCTTTCCATCAGACCTAAAATGTTTTACACTGGAGTGGTTTTCAGGCTGTAAGAAATTATACTAGCTGATCTGTCTGGAGACTGCAAGCTCAGCTTCTCTATCTGCCCATTTTTTCCATGAACAACTAAAACTGGATTACACCCTACCTCTGAATTTGCAAAATGTAGATGGGAAGTCCTACCAAGATTATGTACTGATTGTGATCATTGCATGCTAAAAAGAAAGCATCTTGAATTTACAAGTGAATGTTATACTCTAAATTATCAGGTAGATGCAGCTACATCATCTTTATTATTTTTCTTTTTTTTTTTACAGTTCAGAAGCAGTGAGAAAAATATCTTTCTTCTAATGAGATTTTTAACAGAAACAAACTTATAGGAATTTTTGGAAGACTGATTTGGAGCATTTTGTCAAAACCTTAGGGAGCAAGTTCGAAGGCATGAATAAGCAGATCAAATATAGTGAATTTTGAAGCAGCTATCCTGTTCCCCTGGTTTCTGTCACAAAACACTTCTCTTGTCCAAAGCAAGGTCCCTGAGTGTGTATGGGACTGTCATAGGGTTGGCAGACACATTGGGTATACTTATGATTTGTCTGTGATAGTGGATGGGAACTTAATATGAGGTTCTGGTTCTTGCTGTAAGATCCATAGGTCCAGATCCTGTTGTATGACAGAGAAGTCTTTCCACAGATGCCTTCTTGACTTCCGCAGCTTCTTGACTGATGTTGAGAGAGGGATGACAAATTCACTCTGACTTTCGGTGTGTTTCCCATTTCTGGAGAATCCTATGAAACTGAAAAGTGGCTTCTGCACACTTTCTGCAGAAGAAAAGGCCCTGAAGCAGCATCTGGAACTAATCACCTGTGTTTCACAGCTCACTGGTGGGCAGCAAATGAGCCTCTCCGGCTCCTACAGACCCTTATGTAAACCATCCACACAGCCACTTCCAGCTCCAGGAAACTTGAAACAGCTTCTGCTGGCCCAGAGAGGAGGAGACTGACTTTCTTTTGGCTCACCTGGGAGGACAGGCTGCCTGCTGCCCAAACAGGTACCACCACAACCTTCAGATGTGGTAGGACACAAGTGGAGCATGCACATACACATCCAGACATCGGATGGGGTATTCCACTAATTGTTTAAGGCTGCTTTGGTGTCTGGCCACCATTTGGGAGGTACTGACTGTTTCCATTTAAAGTCAGCCAAGCTCACCAGAAAGCCAGCTGTGCTGGCAGAGCAGCAGATCTCATGAAGATGTCACTGAACAACTGTTTGAACTCATTCAGTGAATGGTGGGTCTGACTCAAAGCAGCTGAAATCCTCTGGAGTCTTTGCTGGATATGGGAATACAGACATCTTGTTATGTAAGAGTTAGACACCTTAGCATTCCCAAGTTACATGTAAGGATATCATCTTCATTCTGGCACTGGAGACTGATTTCAAGTTCACCTGAAGCTGAAATTAATTCCCTTTGCTGTTCACATGTCACTCCTTGGTTTGTTTTTTTTTTGTTTTGTTTTGTTCTGTTTCTGTGACTGTTGCTACATCCTCATAAATATTGGTAGTTTGTCACAGTGGTTTCCCTGATGGAAAGAGTTATTTAGCAAGAGGAAACAGATGACACAAAATACTATAATGAATTTCAGCATGTTTGAGAAACGAAATGGTCTTTTTAGAAATAACGCCAGTTTTGCAAAGCCTTTGAATGCTGTTTCACACAATCACAAGGGAGGCTTGTACTTCAGTACACTGAGTGTATACAAAACCACAGCACAAGTAAGGAAAAAAAAATAATGTACAGAATTGAAGTAGTTTAATAAAAAAGCCATAAAGCCATGAGGATAGTTTTATTAACTGCTGCCATTCAGTACATAGAGTTGTGACAGTAGGTGAGTGGGAAATGAAAGTGACAGCAGATGGGAAAAAACTGAGGAAGCTGATTTGTAGTGTTGGGGATCAGGAAGCAAGAGAGAAAGCAAGTCAGACATACAAAATCCATTCTCAGAATTTTGAGGTGCATATGTTGACTGTGTTTCATTATAAATACATTGTCAGGTGCAGAGAGATCACCACTCATTTTCTGGAAGAGCAGAAAAGTAATACTAGCATTCATAATCTTCTTTTCAACTGGATGCAAGTATATACATACTCTCCACTTATGGTGGGTGGGTCCTTGCTATAAAGTCATAACCTAGGAAAAAATGTATTGCATATGAGCAGGGAGTTAGTTAACTGTAGGTTTGGGTTTTTTTTCCTAATTATAAAAAAATATATATATATAGTGTGTATATATACATATATATATACAAGAAGCAGAGGACCCTTGCCCCATAGTATCAGACAGAAGGGAGGAACCAAAGTGATGGGGTTGAATGGAAACAGGTCCCTCTGCAGGGTGGCAGGCAAATCCCTTCCTGTCCTCTCATCCCCCCTTCTCAGGTACCCTGCACAATAGGTATAGGGCACTGGAAGTGGAGGACCTGCCTGGTGAGGATGATGATAAAAGTTCATCCAAGGAGTTGCCAGGGCAAACAGCCTCATGCATTAGGACTGCTCCTTGAAAAAATCAAAGGAGGGTAATTGTTGTAGGGGATTCCACACTTGGGGGAACAGAGGGCGCGATGTGCCAGCCAGACCCATCCCATAGGGAAGTCTGCTGTCTCCTTGAGGCTCAGGTCAGAGATCTTACTAGGAAGCTCCCAGCTCTGGTAAGACCCTCTGAAAAAAACCCAAAATTCAATCTGTGGCACCAGCTTGTAAGCCACCTGTAATCAGGTGGGCTTTCGTTTTCCTTTCAGCATTCTGAAATGGGCTTTTTTAGCACTCCCATGGGCTAAGGCTCTGCAAGGAAAGGGAGCTCAAGAAAGTTGGTCAGTTTTTAAATACCACCTTCTTCAATCTCAAGTTAGGTGCACTCCTTAGAGTAAAAGACTGGGTAGGGGCGGTAAGAGACCTGCATGGATCAGCAAGGAGCTTCTGAAGTCTCATGGAAGAAAGAAAATTATAGCTTATGGAAGAAGGGACTGGTCACTTGGGAGAATTGTGGGGATGTTGTCAGAGGATGTTGGAAGGCAACAAGAAAGGTCAAAGCCCTCTTAGAAATAAAACTGGCAAAGGAAGTAAAAGGAAACAAGAAGAGCTTCTTCAAACATATCAGTAGTAAAAGGAAGAACAGAGAAAGTGTGGGCCCACTGCTGAATGGGGCAGGGGCCCTGATAACAGAGGATGCAGAGAAGGCAGAGTTGCCGGATGCCTCCTTTGCTTCAGTCTTTACTCCTATGACCAGACCTTGTGAGCTCCAGACCCTGAATTTAAGAGAGAAAGCCTGGAGGAGGGAGTACTCACCACTGGTCAATGAAGGCTGGGTTAGAGATCAGTTATACAAATGGAATATACACAAGTCCTTGGGATGCACCCAAGAGTGCTGAGAGAGCTGGCTTATGTTATTGCCCTACCACTTTCCATCATTTTTGAGAGATCATGGCAAACAGGAGAGATGTCTGAGGACTGGAGGAAAGTCAGAGTCATTCCAGACTTCAAAAAAGGCAAGAAGAAATATCCAGGCAATTACAGACCGGTCAGCCTCACCTCCAGCCCTGGAAAAATGATAGAGCAGCTCGTTCTGGAGGTCATCTCTAAGCGCATGGAAGAGGAGAAGGTTATCAGGAGTAGTCAGCATGGATTTACAAAGGGGAAATCGTGCTTGACTAATTTGAATCTTCTGTGATTAGCAAGATTTGACACAGTCTCCCATAACACCCTTGTGAGCAAGCTCAAGAAATGTGGGATAGAAGAACGGACAGTGGGATGGATTAAGATGGATTTGGGCACAATAGAGCCCAAAGAGTGGTGATCAATGGTGCAGAGTCCAGATGGAGACCTGTGACTGGTGGAGTCCCCCAGGGATCAGTGCTGGGTCCAGTCCTGTTCAACACCTTTATCAGTGACCTTGATGATGGGACAGAGTGTCTTCTCAGCATGATTGCTGATGACACAAACCTGGGAGGAGTGGTTGACATCCCAGAAGGCTGTGCTGACATTCAGAGGGACCCAGGCAGGCTGGGCAGGAAAAAATTCAGTGAATTACAACAAAGACAAGTGTAGAGTCTTGTATCTGGGAACCATGGATCAGTATTAGTTGAGGACTGACCTCTTACAGAGCAGCACAGAGGAAAGGGACGTGGGAATTCTAGTGGACAGAAGGATGACCATGATCCAGCAATGTGCCCTTCTTGGCACAAGGTCAGTGGCATTCTGAGGTGCATTAGAAGGGGGGTGTTTAGTAGGTGGAGATAGGTTCTCCTCACCTAGAATCATAGAATCATAGAACTGGCTGGGTTGGAAGGGACCTCAGAGATCGTCAAGTACAACCCTTGATCCACTACCGCTGCAGTTACCAGACCATGGCACAGAGTGCCACATCCAGTCTCTTTTTAAATATCTCCAGGGATGGAGAATCCACTACTTCCCTGGGCAGCCCATTCCAGTGTTTGATCACTCTCTCCAGAAAGAAATTCTTTCTAATATCCAACCTAAACTTCCCCTGGCACAACTTAAGACTGTGCCCTCTTGTCTTGCTGAGAGTTGCCTGGGAAAAGAGACCAACCCCCCCCTGGCTACACCCTCCTTTCAGGGAGTTGTAGAGAGCGATGAGGTCTCCCCTGAGCTGCCTCTTCTTTAGGCTGAACAGCCCCAGCTCCCTCAGCCTCTCCTCATGGGATCTGTGCTCGAGTCCCTTCACCAGCCTAGTTGCCCTCCTTTGGACCCGCTCCAGGACCTCGAGGCCACATCTGGAATATTGTGTCCAGTTCTGTGCCCCTGAGTTCCAAAAGGACAGCGAACTGCTTGAGAGAGTCCAGTGCAGAGCCGTGAAGATCATAGAATCATAGAATCATAGAATTGGCTGGGTTGGAAGGGACCTCAGAGATCATCGAGTCCAACCCTTGAACCACCGTTGCGGTTGCTAGACCATGGCACTGAGTACCACATCCAGTCTTTTTTTAAATATCTCCAGGGACGGAGAATCCACCACTTCCCTGGGCAGCCCATTCCAATGACGGATCACTCTTTCCGTAAAGAAATTCTTTCTAATATCTAACCTAAACTTCCCCTGGCACAACTTAAGTCCATGCCCTCTTGTCTTGTTGAAAGTCGTTTGGTAAAAGAGCCCAACCCCCACCTGGCTACACCCTCCTTTCAGGTAGTTGTAGAGAGCGATGAGGTCTCCCCTGAGCCGCCTCTTCTTTAGGCTGAACAACCCCAGTTCTCTCAGCCTCTCCTCGTAGGGTCTATGCTCGAGTCCCTTCACCAGCCTGGTTGCCCTCCTTTGGACCTGCTCCAGAACCTCGATATCCTTCCTGAACTGGGGGGCCCAGAACTGGACACAGTACTCAAGGTGTGGCCTCACAAGGGCTGAGTACAGGGGCAGAATCACTTCCTTGGACCTGCTGGCAATGCTGTTCCTGATACAGGCCAGGATGCCATTGGCTTTCTTGGCCACCTGGGCACACTGCTGGCTCATGTTCAGCTTCTTGTCGATCCAGACTCCCAGGTCCTTTTCTGCCTGGCTGCTCTCCAGCCACTCTGTCCCCAGCCTGTAGCGCTGCATGGGGTTGTTGTGGCCAAAGTGCAGGACCCGGCACTTGGCCGTGTTAAACTTCATCCCGTTGGAATCAGCCCAACTCTCCAGTCTGTCCAGGTCCCTCTGCAGAGCCCTCCTGCCTTCTAGTTGATCAACACTCCCCCCCAGCTTAGTGTCGTCTGCGAATTTGCTGATGATGGACTCAATCCCCTCATCTAAATCATCAATGAAGATGTTGAACAGAACTGGGCCCAACACTGATCCCTGGGGGACACCACTAGTGATCGGCTGCCAACTGGATGCAGCCCCGTTCAGCACCACTCTCTGGGCCCGGCCCTCCAGCCAGTTCCTAACCCAGCACAGGGTGCTCCTGTCCAAGCTGCGGGCTGACAGTTTTTTCAGGAGGATGCTGTGGGAGACGGTGTCAAAGGCTTTGCTGAAGTCTAGGTAGACCACATCCACAGCCCTCCCCTCATCCACCAGTCGGGTCACCTGATCATAAAAGGAGATCAGGTTGGTCAGGCATGACCTGCCCTTCCTAAAACCGTGCTGGCTGGGTCTGATCCCTTGCCCATCCTGCAGGTGCTGTGTGATTGCACCGAGGATGATCTGTTCCATGACCCTGCCAGGCACTGAGGTCAGGCTGACGGGCCTGTAGTTTCCTGGGTCCTCTTTCCGGCCCTTTTTGTGGATTGGCGTGACATTCGCCAATTTCCAATCATCTGGGATGTCCCCAGTGAGCCAGGACTGTTGGTAGATGATAGCGAGAGGCTTGGCGAGCTCTTCTGCCAGCTCCTTCATTACCCTTGGGTGGATCCCATCTGGTCCCATAGACTTGTGGGGATCCAAGCATCGCAGTAGGTCACAGACTGTGTCCTTCAGGATTACAGGGGGGCTGTTTAGATCCATGTCACTTTCTATGAGCTCCAGAAGCCATCCGTCTTCAGGGTAACCTGTCTTTCCGCTGAAAACTGAGGTAAAGAAGGTGTTAAATACCTCAGCCTTTTCTTCATCTTTAACAGCTATATTCCCACTCGTGTCCAGTAAAGAATGGATATTTTCCCTGCCCCTTCTTTTGCTGCTAATGTATCTGTAGAAGGACTTTTTGTTATCCTTCACAGAGGTGGCGAGATTCCGTTCGCATTGTGCTTTTGTGTCTCTGATTTTCTTTCGACATGACTTAACAAGTCATTAACAAGATGATTAAGGGAGTGGAAAATCTCCTTCATGAGGAAAGGCTGAAGGAGCTGGGGCTCTTCAGCTTGGAGGAGACTGAGGGGTGACCTCATCAATGTTTATGAATATATAAAGGGGAAGTGTCAGAAGGATGGAGCCAGGGTCTTCTCAGTGATAACCAATGATAGGACAAAGGGTAATGGATGAAAGTTGGAGCATAGGAGGTTATGTGTAAATATAAGAAAAAGCTTTTTCACTGTGAGGGTGACAGAGGAACTGGAACAGGCTGCCCAGTGAGGTCACGGAGCCTCCTTCTCTGGAGACATTCAAATCCACCTGGACATGTTCCTAGGAGTGTGACCTCCACAAGGTGGTACTGCTCTGGCAGGGGGGTTGGACTTGATGATCTCTTGAGATTCCTTCCAACCCCTAACACTGTGATTTCTGTGATATGTAGAAAGTTATCTCTTACAGTATTTTTGTAAGAAATTACTTATGGTTCCCAATGTGTTTGTAATGTAAGAAATGATCTAGCTTTATTTTAGAAATGGGAATGATGGATTTTGAGGGGCTAAATGCCTTTCCCAAGGAAGTTGATTGTACAGCTGTAATGAGAAATGCCTTTTCTTGAAATCCTGGTTTTAAGTGTCAAAAACATCTATTTACTGGGCTTGGAATAGGATATAATCTGTATCTCCAGATACCAAATATTATGTTTTAATAACCTGCCTATATCTTCCACTAGAACATGCCTGATTCTCAGAGGGCCTGAGCAATTTGAAATATTTTCATATTTTTTTCCTATCCATACTACTTTAGTTTGCTCATTTTGTAATCTATTAGACCTAAATCTCTGTATATCATTTGAACTAAAAGGTCATCTGGTAACCTGTTTCTGATTATTAAAGCATACATTGCTGTCACTGTCTATTTCCAAACATTTTAGAGCCAGTATTTCTAATACACTACTAGGTGCTTTCTTGGACCAGGCAGAGTGGAAAAGCTAAGGTGGCTGGTACAGTACATGAGGGTGGAGGCTCTGAATGAAGCTTTCATAAAAACTGTTTCAAAGCAGCTTTCCTCTCCCCTTTCCAATTTGGATTAGTTTTTTTGGCATATATTTGCAAGAAACTCATCATGTCATTGCATTCAAACTGCAAGAGACAGCTTAGCGTTTTGTGAATTTCCCCTGGAAAATGATGTATTTCCCTTCTGCAGTGATGTATATAGAAAACATGCATTTCCCTGTTTCTTTAGTTAATAAGCAAGATCACGAGTTCCTTATTTTAGGGATCAATTTACTTACTTCTTTCCCTTTATTCCTATGGAAGTGTCTTTGAAATATTTCTTTGAATTTAATAGCTTGTACTGGTGTCATTTTGACAAATTGCTTTCTTTGGCTCTGGTTGGTTATAAAGCAAAGGGTAGATGGATTTAACACAAGCTTAACACTTTTTTTTTTTTTTTTTTTTTTTAGGAAAAGATTCCTACAGGGTCAGATAATAATTTGGAAAATACAAGGATAGCTGAATCATTCCCATTCTAAAGACAATAATAACAATAAGTAGTATGTCCAATAGAGTTAACTCATTAGGCATCAAGATAGATAATCTGTCTTTGGATCATTCTGTGCACATTTTTACTCATTCATATGTGTTCTGTGTACATTTTTACTCATTCATATGTGTTCTCTCTGTTCCATCTGTTGGACACCACCCTTCAGTGGCCATGGTGCAGTGCCTTGTGTTGGACTTGCAGTGCTGTCAATATGTGTAATGATAAGGGCTGAGAGCAGATGCGTGCCAGGCAGCTGCTTGTTCAGACAAGGACATTTCCACACATACTACTCATCACATGGGGAAAAATGCAGAGTTCTGAATAAAAACACCAGGTGAGTTTAGATGCCTTCAGGTTTGTGGGGAAGTAGTGAGCAGGCACTATCAATAGCTCCAAATATTTAGGTGCCTGTACACACCTTGATACTGACCTGGCTAAACTGCTAAATTTTTTTGCTTTTTGACTTGCACTGTAAAAACTAAGTCAAAAGCTATAATCTTTATGTTTTTACCCTGTTTCATAGATATTAGACTGCTCTTTGAGTAATTCCAGCTGTGGATCAACTCGCATGATATTTTTACCTGCTGATCCCAAGGTGTCATACACAATTTAATTGATATTTTTTTTTAAGGCTAAATGCCCTTGTCTAAACAGCTACCTCCAGGCAAACTGGGTAGAAGCTGATATTTTTTAAACTTGGTATTATTTTACACTGACAGTGCTGGTGGGAAAAACTTCATACGGAATAAGCGAACACAGAAGCAAGATCTTGGCAGAACCCCCCCCCAACATATCCTCCTTTACCCCAAATCCATTTTTCCAAAACACAAAGGCTTTCTTATCTGTTTCCTTCATTATTATTTTTTGTTCTGCAATTTTTCAAGCATTAGAGAGGGACAGTTTCCCAGCAGATTATGAGACCATGTGGAAACCCATTTGTCTTTAACATACAGTAGTTGCTAAACATAAATAACTTTCAAATCCTCTCTGGGAAAGAAGTGACAGAGACATTCAGCTAACCCAAACAACACATTTCACAGTAAGTGCTGTACTATCAAGAGCCCTTTAGACAAAATAGCCAAATGTCCCCTCATTTAAGGATTCTGAGGGAGCCAGGACCAGGGAATGATGGGAAGCTTGTCATCTTACAGTCAATATAAATATTTGTAGATATACTGAACGGAGACTGAACTCTGCAAAACTTTGGCTCACGATTCAACAAGAAGAATTTCTCACTCAGTTAAGTGTTCATCTAAAGCAGTGATAGCAAGGAGCTGTAGGCTTTGTCTGCCATGCAAAGTTCCATTGGAAATTGATTTGGAATAGATCTAATTAAACAAAAGCACATCACTAGCATGCATGAGCTTACATCAATGCACACGGTGATTTTATTAGGCTAATTTAACTTTAAATCTGCTGAAATGTGTCTGCTTCTGGGGTTAGCACTGAGCGGAGCAAATAAATTTTAAAATTAATTTAAGTGGTGTCCTTTTCCAGTGTAAGAATGTTTTATAGAGCTTTTTGGTTCCATTTATTGATCTCTGTGGTATTCTGTGAGCGTAGTCAAAGAACCATTTTTTTCACAGAATACACTAGCAAAACTACTGAATTCAGTCATCTGCACATGATTAACATTTCTGTGGTACATATATACTATTCCATTATGTAGTGAGATCAATACTAGCATTTAACTTTTGGATACACTTTTGCATTGTTGGCTTTTACCAAATGTCTTGTTGAAAAGAAAATGCATGTATCTGTGACAAGAATGTAGAAATATCTTTTTCATAACTTTTAAAGAAAAAATATAAATTTTTATTTTAATGTAAACAGCTTCCTGCAATGTTGTGAGTTTATTCAGAGTTGGTTTCTTTAAAGATGACAGAGAGGCCGAAAGCTAACATAAATAACCTGTACTTATAGTATAGTAGCAGCTACAAGGCTTCATAGCAGTATGGCTGGTTCTGCACTAGAATGAAAATGTCATAGAATCATAGAATAGTTTTGGTTGAAAAAGACCTTTAAGAGCATCAAGTCCGACTGTAAATCCACCACTGCCAAATCTACCACTAAACCATGTCCCTGAGCAGCACATCCACATGTTTTTTTAAATACCTCCAGGGATGGTGGCTCCACCACATACCTAGGCAGCTTGTTCTAGTGCTTGACAAGCCTGTCAGGGTTAGGTTTTTTCCTAATACCTAATCTAAACCTCACCTGGCAGTGAGGCCATTCCCTCTTGTTCTATAACTTGTTACTTGTGAGAAGAGACCCACACCCCCCTCAGTACAATCTCCTTTCAGATAGTGGTAGAGAAAGATAGGGGCTCCCCTTAGCCTACTTTACTCCAGCCTAAACAACCTCAGTTTCTTCAGCTGCTTCTCACAAAATTTGTGATTCTAGACCCTTTATTTAGGAAATAATTCTGTTCATTTTTTCTGGCCAAATGAAGTGTAATTAAAAACCCCACCAGTCTCAGAAAATGCACGAATAGTAGAACCTCTAGTACTTGGGGCATAACACAGGTGAATAATTTTAATGAAGTCTGACTTGATAATGTTCCCTTAAGCTAAGCAGCCTGCCCCCTCAACTGTGCAGAGTCCTGACCATGCTCAGACAAAAAATCACCACAAGCATTAAGCAAACCCCAAAACAGCCTCCTGAGAACTATTTATACAAGAAGTGGCGGCCAGTCAGGGCAATAAAACAATGGTTTACAAGAAGCCCAAATAAAACCTACAGCTGTCCTGAGCAGGATGGCCTGTGGCAAGCCAATGGGTAAACATTCTCAATGCAGAAAGAGGAGGATGGGAGGACTGTTAAAAAAGCTGAGGGCAAGTCTGTGAATAAATAAATCCAAGGAAGCAGCATTGCCTGGTTTCTCATGCACCTTGGTCCTTGGACTGCGTTTGAGTTAGGATTATACTTCTCTCCCACTCCTCTCTGCATGCTTTTAATCACATGGAACTTGCATAAAATATAGAGTCAACCCTATTAGAAGAAAGGTTCTCTTGTACTGTTTGTTGTGTAAGGAAACCTCCATGTTATGACTAGATCTGTTATGGTTAGATCTTTAACAATTTATTTCACTGGGAAAACTTCCACTGGATTTAATAGCAAGAGGGCCCAAACTGCATTTTCATGAATCATTTTAAGACAGTTTACCATGCAGGGATACTGGCTTCTTACCAAATGACTGTCTTATTTAGGTCATAAGGCAGATTGTCTTCATTCCATGTTGTATCCAGTCTCATGGATGTGCTTTTGAAAGAAACCTTAAACCTGGATATCGTAACCTCGGTGAAATAGCCCTAATACTCTAACACATTATGCTACTGTAGTGAATTACATTTTTGGGAGAAAATGTTCTCACAGTCCTGTAAAAGAAAAATTTCCACTAGATCTATTTTAGCTGTGTAGCTACAGCTACAGAGGTAAATCTAACCATGTGAGGAAGATCTACTTGATAAAATCCAAGAACCTCTCGTTCTTCCATACAAAATGGCATTTTCAAATTGTAAATGAAATGTCCTTGCTTGAAAATGAAGGCTTTGTTGTATAAATATGAGAGTGCAGCAGCAATGGCATTCATCAGCTAAGTGAAATGTCCTTGGGAGGTATCTGGGCATGATCATTGTTGTGCAGGAGAAGGGACCCACCAAGGGCAGACTAGTGTGCATGTAGGTGCCTGGGATAATTTTTTATGCTCATGTTCACTGTCTGTATTCTCCCCCTGGCTTTTCTGTGATTTTCCTTTGCCATCTTTGGATCTTTGCTGCTGCTGGGAAGGCTGGTCCTCATAAAGGTGTGTTAAGCACCCACTGAACAACAGCCTGAACCCCCAGCTACACAGAAGAAGTTGCATCAGGATACCAGGGTAGGTTGTGGGTGGCAAATGGTGAGTGCCATGATGGGGAAGGCTGGAGACCTGTCACTCCTAGCAGTAAGAAAATGGCTTCTTCTCCACTTTCAAGTCTGCAGCTGCAGAATAGGCTTAGTGCTCTGGAAGCAAATGGAGGACACATGATTTAGTAACAACACCCATAAGTAAGACATTCATCACCTTGTTTGTCTCTGTCTACCAACAAGGACTTCCATATCTGTGATTTTAGTGTAAGACTTCAAGAACTACCAGCAGTAGCTAAGGACTGAGTGAGGAATTAATTGTGAAAAGATGAGCCATAGAAGTGTATGAGACCAGATAGATTACATCTAAGGATGCTGAGAGATGTGGCCAATGTGCTTGCAAGCCTACTATCTTTGAAAGGTTATGGAGACTGGGCAGAATGGCAAATATTGTGCCTCTGGTCAAGAAAGGCAAAAAAGTTCAGCCTAAAAAACTATCAGCTGCATTCTAGAATATACCATAGCCTTGAGGACATCATGAAGTGATTTAGAAACGGGCTAGATCACGACCATACTTGGAGCTAAGTAATCAAGCAGTTTTGCCTACTTCTGACTTACTGATTGACTGACTATTATCTAACACAGCCCAGCCCCTTTAGCAGGTGGCCACACATAGTTTCCTGAAGGTTGCTTTGGTTGTCAGAGTGTGTAGGGTTAACCTGTCATATCTGTCTTGAGCCACATTTGAACAAGTCAGTCATCCTTCTGTTACTGGGAAAATCATTCCTCTTGAAACAGGTTTCTGGGCACATAAAGGAGAAGGTGGTTATCAGGAACAGTCAGCATGGACTGACCAAATGTGAACCATGCCTGACTTATCTGATTGTCTTCTATGCAGAAGTGAGTGGGTTTGTGGATGTGGGGAGAGCAGTAGATGTCATTTACCTTGACTTTAGAAAGGCTTTTGACACTGTCAACATCATGTTGTTGCATCCAAGATAGGATGTGTCTGAGCAACCAGATGGTAAAATAACAGGTTGGGTGGTTGAGCTTAGAGTGTGGTGGTTAATGGACCATACACTGCCTGGAGGCCTAACAAGTGGACCACTGCCCTGTCTGTCCCTGGCTTAACGTTTTCATTAAAAGATATGGAGGAGACAACGAAGTGTACTTTCAACACAACAGCAAATGTTGCCAGACTGGGATGGTGAGGGCTGGAACACTTGAACTTGCCTAGGAAGGGACCTAATAGTGTGCCTGCTCCACCTGCCCCCCCTCTTCTGTAACTACTGGAGAGCATATTGAGAAGGTGGATCCATAGTCTTCCCAATAGTATATGGTGAGAGGAGAGGAAACAACGGACACAAGTTGATACAAGAGATGTTTATACTGGGCATGAAGAAATATCCTTTTCATCTTGAGGAAATGGCACAGGCTGCCCAGGCTGGTTGCACAGCCTCCATCCTTGGAGGTTTTTGAGACCTGGCTCAAGAAAGGCCAAGAACATGTTTTGAGCTCATGATTGAGTCTAATCTCCACGAGGGTTGGACTAGAGAACTTCTGAGGTCCCTTCTGTCTTGAACAATCCTTGATTCTTATGATCCTCTAGATATAACTCTGTTTTATTTTCGTGTTTTTCTGAGAAACAATATAGTGATAATGGCTTCCTTTAGCCAATTTTTAAAAGATGTTTGGCCTCCTAACTGTCTTTCATAAAACAACTCTTTTGCTTGCTTTTCTCCTTCAACCCCAAAGCAAGGTTATTCTTTACAGCAACAGAAAGAAGGCTAATTGAAAGAAATGTCACTGACAATGAACAGTAAATCAGTGCCAGTCCTTAATGTGGTCTTACATCTGAAAAGGGGGACTGATGATAACTCATGGTCTACAGTTAGTTACTGTATACAAGACAGACACTTTACAACTCCAGAGAAAGCCAAGATCAAAGAACCATATAATGAGCTATTCCTTGCTTTCATACAAAAGTCTGATTTGACAAAACCTAAGAATGTTTCATGGGCATCTGTAATAATGTAGAATATTTGCTTTCTGTGCAACGGAACAAAACTGTAAAGTTGTGAAGATGGAAAACCTATGTGCTGCTGAGAAAGACACTCTAGAAAGTGCTGGAATGTAAAAGTATTCACATTGCTATTATTTAAAGATCATTCAGGGTTTGCACATATTTAATGTAATTCAGGAAGTAGCTATTACCATTAATCATGTTTTCACATTGTGTCCACTCTGCCAGCTACAGTACTTTTAATAGTAATAGAGTGTATAGTATTTCATGACAAAGCTTAAGGAAGGCAAATACAGATTTTTTATCTGGCCTATGGAGATGGAGAAGAGGCAGAAGCTAAGCAGGAATCTACTCATTTAGGAAAAATAAAATTCCCATATGAGTGTTTTACCCAACAAACAGCCACAGCAGCAAAGTTCTGACAGCAACTTCTCTTGAGCAGCATCTGTGGTTCCCACTGAGTTCCATCATTTGTACTGCAGCAAGTGGTAGTACTCAGTGAGAAGAAGAGTGAAGAAATTCCTCTCTTTGGGATTTTTGGGTTTTGTTTTCAGTAGCTGATTCTACATTCTGGTCTCAGCCATTTTAATTTGTAAGGAAAACTGCTACTCTTTTTAGCTCAGAAGGAACACGTGGTTCAGACAGGTAAATTTTTGCGTAGGTTGGTGTCTTGGTCCCTTGTAACATGGATTTGTAATCAAGATGGTGTTTCAATATTCATTGTCCATGGTGGATGGTATGACATGATGCAACACATATAACTGTTCATTTTCAGGATTCACTTGAATCCATCCGAGTTTGAAAGAGGAAGAAGAAACTTGTTTCACAGCTGTGTAGGTGCCATGTATGTGCTGCACTGTCTTCTCAGTTCATTAAGTTGTGGGCAGGTGGTCACATCACAAACCATCAGAGTAACTGCCTTGCAAAAATAACCTCGTGTCTCTCAGGAGGGAGGACAATAATTAACAGCATATGGAAAGGGTTGCTTTTACCACAGGGATGAAAGGTACATTGGTAAAACAGGATGTGGGCAAATTTATGCTCCAGTTGACTCTGTAGTTTGTGTCAGTCTGCCTCTGAACAGGGGATTCTGACTTATGGTGTGTCCAGATGATAGTCAGAGTAATTACAGATCTTTTTTAAAAGCAGAAAATATGAAAGGAGATTAAAGCTAGAGCAGTTCATTGACTTGTCAGTTATCAGAATCTGACCTACTCTAATTCTATAGAAACTTCTGTTAAATTTTGCAGGAAATATTTTTTTTTAATTTTTTTTTCCCCGTTTCACCTTACTGTCAGACATACTGGGTACATACATTTTTCAGTTTTGGGTGTTCATATTTCTTGAAACTGCCTAGAACCTGAAAAATGTTAGAAAATACTGGAAAATCAGTATATTATTTGTAAGCTGTCTTTGAAAGGGCTATCTTTCTAGCAGCTACTGCTGCTGCACAGAAAAACTACACCCCAAACTATAAACCTGAATTTCTCTGAGTGCTTAACTTTAAACTACTTGATATCAGCTAGAATTCCAGAGGATTTGAGCCCAGATTAGAAATCCTTTTTAATATGAAAAGTCATGCAAATTGATAAATGAGCCTTATAATATCCTGTCTAGGATGACCATGTCATACATATGGTTGAATTTATCACGTATCTCACACAAAGAAACCAGTGCTTGATAAGCAGTTTTATTGGGTAATTACTTTTTTTTTTCCTTTTCTTTTTAATTTTTCACATATAAATAAATCTGCAAATAAAGCAGATAGATTCTCATCTTGAAGTAATTTGCTAACACATTATAAACTCGTCAAATGCTAACGTGGTAGAGTACGCCCCATTTCCTGTTTACTGAATAATCCTCTGGCTGCCTGCTTTGTGTCTTCCAGGTTGAACCTGGAATTGTTCTCTGCCAGGGATGTCATGGAGCCTGGAGTCAGAGTCCTACACCTGAGGGAAAACGTTGCCTCTCTGGCTCAGCTTCTAGCAAGTACAAACCATGGCGGATTCCCAGTGGTTTGCAGGCCCAAGCCAGGCCATGCAGAAGTGTTCCAGGGAACTATTAAAAGGTAAAAAAATGAAATCAAAATGATGTCATGTGATGTTTCTGGACGGTTTTCTTTTTTCTTTAAGCATCTGTTATTTGGGATGGATGTTAAATGCTCCTGTTTTCTTTAGCATGTACAGCAGGTGTCCTTCAGAGAAAGAAAGGACCTTTCTGTAGGTCCTTTCTAGCACAAGGTTATCTGCTGCATCAGGGATTTGTTGAAAGAGCACCAATGAAATGGTCACATGGGAACTGAATGAAAAAGGAAAATTGTCCCTTAGAGCCTTACAGGTTCAGTGAAACAGTTATTTAAAGGGATTTGAGTCATGAAGTGTCCCATGCCAAGTCAAAGCTGGCCTGCTCCTTCACAATTTTTTCATTTTATTAGTGTATGCTTTTACAGGAAATGAGTTAACATAAATCATATCATAGATGAGATAAGCAACAAAGTCACTGGAAGTAACGTGCTAGGGTAAACAAGAATTAGACTGAAGGAATCCTTGCCATACGGGGGACTCCAAAAGGACATAATAAAATCTCCTTAAAATCTCCTGATAAATGAAGTATTTATGGTACTGTATTTCACAAGACTACAAAAGTGGATTCATCCTTTCAGGAAGGTGTCTTAAGACTTCCCTTTGAGCTGTGGGTCATGAGGGGGAGAGGCACTGACTTAATTTCCAACTTGATTATACTAGAGGAAAGGAGGAGATATGTATGCAACTCTTACTGCACAGGAGTTCTCACAGCAGAGCCCCATGAATTATGCTTCTAATAACTGTAATGCAAACATATGCCCAATGGTGTATTGTAATGTCATCATCTTTCATATTTTGCATGGTACCTTTTGTCCTGAATTGTAGCAGGAGGAGCCATTCTTGCTCCTGAAGCTCAACGAGCTGCTGGTCTCTTCCAGGACTCCAGCCACCACACAGCGCTTCCAGGGTAGAAGTGTAGCGGGAAGAGCCTTTCTTGCTCCAGAGGCTCGACGAGCTGCTGGCCTCTCCATGCCTCACACCAGAGTGAACTGAGGTTTCTCTGTGGGTGTGTCCCACCTTTATTGGCCCCCTGGTAATAGGGGGCCTGCCCTAACCAGGCACAGGTGGACTCACACCCACTCTTTGGCAACTCGAGGCACCTGGTTTATCTTGTTTCTCTACACTGAATGACCACAGAATTCTTACATCTTCTCCTGTAGAGAATTTTTTAAATCCACTTCTGGTTTAATGCCTAAACTGTGTGGCAGCTGGGGGCTATCTGTGAGCAAACAAGAATAAAAGTATTTTCTTCTGTTGATCTGGATGGGAAAAAATATTATTCTGTGCATCATCAGTGAAAATTTGGTTAGGGCTGACCTGTTTGTTTGCTATATAAAAAATTCTCAAGGATGAACCGTGGGCAGCTGGATCACAGGAACTGATAGCAGTGTGGTCAGCTGTCGTTTTGGAACTGTGAACTTGCTTCATTGACAAGAAAAACATTGTTGGAACCTTTTAGAAAAATAAATGTCTGCTTGAAATGATAACTGTACAATGAAAGTTACACAGGTTGCGGTGACTCACAGGAGTAACATAAAAAAATAGAGTATATACTTCTATGTGATATGTATACGTGTTCCCTCATAGTGATGCAATCATAAATATTACTAATAAGAAATGTGCAAAGGCATTAAAATGTAAATTTCTGACTGATATTCTCCAGTGTCCACCAATCTGAAGATAGTATACAGCATAAAAGAGTGTGCTTTTGGCCCTCAGCTGTCCAAGGCAATACAACTAGAAAGCACACACACAACTGATACAGCCAGTCTTCCATTTAAATTCAATTTATAACCTCATAATTTCCTTATTAATTCACCAAATCATTTCGCTGTGAGCATCCCAAGCTGCTGAGGAGTATGCTGATTTTATGCAAAGACTGTTGTGCTTTTTAATGCAGAGCAGATTGGTGTGGGAACGAGCAAAAAGGGGGATGGAAGGCTGGTCATTAGCACATTCCAAAGAGAGGTGCCTTAACAGAAAGGCTGGTGCTTCCTGACCCTTCTGGTAGGCTTGTGGTTTGCTTCATTTCCAGGGCTCTCTTATGGTGCATTCTGTTAGAGCTTCAAAAAGATGAATGAAAAACTTTGTTTCCCTGTCACTTCCAGCATAAATGAGCTGTTGTTAGACTGTTTTGGGTAAAACCAAGATAATGTTCTAAGTGGCTGACAAAAAAACAGCAAATGGCTTTTTTTTTTTTATGGCAAATCAGTTAGTCACTCCAATGAAACCCATACAGAGAAGAGAGCAAACATTGGATTTGGGGGATGCTCTGATGACTCCGCTTCTTGTCTCAGTGCATGATCAACAGCCTGAGAACTTAGGTGATGAGCTGTGTGTGCCTTGTCCCCAGAAGGGACCGTGGGTGACTTTGCTGCTTGGCATTTCTCACCAATACCGGGAAGGGAATGTTCTGCAGCCACCCTCTGAAACAAGCCTCCAAAAATGTGATGTGTCATGGAATTAGTGTATTCATAACCATAAGTAGTTAAGATTCAGGTTTTCCATCTCACTCATAAAATTACAGCTCTTGCAGCACGTAACTACTAAGACCAAGAGGAGAAATTCTGTGAACTCCTTAAAGGAGAAGGGTGCTGCTCAACCTCTTACCCTGTGACTTCCAATACCATCCCATGTGGAAGTGGCATGGCCACAGGTAGAAAAATGATAAGTTATTTTTCCATCTTACACATAAAAAAATGTTAAAGTGGAGGAGATGTAGCTTGCCTGGAATGTTTTTAAGACGGTATATTAAGGAAAATGCAAGAATAATTGCCATGATCTTTTTTTTTGAGAGTTGCCTTGGTCATTATTATTGATTCTTGACTTTTTTTTTTTCTTTTTTTTTTTTTTTTTTCCCTAGTACAAAAATGTCAGTACTGGTTGGAAAAGGGAACGAGCTAAGGAAGGGAAAGAGTGAAACTATCTGCTAACTTTGGACGAAGACAGCAGCAGCTCATTTTTTGATAGTTTCTGATTTATATGTGTTTCTGTACTTTTTCTTCTTGTGAAATAGTCATGGATGAAACATTGTAAATTTGGACTGAATATGAAAGTTATTCAGTACCTGCCCACACTTGGAAACTGTACTGATGAGAGTTGCTGTGCAAGGACAAGAAGTTGCTGTGTTTTGTAATATGTATGAATGAATCTGACCCTTTGAAGAGGAAAGGTCAATGTCAGTACTTACAAAAGCAAGGACTGTGGCCAAGCAATGTTGGCTGGGGCCTACAGATGCCCCTCAGTGCTGGCCTTTAACAAACACCCAGATATTCCAATTCTGTTCACTTACCCCCTCCCCCTCCCCCCCCCCCCCCCCTCCAATACTCCCCCCTGATTTTCCAGATCTCCTTCATGGGGACAGATTTTTCTCCATCTCTTTGTGATCTGGATGGTTACCCACTGGGAATGAAGATGAGATAACCAAACAGGGCTTTACACGGGTCACCTAAATCTGAAGCTCTTATCTTGTCCAGATGAGTAAGCAGTAGGGACTAAACCCAAAAGCAGCTACTAAAGAAAACTTCTTGGCTTAAAAATTGTTCAAGAGGAAGCAAACTGTAGCTGGGAAGTGAGTTTCCAAAACAAAGATCTCAGAGAAATACTTTTGACACTTTGCCATAGGCAGAGCTCTGTGCGTGCCTGGGAAACCCTTGCAGAATTCAGCTTGAGGAACGTGTGGCTGGTGAGCTCGATGCACAGCGCTGATGGGGGTGATTGACTTTATGTGTGCAAGCCACAGGGTTGAGGGACTGACTTCCCCCTTTTGTTTCTCCCACAGTGAGGATGCTGCTTGTACATCAAAATAACACAAGCTCTTCTTTTGTAACTCAGCTGTAATGTCTCCCCTGTCTGCCCTGAGAGACTGCAGGAAAGGAGATGGGATTTTATCAGTGTGTTAGTCCAGAGTCTGCTGCGAGCTGTAAATGTCATGCTGTAAATGGCATGCCCTCCTGGTGGGGGAGGAAGCTCTACCCCAGGTGGAATTCAGAGAGACCTGAGGATAGGACCACTGCCTTCCTTCCCAGGATGTTTCTGCCAGAAGGCAGAGTGAGGCTGTAAATGCATGTTGAGGAGTTGCCAGGAGGTCCCCTGTCTCTCTCTTGACTTGGCTGCTCTACTCTGTGACTCCAGATCCTCCTCCAGTGGGAAAAGATACAGTTATGCTTCTGCCTAGCGTCTGTAAGACCAAAACTGAAAAAAGACCTATTTTTTCACTTCCATGCATGTTACAGTTTACTGCTGTAGGACCACTGTGGGGCAATGAAGTGGTTCTTTGACATGATGAAGAGATTAGACACATCATCACTTGTGTTTGCTGCTCCACTGTCTTTGCCAGAGTTTATTTTATAATGTAAACCACAGTTTAAAAAAAAAAAAAAAATAGCATGTAGGATTTGAGAAGAAAAGCTGAAGGTAATGACTTTCTTTTCTCTGTTTGTGGACACAGCTGGGATATAACATAGAATCATGGAATCATTAAGGTTGGCAAAGACCTTCAAGATCATTGAACCCAACCCTAATCCAACTACCACAACCACTAAACCATCTCCTGAAGTGCCACACTTCCTGAGCACCTCCAGGATGGCAACTCCACCATCTCTCTGGGCAGCCTGTTCCAGTGCCTGATCAGTCTTTCTATAAAGAATTTCCCCTAATATCTAACCTAAACCTCCCCTGACACAACTTAAACCCATTTCTCCTTGTCCCATTGCTAGTATTGTCCCTTCAGGTAGTTGCAGAGAGCAGCAAGATCTCGTCTGAGCCGTGTCCTCTTCAGACTAAACAGCCCCAGTTCTCCCAGTTGCTCCTTGTACAACATGCCCTCCAACCCCCTCACCAGTCTCATAGCTCTTCTCTGGGTATGCTCCAGGACCTCAATGTCTTTGCCCAGATCTGAACACAATACTAAAGCTGTGGCCTCACCAGGGGCACAATCACTTCCTTACTCCTGTTGGACAAACTGGTTTTGATACAGGCCAGCATGCCATTGGCCTTCTTGGCCACTCAGGCACACTGCTGGCTCCTGTTCAGCTGGACATCCACCACTACTCCCAGATCATTCTCCACCAAGCTGCTTTCCAGCCACTCTTCCCCAAGACCCCAGAGTTTCTTGGGTTATTTCAACTGAAGAGCAGGACCCAGCACTTTGTCTTGTCAAACCTCATGCCACTGACCTCAGCAGGGAGGGTGATGAGAGATACCTTGTGGTCATCAGCCACATCCTTGCTGCCATGCTGTGCATCCTCCCACGCATGGGCACATGTGTACATGTGACCCTCATGTACTCTCTGATTTCTTCCACCAAAATGGACGTCAATGTGCTCTCTAAATAGGTGCTCTTTTTCTGAGGCATCTTTGTTACTGATGAATACCACGTTCCTCCCAGGGACTCTTCTGATGTTGGTGCCTTTGCTTCACTTCTGCCAAGGAAAATGAAGGAGAAGCATTTCTCTACAGCAGTTAAATCCTCCTGGTATTCGCTGAAGAAGAGCAGGTGAATGCTGGTGCCTCATTAGGCAAGGATCTGATCTCTCCATTTCCTCTGAGATGTGGCGCAGAGGCAGAAGCTGGAGTGCTGCCCAGTTATCTGAATTTCTGTCTTGAGCACAGCTATGATACAGTTTTCCTTGAGAAACTACTTGTCTGACAAATAGCAAAGAGGAGCCTGTTTGGGAATTTTTACCATAACAAATAAGCCATTTTGTTAATGCCTGAACCTCTCAAATCTGTACCATACACAGCTTGCCTATTATAGGGCTGAAGCTGTGTTCCTTGTTTTTGTCTTTGCACTCTTACCTACACAGCTGTTAGCCATTACTCTGCATTTTGTTTGTGTATCTTTTAGCTGAAAAGTCTTTTTTTTTTTTTTTTTTTTTTTTTTTCTTGATTTACTTTGATTGGAAAAAAGTAATTATGCAGAAAACACAATATCTCTGACTGTAAGCAGACCGTACAGAATATATCTGTCTAAGCATAAATGGGTAAAACGTGGTTTTCTGCTGCTTCTGTACAGGATGTGACATTTATGGCATTGTGCCAGCGTTTTTGTGTGTGTTTTTTTCACCTAGGAAACCCCATCTCTTCCCACCCATCAAGTTTACTGAAACTTCAGCATTTGTGGTTGATGGGAATTGATATTTTGGGGCCTGAAAGAAATGTCAATAAAAATATTGTAGGTAAAGTTGTCAAAAATCCTTGTAGTTTACTATATTCATTTTGTTTGAACTGTTTTATGATGCATTTTGATTTGCTGGATCGGAACGTATTGACTATGTAATTGCCTTACTCAGACTGGGTTTGTTTGATAGAGGCAAAGTGTTCAGGGTGCCTAATTCCCGCTTTTGGACGACAGTCGGACATCTAAGATCCTTTAAAAAATAGATAGGCTTTAGTTTTCTGTAGCGGAAAAGAAATATATTTAAAAGCTGTGGTCTTCCTGTAGTTGAAAAGCTTGGAGTTTCAGAAATGCATAGTTATAACCTGTGACTGAAGGCTTGGCTTCCCCTCTGAAGATGTTTTAAAAAGTCGTGTCTTCTGGAAAACAGATTTCATCCATCTTGAAATAAAGCTTTAATAACTTCTGAGGATCTTGTTCAGAAAGGTGAGCTAAAGCCTGCTGTTCTCTGCGGTCCCAGGAATGGCTCCAAGTTGTGTGATCTCTCCTTAAAAACGTGCAGCCTGGCCTGGGCCGAGCTACACGGGCCCAGGGAACACAGCATCACTGCTGTGACCATCCCGGCCAACCCAGGGGGACTCCATCACTCATGAAGAGCTGGATGTGGAAACTTACTTCAGTGAGGGTGGGAGTGCTGGCAGGAGCTCTGAGGGCTACATCTTTCCACTTCAGAAACTCAGGGGAGATATTAAACATCCGCTTGATCAGCGGCGAGCTCCTCGCTCTAATTCTCATTTAAAGGATGTCACGTCTGATGGAGCTGAGCTGCCAGAGAGCTGCACCTTAGAGGAGGATTTCAGCCTCACGTTAGTTCCCGGTCCAGAGTCAGAAAATCTACCAGAGGAGGGAGCCAAACTACGTTTCTCTTGGCAATAATCGTGTTGCTGCTGCTGCTGCTGAGCTTTCTGCTTCCTCTGTGGTGGGAGGAAGGCAGGTACAGAACAGCATGTACTCATAAACCCCCAACTCGATGGTCCTGCCTTCATTTCCCTGCTCGTAAACTGGTATGGGAAGGATGATACGCTGCTTTCCACAATCAGAAGACATGGTGGAGCAGCTGTTCCCAGTAACAGGAATGACACTATTGCTGAGACAAACATTTTCACGATGATGCATGGGAACACTAAATCCAAACCACATTGTTTAGCTAATGCATGCTTTCACTCTCCTAAAGGGGAATGTCACATAACTGAAAGTAAATCGAAGAGATCAGAGTTTAGAAAATATGACAAAGTTGAAAACTTAAAGCTGCATTACACAGTAACATCCTTTAGCAGAGAAATAATTGATCCAAAGTGGTGTGTGTATGTGTATTTTATGGCAGTTTGTTAGGTAGGACTTGTCCCTGGTCAGTCTAGTGAACAGAAACTGTTGTGAGTCAGGAATGCTTTCTGCCAAGCCCTCGAGTAAAACTCAGTATAGAATATTGATAATGTGCTCTGGGAAAGGAGATCTAGCAGTGCAACGCATCACAGATATGTCAGGCTGTATGTAGGTACTGTTTCTGTTATTTTTCTGTAATCTGCCCTCCCATTTGGGAGGAAACACCCCTCTCAAGGTATGTGCACACGCACTTGTTTAATATGGCAATGCCTTTGTTTCTCTTAGCAAGAGAAGAACTGCTTGCCTTCAGCAAGCAATGGAGTGCAACAGCCTAGGAACAAATGGGAAGTTGAAGTTAAATTGAGACCGAAAACTATTAATTCCTAAATTAACTACTGAGCTTAGTGATATCTACCTTTATACTGCAACAGCTTTGCTGCTGCCACTCTTGAAATAATTGATACTGATTTGAAAGCTTCTTGTAGAGCCTTCTCCTTCTGGTGCTGTCTAGGAGAGGTTGCTAAGTTTAGATCACAGGAATGTGAAGCTACTCAATCAAACACAGAAGTCTGCAAAGTTCATGCAATAAATGGAGCTAAAATGAGGTTTTGTCTCTTACCGGAGGACCATGGAAAGCTTTGCCCCTTTTTTCTGCCCTTGGCTTTGCCATAAGTTCTGGGCAGTGGTGATTCTACCAGGTCTGATCAAAGCTAAAAGCACCATCGGCAGTGGTTTGAAGGCTGCATCTAAACTCAGCCAGCAAAGAAATAAAAAAAGGGGAGGGGGAGCATGTTAGAGACTTGAAAACTATTTTTAGGTGTGTAGATTATGGGGCTGATGGCAATATCAAAGTGCTTTTGTGATTACTTGGTTTTCATGTTAGAGTCTGTCAGCACATTGTTTGTTTTTACTGTCCGGACTCCTGCTTTTGAAAAGCTGATCCAGTTAATTTCCATGGTACACTACAGAGTAATCTTGCCTATTAAAATAAATGGAATCCAGCACTTTCAACAAAAGCCCTTGACGTTATGATCCTCCCATGTATTGTCAGGGTCCCGAGGCACTGCAGCTCACGAGCAACACAGATGGAGGAAGGTTTATAGAGTCTGTGGTTTTATTTTTTATCTGAAGTGTGAAACTTCTCTTCTGAAGAACAGCATTATATGATACTTTTAAAATTAGTAGCTCTTCTTGGCCATGCAGAGAACTGTGCAGGTGCTGTAGGACTTTGTGATGGAGCTCGTTGGAGGGAAAGCTGGAGTGCTGCACAGGCAGTGTGCTAACTCACAAAGCCAAATTAAAAACGCATGCAGCCTCACTGCAGCATGTGGGTGGCTTTTAGGCAAGTGCAGAGTGTAGTTAAATGTTGAAATCAAATATAGGCATGGGGAAAACTGGTGTGTGAATGGAAAGACTGATCGCATACTTGTCCTGTCTTATAAGTGTGTGGTAGGTTACTCTGAAATCTGCCTGGTAACAAGCCTGCTTGTAAGGAAATACAAATCTGTTCCTAAGCCTTCATCCTTTTGTAAAATCTAGCTTTTCTGTAGGTTTGAAATATTAAGTTTGCATTTACAGTTTGTTTACAGCTGTCCTTGTTGAGGCTGTAGACTTACTGTCTGCTCATTCACTCCGATGAAGGTGCCCTTAAAATCAGACACCTGGCAACTTAAGTAATGAATCTTAACCTCCAAACACAGCTCTGAGGTGGAAGAAATACTTGTTTTGTAGATCTGAAAACTGAGGTACAGTGATTAAATATTTATTCAGTATCCTTTAAAAGGCTGTGGCATGGACAGGATTTGATCTTTGCTCTGGAAAACCACAGCTCAGTACTTGATAATGACCTTTTTATCATCTTTTAGGTAAAATGCCAAAAATTAATGCAAAGGTCCTTCTTGGTTTGAAGAATGAAATATTAAATAAACAGTAATGATTCAGGCTGCCTTACCTGAAACAACCCTGTAACCATGATATTTTGCTGTGAAAGATGAAGATTTGGTGGATTTTAAAACAGTTCCTGAGAGGAGTGCTCTGAGGATTTTACAGGATTTGGTCACTGCTCTGCTCTCAGAAGTTCTAGCATAAACATGCAACACTTCCAAAAGGGCAAAATGAGAGCAACTTTTTACATGGACTGTAAAATGTAAATTCTATTTAAGAATAGTTGTTACTTTATGTTCTTGGTAAGATAGGCACCAGTATACTAAATGCATTTTCCTGAACTCAAATAGCATTGTGCCTTTTCTAAATTGTAAAAAAAAGAATGCTTTGCATATGGTGAGCTCGACAGCAAAAGGACTACATCATCCCATACCAGCTGCTGTGAAAGCTGAAGGGTGCAAAACAACAAGCCTTAGCTGGAGCAAGATTTAAAAACCTTGTTCATAGGGTAAAATAATTTACACCAGCCAGGTATCAGGATGAGGAAGGACCTTGAAGACGTTCAGGGTGCCATATTTGGTTATTTTATATTTCATGCCATTTATTGTTACTTATTACTATTTTTATGTCATAATTTTTTTTCAAACTGACTGACATAAATCAAAGCTTACTACTCTATGTCACTTTTAACCATGTCTGAGAGAAGTCCTGAGTCAGTAGATTTTTAATACCTGTAGATTTTTAATCACTGCTCCTCACTGAGCTGGATATTGGCCAAAGCATCAGCTATAATGAGCTGAAGAATAAAATCTGAACTGCATCTAAAAGAACTGTGACCAGCAGGTCACAGGAGGTGATTCTATCCCTCTGCTCCTCTCTTGTGAGGCCCCACCTGGAGTACTGTGCCCAGTTCTGGAGCCTGCAATGCAGGAAGGACATGGAGCTGCTGGTGCTAGTCCAGAGGAGAGGAGGGTCATGAAGGTGATCAGAGGGCTGGAGCACTTCTATGAAGACAGGCTGAGAGAGTTGGAGTTGCTCAGTCTGGAAAAGAGGAGGCTCCAAGGAGACCTCATAGCAGCCTTCCAGGGGGCTACAGGAAAGCTGTGGAGGGGCTTTTGACAAGGGCGTGTAGTGATAGGATGAAGGGGAATGGTTTAAGTTGAAAGAGGATAGGTTTAGATTAGATATTAGGGAGAAATTATATTCTGTTAGGTTGGTGAGACACGGGAACAAGGGAGTTGTGGCTACTCCCTCCCTGGAAGTGCTCAAAACCAGGTGGGATGGGGCTTTGAGAAAGCAGGGAGATGTCCCTGACCACAACAGGGGAGGTGGAACTAGATGATCATCAAAGGTTGCTTCCAGTGCAAACCATTCTATGCTTCTATGAAAAGTAATACTGGTAACTGGTGAATTAATGCAGGACAAGTAAGCATAAAGCTTCCTGAAGCAAGCTAAAAATGATCCTTCAGGTTCTCTAATCCTCTCTCCTCCCCCAGCCCACTGTTTTTATCCATTCAGACTGTGAGAGTCCTACCCTGAATGTTTTTGTCAGTGACATCACATTTTAATCTTCCTTCTGTTCATTTGCAGCTACTTTGGAGCTGCAATTCTATTTATGTCACTCCCCCAATATTTAGAATTTGTAGTTTCCTCAGTTAATTGGCCATCTTGACAAGAAGAGTGACACAATCAGCTGTCAGATACTTTTCATTCCTGACTTCCATACCATATCTGACATGTGGATATTGAGATAATAATGTGTTATCTTAATTAGGTGTATCTTCATGATGCATGCTTTATAACAGATAGAGCATATGAAACTACTGCAATGCCTTGCCAGGGTATCTTTGAAATGAGATTCCCTACTTAAGGGTTTTCTTCCTTCTTAAATAAATAAAGAGTAAACGAACAATTGCAGGGTCCAAGTCTGAATCCTAGCACTTCCTGATAAACCTCACAAAATAGTGCAAGAAACATGTTTGGTCTGCTTTCTAAGGCTTGATGATGTGATAGGAAGGATGTTGTATGCAACATCAAAGAGTGGTGTTGTTATACCTCTGAAGCATGACTTCTGGAAGTCCAAGTGAAATAATGTATGTTCATTTTTCTCCTGAATATGGCAGTTTTTAATAGGCTTGGATTCTTATCAGAAGTGTTCCAACAATTTCCTTCATTGTGTTTGTGTGTGCTTTTTTTTTGACCAGCCAAATTTCTCTCACACTTCCCAAAGGCCTGTTAAGTGACTCCCTGCTGGGTTTAGCTAAGAGTGGTGCCAAGCAAATTGCAAGCTGCCAAAACTGGCCATGAAACCACTGGTGATGAGCAAATGTTTCTGCTCTTTCATCTCATGGTCAATGTTGCTGGGTTTTAAATTTCAGCCCATGGTGTTCAAGGAGAAAATAGTGAAGTCTGGACTATGGACGGGTCTGAACAGTGTTTTGGACCTGAGCATACAGATCTTTTGGCAAAGCATCAAGGCAGACCACAACTTTTGCACTTGATGTCTATATATTCATGTTAGGATTTTAAGTTTTGAGAGTATTCTTGGCTTGGTGATCATCCTTGAAATTCACTTCTTGGAGATGTACATGGTGATCTCCTAGCAGAATTTAGATCTGTGTATTTATATCTCACATAGAATGATTACAGACCTGGTTGTGAAAGACCATAAAACGGGACCCTTCAGAGTGCCCTGCAGAACAAAGCATGTAATGCATTAAGCATAATTCATAGGGCTGGATTAATTTATTCTCCATGTCCTCTGCTGTAGTGCATACATTGTAAGTATCTTGTGTTTCCCTCCCCTTCCTCCTCCAAATGTAGTCTAAGGAGACTAATGTAATCTTGCCTGCTTTTATTACTCTTTTTAAATAATATTTATTTTATTTTCCCTACAAGTTCTTTGAACTTTCAGGTCTTCACCTGTAAGAGGATGATACCTGCATCCCAGCCAGAGGCATACTTATAAATCTCATTGGGAGTCTTAGATGAGAGACTGGGGCCATGTCTTCATTAACAAAATACAGATTTTGAGACTGGATCTACTGAGTGAAACTCAGCTGACTGTTTCAGGAAAAAGGGATGTTCTCTGCAATGCTAACCAACTCATGGGAGGTAGAGGTGGCAGAATAGTTTCCTTCAAAAGTGTTTTCCAGATCTGAACTAAAACATGAAAGTAGATGCTCCCAAACTATCTTGTCTTTAGGTTGGAGAAAAGGTAGACTATATAAAAGACCTGAAATGTTTTAATACTTTGGAAAGTTGTTTAACTTTTATGTCTATCTGTGTGAGACTTCAATGGTATTTCATGACAGGGTTTTTTTTTTTTTTTTGCTTTGGTTTTTTTTGTTTGGTTTTTTTTTTTACTTTTTGCAGTTTTGATACATCTTCATTAAAAGCAAGACAAAGAAGTACAGAATATAGAAGGGGAGACTGTCTGTAAAGAAAATAATAGAATGGCAAATAGCCTGCTGGCTAGGGCAGCCAGCAGGAATGGAGGGAACCTTGTTGTACAAATCCCTGTTTATTCAGCATGGAACCCCTGCAACAGGAGAAATTAAAACATGCCATACAGGGCCACTAATTAGCTCTTTATGAAGTAGAGTGTGGAGAAAGGGCTTGAACACTGTTCTTCCATATCCTGTCCCTAGGGAGGGCACTGACCATTGGCTCTTGGAGTTGGCAGGAACATCATCTTAATGCAAGTTCTCTGTTGTGGAGTGCTAGTTTGGGGCTGAACAAATTAAAATTTTCTAATTATTATTTTTTGTTAATATTCCCAGCTTAAGCTTTGTGTTTTGGTCATGAAACCCACTTTGTACTTCACTTGCATTTTTCTGATGACCTAATGAAAATTCTGTGTCTGCTCTTCTCCGAATGCCTCAAGTGCATAATTTTGCAGTGTGCTTTACATCTCTGTGCTACTGTAGTATCTCTTCTCTGTAATCAGAGACCAGGGCTAGCATGATATTTAGTATATGGCAAAACAAAAAGCTTTGTGGTTGTCCCCAAGGTGTTTGTTGTCTAAATATAAGTTTAAAGGTTGAAAGTGCGTACTGTGGATGGAGTGTGTGGGTAATCAAGGAAACACTAAGTTACAAATGCTAATTTGAAATATATTTCTTGTCAAATCTTTTTATGTGTAGCTCAGAAGGGGAAAAGTCTAAAGAAAGGTGTAAAATGATGTAATAATTGTTAAAGACATCCTTTTTCATATGACAAAGTCAGCAAGAATATTAAATGCCTTGATGACCCCTGGAGTGCAGTACTGTGACAGAAGCCTTCACTGATGCTCTAAAATATGACATTAATTTTTGGCAGATCTTGTGTTTCAATGTAGATGTTACTAAAGAAGGATGTGGGAAGAAACAACAGTCTACTTACATTCAGATAATTGTATTTCCTTATTATTGGTATTAACTTGTTGGGTACTAGACAGTGCATGAGCTGTTCCTGCCAAGCAGGTTGATCCAGGTCAAGAAAAACATGTAGGATAGCTGACATCCTATAATCTAATTAGGAAATCTAAACCAGAGAACACCTGTGTGATGCTGGTATTGCTGATAGAAATATAGAAAGGTGAATTGTGTGGTCAGCCCACTAATAATCTATCCATCATGTACCTGATGATTAGGTGTTGTGCATTTAATCCATTTCTCTCCCTTTTTCACACCTTTTTTTTTTTTTTTTTTTTTTTTAATTAACCCTAGGTTAGAGCTATGCATGCTACTGGAGAACGAGCACATTTTTGAACCAGAGACACATGATGAGACTTTCAACTCTTCTGATCCACTCTCTTATGAGAAGGTAACCCTTTTTCTTTCAGCTCTTTCCTTGCATAATCAGCATGTATATTAGGTGAGCTTTCCATGGTCAGGTATGATTTAAATTCAATAGTGACCAGAGACTTTCCAGGGACAGCTGTCATCGAGTCTCATGCCACTCAGAGTCTGAAAGTTGTGCAAGACTCCTGGCAAAGAATTTCCTTGCTCACATTGGCTGTTCCAATCTTTTCTCTCTCAACTTCTCCACAGACAGCAAAATTCTTATAATATGTAATTCTGTATGGGATAGCACCTCTCTGAATGATGAGTGTTTGTAAAAGCTTTCGTACTTGAAAAGCATGTACTTCCCTTTGATAGATGACTAAAGGATTTTTAGGAATAGTAAACATGAAGTGTGGTAGAAGAGAATCATGTGTTACCAAAGCAAGAGTAGTGATGGAGGTTTGAGTCACATACAGAGGCACAACTAGAAAGTCATCATATATTACTGAAACTTGGTCTGTCAATGCTGAGAAGGAGCAGGGCAATTATGTGTGGGATGAGGTACCAGAATACAAATGATTACTCTGTGAAAGAGGGCTGAAGCTCAGCTGATCAGCTGATGGCTGATGCCAGTTTTGTTGCATTTCTCTGGTTTCTGATTTTTCTGATTTTCATGATTTGCCATCATGTAATTATCACTTAGCGTGTGAATTTTCACAGCATGAAAAAAACCTCACCCTGAAGCCAATATGACTTATATTGTCTTAATATAGATACAGCTGCACTAAAGGAAGAAAAAAAAAACCCACCTTTTTGTGAGTAAAGACTGCTTTACTTTATATTGCTAATTTCAACCTTTATCGTCAGAATAACTTACAAAGTTTGGATAAGCTCTATCGCTGTAGCTCTGCTGGAAAACTTTATAGAGCTGAACTGGAGAGCTTTTGAACCTTGGGTTCTAACATGCAGTGCAGAAAAGAAGAGAAATGGATTCTTGCCTATTGCAGATAAGGGTGGAGAAGCTGCCCAATCTGTCGCGCCTGAGCATGCTGCTGAACCGCTACGCTACAGACCCCCGGTATCAGCAACTCTTCATCAATCTGGTAAGACTGAAGCCAACTCTAAAAACAAACATTTCCTCCATGAACAATGTGTTTGTTATATTTTCTCATTTGTTTATGATGGCTGTGTCAGCCGCACTGATTTACATAAACACTGCCAATCCTGGGACGTTACATTCTCAACAAAAGTAGCTGAGTACAAACAGCATTCCGAAGTTTTAATTCATATTGTATAAACATAACAGATGTTGATAAAATGAGCCAAAAAAGAAAATACAACAAAGGAGACCATTTCAAGGGGGCTTTTGATTAAAATACATTCCAGATTGACAAAATGATACAATGTTAATGGAATAGATCATTTAAATGTCATTATTTGGCTCTTAGAGTCCTATAAAGCAAATATAAAGCAACACTTTGGAGATTTTAGGCTCCATTATGGTACAGTGTCTATGTATCAACTTATAAATAAAGCTGTATTTCTTCCCCCTTTCCCTTTTCTTTATTTTTAATCCCTGCTATTACATTGCCACATTTATTTCCTAAATACTGTACTAAAATACTGGGTCCAAAAGCAATAATGGGCTTGGTATACTGAATAAGGCCTAAAATAAATATGTTATAAGCAAAGTAAATGTAGTTTCTGCCTTGGTGAATTTCCAGTCTACAGCATTGAAACTGAGGTGGAGACACGCTGGGAAGTTCGGGTCAGAGAGCCTAGTTCAGATGGGTTTTATTGTAAAAGATACAAAATCTGCTCCTCTTTACTCATGTGTAAAGAAAACTGAGTCTGAGATCCATCTAATCCGAATTCCTTAGTTTAAGAAGAGCTAAAAGGAGAGAAAAGTTATAAAAACACAGTGCTCCCAATATCAATTCTCTGCTTCGGTTTAAGAGTTTCTTTTTAATAGATGGGGAAACTGGAGTAGAGAGAGGACACAGGGCTTTCCAAAGCTCAAGAGAAGGTCAGGCATGGGAGTCAAAGCCAGCTCAGCTCAGACCCTGTCCAGGGCTTGTGCCATTGGGCCACACAACTGTTTCTGTTACAGGAAACCTCTTGCACTCAATTAGTTTTCACATTGGTACCTAGCATTTTATTGCTTGATGTGATCCCTAAAGCACAAAGTTTAGTATCCCTCCCAACCACTTGTTATTGTGATTCATTAAAGTGCTGTTTCTGATATCCACAGAAATATCCATTGTGGAATTCTTGGGCATGTTGATTTACTATGCCATTGAGTTCCACAGCAAAATTATATGGTATTGGAAGAAGAAACATTTTTACCTTTATTTTTTTTTTCTCCTTATGTCTTTGAATGTCTTGTCAGTCCTGTAAATGAAAGGGGGAGATGCGTTCCTCTCTACCATGCATTTATTTATATTATTTTGTCATGTCTTTGTTTCATTTTTCCTCTGTCTGAGAAGCATGTATTTGGGAAGCATAATACACCTTCATTGTCAGAATCGACCTGGTCTTCCAAAGGATATTGTAGAATTATGTGAAAAGTAAAAACTCAGTGAACACCTATTTGAGCTATAAAAAACACTATGAGTAACAACAAAATAGTCTTTATCTCTGTGCCTAACAGTTACAGTCCTCATAGTTTCCAATGACTAGAGTTCAGTACTTGCAGGCCCTCTTCTTCTCAGAGCCACATGATTGTTTCCTTTGTCTTCTTCCTCGCAGTTTATGTTTCTGTGCAAATTGATTTTTATAGGCATTTATTGCAAAATATTACAGGATGTCATAAATGGTTGTGTAATGAGATAGCAGCTACAAAAAAATCTTAAGACTTAATAAATATTGGGGTCACTGATTATTTCCAAGTAAGAACTCAGACTGTATCGATGGACCTCAGCTTTGCCTGTGAGATTTGGGTACATTCCAGTCATAATAGTTTATTTAGAGTGAACCTGATGGTTTACAAAAAATGAAAGTGTTTTCTTACTATGGTATTTCCTGATGTTTTAGGTACAACTGGGGTAGAGGAACGGGAAGACAACACATGTTCTTACTGGTTCCTGTCCTTCAATCCTGTGACCTGTCTCCCCAGCCTTCTTCCTCTGCCTCTCCTTCCCACCCCTGGGGCAGGGATGCATTCATGGTTTTTTGTGTTCTCTCTGTGTCCTCTCTTGCCTTACAGGAGCCATACGTAAACACATCTGCAATGTCAGTCCAAGCTCATTTCTCACTGCAACGCACCTACATCATCTTTCGGACCCTGGGCCTACGGCACCTCACTGTTGTTGACCCACAGAACCGAGTGGTTGGGGTGATCACTAGGAAGGACCTGATGCCTTTCCCACTGGAGGAGAGGCTCAGGCTCCAGCTGGCACCACAGAGCCCTCAGGTGGACGAGCAACCCCTGGATTCAAGGCCGTGAATATGTTCTTAGGCTTTGTCATTTGTGTTTGAGTCCATGTGCTTCTTCAGGAATAAATAATCAGAGCTTTTCTGCTTGATCCCTCCTGGAGAAGGGATAGATAAGAGCTGTTGTACGTAGACATGTGAGCTTATAGGCCAGAGTTATGTTTCTTCAGATGTTTGGTGACTGCAAAATTCATTATTTTAAATGCTTGTGAGACAAAATAAGAAATCTTGTGTTTTTGGAAGGTGTACATAAAATCAGACGTGAAGGACAGATGTCAAGAATGTTTTTGTCACACTGTGTCTATGCCTCCCAATGAAAAAATATCATAGCCATTAGCAGCACATATGTCAACAGTGCCTTCTACTGAGGACTAAAGCTTCAGCCTCTGAGTGTCTGCCTATTATAAAGGAGAATGCTTCTGTATTGGTGTTTTTATTTTGAAATATGTATGTTTAACTGAGAGGAAATACTCCTAAAGAGTCTTCAGGTGGGCACCTGAAGGGAATGAGGGTTTGGCCTTTTCATTGGCTTACGTATATTAGAATTTGAAAGGGAGAATTTTATGTTAGAGAAAGATACTGACTGTGGGGCTACTGCCAAATTCCCATCACACTTTTCAGTGAGAGAAACTTGTCTTGCTTTCCTGTTGCCTACATTTCTTTCAGTTTCGGCTGCTCCTAGAATAGGCTCTCTTTCTTTCCTTCCACCAGATAGAAGAACATTTTTAGTTAAGTTTATGTGCAGTGAGGTATGGGGCAAATTCTAATAATGGGGGAGCAACATGATAAATTGTGGGAACAGTTTTTGTGTATAGCAGCTTATTTACAAACTGATGACAAATTAAATAAATCTTAATTATTTTGGAGTCATACAATGCTTGAAACCTTGGAAAGTGTTGTTTCCTTATAAATTAATGTGAACAATTTTTTGCATAAAGACGCTTTTAGATTTTCTTCTATGACTTCATAATTGTTGCTTAACTTTATTCTGTTAAATACCAGAGGGATTCCCACAGATTTGGATATTAATATCAAACGTGTAGGAATGAATCCACCACTATTAATGTTTTTACACAGAATACCAAGGAAAATTAGTAATAATTTACCAGCTATAAAAACTTGCCAAAATTCCTGAAAGTGAATTTCTGGTATTTGAATCATGCAACTTTGAGTCTCCTACAAATCAAAGATTTGTTGGATTTTCTCCTTTTTTCCCTGCTGGATCTTGTCTTTTTTGTCAATAACGTTGCTTTTGGAGCACCACAGAGAAAGCACAGCACTTTAAAACTTAAGTGTCCGGTCAATGCAAACAGCTGGCAGCCAGCTTCTGAAAGAACATAAGAAAGGCTCTTTCAATGGAGAGTTTAAATATGTCATGTGTGTGGTGAGAAATGGTTTGCCAATCATCCATCCAAGAGATGTGGAGGTGGATGTTTATTTAGATCCTGTTGAAGTTATTAATCTTTTGTTCATTAGTGCACTAGCAAGGTTATTGTCGTTACTGATCTATGCCTCACCTACCTGAAAACCACAAAGCTTTTCTTGAGGGTCTTAGGGTTAATATGCCAGGAGAACACAAAATCTAATCTGGAAACCCCTAGTGATTTCCCCTTGAGGAGGTGAGAATTTATTCTCTTGATACCCAAATCTAAATAACCTTGCCATGAATTTGCATTTTTGGTTCAAAGCCCATTGCTGATTTCCTTTTCCGTGATCTACTGAGTATGCAAAGTACCACCCTCCTAAGAACTGAGTGATGTAATTTCTTTTTGCTTATGGTATCTGTGGCTAAATGACTCAGAACGAACTGTAGTTGAGGTGTGCTTTGCAGAGCATGAGGGCTGGAGACAGACAGGATTTCTGTAACTTGTTACACAGCTTTGAACTGGTGACTTACATGCTTGGCATATCGTTTACTCTGTAAAGTTGGAAGATTCATAGGGAACCACCATAGTTACTGCAGAGTACATGTGGGAAAGGTATTATAGGAATATAAACTGTCTATAATAATATTTTGTGCAGTTTTAAAAAGCAGTGTGGTATTGGTTTGCCCCCCTTCCCAAGCCCCCATCAGTAACAACTGTAGTTTCTAAGGAAAAGTTCACACAATTTACATGGAATTTCTTGTAACTGTGTTGTGAGCTGGGTAGGGGACAGATGCTGCTTTTTTCCATTCAGTGCTATCTCAGTCCATTAAAATATCTGAGGTTTTTTTATTTTATAATATATGCATGTTTGTGAAGATACACAAACCAGAAATCTTCCCAGGGCCTCCTGAAACAAGTGGCTCCTTTATATTCTGGACTCCAGTGACAAATCTGTCTCATCACAAACCCTAGTACCATAATATATATTGGAAAGTGAAAACAGATGGAATTTGTACAAAGCTTTTCATTAATATGTGATTCCAATGATCCTTACATAGAACAGCTCTCTAAGGAATGGCAGTAACAGGTAGTCATATATGGGATAAGATATTTGTGGTTTCCTTCTTATCTGCTTATATGGAATGGGAAATGTTCTGCTACTTCATTATATGATTTGAACTAAGGATGAGATAGAGCAAAGATGCTATTTTCATGTGAAATGCATTTTTAAAAGTGATTTTCCACAATTTCTGAACAAACCTCTGGCTTCACAACAAATTTCAAGTTACTGCCATTATTTTTGGTGTCTGCTATGTACTTATACCTCTGTCATCTCACTCTCCTTTATGGTGGTATTTTCCTAACACTTCTGTCTCTCTTAAGCTGAAATATCACTTAAAACAGGCTGACTGAACTTCAGATCTAGGTTTGAAGTACAGCCATGCAAAGTCCCCCCATTCATTTAGAAAAAAAATGCTTTTGCATTAGACACATTAAACCATCTGTGCATTGCATGTTCCTATGAATGAGCATAAACTATCGTGAGAAGGTTTTTGTGATATGCAGCTTTAATGTATGGTTTTACAGGTATCTGGTAATGTCTATGTGTCTATGCTAATATATGTAATATTGGTGGAGATTTTCCTGTCATGTAAAACTTAGTGTTAAGTGCCCCATGTTTTTAAACTGCTTGGTTTATCATGCTAGAGAGCCTTTTAACATTTTCTTGCTTTCCAGTTGGTTTTCACTCACATTTTTAAATGAGATATCCTTTAATAATGTTTATTTGAACAGAAAAGCCTAGTGGAGGGAAGACGGATGAAGAAAATCTTATTATCTACTTCATATAAAAATGATGCTTTTAAGGACGTAGGGACCAGCATTACAAAAGGTACTAGTACTAGGATACAGTCTGTCTTACCTCAAGGCTGAGACAGCCTTGAGCCAAAAGCTAATAGGGAATGGAAATGCAACTTGCTGTACTCTGTAACAGAGTAGTGCCTGGAAAATCACTGATGAGGAAGTGCTGCAAAATGTTACTGTTGCCTCCGCTGCCCCTTTTCACATAGCTTTAGCCAACAGAGCTGTCAGTGTACCTCTGGTGATCATGAAATCACTTAATGAAATGAAGTGTAACCAGCTTTCTACTAAACTAGTGGTTAATTAAGTGTGACCATCAAGTGATGGGAACCACAGTAGTATACAAGGGAATGCTTGTTCATTCCTGAAAGGCCTATTAAAGTAAGAGGAAATATGTGATCAGCACAGTTGTCTGAATGTCTAACATGGTGTGGCGTGGGAATGCCAGCACTGGAGTTCAAACGCATGAGGAGTTACTGCTGCTTACTTGAGGTACTGAACAAACCAGAATAACTTCAACTATGTGATTGTAATCCATGCCTAGCACACTTCTGAGGAGCCAAAGCAATGAAATGGTTGGCTAACTTGTAGCATCTCATTGAACTGGTGAATCTTGCTTATCTGACATCGTAGACTGTGGCAGAACTCAAAGTTCTGCCACTCCTTACTCAATGCCAGCAGAGAAGGAGCAAGGAATTATCAGTTTCTTTATCTTTTATTTTGAAGAGGTTACAGCAAAGAATTTGTATTTTTGTGTGGTTTATATTCACAAAGAGCTCTGCAGATGTGAAGTCTCATGGCTTCTGCTGGAATGTTGCTATCATTACCCCTCTTGTATATGGTGGAGCTGAGGTGTGGATCTAGAGAAGCTTACTGAGGATCAGAGAGTGAGTCTGTGGCAAATCTCAAAGAACATCAGGCTCCTGACTTTTATTCCCAATATTAATCCCTTACTTGTACAGCAGATACAAAAGCTGGCACTAAGGGAAGGCATGGCAAGGTGTGTGACTCTCATGTCCTCTGACATTTTGGCAGCTTTGATATGCAGGACAGGAGTTTCTAGCATGACAGGGCTGTCCCTGGTGTACAGGGCAAAGCCACCCATGCAGCAGAGAGGGCTATGAAGGCTGCAGCTGTGCAGGAGGCACTGTAGTCCTGTGTGAGTGATCTCAATGACAACGCACCCCAGAAGCTTCCTTGAGACACACTGGGTACAGCTGCTCAGCACAGCATGGGAGGGGACCACTGCTGAGTCACTGAGCTGCAAATGCAGAGGGTATGGTGCTCTGTGAAAGCAGGAGATAGGAAATAATGAATGCACAAGACTTGATATTATGTCTCTTATGCAATGCATATTTATAGACGTGACTGTGAGTGTGTGCATAGGCAGGTAAGGAACCTAATTGTTTTGTAGCTCATTTGTAACTTAGAAGACAGGCTCAGAACTGGATGAGGATGCAGGTTTCCTTTAAAAAAAACAAAGGGGGGGGGAGGAAATAAACTATGTGTTCTGCAATCATACAGACCTGCACATTCCTGCATCTACCTGTAGAAACTTTTTTAGTGCTCAGGGGATGATCAATAAGAAAGGGATTAGTGTTGCTACCAGTTAGGGGCTAAGAGCAGGGCTCAGTGCACAGAAAGGATTTAAAATAGCTTGGTGAATCATTTGCCCAAGTAGCAGTGTTTTGCAGGGCATACAAATAAGGAGTAATATTTACCTGAAATGCCAACAATAGTATAAAATGTAAACATTAGTCACAAAAATGCCGTATTTCTATCATCAGACTGAGTAGTTTGGATCTCTAACAGAGATTTACCTTATGTTTAAGGTAAAGAACATCTGAAAACATGAGCTCTCTAAATATAGAGAGCTGATTTTCAGAGAATCACAGGACAATTTATGTTGGAAGGGCCTTCTGGAGCTCTTCTAGTCCAACCCCTGATCAGAGGAGGTCTAACTACATCAGGTAGCTCAGGGCAATGCTCAGTCAAGCCCTTGAAGCCTCAAAGATGTATAGCCCACATCATCTATTTCCAGTATTCCATCTTCATATTGAGATATTTTTCTTATATTTAATTGGAATTTCTCGTGCTCCAACTTGTGTCCATTGCGTCTCATTGTTCACCTACAAGAAAAGTCTAGCTCTGTCTTCTCTGTACCTTGAAGTCAGGTGTTTTTAGTAGTCAGGTCTCCTTTGAGTCTCCTCTTCTCCAAGCTGAATGGACTCATCTCTATAAGCCTCTCCTCCTACACCACTGCTCCAGCCCCCTGACCAGTCTGATGGCCACTACTGGACTTGTTCCAATATGTCAATATTTTTCCTGTACTGTGCAGCCTTCCCACCACCCCAGTAAACCAACTTGTGCAGGTGCCATACTAGTGCTGTCCATATCATTCACATTCTAGTATATGTGCTGCCAAAGAGAACATGATTGAATTAGAAAATAAACTGGAACAATGATGGTTTTTTTTTTTTTAAAAATAAGAAACTTGGAGACAATGGAAATGAAAGGCTCTTAAGTTATTTCTGCTTTCTCCCCATTGGCCGATTTGTCCTTATGTTCTGGTCTTTTTCTTAGCTCACAATTTTCAGTGGCTTCCAGCACTGTCTTCCCTCTTAGTGTCCTGGGAGGGCTGTTGTTGGGAGGAAGCTTGGGCCCTCAGTTTTGGATGTCTCTACTTTTCTCTGAGCTCTTCTCTCTCTACTTGTGCTACAGGGTACTCCTCCTTGTTGCTTAATTACTCTTGGAAAAGCACAATTTCCTCCTCCTTCCAGAAGATGCCTCCTGACTGAGTGCAGATGCATTGTTCTCTGCTGTCTCTTGAAAGGAACATAATGCCAGTTAGCACAGAGTAACTCCAAATGAAGAAATTAAAATTATATACTCAACATGTTAGCAGAAACATCCACATTGTTTAAAAAAATTATTCATTAGGGTCTGGCCATGATTTTGGAAATTATTCTAAACCACATTATACTGTGGTTTTATAATAGTCAAAAAAAAAAAAAAAAAAAAAAAAAGTAAGGTGCTGTGTGTGAGGCTTTGGGGCTTTGGGGTTTGGGATATTTTTCCACAACTCTTTACATTTGTCAGCGAGAACATAGAGCTCTTTTGGCAGCAGGACTTGGGTGGGCTGATGGTTGCTGGATGCTGTAATACAAGGTTGGTGGGACACAGAATGATAAACTTACTTGTCAGCAGCCTCCCTGACTTTCTCAGGACAGGCCAAGCTTTGTGACTCTGCATTTTGTTTTTCATGTAGTCCTCAGTAATTTCTCTGGTATGGGTTAATTGATTTTGGGTTTGTTTGCTGCTGGTATTTTTTATGTCTGCCTCAAATGGAACCCTTCTCAGACACAGACACTCATTTTGTGTCTATTCTTCCCTTCTTCCCTATGTTGTTTCCCTCAGCCAGAAAGAATTCTTCTTAAATTGTTTGCATGTTGGTAGCAGCAGAGATGGAAGACCAAAGAAAATAAAGAAGTGGTCCACAGTAAATGTTGAAAATTAGGTCCTTCCAGTGTGTGGGATGGAAAAACAAGGCTGCAGGTATGACCAGGGAGATGTCCAGCTGAGCTCAGAAATGAGAGCCAGAAGACTTTATAGAGCACCTCAAGTGGAAGCAGAGCTATGGCTGTATCTGCATACAGTAAGGCACTTTCCCTGGCATAAATCGAGCTCAGGTCAAAGGTCTCTGTAGGGCCCTTTTAATCTCTGCACCTGCATTTCCTTCTGCAAGACTGAATTACCATGTAGGGTTGGTGCTCACTAAGGTTGCCCATGGTATGGAGTTGGGATCTTGTTAAGATAGATGCAGGGATCAGGAATCTGAAATTATCCTTCAGTACTGCAGGCCAGATGCCTTAATGTACTATCATTTCATAGCTCATTTGTGCCCATTTTCTCTGATATTGTGAGTTTTTGCTGTTTCTCACACAGCATCTTTTGGTTTACTATTAATTATATATTAGTTGCAACACAGTTGTATCAACAGCATTTTTCCATAATGAATTTCACTATTATTATTTATGAAATATCTTTTCTTCATATTTCTGCCTTTTCTTCCCCTTCCCCTCCTTTCCCTTTCCCTTTCCCTTTCCCTTTCCCTTTCCCTTTCCCTTTCCCTTTCCCTTTCCCTTTCCCTTTCCCTTTCCCTTTCCCTTTCCCTTTCTCTTTCCCTTCCCCTTTCCCTTCCCCTTTCCCTCCCCCTTCCCCTTCCCCTCCCCTTCCCCTTCCCTTCCCTTTTTCCTCTCCTCTCTTCTCCTCCCCTCTCCTTTGTTGGGCATTATTTCTTCATCCTTGCTACTAATTGACTCTTCCCTATTGCTTTGCATGAGAATCCCTTTGTTTGACGAAATTCAGAAAATTTTGCTTGCTTTACTTCAAGAATCTGAGTATTGGCAGAGAAAACGAATCACTTTTGATCTCGACTTACTTTTCCTTGCTACAAAGTAATTTCCTAGACTTGTGCCAGGCTTAAAGGGCTCATGTTTTCACTTTTCAGACAGAGGGCTCTGAATGTCCTGGCACAGCAGCTGAGGGCAGAATGTCTGCCTCCCCTGCCCATTTCCTTACTAATTACTACAGAGGTCCAACCCAAGTGGGCTCAGAATACACCTCCTTAAGGCTACCCAAGGCAAGCTCACAGCCTCATTGGAGTGAGATGTCACCTAGGTGAATTTCACCTATTTCATTAGAGTGTTGTACACTTGAGTAAACTTAAATAGAACTGCAGGAAAGGCTTCTACAGAAATAAACACAGGAGATCAGGGACTATGTTCAGTTCTCCCTGGCGATTTATGTATTTTAAGATTAAAGCTAGCATTCTGCAAAATGCTGTTTGAAGTTGTTGATTAGGTTTGCCTGAACAGACTCAGACAGACACAGCCAATTGGTTAAGATTATAACTAAAAGATTGTGACCTCTCACTGTGAAATGCCTCAGTATATGTTCTTATTTAGGCCTGTTCTTCAGTAGTTTGTTTGAGGTTGTTTTTTTTAGGTTTTTTTTTTTTTTCTTTTGTTTTTTTTCCCGTGGAGGTAGATAAAATACACACTGCATCACCAAGACAATGAGGAATACTGTTTTATCATTTGGGAGTAGCATTCCTATCTCAAATCTGCTGTTAATGGGAGGGTTTTTTCACTAAATGTTTCTGCATTCATTCTACTTGCATTTCTGCCAGGGAGAGCACTATGAGTTTTCAACTTTTTATGAATAACACCTAGTAGGAAGCCCTTTTTGTAGCATCAGAACACCCACAGGTACAAAACAATTCAACAAACTCTCGTAATCCACGCAGTTACTGGCAAACCTGAATAATTCTATGAATAATTTTACTTGGATCTCAGTGAGAAAAATGTTCATAGGAGCAGTATGAGCAACAAATTTCCAGACAAAAACATGGAGGAGGGGGAGTACGTATAGACACAGTCTGTGGGGGCCTGTGACTTCACCACACTTGACACGATAAGAGGGTTCACTGAAGGAGCTGGTAACGGGACAGAGACTTGAAAGGCCAGGCTACAGGAAGCGGGGATGGTGAGTCAGGAAATGGCAGCCTTCCCTCCGAGTCATCCTTGAACCACTGCACTGCTGTGCTCATACTGGGAACTGGATTAGTGAAGATGCTGCTCCTTCAGAAGAGATTTCAAACTTGGGTTGTGACCATTTGCTGCCGCTAATCCTAATGTGCCGTTTCTTAACCCAGAAGAGGGATTTCAGATCCCACCCCTGGTGTGACCTCCAGCGTGGCTGCCTGTGTTTTGCAGCCGTGCCGGGATGCACCCCATCTCCTATTCGGGCCAGCTTTCCATCCTGGTTACCCCACATTGCTTCTTGCCAAGGCCATGGTGGGGTCACTGACCCAGAAAGGAACTGACCACCAGTAGTGGCCACCATTGACCCAGAAGCTTCTTACACGGTTGCTAAATGAAATTTCCTGTAATATTGCACATCACTTTCTCTAACTGGATTGCTTTAGGAGAAGAAGAGATCTCTGTCAAGGGGGTCAAGCACAGGTGGGATGGGGCTCTCAGCAACCTGGTCGGGTGGGAGGTGGCCCTGCCCATGGCAGGGGGGTTGGAACTCGATGATCTTTAAGGCGCCTTCCAACCCAAACCATACTCTGATTCCACGGGTGTGGAGGTGCCTGTGAGGAGGGTCCGTAGAGAGGAGGAGGGAAGCCTTCGGCCGCCGTCCATTTCGCAGCTTGGGAAAGGTCCTTTACGGAGGGGCCGCATTCCTACCTGTGTCGCGTTTAATTAGCAGGCCTCGGTTCCGCTCGGTGGTGAATTACAACCCGAAAGGAGACGGATCGCAGCCGGGCTCGAAGCCACCGCCCGCGCCCGGCGGGAGACCACCGAGCGGCACCAGCCCAGGAGGCAGCGAGGCGCCACCTGCTCCCTCGCCGCCCGCCCGCCCGCCGCGACGCCCGCCCCGCCGGCTGCCTCCCGGCGCCTCGGCCCCGGCCCCCGCCTCGGCCCCGCAGCTGCCGCCGGGCCGGCCCCCCCCGCCGCTTCCCCGCCTGCGGTAGGGACGTGGCGTGCAGCGGCCGCTAGATGCCGCCCGGCCCAACGGCTTGGGGCGGGCAGAGCCGCCGGGCTGCGGCGCGGCGTTGGCGGCGGCTCGGCGGGGGCCGCGGCTGCCCCCTTGGGCCCTTGCGTGGCCGCCGGGGGAGCGTCCTCCTCCCCGGCGTTGGTGCCGAGCCTGGCTGCGGCGGTGCCGCCTTTCCGCCCAGGGGAACCGCGCAGGAGGGGGCTGCGTCGCCTGTCCCGTGTTTTCCGGAGGTGGCGACTTGTCAAGTTTCACTCCTCCGGAGTGGGTGCGGGCCGGCGGCCGAGACGTGGGGACGGGGCCGGGCCGAGAGTGAGGGACAGGGTCGAGTCAATGAGGAAAAGCGGGGTCAGATGCAGCCCCGGGATGGTCAGACCCAAGTCGGGCAGGGCCCCCAAGCTGAGGGGTTGAAAGGAGCCGGGGCCTGGGCCAGGCTGGGCTAGAGACTGTTGACAGACTCATGGCCTCGAACTGTGGTGAAAGTGGCTCTGGGGTCACGGTTAGGAATGAAGGGGGGGGGGAGCCCTGGTGAGTCTGGGCAAGGTCACTGCATTTCCAGCACTGGGGTCCCTGACACTGTCCAGCATCCTCGGGCTTCTTCATGGAGCACAGAGCCACCTGCCCAGGGGTCATCCCATGGTGACAGAGGGGGATGTGCATAGAATCCGAGTGTGCTGGTCTTTAGATGGGTTCTCAAATGATCTTTCTGTAAGACAAAGAGACGACAAGCTCAAATGGATTAGAACAAGTAGTTTGGATGTTGGGTTTTGGCAGCAATTGACTGTGTTGGCTTTTTGAACCGCGAGTGTTTCAGTTTTCCTTCGCTGAGTATTGTCCTCCATCGACTGCGTGCATGGTGTTTGGGAGCAAAATCATCTGAAGAACACAGGCCCATGCTGTATCAGCTGGCTGGCTGTGTGCATTCATCAGGAAAAAAGTCAAGAGTGGTTTGTCCAGATTTCAAGACTGGATCTCAAGGAGGCCAAGGCCACTGAGATTGTGGGATTGTTCATATTTCAAAGCCACATTGCAATATAACTTTGTTTACGGGCCAAAGGAACATGAGCAATTGTCACGTGTAGTTGTGTTTTCTCTTTTTTTTTTTTAATTTTTAAAATTATTATTACTTAAAAAATTGCTTGCATTCGCTAATTTAGAGACTCTATGAAATGCTGTATTGTCTGGATTCATGTCTTTGCAGACAGAGCAGATAGCTGAAGTGCAAGTGCTTCCTGCATGGCTTCTTGGCTGTGACCTGGACTGACCTGATGAACAGCAAGTGGGGCTGGGCAGAATTGGACTTGGGTCCTTGCTTCTGTTATTGCTGGTGTATATATATATATATATATAAAGCATATAAACATCTATCTACCCACTGCAGTGAAGCCACTGTTTGGTTTTGTCTAGGCTACTAAACAACTGTTGGATGGGAGTAACTTTGGTTATCACATGTCCTGGGTGCTAGAGGTTCTTGAATGCCTTTTGTCCTCTTGACTAGAATTCTTGTTTTTTGGACTGTATCTTTCTCAGCTATGTGTTTTCAGACCCTCACTAGACTTTTAAATAATGACCAGGACTGTGCTGGATTTTATCCTCCTGCAGAGCTCAAGTAGATTAGACAGGAGCATTGAGTTCCTTGGATCACTGGATCCATTCAGTTCTGTGTATCTCCTGTCCATTAGTGACTCATCTCCAAGAGACTTTGTGATATCAGTTTTGACAGGATGCATTTTGCTATACAAGGTTATGTCTTAAAATCATAAAACTATGAAAAGAGAATTGCCAGGACAGCATTACAAGCAGCTGTAGTGGCAGATGAACTGAGATCTCTGAGAGCTTTTCCCTGTCAGCATGGCCATGTGTGTTGCTTTCAAGGTGACAGTAGGCTATGAGTGAGCATACCTGTGCAGCAAAATATACAAATGTTTGGTATGGAAAAAGAATGCTCTTCACATATGTTAGTATGCATTTAGCATACAAAAGCTGTGTTGAGCACTCATCAGACTTTTTGAGGGCAAATGGGAATTTCAAAGCACTTGACCCTGCAAGCAGGCTGTCCATGTACATGAAGGAGCCTTGCAGTGTTCATGCTAAGTTAGAGCAAGAACCTCATTGAAGAGATGCTCAGACATGTGATTAGGCTTCCTGATTTTGAAAATTGGGATTTATTTGGCTTTATTTATTTAAAGTCATTCTTTAAATGAATTCTCAGTGACTCATCCAGGCTGTTTGAACTTCTCAGGTTGAAGAGAGTAAGTGATGAGCAGGTTCATTTATGAAAGAGCTTCCTGTTTTGCCTTCAACAGAAGGTGTCTAGAAAGTTTTTTTTTCATTATTTTCTGCTGATCCAAGTTCAGTTCAGAGACAGGGCAGAACCAGGAGAGAAAATGCTAGCTGGGGGATACCTTTCTTGCCAAACCTTTTCAACATTCAAGGAAGGCTTATTTTGAAGAATGTTAAGCGATGCTCTTCAGATTGCTTTTCATCTGGGGAGGCTGATATGAAAGATGCTTCTCCCTAGGCACTGAATTATAAATATTTGACTTTTATACAACCAAAATGCCTCTGAGTAGACATGGAATAAGTGACGAAAAATGAGCTTTTACCAAACCTGTGGAATTCATTTGAACTTTGCCAGGTGTTTGGCTGTAAGACTGTGAGGTCCCATATTTAACAGCTCATATACTTTGCCAATAATATGTGAAGTGTTTCATTATCTTATACACTGTAGTTGGCACACATCAGTTTGCAGACAAAGAGCAATGGTTTACGATATTTGTGGATTCCATGTGCTGTTGTAGCCATAAAATGATGTGTGGTGTCTGATAAGGCAAGTATATAAGAATGACAGAGCTTATATAGCAAATATGAGCTACTTTCAGGTCTATAATAAGTAACCCATAAATTGTTAAGTGACATCAGTGTTTTGATTTCTGTCTTCTTTTATAAATGCCAGGAGTAAAAAACAAATAAGAAGCTTGCTGTCAGCTCACCCAAGATGTTCAAGGAATACTTGGGACAGATGAAAAGCTAGTTTATTTTTCAGGCTGCAAAATAACCAGGGCTTGTTAGGGCATTCATCCTAAAGGCCGAATTTTTCACAAATCAAAGCTTAATTTAGGTGGACAAGCTTACCAGACTGTGTACTCACACCAGTTCCCAATATTCAGTGAAATATTTCAATCAGCATTGAAATAATTACTGCACAACTCTGCTTGAATAAAAAGGTCTTTGAGCCTTTGTGTGTATTTTTATGTTTTTGTTTGTTGGGGTTTTTTTTTTCCCCTGTGGTGTTTTCTGTGTTTCCAGAAAAAAATTAAAACGCTTGAAGCTTTAATGTACTTGTAAGTGAATCCCTGGTTGAACGAGTCTTTAATGTCTTGCTTTGTAGCACAGCAATGTGTGTTAAGTGTGCACTTCTTTTTGTACAAATGTTCTGCTGAGGTGGGGTCTAAGGATGAAAAGAGAGGGACCATTTACACCAGCAGCTCCCCAGGCATGGGAATCTGGTATGTTGCAAGAGTGGGGACGTTTGCTGTGGCAGTGCTTGCAGCAGCCTGTGTGGTCTGCCCTCCTGGCCCTAGCAGCCCCGGCTGGAGAACTGGCAGGAAAGAGCTGCCCGGGAAGACCTCAGTCCCTGGGTGAGCTTTCTAACATGTTCCTCACCAGGGAGTCAGTCAGAGGGCTGCCACCCAGCTGAAGGGAGCAGGGAGAGCTGCTGTGCCTCACCAGTTGTAATCCAGAAAAAAAACAGAGTCCCAGGTACCAACAAGAGCTGGCTGGAGGAAGTCGGACGTGGAAAACTTTAACAGGGAGCTTCTTGCTTTCCTGTCTTCTGCAAGGACTTTGGCAGACTGGTGCGTTTGTGGTGGCTCTGCTGGTGCTTAGGACCTCAGTCAGATGCATTTTCTTTAAAGAGCTAGTGAGCCTTTGCATGTGAACAAGAAAGCATTCCATTTGTCTGATGCTGAATTTCAGTATTTGTAGTGTTTTACCCCTTGAAGTGGTTTAGGAGCATGTAAGATGATTTAAATGAACTTTTTATTATTATTTCTACTGCCTTTTCTAGCTGGTAAACACTGAATTAAAAGCTCAATGGCAAACACATCTCCTGTGGGACTGGCATCAAGTATCAGCCATCTGATCAAGAAATGGTTAGACAAGGCAGTGGGGAAGACAAGGTGATGGGAGGACGTGGTAAGAGCAACGTAATCTAAATTAGGAGACTAATATTTGCTTAGATACAGGTGATCAGTATTACTCTAAGTTGTCTGAATTCAATGGTTTATTACCAGAGAAACAGGCAGTTCTGAGGGTTGTTTGTTTTTCTTGTTTTTTGCTTAAAAGAGTCAAAACCCAAGAAACTTCCAAAGACCCCACAGCTTTTGAGGAAGATGATGAAAATAAAGCTTTTCACTGTATCTTGCTATGTTCACACTTGTTCCTGAGTCTCACATCAAGTTATTGTATAGATATTGTTCATTTATGTTCCAGTTGTGAAGCAATTTCTCTGTCACTGATGATACAGGATTTCTGTATCAACTTTCTGCATTTGCTTAACCTCCCTTTTGAAGAAACCACCTTATTTGGAGCAAGTAGAATATACTGGTCCAGATTCAGCAAAGTTTGTCTGCTGATAGCAGTTTTATGAGATGTTATGCAACTTTTCCCGCAGCTTCCATAGTGGAGCTCACAATTTTCTATTTTATGTTGATTTTCTGGTCTCCCCATACACGGGATGGGTGGAAGACATAAAAAAATGACCAGCATTTTGACTATGGAAATGCCTGTTTAAAACAGGCAGATTTAGAGATGATTTAGGAGTATCATAGCTATTAGTCTGTTACCTATTATTGCCTGTTGGGAAAAAAAAATATTGCCTAGCTTTTAGTGATACTCTGCTGTGATGAGGATATTTCTGTAGGAAAATAGGAGAGAATTTCTGAGAAGGCTTTCTGGTTCTTTTCTGAATGGTGTAACCCTAAATCTTGGTTTAATTACTGATGCCCTCAGAATAAGGTGGAAAAATCAAACTTACCTGTTTGGTCCATATGCAGTATCCTCTAAGTAGCCTTTGAAAACATGAACATGAGTTAAATTTTATTTCTTGCGAATGAGCTGGTGTTTGAGTCTGAACTACTGCTTAAATGAGGGAAAAATCAGATTGTTAGTTTCTATTAGTAACCTCCTAAAAAAATATTGTTAGAATACTTGTGTATAATTCATAAAATTAAATCACTGATGATTCATCAAATTTTTGACTATGACCTTAATATATGCAGTTTGCATGAATAAAAATAGAAAAGCCAGAATCAGCCAGAATTGACACATAAAGCTGTGCAATGCAGAGAAGGAAGTTACAGTTTAGGACACCAGGAATTCGAGCTGTAATTTCATTATTCTTTCATCTGTGTTCTAAGACATCAGTGTGTGTACAACTAATACAGCATGTCTGTATTTCATTGTATATCGTTCTAGGTTTTGGAATGTCGAGTGTGAGTGTAATTTTTCCTTATGTTGCATTTTAATCAGGATAAAATGGCAGTTTTAGGGTCACACAGTGCACATAACAAGATCGGCAGTGCTGCTGCAGCACAACTTGGATGTACTCTTAGAAAGAGCTATATTCTTAGGAAGCAAACTGCAGACCTGAACTTATGGTGATATTATGAGGCATTGGTATACAACAGGTATCTTTCCTGTCATTCTTGCAACCTTGGCACACAAAGTTTATGCTCAAGATTTTAATTTCCTTAGTGTTCTTTTTACAGTCCTTAAAGTCTGCCATATATCCAAGAATATAGGCAATTAAAGAATTTCATAAAACCTAGTACCTGTAGGGGGAAAATTATTAGAAAGCTCAACATTTGTATCAACATTTTATTTACTATACAGCATGTTGTCTCGATATATATGCTTACAGAGATCTCTGTTATTGCTGGGAATTGCATGTGCTGAAGTCAAGTAGAATTAAGATGATAATTAACAGATTAGTGTGGTACCTCTGTGCTTCGTAAACTAGATGTTCATCTTATAGAGTGTTTTCAGGAGCTCTGGTTATGTTCTTTTTGCTTTTCTAAATTTCATGTTCTTACCTGTTAATTTTTTATCCAGTCTGCAGTGTTTGAAAGCAACAATATGTTTTATGGTGACTGATGTTTTTTGTTTAAACTGATTCTACACATTGCTATGAAATATTCCCACATTTCAATATAACTTGGAAACATGATCTGTTTCTTTAGGTGTAGCTAATAATGCTCTGGACTCTTACCATTGTAATGGTGTTAATTCTTCCCAGTCCCTGTTATGCTGGTCTGGCTTGAGCAGAGTTTAAAAAGGCCAGGAACCTAAGACCACCAGCATTGCAGGGAAATAACATCTGAAAAGCTCCCAATCTTATAGTCTGCCCTCCTGCTGCTGAAAAGCAATAGCAGACTTGATTTGGGTTTATTTATGGATGGCTATTTTCTACCAAATAACGAATCAAAGAAATAAATCAGTGCAGATCTTACATGCCATTTTATCTGTTTTGACTTGTTGGTTGCATTTGCAGCATGATGGATAGCAAAGGAAGCACAGTTTCTATTTTGCTACTAGGAATATGCTTAAATTTATTTCATTTATTGTGGTACATTTCTGCCATTTTACTTATACTTCCAAACACATTCTACCACAATTTTTTTTTCCCCAAATCCACAGTTCTTTGTTAGAGTATAATCATAGAATCATAGAATGGTTTGGGTTGGAAGGGACTAAGGTCATCCAGATGCAACCCCCTGCATGGGCAGGGACATCTCCCACCAGACCAGGTTCCTCAAGGCCCCATCCAGCTTGGGCTTGAACACTTCCAAGGAGGAGGCAGCCACAACTTCCTTGGGCAACCTGTTCCAAGGTCTCACCACCCTCAAAGAATTTCTTCCTAACCTAAATCTCCCCTCTTCAAATTTTAAACCATTTCCCCTTGTCCTTTCACTATATCCCCATGTAAAAAGCCCTACCCCAGCTTTCTTGGAGGCCCCCTTCAGATACTGGAAGGTTGCTATAAGTTCGCCTTGGAGTCTCTTTTTCTCCAGGCTGAACAAGCCCAATTTCTTTACCCTGTCTTCATAGGGGAGGTGCTCCAGCCCTCTGATCATTTTTGTGGCTCTCCTCTGGACATGTTCCAGGAGCTCTATGTCCTTCTTATGCTGGGGATTCCAGAACTGGAGACAGTACTCCAGTTTATCTTTCTTTTTTTCTTTTTCTTTTTCTTCACCTTGCATCAGTTCCCATTTAGGCCTAACTTTGGTGGAAAGGTCTAGTGACTTCAAAAGGTGGTCTCCTGGAATCATCCCTTGGTTGGGCTGTATCGAGTGCAAGGTGTCTGTGAAGAAATGCAGCTGAAGTCATGGTGCTTGTTTGTCTGATTGCAATCTGAAATTATGAACAATTAGCTTATCACCAGTCAGGTCCTCTTTGAATATTCTTTATCTCTGAAGTCTCATCGAGCCACCTGCATGAGGGTCAGAGCAGTCAAGGGAGATGACAATGTACCCTCCTTCCAGAGCTCCCAAGATGCAGGCATAGGAGTACACTTGTGACTCTCTTGACAGACTGTTCAAAAAATCTATTGATTGGCTTGTGTGTTGCTTCAGCAGCTGAAAGATGTCTTCTTTATTCAAATGATGGACTGTAGAGTGGAGATGTCCTGTTCAGGTATAGGCATGAAGTGTGTGCTGTATGACTGGGGGAAACGAGATGCCATGTTTGGTTTTATATCTGCTCTGTTAAGTTTATGGGTTCTTAACTAATTCCTTGTATGCAGAAACCATGTCTGTTGTGCAGGTGTTCTGCTAAAATTATGTTTCATGATAAAGATCTTGTCCTGTTGTTTTTTTAAAATTATTATTGTATTTTCTAAATAAAAAAAAAAATCAGTTACATTTACTTGTGGAATCATATAAGGGTTATTAATCACCAAACAGTTAACAGCAAAACAATTATGTCCATGCCTTTTATTCGTATGCAAGTCTTTGAATGATCTTTGCTGATCCATGCAAAGTTGCTTCTATTATGTGATCGTTTGAATCATCACTAATGAAGCTGTCACACCCATGATGTTGTTCTTGGCTTTGATACCTGGAGGAATTACTGAAGTGGCCGGAGGGTTTGGTGGTGTTCCACATCTCACAGCATCATGGCACACTGGGACAGTATTTGCCTCAGGAAAGCATGAGAAAATCAACACTGGCATCATCACTGTTCATCTTCACTCCCACTTAGATTCTGCTCTGGTTCCTTTTAGCTTCTCACTTCTTTTCCCAGGGTGACAGCAGGAGAGCATCATAACTTGGTCTGTGCAGTACAGTAGCAATTGCCATGTACTGAAGCTCAGGGTTCTTGTGGGAATGAAAGGGCTGCAGAGGTGTTACATAAAACTTTCTGAAAGGGAATGAAACCAGCCAAAATGTTAAACTTCGTGCCATGAAGTATAAGGGGGTGGTTTTAGTGTCTTTGATAGGCAGTGTTCTTTTTCTCTCTGAAAATTAGTTTCTAAACAGACTAAATCAAAAGGCATGACTGAATGTGTGGAAGTCATTCTAAATAAGGAACATATACAAGAGAATAAACTTTCACAAGATGCATGTCAAACCATAGTAGGGTACTCCAAAATTTTTGATGAAAATCACCAAAGACATAAAAGTAAATAACTCTTCTATTTCAAACACATTAGGAAGTGAAACTCTACTGGCATAACTGTAGAAATAGTGTACGAAAGAAGTGTAATAGCATTTTACTGGTATTCAGTATGAAGGAGCTTACAAGTATTACATTTTTTTTTGCAGGAGGTAAGGAAAGATTATGTTCAAATAGAGGCAGAGTAGTTGTAGGCTGAGTGTAACATAATTTTTACAAAATTCTGAGAGCTGATGCTGCTTCTCCAGGAGTCTAAGTGACAAAAATATTAAATTGCCAAATATTTAACTGGAGTGTGCACACTAGCTGTTAACTAGTAGAGGGATGGGAAGTGGCTGTGTTGCCAGTCTAGAGTGCCAGACTGTTTGAAGCTAAATAATGAAGATTAGGTGAGGAGGCACAGGGATACAGAAGATTTCCATTCTGGTTTCATAGCCCTGCTTTGCTATTCTTCTGATTTTTCTGAAGGAGGAGGGCAGTTGGATGCTGTGTGCTGCCTCTCCAAGAAACGTCATCCACCACCATCCCTCTTCTAAAATTATGGTGGTGAAAAAGCTCCCTTCTGAGAAAGACGTGAGAAGTAAAAATTTAAATTTGAGGACTTAAGGGATTTTTCCACTAGGTTAGTCTGGGAGCACGAGCCTGTCAGTGTATTTATGGGAGGACAAGGTGTCTTTTTCAAGCAGGAAAATCCTTTGCAAGGCAGTAGAAAAAGATCATAACACTTAACGACTGAAAGATAAAGTGGCAAATGAGATTCTATGTTAAAAATGCAAAATAATCCATTTAGGGAGGAAAACCATCTGTGACTCTATGTTATTCAGTGCTAGACTCTACATTAGCAGTTAGCTGTTCAGGACACCCTGAAGTAGTTGCAGGCAGGTCTATGCAAACTTAAGCTTACAGCTAGTAAAAAAAATAAATAATTTTTGGGATTTATTAGGAAGGGGACAGACAACTAAACAGAATCCCTAACTTTGCTTATTATACAGGATAATTTGTTTATTATTTGTAAGAGGCCAAGTAAAAAAGTTTTCAGTATTGAGTTAATAGGAACCAAATCCAATTTTAAAAAAGTAGGCTCAAGGAGTGATAAAAGCATCAAAATGTCCCAACGAAACTTTGCCTCTCAAAAATTAACTTTTTCAAAGTCTCTTTGCAAGTTGCTTCTCCAAGCCCTTGTAACTGTGGGATTGACAGACTCTGTAAGTTGCCTGTACTTAAAAAGTGTGATAGATGTAGCATACCCTCACTACCAAGAAACATCAAGCTGCTAGGAAAACAGCCTCGTGAGCAGCCCACAACAGCTACAGAGCCATTTCAATGTCTCTTAGTATTTGAAGTTTTCCATGATCATTGAATGGGCAAAAATCCCTGGGGTTTTTTGACATGCAAAGGTATGGGGTGATATTTAATAGTGTCAAATGGTAGAGATTACAAACGTACTGTAAAAATTGATTTGTAGCAAATGACTTCTCATGTGCAAATCATTAGTTTAAAGGCAGATTATTTGAATGTTAATTTTTATTAGGGATCAAAGAGAAAAAAGATGCAAGGTGAAAAGCGGAGGTAATGTTCTCTTGGGAGGAGAAAAGAGGTCAGTAGTCATGTATACTAGTCAAAAGGTCATGTATATTAGTCAAAACTTTATTAACAGTTAATTTAGCTTTCTTTTCTCATTCCCAGGCTTTCTGGGATTGGAAGAGGAAGGGTCATGTCTCCCCCTCCTTCCCATGCAATAAATATGTACCAACATGGGCATTTTCAGTATCCTGGGGCAATCTTTGGAGTTAATAGTTAACATAGGAGAGACACCTTCTCAGTTATTGTGTGAGCCTCTCTTTTTGCACACTCACAGAATTTTTCTAAGTCATAGTTTGCAGTTTCACACTTAGAAAGCTTTATGTTAGCTGAAAGGACTAGGTTTCTATTATAATTGCCTAAATGTCAGTATAGATTCTATAGTCTCTGGCAGAAATGATGAGGACAATGTCCTTCCCTGTGCTTGGGATCTGTTACCCTGGGACTACAAAAAGTTTGGAAAGACAGACTGATGTCTGTTGCAGTAACTCTTATTTACTTAGCATTATTTTTTTGGATGGGCATATTGACTGCTGTAAGTTACATCAAACTCAGGCTGAAAGTTTCCAAATTGAGACAAGCTCTGCCAAAACAGAAAGAATTCTGTTATTCTTGAACTCTAGATGCCTAATGTGCAACTCTCAAGCAGCAGCGCTGTGTTTTGGGAAATACTGATCAACTGGGACCCAGAGGCAACAAAAAGACACTGCTGGCTCCAGCTGGCAAAATCCCCTTCTCTGAAAGGGCAAAATGAAAGGAGGTAAGGGACATTTGCAGAGAATGCTTCTTATTTCTCCTTTCTTATGCACTACTAAATATTCCTATTTGAAAGGCTTTCTCAGTTGGGTAAGACATTTCTTACAACTAATCAGACTAGAGGAAAATAGAATAAGATCAGGATGGCTAGGAAGAATGAGAGTGATTCTTGAGCATACCATCCAACATTGTTTATATTTTGCCGTTTACTGTAACTACCCTTATTAGACTTTCCTCTTTTGAGGGGAATGCTTCTAACTTTTGCTCAACTAACTTTGGTGGGATTTTATATGAATCACCTCAGGATTCTTGATGTGGAAATAATTATCCTCCTCCCGGATGCTACCTTGTCAGCCTGTCTACTACTGCCACAGATTTCTGTGTGCTCAGTTAGGCCAAGCCTGAGAAGTGAAGCTGCATCAGCCTGCTTTGCTTTTCCGTCATTCTAAGATCTGTGTTCTTCTAGAAAATGCAAACCTAGTTCCTGCACCTGGGGATGACTGATCAAATCACTCATCTATTTCTTCTCTCTTTTTTTTCTTGTCTTATGTATGCTCTTAAGTAGTTCATTTTGGTGTCAACGTCACATCTTGGAATAAAGAGCTCTGAATTAAAATACCTCTTTGCATCAAGACGTTAATACTTAAAATAAATGCCCATTTGCTTCCTTTGCTCACTTCTGTTTATCTAGGGAATTTCCAAGGTGTTGCAAAGGGTAACTTTTAATTGGAAACTGAGGATGTACAGTGTGATATGGTGATGTTGTCCACTCTGAGATAGGAGCAGTGTACACTTTGCTGATGGCACTGTGCTAATTGGCAAGGCCATCAAATAGGAGAAGACAGGTGCTGAGCACCACAGGTCTGGTAATGAGAATGGTTGCAGGGTGTGTGTGCTCCCAGTCTTGCCTTCAGGGGCATGAAAACTCACATGTAGCTAGTCAAGAAACAGTTATCTATCAATAAAATAAACCCAGAGTGTAATTAGACAATAAAACATGACAAACAGTGCATTTCTAGGGAATTGCAACATGCCTTGGGTGGAGTCAGAAGGCATGAGGCCAAAGGTTGAATGGCTTTAATCACCCAAAACACACAGAAAACTTTAATGCCGACGTTGTTGAAGAAGTGAAGAGTGGTATGATGTGGTCAGTCTTTCTGCATGCAGTTTAGAAACCAAGTTTTGATTTTATCCCATTTGGATCCAGAACTATCTATATCTCTTCCATGCCTTTTGCTGTGTATGTCTTCAACTGGTTGTTAACCTACTGCAGAATGATGCTTGTGTGTCCAACCAGCTAGTCACTTGTTCATCACCCAAGTAGTTCTAATGTGTAGAGCACAAAGTTCTTCCCTGGATTAAAGCAGTTTTTTCCATTCTCTGTGCCCAGGCTGGGGATTTCCATGAGTAGAGCTCAAGAGCAATGAGAGCAGCTGCTAACTGTGTTATGGGCAACAAGGAACTGGAAGGATGAGAGGATGCTGTAAAATGCACTGCTGAGGGTCTAAGGCTTGAGGTGGCTTACTAGGGGTAACAGGCATTCTGTGACCATAGGCTTGGTCAGAGAAGGGCAGAAGATGAGCTGGAAGCCAGACTTACTTTGTCCAGTAAGAAGGAATGAATGATGAGTGAGACCTTTTCAGTGCTTTTCAGTGTGGATGATTACAATATAGTTGTGAGACCACTTGGTGTCTTGATGGCTGCTGTTGTACTTAGTACAGGGGGCTCTGGGATTTCAAGGAGGCGTGGGTGGGATGTTCAGCTTCTTCCTTGACACACTCATCAAGCGTCCTTGATGACACCTTGAGGCCACCAAGTGGCCTTTCTAAGGATCTGAAGCTTTACACAAGAGGTGGTTACGAGGTGATGCTTACAGGTACGGAGCTTCTCTTACCCAGTGTTCTTCCCCTCTGTTATCTCCTGGCATTTGGCTCGGGAGACAGAAGACTTCTGCAGAGACATAAGATTTCTGCTGAGAGCTGCAGCTGGCAGCAGGATGTCATCTCAGTGAGGGGCAGAAGCTGTCCCTGGCCTGCTTGCTGCAGTGGCAGCTCCCAGGAGGGTGCAAGAGAAGAGGTCTGGTGAGATGGGAGACTTTGGGTCAGGCTGATAATGAGGTGTTCAAATATGGAACATGCTGATTCACAGAAACTGAGACTGTTTGTGGGAAAGGGTTGGCTTTCACAAGTATCTTGACTTGAAAGCTATTGTGGAAACAAAGTTTTGGAACTGTCAAAATGTTTTGGTAATTTCTAACTGAATGGCTTTCTCATTCAAAATTGCTTTTTTTGTTTTGAATATTAAACTTAGTAGCATATTTAAGGAGTTGCATTTAAAGGATATGTTTTGAACTTGTCAAAGCAAAATGTTGGCCTCAAACTCAAGATTTTTTAAAATTATTATTTATTTGCTCTAGATCTTAAGCTTTGAAAATTTTAATGATTTAAACCTTTCCTCACACTTTGAAATGTGGAAAAAATACTGATATTTAGAAAACCATTTACAGGAAAACTGTTTCTCTCTCACCTTAACATAATTAACTGGGACACTTTAACATGGTGTAGCCCCATTTAAAAACAACAAGTTTCTAGTAAATTCACCTAAAAAAAATAAATAAAACAATTCTACTGCTACACAAGCCACCTTTTACTGCTGCAATTAGTCTCCTGCAAGCACAACCAGGTTTTCTGCTTTTAGGCTTAAAATGATTACTGATGATTTTAATGCACTCAAAAGAGACCAAATACAGATGGTTAAGTTTGAGCAATGTTTTTCTCACACAGTATTTAACGTTCAAGAAAGCCATAAAACAAAGAAGTCCCAATTCAGTACTGCGCAGCATGTCCTGCTGATGTGTTTATTTCTGTTGCCTGGATTTTAATCACTGGGATGTGCTCACTTCAAATGTGATGCTAAACATTGCCTGTTATTATAATGCATTTCCCAGGAAAGTGCATTCTGACTAGCATGCAAAACACAGGAGAAAAACATAGGGGGATTATGACCTTTTTTACTTAAAAACTTGGCTTTAAAAAAAAACAATGGTTCATTCTTCCAAGCCTTGAGTCCTGTTTATACTGTTACAGGTTTGGCAGAGGGGAAAGGGCCTTCCAAGTGAGTGCAAATTCTAGTTGTACCTACAGGTCCACGATGCCAACCTGAATTTACCTCCTCACAACTCACTCTCATATTTTCTTCTGCCACCCCGGTGCCAGGAAGCTTCGTGGCATGGCTCACAGCTTTCCCAGTGTGCTCCAGTCCAGTTTGCAGGGCTGAACTCCCAGTCCCTGCCTGCTCTGTGCGGACATCAAAGGTGCTGCTGTGCTTTCTCCTAAGAGCAGTGGTTTGTTGCTGAGTTCTTGACTGTAATTACACCCCACAGCAAATGTTGTTGCAGTGGGATGTGAGTCAGTCCAGTGGTGGTTGTGTTGTGTTGTGCTGGGGATGATACAGATTTCTGGAGCAGTGAGTGAGTTACTTACATAGTGAAGGGTGGCTGCAGACATTATTTGGTTGGCTGGGCTCACTGGTTCAGCTTGCCTGCTAAAAGGGCTTCCTGTCATGGCAATGTCAGAGTGCTGTGGTGATGTAAGATTCTTGCAAGACGAACCTCTTTTAGGGCATGGCGCTTCAAGGTCCAACCAGGTGTTCCAGCAGAGACTCATGAGTAGTGCTCTGAGCCTATAGCCCTCAGGGTTGACTAGCCTGGATTGGTGCTGTTGCTCTGAGAGCAACTGGCCTCTCTGCTGGCTTGCTCAGGACTGAGCTGAGCCTGTGAGTTTGAGCCTCACCTTTTATTGGCCCCCTAATCCTGCTCATGCGCAGTGGGGGCCCACCCTAATCAGGCACAGGTGGGCTTAACACAAACTCACACCCACTACCTGGCAATTGGTGGCACATGGTTGCCTCATTTCACTACATAAGATGCTCAGAACAGATCTGATTGCTTTTTTTTTTTTTTCTCATTTGTAACATTGTTGAAAACTTTACAGTGCTACACATAGTCTCATTCTATTGCATTAAAATGATGTTGGATGGTGAAGGTGAGGGGAAAGTAAAGCAGATGATCTATGGGGAAAAGGTGGCAGCTTTCCAGTTTGTCCGTATTTTTGAAACTAAGACAAAAAAATATTTTTTTTTCACTAAAACTCTCTAGAACCTCAGCATACCAGCTCTGATTTAGTCAAGCATAAAAAGTGTTCGCTCTCGGACTCTCCTCACTTTTTAGAGCCTTTCAAGTATTTTTACCAGGGAAACTTTATGACAGTAATATATTGCAACGTAAAACATTATTGTCCTTACACTGCGTGCTTGGGGCTTTATCATTAAAAGCAGCAGGTTGGCAGGGTTGCTGGGGAGCTGGTTGGGTGTCTCCATGTCATTAGTCCATGTTACATGTGTTACTGAAGCCCAGCATGCTGACTGCTTAGTGGGGAGGTACAGAGAAAGAAAAGAAGTGCTGCTGGCAGGAGTGATCAGCTGGTTCTTCTTGTCTGTGATTTCATGGTGTTTAAGGCACAGTGGAGCTTTTTTCTCATTAGTAAGGGTCGGTATGCAGAAAACAGATCTTATGAAGTGCTGGTGTACTGTGTCACCCTGCTCCATCTTCATTTCAGCATCAGCCACTCCTGCCTGTCCTGAAAAGTTACACACTCTGCAGGATGCCTTGGGAAGATGGATTGTTTTCATTTGCAGAGAGGTTTGCAGCAGAGCACTTTTAAAATGACATTGTAAAAAATTGCTACAGTGCAAGACCTGCTCTGCCTATTATTTATATAAAAAGAGATCAGGGTTAGGATTTCTAGTTGGAAGAAACCCATGATTTTACTAGGACAGAGGGGCTCATTCTTCTCTCTCGGCATGCCATGCTCTCTGCAATCTATTTGAGAGGCAGTAAAGGCAACAATAAAATGGCAATCAAACCCAATGCTTCAGTAGTCCTGAGTAGCAGTTTGTGAGATTTCATTTGGAACTTATTTACCTAACCCCTTCTCACACTGCTATCTGTCTTAGGCACCAACACGAGTCTTCTCTTTGGATTACTTGAGGCCATCAGAATCTCAAATTCAGTTCTCACAGGAGATCAGAAGGCTTTAATGCTGGGAAGGTGAAGGGGAGAGCAGTAAGTGTACATAGGCACTACAGGTGTGGAGTACAGAGATGGCAGTAATGACTCTGGAGTCAGGAGAAGTACATTTGTATCTGTGCCAGGAGTACACCAGCTTAACTGACCTTTCTAAGAAAAAAAGAGGAGTTTCAGATGGATGTGCTGGGGTTGGGGGGCTGCCCTGGCAACTGAGTGAGGACTTCTCCATCTCTCTGCACCACACTGCTCTGCACTGGACACAAAGGATTCTCAGGGGTTCAGAGCTGTCAGTGTTTTGGTGCTCTGAAGTACAGAGTAGATATGCATGAATAGCTTAGAATCATAGAATATCTTCATCTGGAAGGGATCTGTAAGGATCAAGTCCATCTCCCTGCTTCTTGCAAGACTACCTGAACCTAAACTCTCTGACTAAGAGCATTGTTCAGATGCTCCTTGACCTCTGACAGGCTTGGTGCTGAGACCACTTCCCTGGAGGGCCTGTTCCAGTGACTGACCAGCCTCCCAGTGAGGAACTGTCGCAGTGCGAGACGGGGACCCAGTTTGATGCAAACAAATGTCCAACTTTATTGAACCTTTTCGAAATGTCCAGTCTGAAATTCCCTTATGCAGCTTCATTCAGTTTCCTCATGTCCTATTGATGGTCACCAGAGAGAGGAGATCATCACATCCCCCTCTGCTTCCTGACTTGGGGAAGCAGTGGGCTGCCATGAGGTCACCTTTCAGCCTTCTCCAGGATGAGCAAGCCAAGTGACCTCAGCTGCTCCTTCTAAGTCTTGCCCTTGAGACTTCTCACCATCTCAGTTGTCCTCCTCTGGACACACTCCAATAGTTTGGTGTCCTCCTTACATCGAGGTGCTCACAGGTGCCCAGAGGACTTGAGGTGAGGCTGCAGTGAGTGGGGCAGTGCAGAGAGGGGCAGTCACCTCCCTCAGCCAGCCAGTGATGCACCCCAGGACATGGTTGGCCTTTTTGGCTGCCAGGGCACACTGTTGACTCATATTCAACTTGCCACCAACCCAGAGCCCCCGATCTCTTTCCAGGTGCTGCTCTCCAGCCTCTCATCCCCCTAGCTGTATGTATAGCTCGACTTCCCTCACAGAAGCTGAGTGTACCTCCTAAGGTCTGTTCCAACCTGAATTCCTGTATTATTCTGGGATCCTACATTTCACAAGGGCAGAGCTATTGCTGTAGCCATTAGGCAGTCCTCTCCTTTACCTTTCAGCTGTGGCTAGCTGGCTAGTTGGAAGAAACCCATGATTTTACTAGGACAGGGGGGCTCATTCTTCTCTCTCGGCATGCCATGCTCTCTGCAATCTATTTGAGAGGCAAGCTTGGTATTTGGCTTACCAAGAGTAAGCCAGTGGCTGACGCTGGCAGCACTGCTCCTCACCAGGTAGTACAGCTGAGCAAACAGCTAAAAATGAAGTTGATATAGTATATTTTGTTGATAGGCAAGCAACAAAACCAAGATAACTATGATCCAGTCATAATTTTCTCATATGCATTATTTTACATATTGAGAAAGCTCTCGTTCACAGATCTTTCCTCTGTATTTTCATTCCATGAGCATCACTGGGCTTCTTGATTGCTACTTTGTAACTATGTACCAGGCTTTTCTGACCTAGCTGAGGCCAGTTCACAGCATTTCTGGCTTTCACAATCCAAAGTGGATAGGTTATATGCTTCCTTCTACTCTCCAGGATGGCAAGACTGACATGTACTTTCTGCAAGTCTTCCTGCCAGTAGTACTTAGTGACTTGGACATGGCAAAGAAAGGCTCAAGAGAGGACTGAGTGATATCAAAATTATATGTACAGAAGAGGCTTGTTTCTCAGCTTCCATTGGTTTACATTACTGTTCTGGAAGTCCTTTTCTTTTCCCCTCTCTGTATTTTTGTATTTATCTTCTGTTGGGCAGGGAGGTGTTTAAAGGGTAGAGCTGAACAGCTGGTGATAGAAATGCTATTTGGTTTTCATAGGCACAAGTACTCTTCTTTCTCTGCAGATTTAAGGTCCTAGACTAATTGTTACAAACCCAGCTGATAGAAAATTTTGACACAGTTGACCATGATTATGAATTTATGCAGAGAATTTACTTCAGCTTCTATTATTCTTCCAAAATTAGAGTGGGATTCTTCATTCCATGCTCAAGTAGAGTCCTGCTGTGCAGCCGAGTCAAGGTAATGGGCTGTTGCTTGAATGAAGACTGAAGCATTTCGAAATATAGGTCCAAGAAGATTTTTTACTCTTCATTAACTTTCTTCCTTGCTCTGGGATTTGAGTACATCCTAATCTGCAGTAGATTTCTCTTTGTAACATACTTTGGGATGGAGGAAAATGTTGTCATTCCAAATCTGTCTGTAGGGAACTGACATGAGGAGAGATTAAAAACTTCAACATATGAGGATTTCCAGCTGTAAAGGTGAGACCTTACTCAGATTTCTCACTCTCTTAGCTGGTAGCTAGGCATTTTTGAGAATGCCCCCAGAGATGTATTTCTAAAAATCAGCAACGTGGCAGAGCAGGGACTTGAACCCACTCTGGTGTCCCAGATGCTCAGTGAGTGCTGCAAAGGCTGCAAGGGCTGTTTTATCCTTCCTGTCCTGACACTGCACTTAGTCCTGTCATTGCTGCCTTTGATTTAGAAGAGCCACTCTGAATAGAAAGACTCTACTCAGGGTGAGTAATGGTGGTGAAATTAGTCTGTCTTTTTAGTAGCTGATTTTTAAGACCCCAAAAATCTGGCATCTTCACAAACTGTGAATCAGTGCATCCAGCTACAGATGTTATCCTCTGCAAACTGAGGAGCCCATACTTAGCCGTACTGCTGTTAAAGTACAGAAATGCTATCTGATCGTTTTTCCCATTGCTATATCCTCTAGAATATACTTGCTTTCTCTTTGTAGAAGGAAAATATCGGAAAAGGTAAAAATGCAAACTAGAGTAACAAAAGGAAGGGGAAAAAAATGTATTCAAAAGACCTCTGTCTCTCCCTGGCTTCCTGCTCCCTCCCCCCGCCCCCCGCCTCCTCTTCCTTCTGTCTCTAAGGGTTAAATATGCAGAGGGAAAAAAATTGCTAGACTTTATGTCTGTGCTTGGTGGGAACTATTAAATTACGGCTGGATGTTTTTAATTATGCCACACATAAATGCCTGAACACAACAGGGTTTTAATCCAAATGCGAGCCTCATTTATGTGTGTTCTGTCTTTGCTCTGAAATGCACTGGCTGGCACTTGTTTGTGGTGGCCCCTTTGTGGCATTGTAACAGTGTGGGGTTTTTCCCCCCCCCCCCCCCCCCCCCCCTTTTTTTTTTTTCCCCAAGTGCAAGGATGGGAGCTAGTGCTGGCGAGGGGGAAAGGAAATGGGTAATAAAACAGAGAGCTAAGCGGCTCACTGGAGCCAGCGATGCTGGGATCTGGTTAATTGCTCCGAAATGAAAAAGATTCGGGGGTTTTCATGAAATCCCATAGGTGCATTTGCCAAGCCTCAAATATTAGATTGAATTACAGTTTCTAATTCCTCCCCCCTTTTACCCACAGCCATGTGTCTTATTTCTTCCTAAGGCTTGTCCGCTTTTCAGAGCAATGAATATAAGAAGGAAGCTGAGTAAGGACTGCCTGCTTGTTTTACACCTTCCCCACCTACGTGTTTTCCTAATCCCACCTTTTATTAAAAAACAAGAAATCCATCTCTCTCTCCTCCAGTGTATCCTGATCTGTTTGTGGGTTTGAGGTTGAAATGTTGCCTATATATTCTGCCTCACAAATGGGCATACAGAGGAATCTTGTCTCTGCCCCTTGTTCTCTACACCCACGCACTAGCTAAGCATAATATAATCCTTAGCTCCATAGCCACCAAGACTTGTTTTTTTTAAATTTTATTTTATTTTTTTAAAGGAACTTTGACCTGTCCCTCACATTTACAGGAGTAATTTTGGATTGGCTGTTAGTTGTGCCAGCATTTTCTGCTGTCCCACAAAGGGATTTCAGCACCTGATTTGTGGGTGTAAGGGGACTTCACTGGGAAATTATGTCAGTGGTGTGGCTCAGAGGAGTAGCTGTCTCTGAGAACAAATCCTTAAATGGTAGGATTGGCACCCAGAAAACTGAAGCTGGAGCTGAGACTCTACTGCGTATAAGTTATATTCACAAATCAAGATGCAAGCCCCTTTTCTGACAGTTATTGTATTTTGTTAACCAGTGAAAAATGTATATTTTCTCCATCTGGATGCCTCAAGATTACAAAAAATGCACCTTAACCTTGGTTATTAGGCTGGTATCTGTTCCAAGTGTTGTTTCTCTTCTTGTGAGGAACTGGAAATCTTTCCTCTCTCTTCCACCCTGGAGCTGGGAAGGCCCTCTGAGTCACCTAGGTCTGTCCCAGTCTTGGAACAGGCAGTTCTGCTGGAAATTTCTCTGGCATATGTTTCTGAGCTGACTGTGCTGGTGCTCTCAGCTTCCTGCCCCAGGCAGTTAATTCTGATGCACTTCTTCTGAGACTTTTTTTTCAGTGTCTTTTTCTTTCATTTCAAACTACTTTTTGTGTTTTGGGTAAAGGTGTTCCCTCACGTCAACCCCAGTCAGCTGGCTCAGTCCCTCCACCCTCCTGGAACTTGTTGTTTCCTACATTCCTGTGTTATTTCTCACCTTCCTCGTCCCATTTATTGGTGGAAGCTCCCCTGGAAATGAGTCCGTGAAGTGTTCCTTCAGAATTTGCATGCACAAATTAGCAATTAAATGTACATTGTTGCTTTCGGCCTGCAGTGATCGTTTCAAACAATTAAAATCAAAAGCCCTGTTTCCCACTTGGAGTCAAGAAGGATTTGAGCCACCATTTAGCTGGCAGCGTCTATCCAGCTCCTCACACAGCCTCTGCTTTTGGGTGCTGCTCTGGGCTGCCTGGTTTCAGAGAGCAGAGCAACTAAGGGCATGCTCTGCTCTAGTAAAGCCTGCTTTGATACTTCTGCTGTTTCCTTGTACGTGATCTCATGATGCATTGCTGTGGGGAGATCTAGCTGTTCTGCCAACTCGTTTTCAAGAACTGTTTTCAAAGAGAATGGTTTTAAATTGCTCACTTGGGGGGTCATTTATTGTCTATTTTTTTAGTGTTGGTTCCTCGGGCAGTCGAGGGTGAAATCTCTATTGTTTGTGCCACCTCCAAAATGATCAGAAATCACGAATTTTTGTTTAGCCACCCACTGTCATTTGACCTGAATACTTCAATTTTTATTTCCCACCCAGTCCCTTCCTAATGTCAGCCGCAGTCTTTCCATCTCGCTCTCACCCTGTAGGGTAAGGAAATGTGGTTTCATCCATGAATGACATTAATGCCATTGTGTGAATCATCAGTGGATCCAGCATCACAAGCCCTAGGGGGCCAAATACTTGCAAACCACTAGAGAGAGATTCTAATATCAAATATGTGGCAGGAATCATCCTAGCTCGAAGAAAACAAAACAACCCTCTTTAAGACCCAGAGAAGGTCGTGGTGCTGCTTAGAGAGAGAGGGGAGAGCTTGTGTAATGGCCTCGAGGGGCCCAGTGGCAACCATCCTGCTTCTCCCTCCTGGCCCCCTCCCCTCTCTGAGCAGCTCCCTTTCCAACCAGCTAACCAGTTCCTTCCCTCTTGTGGCATACAATGGCAGCATTTGAAGCCCTGAAGAGGCTGTTGCCTCGTTCTGCCTCAAAACAAACAAACAAAATGTCAAGATGAAGCATGACTAACTCAGAAGAAAAAAAAGAATTAATGGAGACAGAAACTGAGTGTTTGTGGTGGGGTAGGAGAGGAAGAGCTGAACACCTGCTGCTCTGCTGCAGTGCCTTCCTGATTGCCCTGGAGGCTGCTGTTAATTCTGCCTTTTCTGGCCTCTGTCTGTGCCTGTGTTTCTGCTTTGCCTTCACCCCAGATAGGAGAGAGCAGAGGGTGCTCTCACATCCCAAACAAAGAACATAAGATGTAACCTCATGATTGCTTGTTGGCACCTTTGCTGATCATTAAGCAGGTGTTCAAAATATGATCGTTACTATTTTTTGGTTGGTTGGGTTTTTTTGGTCCAATGACAGGTGCTCACATTTGACAATTTTGGCCAAATATTTGGGATGTAAACACACAGGGCATATGTGGCTGTTGGCTCCAGAAGTATACATTACCTCTGTAAGAACAGAAACAGTGCAAAAGAAGCAAAAGCAGATGGGAATGCTCTGCTATCCATATCAGGACAAAGGCTTCCCATATCGATCTCATCCTGCCAATCTTCAAAAGAAAATTCACAGTTATTTGTAGAGAGACATTGTCAACCAGGTGCTTTGAGTTGCCAAAGAGTGGGTGTGAGTCCACCTGTGCCTGATTAGGACAGGCCCCTATTGGGCATGAGCAAGACCAGGGGGCCAATAAAGGTGGGACACACACCCACAGAAGGCACCTCAGCTCACTCTGGTGCGAGGCATGGAGAGGCCAGCAGCTCGTTGAGCCTCTGGAGCAAGAAAGGCTCCTCCCGCTACACTTCTATCCTGGAAGCGCTGTGTGGTGGCTGGAGTCCTGGAAGAGACCAGCAGCTCGTTGAGCTTCAGGAACAAGAATGGCTCCTCCCGCTACAGTTATTGCAAATTTTTTTTCTGTGAAAACAAATATCAGACCCATAGTTGCCAATACTTGACATTCACGGGCAAAAATTAGTTGGTTAATAAATATGAACAGTCTGCTGAATTAACTGGCATAGCTAGATTCTTCTCTGATGCAAGAGGCAAACCTAGATGTGTGTAAAACCTCTTAAAATAACTTTTGAAATATTTGTGTAAAATTACATTTTTTTCAGGAACTTTTATTTAATTCACAGTGTTGTGCTCTATGAATTAAAGTATTGGCATATGAGAATCTCCAGTCCCAGAGGATGGTGATAGGAGCAGAACTGAGAGTCAGCTAATTTTATCGAGTATACAGAACAAACTTGAAAGAAATAGAAATCATCTAGGTTGGTGTGAATTATATTCAGGTCAGAAACTCTTTACAAAGTTAACCTGGTCATTTGCGTTGGAGTTCTTGCACTCTGTTTCCAGAGCTAAGAGAGGTGACAAAGCAGGAGAGGGTGGAAGAGTTGAAGTCAGTATTCTGAGAAATATCAGGTAACACTCTGAATTTTCAAACTCTTTGATGCTGACATTTGTAAACAGAGATTCTGTAAGTTTACTTCTTGAAACTCATTACTATAGTGAACTTGTTAATTCTCTGGTAACTGTGAAGCTTTCGCCAGCAATGATGTCAGACTCAGAATTAAAAGTATGTGTGCAACAGATAAGATAAAAGGTGCCTTTTTTCTTCTTTGAACGTTGAGTGTTTTCTGGTTGTAGTTTCTTGAACTTGTTGAAGTTAATACATGATAACACAAACTATTTTGGGATGGGAAAAATAATCCTTCCGGCACAACAACAGAAAAACAAAATCAAGAGAAAGCACCTCCTACTCAAACCCCAATTACACAGAAGATTGACTTTTCTATGTGCATGATGAAATGTCTTAATTTATTAAGCAAAAACTTACTGAAAAAAGAATATTTAGAAAATGTTTAATCCATGAATATGACCACTACAGAGTCTTTTTGAGTAGTGGATCTTTTCCTGCACATCACTATTATTACAAAACTGGAAAAGCATCAAAGGAATCTTTTGCTTTCTGTATGAGCCTTGGAGAGCTAGTGCTGAGATGAAGCTAGGCTATATTTTCCCAAAATGTGAAACTTAGATAAAAACGAGGCTCAAAATGTCTGCATTAGGTAATAGATAGGTGCAAACCCTCACAGAGCAGGATTAGCAATGTTCTGTTATTTATCAAGAACTTGGACACACTATGATGTTTAAAAAAATTAACTAGATACCTCCTCTAAATACTATCTCTTGCTGTTTCTACAATAACTTACATGAAATATAACAAGTGAAAATATACACAGTAGCCAAGACATTTTTAAGTGATAACTTCTGTTAACAAGGTACGACATAAACATACCTCAAGGTCTGTCCTTATCAAGCAGAGGCTTATATGATAACTGAATAGTTTCATGGTTTCTAAAAAGCTGCTTGAATCAGTGGACTTAAAGCAATTCCTGTCAAAGTCAGAGGCAATTTTACCTGTGGAAACAGAATTTAGTCCAAAAGAGATCATTTTTTTCAACACCTTTGCAGCATTTCATCTGCCACCACTGGTGCAAATGGAAAGGTTTTGTCTGACTTTGGTGTATAAAGGGATGTCAGCAGTGTAACCCAAGATATCTTGTGTGTGCCAAAGAAAAAATGAAATTTAGAATGAGACCAGCTTTGCTGTAATGGTGATGATATAATACTCAAGAGCAAACAACTAATAACCTCTTCTTAAAACAAGAATCCATCATGAAAGCTCTTAAGACCAAAGGGAAAATTTGCCTCTGGCCTCTGGGATTCCCTGCTGGGCAATGAAAAAAGGAGCTATATCATGCAGAAAACAATGAGAAAAGAGGAAAAGCCCTCAGGAGTAAAAAGCCTCTTTCCTTTCCCCTCTCCTCTCTTGGCATAGCTATCTTTACTGCTTATGCACAATTCCATTGAGAAAAACCAGCCCATGATAGAACAAACTGAGAAAGTGCTAGTTCAGGCAGCCTGCTCTTTCCTTTCATGGATTAATGGCAACTGAAAATGAAAGGATTATTTAAGGCCACTCGGGCAATATTAAGTACTGCCTATTGTGTGAGTCTAGGATCACATGTAGGCTGGAAACCAAAGGCAGCAAAGCACATTAGGTTAGTGTAGGTGGACATCTAGGTTATGAAACAAGAAATTCTTGGGTTTGCCTGTCAGTAGGTTGAGAATTACCCATTTTGAATATGGAAATTAATTAAATAATGGCTTACAGTCAGCCTTTCTGAAATTCCATAGGATTAGCCTGTGGGGTTGATATGGGGCCTAACTGGGAATTGCATAGTCTTCGAAAGTTGTAGCCTGTATTCTTCAGCCTTTTTCAGAACACCACGAATGCTTCCTTTACCAAATCTATTCTGCTGTGTTCTCCTGCGTGTTCATTGAAAGCCGTGGGCCAAATACCAAGAGTTTTCAAGCCTTTGGAAGGCTGCTGGGAAATGCACTTCACGGTCTGGCAGGACCTGAGAGAAATAAGAACTGAAGTGAGTGTATCCTGGGGAACATCCCTGCCTGTGCTAAGACAGGAGATGCCTTTCAAGCATCTCACCTGGGTTTTTGCCTCTCTCAGTTCTAATTACTGTTGGGAAATACTAGACATTTAGCTGAAATAAATAAATTTTAAATGGAATCAACTACTCAGAATCAATAATTTAGCATTAGGATGTAGAGAAACAAGATAAACCAGGTGCCTCGAGTTGCCAAAGAGTGGGTGTGAGTCCACCTGTGCCTGATTAGGACAGGCCCCCTATTACCAGGGGGCCAATAAAGGTGGGACACACACCCACAGAGCGGCCCTCAGCTCACTCTGGTGCGAGGCATGGAGAGGCCAGCAGCTTGTTGAGCCTCTGGAGCAAGAAAGGCTCTTCCTGCTACACTTCTACCCTGGAAGCGCTGTGTGGTGGCTGGAGTCCTGGAAGAGACCAGCAGCTCGTCGAGCTTCAGGAGCAAGAATGGCTCCTCCCGCTACATTAGGACACGGGGTTTGTAGCATAATGTTGTGTGATTTGGATTGCTTTTCTTTCTTTGTTCGTTACTTAGCACGTGTAGGTAGATATGCTGAAGCCTCAAGCTGCCAGCTGTAAACTTTCACCTAGATAAGCTTTTGGCTGGAACAGAGTAAATTTTCTTCCTAGTAGCTGGTATGGTGCTGTGTTTATTGAATTTAGTATGAGAATAATGTTGATAACACACTGATGTTTTAGTTGTTGCTAAGTAGTGCTTACCCCCTGCTTAGGACTTCTCAGTTTCCCATGCTCTGCCAGTGAGCAGGTGCACAAGAAGCACAAAGCAGCAGATAAGGAGGCTACAACCATTAGCAGAAGCTGCAGCTTGACAGGATAAGAACAGTTAACTGCCTGCCTGGAAAAGAATCCAATATGGTGTTAGAAGACCCCAGTCCAGAAATCACCATTTGACCAAAAAGTGTGTGAAAGGCTGAAAGAGCTGGAGTTGTTCAGCCTGGAGAAGAGAAGGCTCTGGGGGAGACCTGAGAGTAGCCTTCTAATACTTATAAGAAAGATGAGGACAAACTTTTTAGCAGGGCCTGTTGGGATAGGACAAGAGGTAATGGTTTTAAATGCATAGCATTTAAATATTTATGCAGAGCATGCATAAATAAAGAGCATAGATCTAGGCTAGATATAAAGAAGGAATTTCTTACAATCAGGGCAGTGAAGCACTGGACCCGGTTGCCCAGAGAGGCGGAAACATTCAAGGTCAGGTTGGATGGGGCTCTGAGCAGCCCGGTTTAGCTGATGATGTCCTTGCTTACAGCAGGGGGTGGTGGACTACATGAGCTTTTATTCAAGCCCAAACAATTCTATGATTCTGTGTTTATCTGACAATTTGATTGTGCCCATAGAGCTTTGCATTTATGGGCAATCATGTCTGTAAGGAGGCATGGGGCTATGAGAGTGCATGTCTCTAATGTAAAGCAGTGTAGATGTTCCTGGACCATCATGAGATGAGCTTGCTCAGCATTTGAAAGTTTTAGTATAACCCTACAGCTGAAATAATTCATCCTCCTGGAGGTTGGGGAAGAACACAGTGATGGTTATCTTGGTGCCATACAGTGCTAGCACAAATACTGCTTGCAGGGTCAGAGCTACTGAGAGTGCATGATGCTTTTTCAGAATGAGGCTGGATAAAATTTGCTTGCAGCTAGCTCTTTGCATTAGATGATGTGTTGTATGAAGTGACATTTGTTTGGATGTGTTGAGTGAAAGGATTTTTTAAGAAAAATAGGGATCAGGTTGGATGGGGCTTTGAACAACCTGGTCTAGTGGGAGGTGTCCCTGCCCATTGTGGAGGATTTGGAACTAGATGATCTTTAAGGTCTTTTCCAACCCAAACCATTATATGATTCTGTGATTCTATGATTTAATGTAAATCTGAAAACTTCCACTTTTAACATACAGGGTTTTCAGGAGGTCTAAATCCCAACCCTGTAGAGGAGGAAGCTTCACTGGTAATGTCTAGGAAATGACTGAAGAAAATTGAACACAAAAGTAAGCAGCAGAAAAGGACATAATTTTGTTTGTACTTGAGAGTGTGTTGGTAGATGGCCTCTGCCTCAAATTGTGCTTATTCTGTAGTCCATGCACCCTGGTGCCTCAAGAACTTGGATGCCAGTGGTCATATGTAGGAGCTTTCATTAGGGATGGACAGTACACAGTGTCATACGAGACTTCGTGCACTCTTCGTGCACACATTTGGTATTCTTTACCTGTGTAGAAGCTAAAGGCCAAAACACAGACTGTTCCCAGATGTACTGCCCACATTACACGACACATTCTTCAGTTACAACTTGAGGTTCTTGAGAGCTTAGAAATGAGCTTGCAAAAGGTATACAGAAATTATTTAAAAAAACAATGGGTAGTGGGAAGAACATACTTCTGCACATATTACTTTATCTGTGTCTTTCCACCCAGTTCTTCATCTCTGGTAATCCCTTACTGTTTCTTTCTTGTTTGTTACAGCTTTGGATGTCTCGCTGCATTGATATTTTCTGTTCTGGATATTTTGAGTCCCATTCAAAACAGAAAAAAATGAGTGGAATGAGAATTTATATGATTTTCATGTACATGTGTTGGTGGAAGGTTCCTCATGTTTAGATGTTAGTTAATAAAGAACCTCTGAACCCCAGACTCAGGCTTTGCAAATGGGCCCAGTCTCACTTTGCCCTTTTATTTGGCCTTTATTCTATCATGCAAGGAGACATTCTTCACTATGTGTTAAGGAGTGACTGGTTTCCTTCCCGATCTGCATCTACAGCAGTCTCCTAAATTATTGTGCCTAAGGTCCTTCTATAGAGAAGCAGGAATTTTTGTTCCACACACAAGTGAGGGCCTTGTTCTTGTCATAGCTTTGAGCAGTGGGGAAGAGAATTCCCACACTGACAGTCTAGAGAACAGACAATTCAGAAATACAAATATGTAAAGGAGGGCGGGGGGGATCATTTTTATATTACATTGGTGTAAATCTACAGTAGGGTCAGAGTTGCATCACTTGGCAGGAAATCTTCCTGCCTCCCATGCCCATCTTTTCTCACAGGAGTTCACACCAGTTATGTCCCAGATTCTTGTTGGACTGCTCTTCTTGTTCCTGAGTGTCCTTTGGAAGAAGATCCAGCCCAAGATGAAGCAGTGGCACACTTTGGCAGGTCCCAAAAACAGCAGGAGGCACAGGATGGAGACCAGTGCTGTGGAGAGCCCTACTCAAGGTTTGGGCATGAGGAGCACCAGATCCAAGGCCGTGGTGTCTTTACAGACAGGTGTACAGGAGAAGGGAACATCTAGTGCTAACTAAAATATACTCTGAAAATTCTGATAGCAAATTTTGCCTGGATTTATGGATTGTAGGATAGGAGCCAAGTTAGCTCTTACTCAGTTTTGATGTGTTTGGAGCGACCTCATCTTTATATGTCTGGAACTTCATTTTTCTGCTGTGGTTTCTTTGTAACTTCAATAGTTTTTATCAAGATGTAACAATGACATTCTTTCTCTTTACTTGGCTCATGATCAGAAAATGTCCTCTTAATCATACCCATTTTGTTCAATGGGCTTTTCTTTTAATTTTTTTATTCCATTAACAAAGATTCTCTAGTCTTTAAAATCTGCAACTACCATTCTCCTGCCTATTCAGGAAGTGTTGGCTTCCATTTTTCAGAGTAATTATGACTTTTGCATTAATTTGGTAGCTGTGATATCTCTGCCACACAGAGACAGGCATTTCTCTGACACAGGCATGGGCTAACCCACCCACTCCCACGCAATGGCATCTTCAAGGGGTGGGCCATAATGTGTCCACGGAGGCAAGCCTGACAGCACTTGACACAGCAGGGGCCACCTAACTCTGGTCTAAGTCAAAGTTCTCAGTTTTTTGTAACGTTGCCCATTCCCCTTGCAGGAAACTTCTGTCTGTGTCAAGTTGACTTTTACACATGGGAGGTTTCAGTGAAGCTAGTTTAACCCTTATCAAGGATGGGTTAAAGGGTAATAATAAGTAATTTTGGCCAATGGCAGTATTATTTTCCCTGTCTATTTCTTTCTCTGTTTTTCTGTCTGTCTCCTCATTTCTTTTCCTGAGAGATCTTATATTTTCCTGTCCTGTAAAAGTTGACACAAATCTAACTGACTTATGAGCAAATTATGTTTATACTTGCTCCTTGGATCACACCAGAAGTCTACTGCTTAAGTTCCTGAATAACCTTTGTGCAGATGATGCAGCTTGCCACAGTTCAGTTAAAGTTTACAAAGTAAGCTAAGGATGATCTCCTGTATTAAAGGCACTGCTGTAAAATACTGTTAGAAATGTTGTACATCTTTGGATCTACTGCAGGCTTCTTGTCAGATAGATGTTAAAGTGACCCTATGAAATATAGAAAAGTTTACATATAATTTCTATGAATTTAAATATCAGCAAACTATTGGGTTTTTTTTCTTTCTTTCTAGGAGATATGTGACTACTGTCATACTTAACATGATTTTGTTTGTAATTTTAGTTATTAGTAAATTCTTCACTAAAAGCAATGATTATGCCCTGTGATAAGATTAAAAACCCACTCCCTTCCGTATTTTTATTGGGCATTTAGCTTTCAGCTGGCGCAGATAAACTTAATGAGAAGTTTTAAACATAAATGAGATTTTTGTACTTTCACTTGTGAATTAGAGGCATTGTGCTCTGAAGATCCTCACTGAAACAAAATTTTTTGTGTCATATTGCCCATGACATACTATAAATAATTACAAGTAATTTCATTCAGGATTAATGCTCATTTATGGGTTTTGTTTTCTGGAGCATGTGTTATACTAAACAATGATACATGCTCTGTATTGTAGCACCCTGTGACTGCAAATGTGGGTTTTTTTGTGAATATGTGCACCCACAGCTGTTTCTGTGAAGAATACACATGTATTCAACGAAGGCCAAACCAAACCAAAGTGTTTGATGTAAATATATATGTACATAGCACATGTATATGTTATATATGTGATTTATTGTAGCATCTTGCTCTATGTATTGTACATGGCAAGGAGGTGAAAGATCCCGGTAATTCCAGGGCCTGGCTCACCATTGCACTGTGATTGCTTTGGTCATGCAAAGTAATTGGAAACCTGCCTTTACTGGGCAGTTAAAGTGGGTTTACAGCTGCCTTGTGTCAGGAAGCTGAGTGCAGCAGGCAATGAATCCAGCACAGGGCTCTGGCTATTTCGGGGCGGTGGAAGCCGTGCACCAGGCAGCCTTTCCACTGAGCTATCTCACCAAGAGCAGAGCAATTTCTGCTTCCTCAGTACAATACAATGAGATCATTGGAGACTTTCAGTGAACCTCAGCATGTCAAAATTTGATTGTAGGAGCAGTCCTGCTTGCTTACAAGTCTAATCCCACTCAGCAGGAGAGAGTACCACCCCCCCTGCCTGCCTCCACACTGCACAGAGCCTTGGGGGCTGGAGTGGGTTTCTGAGCTTCACTGCTGGGGTGGCTGCTTTGCCTTCGTACCTACCAAAGTGTCTGCATCATGTTTGCGCTACAGAATGGGGCTGTGGGCTCCCCAGAAGGCAGAGAGAACAAGCAGAAGTAACCCTGCCCCCACTGCTTTTCAGCATCTCTTTCTGCAGAGCAATGATTTTTCTTCCAAAGGGCAGTGCTGGAGGGCAATTATTCCTTTTGCACCTGAGAACTCTTCCTTGGAGCTGGTCAGCTGTTCCTTCACCACTGGTGCCAAAAAAAGGCTGAGCTGTATACTCCAACTCACTTTTGGGTTGTCCAACCTTTCATCTGCAGTGACTTGCTGAAAAAAAAAAAAATTAAAAAAAAAAAAGGAAAAAAATGACATAAAATATAATAAATAAATGCAAAATAAAACCCCGCACACAACACCCTCAGCACACAATAGCTGGAAAGCAGGAGTGCAGTGGTGTTTTCCTCTGTCAGTGGGTCAGTGTGTTCTGTAAGCACTTCCATCCTGTCGAGTCCCTGGTTGGTCTCCACCTGCTAGCTGGCTCACTCCAGAGGCAGCACTGACCTGGCCGCTCCCTCATTTTGCTGGCGCCAGCGGCTTGATGGGCCTTGCACTTTGATTATTTGTGTTAACAGTTAATTTAGCACCATGGACACGTGTGCCAAAGCTGCCTCCACTTCCTGCAGCCTTCCAACAAATGGGACTTTTATGAGATGCCTTTCACAGCTCCCCCCGCCTCCTCCCGCTCGACTCCTTTGCCTCTCTCTTCCCCCCCCACCCCTCCCCTGCTTTCCCTCCCCACCCCGCTGTCTCAATCTCAGCTGTAATCTTTTCTACATCTTGCAGGAAAAGAGCTATTTCTGGCAGCTCTGTCTCTAACACTCGCCCCACTCAAACTGATTTAATGGAGATTTATAGATGCAAGGCTACACAGCTCTGAGGCGCTTTCCTGAAAAGTTTTTCTGGAACTGTGTTACGTATGGAATTTATTTATTTAATGTTTGGTGTTGCAGCTACACTGTCGACTGTTAGCGTGACATATTCCACATTTTTAAATTTTTACTTTATTTATTTATTTATTTATTTTACACAAGGATTCCAGAGAAATCCTGTTACACAGCACATTTCTGGTCCAATTCATCCCAGCTGCTAACTTTACCAAGCTAAAATCTGACACCCAGGTCCAATTTCATTAAACCCCAGTTGGCATGGTTCTTTGTGATAATACCGACTCTCATCTAAGGCAATATATATTTTGGCTCACAGCTACAAATAAATCCTGTTGTAAGTACCTTCTTCCTAGTATGCAGCACGCAGCAACATGCCAAAAAAAAAAAAAAAAAAAAAGCAGCTTCTGTAAGAAGTTGAAGAGAGACTATTACAATTTATCATGATTTTCCAAGTAAGCTCTCTGCTATCTTAAAAAAGTATGTTCTCTAAAAATAAATGAGAAATGTAGCTGTATATAGCACCAAAACTGCTGTTTCTGCTTTTATTCCAGCTTTGATTGGTGCAGAGAAACCCAAGCTGGTATGTAGAGGGCTAGATGCTTACACCCCAATACACGCAACAAGTTTATTCTCTTTTACCCCTTCCCAAGTACCAAAATGAGCATTAACTATTCAGAACAAAGCTAGATAAACAAAAGGAAATGTATTGTCGAAACTCCCATTCCATCTCCACTGCTGGAGAGTGCTTTGGGTAAGAGCTGAAGAGGACACATACTGGTGGTGAGATTCCTCCTGCAGGCCAACTTAACCCAGTACCACTTAACCCCAATATGAGACCTGGCTTTCATGTGGAGCCTCAGCCTGAAAGTTTGTTCTCCTTCATCTCTTCCCCTGTCCCTGAGTGGTGACACACATGGACTGTCCCCTCCCTGCTCACAGTGTCCCTGTCCTGCTGAGCGCTCCAGGTGGTTGCATGTCTGCTGGCTTCAGATGGAAAAGTCTCCTGATCTGAGCTGCTTACAGGAGCTGGGGCATGAAGCTGTTTCTCAGCAGCTCCCCAGAGTGAAAACTTGTTTCTTTTGTAAATGAAACCGAATGAGCTAAGTGTAACCTGTGAAGAGGTCGAGCACAAATCCTGTACTCTCCTTGTCTTCAAAACAAACACCATGCGAACCATGATCCTGCCTGCTCTGCTGCCTCCTGCTTGTATAACAAATGGTATCTTGAAATAATGCCATGGTGTATTTTTAAATATCAAATTTTGCTGTGTTTTTAAATTGCTGTTTCCCTTTGGTTGAGTGGGTTTTATCCCTATGTTTAACATTGTGTTATTATGGCCCCTTCCAAGCTCCAGGATAGCTCGTTTTGGAGGTTGGTGAAGACCTGCTTAGGCTGAGGCAGGTACTTTCCTGTTGGATTTTTTTGTGACACCAATGAAAAAGTTAACAAGTGAGAAAAATACAGATATTACCATGCTGGATCAGACGAGTTGTGCCTTGAGAGCAGTATCTTGCTGTGAGAGTAGCCAGTGCTGGATGACTGGTTTTATAACAAATTAAACATACTTTGACAATGATTACTCCGTGTCAGGGTAGCAGAGCTGGAAAATGGGTTTTCCATCCTGTGCTATCATACACCACCACATTGCTTTAGACTTTTTGGGAATTTACATTTGTTCTGGTCAGTTATGGGGTTTTACAAAAGACCTAGGAAGTGTTGAAATTGCAAGTTCGTGTTGGACCAAGTGTTGCAGTAACACGGTGTTTCAACACCGTGTACGTCATGAACCTGTAATTTCAACACTTTCTAAGAGTCACCAGAGTGTCTCAGGCTGAACTATAACATAACTAAGTGTTCCCCTCTGAAAAGTCAACTGTCTTTTTTTTTTCTTTCTTTCTTTCTTTCTCTTATTTTTTTTTTTCCTGGAAAATATAATTTGAAACACAACTTGGCTGACATTAAAGAGTTTAAAATTGTTTCAATATTAATGAAAGAAAGACAGAGTAAAGGATCACTGCAAAGAGAGAAACTTGCTGACTCAAGTGGTAGCAGGAGTGAGTCCTCCTGCTGGATAAGTACAATGGACTATAGTTACAGCTTTAATTATGGATTCGCTTGTGAGGGACAAAGCTGAATTTTTACAAGCCATCTGTGGTTATGCTTCTGCCTTATGTCATTGCACACTGATTCTGATATCAAGTGTTAAGCTCCTGCAAATGAATCTGCTGTTACTTCTGCCTCTGGGCTGCATCTCCTGCAGGAGCAGCCCGAGCAGGGATGAGAGATGTGGCACAACTCTGAACATGGTTTCAAGAAACTTGCCCTGTAAAGCCCACAGCAACAGAATCGAGACTTAGGTGTTGAGGTGTGTGCCCTCGTTTGTTATCCACTCTCCTCAAATCCTCCAGAAGAAACTCCCAGAAGAGAACTCCCAGAAGTTCAGCCTCCCATGTAAAGACATCTGCTAGCACTGGAGAATCCAGAGCTGCCACAGCCAAATGGTCACAGCTGCAGCAGTGAGGATGGGCAAGACCACCTTGCCTTGTAGACATTGTGGCTTTGTTTCTCTGTCTGGCAGCCTGGACATTGAGTGGCTTCAGTTCCCATGCAGTGAAAAAAAATGCCTTGGTCCTCACACAGCACTTCTTGTCCACTGACTCAAAGTATTTTGCAAAGGTTGAGCAACATCCCTTAATTAGATTGAGAAAATGAGGCATAGACAGAGCAAAGTGATTAGTTGAAGTCCCTGATTAGGGCAGCAGAGGATGGAGCCCCAGTAGCCAAGTTCTGATTCAGTAACCTGTTCACTTGGATACACTCTCTTCATGGAGCTTGTCTTCCCACCACCCTGGGATGCAGGGCAAGCAGGTATAAGGTGAGTTGTTGCTGCAAAAGCTGGCCAATGTTTTAATTTTCCCTAATATGTTTGACCAACTCACGTTTACCCCAAGCCAGTAACTTTAAGCAGCATCCTCCTCCCTCTCATCCCTTGATATTTCCCTAAAGGTTCAAACAACCAACACTTTCTCTGAGTATAACATTTTTCTCTTTCTGTATTTATGAGATGAATTGGGAAACTTCCTGTACCATCCCTGGGAAACTGGACAACAAACAGGACAGGAACTCCTGCATTAACATAGTTTGTATTAAACATGCACTGGTGTGATTGTATCTGAGGGTGGGAGAGGGAGAACTACTGGGAATGGCCAAGATTGCTCCCTGTTGCAGGCAATGCTGCTGAGAAAGCACAAACCAGCCACAGTGGTGAACTCATGCAAATGCAATGCTCCCAAAGGCCACAGGAATTGTGGAAAGATTTGTGTAAATATCTCATGCATTCTTGTGCTCTAAGGTTTATGGAAACAAAAACCACAGTCACAGAGCCAATGCCACATTTGGTCATCCCTTCCCCCTTCTATTTCTTCTCTATAGAAAGGTTGTAGAGAAGTTTATGAGCAACCGGGAAAATGATTTTTTTTTTTTTTTTTCCCTTTGCAAGGTACAAGGGAAAGGATGACTGATTTGTGAGTGCCATGTGAACTTCTTTGCTGTGGGAATGCCTGGAAAACTACATGCCTCATACATGTTGCCCAAGTCATTTCAGACTGCACGATGTCTCTGTTGTCCACCACCTGGACTCCCCCTCTCCCCGCACAAGATCATTTGGTAAATCTCCCAAGTGATTTGCTTACCCTCACACACAGGGAAGATACTGCATATTTACCTTCCTGCTTCGTTTTTCAAGTTTTATCAAGCTCTCTTGAAAGGCTTGCAGTACCTGAGCCTAGACAAAACCAGCCCTGTTTATACACATCCTAGCGCTGCCGCTCCTCTCTGTTACTGAGTGCACCAGGGACACTCACCCTTCTTCAGATGCTTTGTATAATTTCAGATAGAGGTATCAGAGAGAGACAGCGTTTTTGAGGGCTGTTAGGCTGGAAATAGCTCAGGGGAATAATGCACCTGCTGTCAGGGTTGGTCCTACTGGTGTTCTGGATTTGAGCTCCTAGTAGCTTCTCACTGACTACACAACACTATTGGGTAGGGAGGAACTCTCTATCAGATGCTTATTATTTTCAGGTTTTAGCTACTTGCTGTCCCTTACTGATGTGGGAGAAGACAGGAAAGAGGCAAAAGGAGCTGGTTAAAAGATATATTCTTAGTTTCTTTCCATTAAGAACCCCATGTAAGTATGAGCGAGTTTTACCAGCATCTTTTTTCAATGGATCCACAGGCCAGAGTGTGGGGAGGAAGGGAGTGAAGGACTCCAGCAGGGACTGGAAGCTGTGAAATTACTGAGAAAGAAAAAGAACAAGTTGTATTGTCTGAGGGTAATAACCAGTCTGGCTGCTGGCACAAAGATTGCTGTGACCCAAAGCTGAACATCTTTCTCACGTCACAAAACCCAATCCATTGCTGTCTTCCCACAGTGCCACAGCACCCTGTGCCTCCCCCTGCCCCATCTGTTGAGGTGCTTTTTTTTTTCTTTTTTTCCAAGGGGGGATTTTCACACCTAGGACACCGTGTAGGACAAGCTGGTGCTACTATCAGGCTGGCTGCAGTGCCTGTGGACCCAGGCCTTCCCCAGCCTCTAAGAGGGATGTTGGCTGCTGCCCTGAGCTTCAGCAGGTGGCACTGCAAGTCCTGCTCACCCATTGCAGGCCTTTTCTGCTCCAAAAGGTATTTTTCTTTTGGATAAGGAATAAAGCTGAGGTTCTGGCCACTTGTGGTCATTCAAAATGCCACGGTGTTTTTCAAAGTACCGGGGCACTGGCCCAGGCATCCCAGCCAAATTGCAGCCTGGGTAGCATCCCACCAGCCCAGAGCTCCACCAGTGATTCCACTGGGGTGTGATTTATTTCTTCACTTCCTGTCCTAAAAGAACACCCACAAAGATGTGAAAGTTGTGCGCACAGAGTACATTGGGATCTCTGGTGCAAAAGAGGCTGCACTGATTACTAGGTACAAGTCAGCAATTGCTGGTATTTCTGGAGTGGATCTTCAGAAGTGAGCAAGAAAGAAATAGCTAAGTAGCTCCTACTCAAGGCCACTTTTTTGGGTGTTGATGATATAAACACATATAAAACAGGGGACAAAATGCTCCAACATGTCAGCTGTGAAACTTTTATTGAGTTAACAAGCCTGTGTGGACCAATAACATCCTCAGTGTTGATTCTTGCAGCATCTTTTGGGTGCGGGCTTTAGTCTTGCTTTGATTGAAGTGCAAAGAAATCAGTGGTAGTTACCCCATGTTGGGCCTCTCAGATCACCCACCTGACAGAGCTCAGGAGCGCTGATTCAGTCCCTGCCACAACTATGGGCTAAAAAGACAATTATTTCATAACATTACTTCACCAGGGTTTTGTTTGGATAGATGATTTTATGTTTTAGATTCCAGCAGAAAGCATCACTGTCCTTTTTCTTTCGTGAGGGAGTCCCTTGCCCACGGGGCAAGACGTGGGAAGCTATGGAGCAGCGTCCTACCTGCTCCCAGCTTCGCTCCAGTTTTTCTGCTCTTCTCCATGCCGTGAGTGCTGCATATGGGGCAGCACTCCTGACCCCAGCAGAGGGCTATTTGCTTATTTTATCTCTGAAAACAAAACAAATTTCTCTGCGTTTTGTTCTATTTCCTACACGATAGAATCTTTTGTTTTCACTTGCAACCTTTGCAGCTTCCAAGAATTTTTACTCCTTGTGGTTTGTCGAGAGGCGCGGGGTTCAATAGTCTGCCACCAGGCCCTGGCCCAAGGTCGAGGATTCCCTCCTTTTCCTTCCCAGTATTGTCCTGCATCCTGCAAGGCCCTTCTCCTTACATTGCTGCGGCTGCCGTGACAAAGGGGACTGGCACCAGGCACACTCCTGCTGCCACGGTGAGAGCTGTGGAGCACTCGCCAAGCTCTAATGACAATAGCATGACCTCAGATACTTTATTAAGAAAGAAAAACTTGAAAGGGAGGGTGCACTTAAAAGCAGACAATAACACCTCGTCTCAGGGCAGTGCATTGTTTTTGCAAAGCCCAGGATGGAAACGGTTTAATATAATCTTGGCTTCTTCTCTCCCAACCTCCCTGCCCATTTTGGGTACGGGCTCACCCACATCCACGCTGGGCTCAGGTTCTGAGCAGCAGCTGTGAATCTAAATGTGCAAATAGATTTTCACTGATTGTTGGACTCCATACAGGGCCAAGGCTTCAGCACTGGGAATCCACTTTTAATGCTGCTGTGACACTTCATAACTGGTTATTTCTCTGTGCTTTGGTTTCTCTGGCTGTAAAATGAGGGAAATGATACTTTAGCCACCATGATGAAGCCTCCTGAGCTACACGGGTCTGGATGGAGCTGTACTATGGGTGTAGGGAGGGAGGCTGAGAGCTGTGCTGCTGCTGCTGCTTCTGCTGCTCTCTTACGGGCACATGAAAGGGAAGGGCCCTGGTGGGTGGGAGTCTGTGCTCAGCTGTGCCTGCAGACCCATGAACACAGAAGTCTGGAGCCCTGATGGTCCTGGCAGAAAATCTTTGCCTGGAGCCACACAGAAAGTTTGGGAATTAGTAAATAGTCTTGGCAGAAGGAGGAAATAGAGCTGGTCAGAAAAATTCTGACTAAACAAGTTTTTGTTGGAATTTACCGATTCATCAACATCAAAGAACGTTGTGGAGAGGGTCCAATTTTGACAAAGTTTCTTCCAAACCCAGGCAGGGCTTGAAAACTGCCTGCCAGGCACATTTTAGAAACCTGGCTGGTTTTCTGCTGATTTCCACTCTTGGTTCCTCAGCAGTTCACCAACTGGCTGTTCGGAAGTGAAAATTTCCAGGTGTGATGGCTCTAAAGTGACAGCCTCCAAGTAAGGAACCATGGTGGTCAGTGTCTGTGATCCTGGCTTGGTCCATCAGCCAGCATGCTGCAAGGGTTCACACAGCTCATAAAACCCAGGGCTTGGGGAGATTGACTCTGCAGAGTGCTATCAACTTCTATCAGAGGCTTCTTCTTAAATAAAAGAGAAATTGGCTAACCTAAGAGTTATTGCTTTTAATTCTGGGACCTTTTGCTTCGAACATGGAAGCAAAATGTCTGAATTTTCTCTCTTTTATACACATGTTCAAATTACTCCATTGATTTAAATGGAGTGAATAGTTAGCTGGATTTGTCTAAATCTGAGAAGTTCAATGAATTGAACATAACCTCTGATACATAATGAAACTCACAAAAGGGCCTAGTTATTTCTCCTCTCAAGTTAGAGTAAACAATTTTTTTATTTCTTATGGATGGTACTGGTCATAAATTTTAAAAAAAAAAGGAGATGAAGAAGAGGGAATAAAAAAAAATGCTCTGGACCTGGTTCTTCTCAATATGCAATTCCTCATTTTTTTATCCTTAGCAGCTGGGGTTGTGTGTGTGAGAGAGAGAGAGAGAGAGGGAGAGAGAGGCAATTTCACATGTCCCATGATATGGTTTGTTTAGGGTTGTGATAGCTTGATTCATTGTGCAAAATCTTTACAGGACTTTTCTTGAGCTTCTCTTCATAGAAAGAAAAATAGCTGGGTTTTTTTGTTTGTTTGCTTGTTTGGTATTTTCCACAGAGGACTTTTTCAGTGTCCAGTGTGAACATACAGTACTGGAGAAGCACAGAAATAAGCCACCACTTTCAGGCTTGCCTGTGTCCAGATGTGCATCCCAAGATGAGCCGGCACTGGGGAACATAAAGCAAACTGAAAGGAGCAGGATTTTACTGAAACAAACAGGATTCCACAGAAAGAAGCAGACCAATAAAAATTGTACAGAGAACATTTTCTTTCTAGTACCTACTATTATGCAACCGTGCTATGTAATGTGCTTAATGTGCTGTACTTCACAGTATGCCTCTCTTTTACAGCAGATTCTTCAATGTATGCTAGTGGTTTTTTTTTTTTTTTTAGTTGGACATAAGATAATCTTTTAAGTAATGTGTTTACTTTAGCTTTGTTTTTCCCACTGCCCCGGCTCTGCTAGGATTTCTCTCCTATCTTTTTTATGTGCCAATGACATTGCTTGTTATCAGGTCAGGATCAGAATTCATTGTGGGGGGCAACAGTGCTGCAAGGGCTTGACATGAGATCAGAAGTAATGCTGCAGTGAATGCAGGAAAAAAGAGAGAGAGAGAGGAAAAAAAAAAGTAGCAAGGCTTATGGTGCCGAAAGCTCTGGGTTTCCCATCCAGACACCATCTGTGAAGCACTTGGGGACAGTGCCTAATGTCTGAGTCATCATGTTTGGCAGTCATTTACCCAGTGGTCTGTTTCCCTGGGGGGAGTATTCATTGGGGAAGAAAAGGAATGGTAGAAAGAAGGAAGATAAACTGCCCTTTAGCCCCATGATTTATATTTGGTCAGAGTACCCCGGTTCTATTTTCTTTTACTTGGAATGTATCTCGGACATGTTGTTTCAATATGAGACAATCAGCTGGGCTCTCAAAGGAATGTCCCCGGAGACTCGAAACAGCCTCCCAGTAGGGTAATATGTTCAGCAGAATTCTAAGATGTATTCTCCAACATCTGCAGTCTATTTGTGCCTGCAGAATATTTCCCATCAGCATTTGGGGAATCAAAAGGCGCTTTGAGAGATGGTCACCAATTCTCCACACTGCATGGTAACTTGTAAAATGTTTACTTCTTTAAACTTCTACTGAACTGGTGGTTTATTTGTTTCTTTCTCTTTTTTTTTTTTTTTTTTTTTTTTTTTTTTTTAAGAAACTAATACCAGAAGTACATGGAAAGACACTTTAAATTATACTTTCATAGGAATAGCTTCTGAATGTAGTAGTAACCTCCTGGGAGAAAAGAAGACCTAGAAGTCATCATGGACAACACAGCAAATATCTGCTCTGGGTGTGTGACAGAAAACATGACTTAGTAGACTGCATATTAGAAGTGGGGAATATTACATGTTGCATCTAATATGCCATGCCCTCAGCTAGGTTATTGCATTTGGTTTTAGTAACCCCATCTGAAACAAGGACAGACATAGAACTAGAAACAAACTCCTGGGAGGTAGTGAAAATATGAGAGAACATGTTCCTTGCAGGAAGAAATAGAAAAGATGAGGGGTACTTACTCAGGAAAGTAAAAAGAACAAGAGAACTTATAGCATGTGTCACACAAGAAATAACAGATAGCAGGCAGACAGCCAACTTTAAACTCCTTTTCAGCCTCTTGAGTGATGTAGGAATTAGGAATATTCATAAACAAAAAGCAACAATAGTTGACACAATGTGTAATCAATCTATAGGCATCAATTTTGTGGTGTATTTCATTTGTTCAAATAACAGAAAGTTGTCCAGAAGACTGAGAAAAATATTGGGCACAACAATTAAATGTAAATGCTACCTATGGAAGATAAAAATAAATCCACCTTTATTAAGAAATAAAAAGGCAAGAAGAAAGATGAGCATATTACTGTGACGATGTGAGTGCAAGTGATCATGTGTTCTTATGACAAAATTTGTCTTGGTCACATGTGGGTATTCATGAAACACTGTCTGCATGACACTGATTTCCTCTTTATTTCAGTGACTGGAAGCATTTAATAATTAAGAAATGGATTAATTTTTTTCCCATATTTTTTACTTTTTCTTGTAAACAATCTAATAACCAGTAGATTTCATGTGGATGAGAAGAGGCATTTGTCCATGAAGCAGTGACAGTGAGAATTTACAGGCACCTCTGCTCTATCACTACTCTTATTGGCTGTGTGTGGAGGCAGATTATCAAACTTAGTGGGCCAGAAATAGGTAAGTTATGGCAATTTTCTATCACACAGCAAAAGAAGCAAGATGTGGTGCTGCATACAAAGCACATGAACTCACACCAAACCATAAAAGAAACATCTAAGGTTTTGATTTCATTCATCTTTTTTTTTTTTTTTTTCATGAGATCCTTTTTCTGTTTCTGTTCTGTGAAAGCCAAATAAAAGCAACAAATAATGAAAAAATCCCAAAACAAACAGTTGGGACTTTGACTTGCGAAACTGTATTTGCATGTTTGTTCTGAAGAAGTTCCCATAGCCGGGCTCTGACTTTTATCTATCCCCACAGGATGTACTCCTACACTTTTTCTTCCAGGGTCCCATGCTTCCTGTGGGTGTTCCCACAGCTGCCAATTCAGACAGCTCGAGTCTGGAATAGGCTTTGCACAATCCTGAAGATGCTATTCTCTCACTAAGTCAAGTGATTCTACACAAAAAATATGGCAGATGTTTAGCATCAGGAATGAAAACAGCATTTTCGCACCACACAGCACATTCTTCTCTTCCTGATACCTTTCATTTCCTCTCTACAGGATATGGAGCAATTTTCCTCTCTTGCTGCTGTTCATGTGAACTCAGGAATCTGTGAATTATACCAGGACTTTCGAATTCCCATGTAATCTTCTCTGAGAGGTAAAAGGGCTTGGTTCACGGATGCCTCATGCTTCACTGGCTGCTCCCTGGCAGCTCAGAGGGCCAACCATGGCCTGGGGTGCATCAAGCACAGTGTTGCCACCAGGTCAAAGGAGGTGATTGTCCCACTCTACTCTGCTGGTGCAGCCTCACCTTAGGTACTGTGTGTAGTTTTGGCCATGGCAGTATAGAAAAGACATCAAGATATAGGAGAGCATCCAAAGGAGAGCAACAAGGATGGTGAAGGGTCTGGAAGGGATGAGTTATGAGGAGCGGCTGAGGTCACTTGGATTGTTCAGTCTGGAGAAAAGGAGGTGGAGGGGTGGCCTCTTTGAAGTCTATGGCTTCCTCATGAGGAGAAGAGATTAGACTGATACTGATTTCTTCACTCCTGTGACCAAAGACAGGACCTGGGGAAATGGTAGGAAGATGAAATAGGGGAAGTTTGGGTTAGATATCAAGAAAAGGTTTTTCACCCAGAGCACTGGAACAAGCTCCCCAGGGAAGTGTCACAGCACCAAGCATGCCTGAGTTCAAGAAGTGTTTGGAGGATGCTCCCAGGCATGTGGGGTGATTCTGGGAGTGCCCTACACAGGGGCAGGAGTTGGACGTGATGATCCTAAGAAGTCCCTTCCAACTCAGCCTATTCTATGATTTTTACCTGCCTAAAAGTCAAATATGGTGTTTGGATAGAAATAGTAACACTAGACTGCTTCTTGTCCTTGATTTCCAACTTCACCTGTCATTTTCAACACCTGAAAAACAAGAGCTTCTGAATTCAACCTGTGCTTCAGAGTAAGAATAACCATGGCCCAGAAATGTCTAAATGGCTATTAGAAGTTTCTGCAGAGGGGTCTGCAGGTCTGGGAGCTAAAGAAAGCCAGATTCACTGATGCTGGAGGTGAGTATTTCTACTTACGTCAACTGGTAGATGCAGGCTGAGATTCCAGCCACCTGTGGCCTTGGATTATCATGTGGCATTTTCTTAAGGTGGCTTAGTGTCCTTTTTAGGTGGTCTGGTTGAGCTCTGCCTGTGACCATCTTCCCCTGACCATCCCGTTGTGTAGCACAAGGTATGGCAGCGTTTTGCTGAACAGAGATCAGGCTATTCCCACCTCATCTCTGGAGTTCTTCAGTACTGTTCAGTGTCAGGGTTGCTGCCATACTGTATTACCCTCTGGAAAATGTCTAAGTGCACTTATGTTGTTCAGGGTGAAAAAAAACACCCCGACAACTTGGGAAAAGCTGTGCCTACCAGTCCTGATTCCAAGCAGCAAAGAGGAATTAATTCATTAATTGATGACAGTCTGATTCCTTGTCACAGAGACCCTGGGCTTTCTTCACATCTTGGGTTTAGTAATGTGCCACACTGTGCTAAAGCATGAGACATAAAAATATGAACACATTGTGTAACAGAGGATAAAAGAACTGCATGGCCATCACATAAATTCTTTAAGCCAGGGATTAAATTACTCTATTTGCCCCCATTCACTAAATTGCTTCATCAAGAAATTACAAACTCTTTCACTTCTCATGATGGATATGAAACTAAAATAAATACGAGGTATATTACAAACTCATCACTGTGAACACTGCTGTTATTAACCCTCATTTCAATGAAGAATTTACACCATGCTGCCCGAGTTAGGCAAATGTTTAAAGGAACCTATAACCATTTGAAAGCTGCAGAATTCATGTGGAATTGTCATCTCTAGTTTTTAGTGTAGTTTAGTGACAAGGATCTGAAAAGCTTTTAATCTGAAAGTTTTAAACTTGCCATTTCTAACAATGTAACATTCTCCCAGAAAAAACGCCTGTCTACTGAAAATGTTCAGTTTTGGTTTAGAAGATTTCATGTGTTCTGTGGACTATAGGATTGTAAAAGCTTTACAGAAATATTTGGTCTTTTGCCCATTTTTAAAAAAGGGAGGATGTGACATTTTCAGACAGCTATGCAAAATAAGCCTCGTTTACACCAAACCCTTAACATAAACACATCAAGCACAAGCTTAGCAGCTGCAGACAGAGAGTGGAAAGGCTTTTGAACCCACATTTCCAAACTGGAAAGATCTGCAGTGTTGGTATTGGTGGCCAGTGAGGGACAGACAAGACCAAGTATACTTCAGAGGCCTCATACCTTTTCCATTCCGATTTCTGGAGCTGGGGGAGAGGTGCTACACAAACCTGTATGGCAGATCTCTGCCCAAGGCTTCCCATACATCACGGGCAGTCTAAACAGCCTTTATGTTGCTTGGACCCTCCAGAGAAGAATGACTGCAGTTTTTATTCAAGCAATCTAGAAAAGGGCAACAAAGTTGCTGGAAGAAAATGTTCAATGCTTGGCCTGAATTTTGCAGAGATCCTTGCATATTTTACCAGACACTTGTTGCATTCCTACAGGGTTTTCAGGAATGTCTCCAGCACCAATGCTGTGGGCAGTGTGTCACATACTGTGAGCATCCTGGAGGAGAATGAAGCTCTTGTTCTGTGCAGCTTCCTTCCCACAGATCTTTTTTTCTATTCTCACTTCCCAGGAAAGAAGTCTGTGCAAGCTGATCTGAATCTTAAAATCTAAACTGCTAATTTCAAATCCCAACAGCAGCAACAGCACCTTGATTGAAAATTATGTTTTTAACACCTGAGATCCCACGAAGGTTAGAGAAGTATGTGTGTTAAATTCTCTATAATTAGTCTGTGCTCCTCCTGGCATCTGGGTACTGCTGAGAAGTTTCTCCATGTGTACACATGACTTCCAGATGCAAAATTTCTTCATTTATTATTTTCTTATTCTTTCATTCACCTGAAAGTTATTGTGCTTGCATTGGTTCCACTACATAATCAGTGACTATCATCAGTGACTATCCAGTGATCCTTTTGCCAGGCAATAGCCTTTCTTTTGTTGGAGGTATTAAGGGTTGTGAAATGGAGAAGTCAGTCCAGGAAGAAGGTTTTAACTTCATTGCATGAGACTGATCATTTTTGTAAGGGCTGATCTTACGCTTTGTCTCTGGTGGAATTTGAAATAGTTTTACTGTGAACTTGAGCTGAGTGTCGAATTTCAAGATCTAGTGTTAAAGTTTGAATTTATTAAGTTATGTCAACCACAGAAAATATCTTTACCCCACCTAAAATCAAATGGCAAAATCTCCATTGAGTTCAGCAAGGCATTGTCTTCAACCAGGGCAAGATTAGCAGTGTGGAAGATTTTCAGTCTGGTTTTGGAGGCATTGATATAGAGGGCACTGCCGAATTAGTTACACGTTTGTCAGTTACTTGCATTCAAATTTCAGCTGATTTCCCAAACCTAATACTTGAAAGGAGCATAAATCTCTATTGAGCTGTAATTTTTGGCAGTTGTTAGCTGATACAAGCTTGTACCCCTGGGCAAGGTAAACAAGTTGCTTTTTTTAAACTAGTATGGACTAGAGTGGCAATGAAAAGGTATTAACTGATCATTGGCTTACATCTTTTTTTTTAATTACCAATTCGTAAGGCAGTTACCTTCTGGGACTGCATAAGTGTTTTTTCAGAATCTTTGAAAATTTATTGCAGAGTGAAAAGTATAATACACAGGTATTCTCTAGTAAGTTAAAAACTGTCTCAAAATATTTCTTGGACATACTGTATTGTGCAAATAATGTATGCTAAAACTGCATGCAGCAGTTTCTAGAAATAGTCAAGAGCATCTAAATTCCTTTGAGCAGATGAGCATTTGTGTCCTAAGGAACTACTGAGGTTACTCTTTGTTTTCTGCTTCTGGGATGCAACATGTGCCATGGTCTAGTAACTGCAACGGTAGTGGATCAAGGGTTGGACTTGATGATCTCTGAGGTCCCTTCCAACCCAGTCGATTCTATGATTCTATGATTCTATGATAGGACTGATATCTAACAGATAAAGAAGAGACTTTCATCTCCAAGAGAAAGTTACCAATGAGTGCAGAAATTCTACAAACTCCAGACTCTAGAAATATTTTAGAAACACATTTTTTTCTATAAGCTTTTCCGAGCTGACCGTTTCTTTAGTTTTTCTTTTCAAGGTTACAAAGAAGAACTAGGGGTCAGTATTATATTTAATTCTATACATTTTTTTAGTCTGTAAGATTTCTAGGGAAGTTTTTATGCTTTTGAAAATCCAGTGCACAAGAGAGATAATAGCAGTTTTACTGTGGCTTTCTGTAGTCACTCAGTAGGTGTATGTATTTCAGATCCCTTATATGAGTTTGCTAGAGGCAGCAGGAGACACAAAGGACCTTTCTCAGAAACAGAGATTGCAAATGACCCCATGCTGAGGAGAAAGGATGCAAAACAAAAAGCTTCTGAGGTACCCACATGGCACCACAGGAAGCTTTGGCAGATTTGTCACACTTCTTTTCTGATTTGCAATATGGAAGGTGCATATTCCTGGAGTTTCCTGGCCAAATAAACTTTGTATAATGTGTACAATTACAAAGTTCTGGATTCAGTAAAAATGAGGTGTGTATATTTCAAATCAGTTTTTCTTTCAGTGCAAATGTGAAGAAATTCTACCTATATTCTTAAATTTTCATTATTCTCTAAAAGATGATTTCTCAATAGTCCATAGAAAATATCATTTTCTCTTGCTGGAAGAGTAGCCACGTTAGCTGATTAATTGGTTCACTTTTTCTGCACAGTCATCCATTTTAATACATACAGTGAAAAAACCCAAAGCATTCACATGCCACGAAGCATTTAGGGTTAGGATAAAACTACCTTCAGTCTTCTTTCTGATGCATATACTGCAGCTCAATCTTTTCTGCCCTTCTCTAAAAAAGAGTCTTTAACTTTTTGATGAATATTGGCACTTTAGATAGTGCTTATGGTGCTTGTGAGTGGGCATGATAGAGAATAGAATTTTATGTGTCCTAGGCCATATAGCATTTATAATAATGTCTACGTTTAGTAAATAGTAATATTGTGAATAGGTCCTTCAGCAATAAACTCAGCTGGTTACTTGGTCAACAGAAGTGCCATACTCACTGCTAATTATAATCCCATGTTGGATATTGTGCCAAGTACATGTTCTCAGTATGAGCCCAGAAGGCACTGGTTTTCAAAAGAGAGAAGTTCTTCCAGAAAATTCAGTTGTGAGACTAGTGCCTGAGACTAAAGGCACCAGAAAACAGCCTTAAAAACTGTGGCACTTCCTCTTCCTTCCTAATAATCTGATTTTCTTTTTCCTTAGGGAACATTAGAGGGTATTGTCTAACATATTTGGAATAAAGTATGTCAGAGAACGCAGACTCTGTGGACTACTCTTTGAGTCTGAATTGACATATGTGGGGATCAACCACGAACTAGAAAGGCAATGGGGTCACACATTTTACAAGATGGGAAAAAAAAATATTACTAAATAGCTATGATGCCATGGAAAGGGCAAGAGGTTATGAAAATGATTAGCTCGAGGGAAGAGTCATGTATACACACGGATGGAAACACTTGACTAATAAGTGAGAGGCATTCCATGGCTCTGATATCAGAATTCCTAATATCAGGCAGCTTTCTTTTCTGAACCCTTCAGAAAATGCCTAAATTTCCCATAAATTTACAATAATTAAATGTGAGAAAATAACTGCCAGAGAAGTAGGAAAAGTGTTCATTCCAGAGAACAGTACAGTTACAGAGGACGCCATCAGTGCAGGTTAGTATTGAAAAGTTTGAATGATCTTTGCTTTTTCTTTGGCTATTGGAACACAGTTTGCTCCGGTAATTTGCCCACTCCAAATACGAAGGCAGTTTATGCTGCTTTAACATAAAGGAATTCAACCTCAAAGACTTCATTTCTGTCCTGTTTACTGCCAGCTATGAGTTTTATTTGTGTATTTTTAATCACCAAATTCCTTAATACTCTCTCTTTTAAGGAAAAATCTTGTGGCTTCATTTAGTAGATCTACTCTGGCTGGGTATGTGTCTGCTTGGATTAGTTGTAAAATGTGCTGCTGCCTCTATCTGGCTTCTATGGATCTTAATGCACAGACCTCAGAGGAGACCTTGGACACTGCAGTTCCTTTTCTGTCTCTTGTTTCTTCTGAACTTCAGTCTTCTTGCAGGAGCCTTGTGGAGAGCTGCCCTGCTTACTAGACAGAAACTAGGGGGTTTGCAAATTGGTTTTTTTTTGTTGTAGTATGTTTGCTTGAATGAATTTGCCTTGGAAAGTGAAAGGTCTACAGAAAATGTTCTACCTACTGTAAGACTCCTATAATTTGAAAAAGTTGTAGGTAGAATAGCTTCAGAGAGGTAGCCTTTGATGTCCCAAATGTCATCATGCAAATTCCTGCCTGTCCCCATTTAAACTTGTACAGAGAAGCATCTGAAAAGTATAAAACTATTTTTGAATTTAGTGCCTTTATAAGGATGAGAAGTGATTCTCCATTAGCATGGATAGACACGCTGTGGCTCTTTTTACTAAGAAGATGATGCTTCATCTTATGGCAATTTCTCCTGTTTAATTAATGCCACTTCTAAATATCGCACTCACTCATTTTGGAATTTCTCAGACATTGACCATTCCACTGCAATGGCAGTGAGCCTTGGCAAAAGGGAAAAAACCCCAAACTACACAGTTCCAGTTTTAGAATGCTTTATATTTGAAATTTCTTAGTATGCTGTTGCTGTTACCTGCTGCCTGGCGTGGCACTGAGAGCAGCTATCATCCCCCCAGCCCCCGTGGCTTGTGGGGTCAGGCAGCTGCAGTGAGAATTCCTCCTCAGGCAGTCCAGCAGTGCAGGCTGCCAAGGTCAGTCTCCTGTGTGCTAACCTACAGGGCCTCTGCATGTGAGAAACATGAAAGTACGACCACTTTCCAATGAATGATCTAAGGAAAATTACATAAATGAAAATACAGCCGTGTCCAGTCATCTGTAGTTATAAATAACTTCTGTCATTTGGTCAGCTGGAATCACACAAACATGCTATTGTTAGGACCTGCAAATGTATACATACGGATTTGGAAATGGAAATAGTGTAGAAAAGGAAAAGAGTAATTAACCAGATAAATATTTGGCTTGTTTTTTTTATTCTGGCAATCTAATAGACAGGCATATAAAGACCTACACTGCTATCCATAGATCTTGACCCTGGGCCTTTAGGAGCTTCCTAACTTTGCCAGTGGGAAGTGGCACTTTGGTTGACTGACTTCCTACAGAAAAGTGTCAAATCAGGACTTCTGCAAAAGGCAGGCACAGTTCTTACCTGTCATTTAGGGGCAGGAGTTGAATTACAGTAGGAGGAGTGGGGTGGTAAAGAGTGGAAGCAGCAGAAATCATCCTTATAAGAGAAAGGAAACTAAAAGAGCTTTGCAGCTCAGGTCAGCTTTTTTCTATGCTTCCTCCACCCTTCTTGCAAACAATAAGGCAGTTTGCTACCTTCTTTTCCTTCCTTCCCTTTCCCTTCCTGCAATACTTGGCCTGGGAACAGGGTGATGGGGGTTGTTTGTGGGAATACCCACACCATTCAAGATGGTGGACGCCCTTTGTAGCCTTGGCCAGGAAAAGGCTTGGAGGCGGCTGTCTGTCATAGAATGGTTTGGATTGGAAGGGAATTTAAAGACCATCTAGTTCCCACCAACTTGCCATAGCCAGAGATATCTTCCACTACACCAAGTTGCTCCAAGCCCCATCCAACCTGGCCTTGAGCACTTCCATGGGTGGGGCATCCACAACTTCTGTTCCACATCCAACCTGTTCCACCTATCTCACCACCATCACAGGAAATAATTTATTCCTAATACCTGATATAAATCTACCCTCTTTCAGTTTGAAACCATTTCCCCTTGACCTATCACTACAAGCCCTTGCAAAAGGTCCCCCTCCAGCTTTCCCTGCATCTCCCTTCAGGTACTGGAAGGCTACTATAAGGTCTTCCCAGAGCCTTCTCTTCTGCAGGCTGAACAAACCCAGCTCTCAGTTTTTCCTCATAGGAGAGGAGCTCCATGCCCTTGTGTTGGGGGCTCCAGAACTGTGCACAGGTGGTGTGTCAGGAGAACAGAGTAGAGGGGAAGAGTCACTTCCATAGACCTGCTGGTGACACATCTCTTTATACAGACCAGGTTGCAGCCACCAGCTTTTGAGTCTGGAAAGTATAGAGTGAGGAGCACTTTGCAGAGATACTGCAAAATGAAAGAGTAGTTAAGAACGCACAGGAAAGCCAAAGCAGTGTGTTAGGGCTGTGTAGCTGGGCCAAGCTGATAACTGGGGGAGGGCATTGCTTGGCTGAGTGATGGACAGGCCTGAGGTGTAGGCTCCACAGCAATCACTTCTTTAGACTGGGATCAACTTTTGATCTGGGGGATGTCATTGGACGCAAGGTGTTCAAAGCTCCTCAGATCTGCTGCACTGTGTCATGCCCCATGCTGTGATAAAACACCCTGCCTGCACCTCACCCTGATGCAGCCTTTTGTGCCTACAGTGAAAGTGCCTAAATTCCTCCTCTCTTCCTAAGAACTGAGAGAGAATGAGCTGGATGCTGGATAAAAAGATAGCTGGGAAACAACAAGAACCTGAGGAGACATGAAGGCTGCCTTTTTGGAGGGAATGGCAAGATGGAGACAATAAGCAGATCTGGCCCCAGGCAGTTTGTATTTGTTCCTCTTCCTGTCTGCCTTGTGCAAATATCACTCTGTGCTCTTCATTTTTTTGGCCTTTCTGCCCTTGCCTTGCAGACCTGTGAAGTGGGAAGTCAAGCAGGCAGCCCAGAGGCACCGCAGCCTAAAGAGAAACAGGAGGAGGATGTGGAAATAATTGGAAATCCCTGGGTTCCAGAAAGTCAGCAGAGAACATGCCAGCACCCTTAAGCTAAGGAGGGACCTGGGAGAGGGTGCAGTTTGCATATTTGGAAGGAGAGAGGGAAATGTGCATTAATAAGACTGTGAAGGTCTGTGAACTGCAAGAGAAGCACTCTAGGTGGGAACCACACCCTGTCTCTAACTCCCTCATGAAATCTGGCTGCAGTAGAAGCCCACACAGAAACTCTTTTTCAATCCCCCTTACTGTCAGCTGGCTCCACATCTCTTTTGGGCAGTGCAAATGGTCAAAATTTGAAGCACGGATGGTGTGCACATGCTGTTTTGTGTCAGGTTATAAAGCTTTGAAGCTGAAAATCCATTTTTTTAAATGAAATTTCCTCATGATGTGAAGAACAAAGCAACAAATTTGCTACCTGAAACAGCCCCCATATCAGTTAAACACCCTCTTAAGAAATAGACTATACATTTAGAATATTTATATTGTGCTCCCCTGAGAACAGTGCACAAGAAATATGGTTGTTCTGAGATTTGGTTGCCTTTCAGGCTGGTGGCCTTTGTCACATTCTGGCAGTGGCAGAGAGATGTGCTCCAGGCTGAGCAAAATGGTTTTAGTTTGCTCTGCAGAGCACTTGGCTGGAGCTGAGAAGCTCCTTCTCACCCGAATACTTCAACAGGTTTCTTTCATATGTCAGTTCACCCAGTGCAGAGGGAGAGGAAATCACCCCTAAATGCCCCTTCCTGGAAAGTCCTCTGAATGAAGGGACTTCCCAAATTTTAGAGTACTGCCAAAACATCCTACTTTGGCAAATCCTTCCAGAAGAAATACTTTGTAGGACTGTGCACAGTTCCTTGAGATACTCATCTGTGAAAATTTAGGCTAATTTATTTAACCAGGCCAGGGCAGGGAGAATCAGGGAGTCACATGACCCCTTCTTCATGTAATTGTCTACCTCTCTTTCTGTGGCTGTGTAGGATGGGTGAATCCATCCTCTGCTAATGTGCTACTACTATAGGCTTAGACAGAGCCCAATGAACCATTCTATCTGCCCTCAGGCTCCTTCACTTCACTTGAAAGGAAGCTACAGAGCCACTCTCCATCTCCTGCATGGAAGCTGCTCAGCAGGAGAAACAGGGGAGATGTAGCAGCTGCTTCAAGCTCTCCCAGTTTGCATCGAAGCTGCTCCCTGGCTCTGAGGTGCAGGGAGGGGTAAAGGGTGATGGGAGGCAGCTGGGGAATGTGATGCCCTCTACATCCTTCCCGTAGTGACAAGCCTTATTCAAACACTTCAGTTTAAAAAGCTCAGAGTGCAGCTCCAGGACAATGCTTTCAATTCATAATCAAATATGGGGCAATAACAGATGGATAAAACAAATAATGGGGGGGGGGAGTGGATGAGGTGCATACTCAAACACTTTAGAGTAAGTTCTGGGAAGAAGACACCCACATGTGTTATTTCTCATTCAGGGAAATCTATGGGCAGGTGAACTTTGGGACCTTCTTCACTGTTCTCGGGAAAGGTAAAATGCATTGCAGGAAGAAGAACCTCTTTTTTTTTTTTTTCCCTCTTTTTTTTTTTTTTTTTTTTTTTTTTTTTTTTTTTTTATTTTAGTGTATAAAGAGTTCTTTTGTCTTTGCATGCTTTGAAGCTTTTCCTATCCTTGCTTACATGAGGAAACTGAGCAAGTAGCTTGGCTTTCTGACCAGCACTAGTACTACCTTGTCACTTTGCCAGGAGATGCAGCTTGTTGAGTGGAGCACTGGCAGAGCATCCCCGATGTGCATTAGTGCTCAGTGGGGCTCATTGTATTACACTCCTCACAATCACTGCTCTGCAATCTCTGCGTGGGGCTATTCTCTCTCCTTGTGCACTGTGTTACCCCTGTGCCTACAGCCAACTCCATTGTTTTGCTGGTGATGATAATACATAGGTTTTTCCAGCAAAGAAAGCCTCCAGGCAAGCTGGGAGGCTTTTCAAAGCACCAGGGGTTGGTTACCAGACAAAGAGCAGAAAGCTTGAGGAGTCTGTAATGATTTATGGTCTTCATTGGTCTGAGTTTCCATTGCTTGGGACTGGATGAGAGGTATAAAAACCTGCAGCAGACAAGGGGAAGTTGGTAATGCAATAGCACTGACAGGAGGACCTGAAGAAATTTTTTAAGGTGAACTTCCTCTGTTCAGTCTCATCAGTCAGTGTGTGATTATTGAACAGAGAGGAAGGATCTCTGCAGTTGGTAGGCCTGTGCAGTGATGAGTGAAGACAGCATCATCTTGAAAACTGTGCTTTAGCTTCATAGGGAAATGGCACAAATATCTTAATAGGAGATTTCCCCTTCTACTGTCTCTGCAGTCAGAGATCTCTGACCTCTAATTTGATATCAAATGTGATCAGCTTCTGTAGCGAGACGAGCCTTTCTTAGGGATCGGCGCCTCAAGGTCTTAACCAGGTGTCGTAATAGAGACTTGCGAGCGGTGCTCTAAGTCTATAGCTCACAGAGTAGAACTAGCCTAGATCGGTCCTATGGCTCGAAGAGCTACTAACCTCTCTCACGCCTAGCCCAAGAGTGAGCTCCACTGTGGGTGTGAGCCTCACCTTTTATTGGCCCCCTGGTCCTGCTCATGTTCAGTAGGGGCCCTGCCCTAACCAGGCACAGGTGGACTTGATACGAGCTCACACCCACTCCTTGGCAATCAGAGGCACTTGGTTGCCTTGTTACTCTACAAGTTTCTGCCACCTGCCAGCCAGGCACAGATGCAGTATCATACCAGCAGTGAGGTAAAGGGCTGAAAAAAACGTGTAGTCAGTGAGAGGAAATCACAGACATCATAGAAAGTTAGGGGTTGGAAGGGACCTCAAAAGATCATTGAGTCCAACCTCCTTCCAGAGCTGGGTCACCTACAGTGGGTCACATAGGAACACGTCCAGGCCAGGAAATGGTAATATAGATTTTAAATTAACAGCAGGAGTTTAATTCTAGAAACCATGACAAAATGCTTTTTATTTTTTCCCCAGAGTTCAACCTTGGAGCCTTGTTTTGAAAGCAGAACATTTTCTTGGCATGCCTCTGTTGATTTCTTAAATGTGCCAGTGGAGGAAACATCATGCTTCTGTGTCTTCAGCTTCTTTGTAATAAGATCCAGTTAAACAACTAAAGACATTAAAAATTCATTAGAGCATTTCAATGTTGCAGTCAATGAGACCTGTTGTTTATCAAAGCATTTCTAGCCAAATAAAATATTTTTTTAAAGCATATAGTTGAAGGCATTTATTCAGAGTGCTTTGTATAAAATTGACTTTGTATTTACATGTAAATAATTTTCACACTTCTCTCATGCAGCAGGAGGCAATGTTAGGTAACAGGGCCAATCTGTGAGAATGCATCCCAGCTTCAAATGCTAAAGTCACCTCCAGGTCAAAAAGTACAGGTGAGTTACATCACAGTGCAGGAGCAGTACTCAGCAATAATACAAGTTATTTACCAATGCTTCATTATTATCTTTATTATGGAGCATTTTTAGTGTACCTAGAGGTCTACAAGTAAAAATACAGTGAGGCAGATTCTGCTCTGATTTCCTACTGGTGTCTCAGAAAGAAGAACTTGGGTGATCTGTCTAAACTATAACAGCAAAAATGAGTCCGATACTCCTGACACTACTAGAAACATAGAAACCTTTGGATAAACAGAGTTTGTATTGTCAGGGCATGTGTGCCACTAGAAAATAATGTGTTATGTCTCATTTTGAGTATACTGAATTGTGTTCTATATAGATTTCTGGAGCAGCAGGAGGTTACTGATATTCAATTCTGGTTCAGAATGGAATGGGACCAAAACAAGTGCTGAAATAGCTGATGCAGTTTCTCATCAGCCAGGAACTTCCACAAGTTTAACTTCAAAACGTCTCAGTGTGGTTACTGAGAATGCTAGATGGGAATCTGGAGCTAACTCCAGTGTCCTGGTACAATAAAAATTGAGCCACCGTGTTAGATCTGTAAGACTTTCCACAAGAATCTAGATTGGAGGGGACAGAAAACCTGACAATTGAGTTAAGACTCATGTTGGTGAAGAAGAATCATATGCAGCTTGTAGTGATTCCCATCAATCTAAATACAGTGAGGTCTGAAATTCTTGTTTGAAGGATTATGTTATTTTTCTAAACCTATTTGAGAGGGAAATGGACATTTATACTTGGAAGACTGGGGACCCATTTGAATTGATGAGATTTCAGTATTTTAAGAATCAAATGAGGATTTAAAATGTATGCTTATCTTATGATATAAAATCTGTGGTTTAACTTAGAATGTAATGTTTCTCCAGATGTGTACACACATGAGCCAAGCTGAGAAGACTGCTAGATAATTTGATGAGCAGCTTGGGAGAAAACCTTGGTCAAACTCTTTCCTGAGCTGTGAATCTTAAAAAAGTGATCTTAAGTGTATATTATTTTTCAAGGAAAGTCTGAAAAGACCTTGTAGTCTTACAAGGATGTACTTTATATACACATATCATGTATGTCCTCTTAGACTTCCTAAGAAAGACACATAAAGACAGAGTGCTACTTTCAATAACATGATTTATCCCCAGCAGAACATGCTTTGTTCTCTACACTTTTTTCTTGCATTCAGAAAGTTATTATTGAGAATAGTACAGAAGCTTCCAAAGCTTCATTTTCTTGTAAAGATGTGCCCGACCTTATCTTCTATAATAGTCTCTATTTTGGCTAAAGCTCTATTTACATAGGAATGCAAGCATCATTAAACACTGACAGCAAGAGGTCTATCTGGGTGGAATTTGAATGAATATCTTATAGCAATGTGGTTAACAAACATAAAAATAAAAGAGAAGCTTTGCCCTCACATACTGGGCAGTTTTAGTAGAGGAGGGTAATAATGTCCTGGAGTGGAGGTATGTATGAACTGTCCTGAACACATGCAGCTGTTGTGTTTGATTGTGATGAGTGGTAGAAAAGCCTGTCATATCTTCCCTTAAGAATGTGTTTAGTGATTGAGATGCTACATCTGAACCCAGCATTTTATACTGGTAAGCTTAAATGAACGATATAAATATATTAATATATAATATATATAGGATATAAACACTTAGCATGTGATTATTTTTATTTTTGCTCTCACTAGTATGCTTAATCATTGTTGCCCATGTTTTAAAATTTGTCCATATAAGACTGGGCATTTATGTCCCTATTTCAACTTGCAAAGAAATCATCTCATTTTTCAAAGTACTGAAAAACTTAGAGACTTCTTGAAAAATAGTTGTATGAGCACCAAGTGAGGTGTGATTGCTCACAGATAAATGTGGTCCCCTCTTCTACAAAAGGAGTTGTCCATATAGAAACCAGCTTCATTCCAGAAACTGTATAGGTGCATTGATGCACTGCTGAGTTGAAGCTATTAAGGCATGATTTTTGGCCACCCAGATAAGTCTTTATAGAAATGTCTTCCTATAATATTGAGACCTACCTACACTGAGATAGGTGCATTGGAGAATCTAGCTTTGTCTCACATATTTTATAAATAAACTTAGTCCTGAGTTAAGTTTAGTGCCCAGAAAAATAAAATGCAGGAAGTATCCCAGGCACATCTAAAATGTACTGTGTTGTGGCTCAGAAGCAGTGGCTTGTTTTTGACACTGTGGTCAAGAGCACATGATGTAGAAACTGTTTTGAGAAAATTCTTAGCTTATGGTGTTTACTGTTTCCTTCTAGCTGCAATTATACCTATGAAATACTTTAGTGAAGTATTTAACAGCCTATTTTCTATCAGTGCATTTATTTGGATTATAGTGCCATGGATTAAATTTAGGAGATGGTACAAGCTTGTCCTTCCTTTGTAGTTCACTGATAGCAGTAATTTGTCACTGTTTCCATCACAGGCCACATGATTAAGATCAGAGTCAAGAACTCATCTGTGCACATCTCAACCACTGGGACCACTGCTGTGCACTGAGATAACCAAAAAAGGTAGAGACTGAAGGAAGACAGTGTAATTTGAAATTAATCAAGATGTAACAACTCCCTTTTGTAGGCTGTGGTTGGGAATTCTCAGCTGAGCTGAGTGTGCCAATGGCTGAATCAGAGCTGCTGGCCTGTTAGTGCTCTGACCTAATGCTGCGCTCTCCTCACAGCTGCCGAGTGGCTGATAAATCCTCTGCAGCCTAAAACCTTGGGTTGCCTGAGGTTAACGGAGCACTGACAGTTTGCACCAGTTAAAGATCTGTCCCTGGGTGTCTGAACCCTACAGGGAGCATTCTTTTCTAATGAGCAAGATTTTCAGGGGAACTGCAGGGACTGTGATCTGAGGATACTGGGGTGAGATCTCTGCCGCAGAACAACAGCCAAGCCCCAAACGCTCGTTCCTTTGGTAGCAGCGAACACATTTCCTGACTGCCGTGTTGTCCGTGTAACTTGAAAAGAATTCTGAATGAATCTGTGGCAGAATAAACTAGCTAATGAGATCATGGGAGAGGGCTTTTTTTTTCCCTTGGTGATCAACCATTGTCTTGTCTGGTGGTAATACACAGAGGACAGCCACACGTAGTGAAATAATTATCATCAGCAAAGTTCACCGAATCCCAGGCTCTCATTTCTATGGCCCAATGAAGTGCAAAGGCCACACTGTAGTTTGGAGGAAGAAAAGGCAGGCTGGAAGAAAACTTGTTTCTCCCTTCCCCTTTGGGGTTTTGCACTGTTTCTGAAAACATTTTAAGCTCTCTGAAGAGTATTTCAGATAATCCTTCGAGAGCAATAACACAGCTCGAGGAAAAGTGCGCAAAGGAAAAGATAGGACGCTTGCAGTCAGGATGGCTGTACTTGGTAGGAAGATCTGCTTCTGATTAACATGCCAAGAAAGTACTTAGGTTGAAAGAGAATTTTACTAGACACTTTTAAAAGAAACTGTTTAGAAAAATGTCATGCACTGACCTCTGAGAAAGGTCTGCAGAACCAGTATTTCCTTCCAGTTCACTCTGAGGTTTCTACCTTTCTTCTTTGTTGTGCACTCAATAGCAATAATAATAATAGCAATACTTTCAGTGCTGCAACACTCTCTACTTCAAAGCACTTCATAAACACTGGACTAGATTCAGCCTGGTCTTCTATGGATATAAACTTTGTGTGAAATCCTGGCTTGTAGTGAATGGCAAATTTCCCACTGACTTCAGTGGGGCTGTGATTTCACTCACTCCTTGTCAAAGAATTTGGGCAAAGCAAACCTTCTGAAAGAGGTGAATGTGATAGCTTAAAGGAGATGAAACCTCTCTTCATTTCAGGGGGACACATAAATTCCCAAAACGGAGGATGGGCATATCTAGACTTCAGGGGAATGACAGAAGAAAGAAAGTCTAAGCTATTCATCTCCCAGTGTGTTCCCCTTTCCTGTTTCTTTTCTCCTTGGTCAGGCCTTAGGTTGATTTTCTACTTTTGCTGTGCACTCAGATTTATAAGTCGCTCACATTTATGCAAATATGACCATGGAGAAATAGCTGCTTGACTCACTAGCTTGGTTGATTGGTTGATAACCTTAGTTTTCCAGCACTTTTGCTTAGCATTATCATTTACAGTTGCCCACATCAGAATAGGGATAGGGGTTTATGCCCCTCTACACCTGGGCAAATCAGTCAGGAGTCAGACCTTGCTCATTTGCAACCATGTTTTACTTTTCAACATTTAAGTATCTTCAATATTTTTAGTGCCTTTATACCATAAGTGAGCAAAGACAGTCTTTGAAGTCTTTTTGTACCAAAAAAGATTGTCTATATTTCATCTGAGTATACTTAGAAGTTGCCAACTATTAAGTGCTTATTTTGTATGAACAAGCACTGCTTTTAATGTTCTAGGATCCCAAGGAAATTAGTAACCTATACAAGGTTGAAGAGAAGGTGTAGCATTGAAAATCAAAGCTGATAAACAAAGAATTATAAATTTAGCTTTAAAAATAAGTTGAAACATTGAGCGATGTCAGCCACACTGTATCTGCTCTTTCTGATCAGGACTCTGTACCTGCAATCCTTATTTGAAGTAGAACTTGTATTATGTTGCCATCAGCCTTTGCTATTTATTGATCCAACTGAGCCTTTTTTCCCATCCTGGGTGTATAAACTCCATCTGTCCAACAGTGTTGCTTATCTGAGCTGCTCTCTTTTTTAGCTTCCAGTTGGTACCTCTTGCACATGCCAAAAGGCAGTCCTGAAATCTTGGGCTTGTTTTTTTTTTTTTTTTGCTGAAATCTTGGGCTTGTTTTTTTTTTCGTTTTTTTTTTTTTTTTCTGCTCTTCCACGTGTGTATCTTATCACAGGGAATTATGCTGAGAGGTAGTTTGCAGTGTAAAAATCTGATGGAGACTGAAGGAAAGCTTCAAGTTTTGGCTGCAATTCTTCTATTTTTTTCTATGTATAAGGCTTTACAGCACAGCCAGAAGGGAATGTGGAAACAGCTGAAAAATAAGCTGCTCTTCTCCTCCTTAGGTCTAAATTCATAATTTCTTTGCGTATTTTGGAAATGATGCTTTCCAAATTTGAGCTTCACAGACATTACTGTGGCCTTGTATTTGCCTTCTGTGCCTCATCACTAGGAGCAGCTGAACTAGTTTAAATTCTCAACAGCAATGAGAAATTCACCAGAGACAATAAATCATAGACATCATGAACTTCTGACTAGTGTGAAGTCATTCAGAAATATATTTCCCAGCAGACCTCTGCAGTTTGTGGTATTCCCATCAGGTGATTAATCCTCTGTCAGGGTGCAAAATGTATTGTAAAAAGTAAAAGTAAAGTGAGTACAGAATACAACATTGCTTATGTTTCCTAAGTTTTTGGGTGATGGAAATGACTGCTATCAGTTGCAATATCTTGCACTACATGCCTTTTAAAAATTCTAAATTATGACTGAGGTGATGAAGTACTCTGAAATATAGAAGTCTGAACACATGTAGGTGTCTAAGTGTGAAGAAGAAAAACTAAAAAACCTATATAGCTTTTCTGACTTGCTTAAAATTCATATTTTTAGATAGTTCTAAGCTAAGTTTTATTTTTTTTTAAATTCTTTATTTTTTTTTTAGGCTGGGAAAATATCTCTGTTGTGTCAGAGGGAGATATAATATTTGAAACTGTCTGTTACAGTGATTACTGTCACTGTTGCCCTGTTGCCCTCTGAGCTCACTTGCTCTCACAGGAAAACTTGATAGAATTGGACATTACCAGATGTCCAAAGATTAGGAGTTTATGGGTAAAAGTGGAGAGGACCACAGGTGCAAAGTGCAAGGAGAACAACTCAGTGAATGGGTATTATAACTAAGTACAAGAAAGAAGAGGGGTTTGGTCGTGTAGGGACTAAAGCTGCAGTTTTTCTGTTTTGAATATTTCTGTTTTGAAATTGCAGTTTTCTGCTTGAATAGATTTTGACTGAAATGAAGAATCTAAAAGAGAAATGTGGATCCCCTTAAACAGCTTTCCCCTAAACATTGCGATGACTGCACTGTCTGAATGGGTGGGTGGAAGAATGTTGCTCAGACATCTGGATACATTAGGGAAGGACACTGACTGGAAGGCTGTGTGCCTCAAAGAACCAAGGAACAGAAGGTGGCCAGCTCTTGGCTTTGGTCCTTAATCATCTCCTGAATGGTTAAAAGGAACAGAGTGCCATGCAGTCAGAGCTGAAATTTCATTAAAGACATTGAACAGATTGGGTCGCTCTATTTACACCTGTGCAAATTTGGATTTAGTCCATGACATCCAACTGTACTCTGGTGGAACTGAGCCTGGTGTCTCTGAGTCTGGCAGCAGAGGCTGTTGAGCTGCTATCAGGAAACTGGGCATGTGTTTCTCTCCTCAGATCTGTATGCTAAGTGCTAGGCCTGTCCTGACAGATGTGAGAGTGCCTCTGAGTAAGCAGGGAAATTATATACAAAAGTTTCCTATTACGGCTGGAATAAACAATTTCTGAACTTTTGTGTATTCTTGTCTTTCAGGCAGTCACAGTGCTCTCACTCTGTAATACCTCTGACTGATTACCACGGTGTTGTTACAGATACCAGCTCATCTGCAACCCGCCAGAAACTCCTTTCCATACTGCTACACTTACTTCCCCCAAAAAGATTTAAGTGCTTCAGAAGCATAAATTAATTAATTCAGCCAAAGAGCACTTCTGTGATGTGGGAAAACCCGGGATGCCGAGCTGACACCGCTTTCTTGAGTTGCTTAATATTACAAACTGAATCAGTGACGCAGATAAGAACCAAACTCAGGGTCACTATTTTTGTCCCCCCTTGTTTTGTACAGTAAATGCAGATAAGACAAACTCCTAATACTCAACAGAACAAGTGTCTGGATTGTGGCTGGTGCACCTTTGAATAAAAGTGTAAAAGGAATTCCTTTTATGAATACCTCCTGCCTCTTCAGAAATCAGCTTTAATGAGGGGCAAATGCTCTAAAAACTCAGTCTTATAAATGCAGCATAATTAAAATGAAAATATTTTTTTCTCTCTCTCTTTTTTTTTTTTTTTTTTTTTTTTTAATTAACAGCAGTGAGTGGCTTTATTTAACATTCAGAATCTGGATTCTGACTTAGGTGGCTGGGTTAGCTGACTTGTCTTCAGATTTGGTTCCCTCTGGAGTCTACAAACAGGTGTGTACCTAGGAGGTTCTTCCAGTGGATGATTCAGAGCAGAAGTCAGGTGCTCAGATTTGAACTGAGTGAGTGCCTAAAGCCTTGACAAACTCTTGTTCCCTGACTGCAATAAGTGGAGATGGGATTCATCTGACAGTACAGTATGTAAGAAGTGAAATGCAGATGACAGAGAAAAGACTGAGAGGTAAATTTCCTTTTAATATGCTTGTACATCTGTGAGGGCTCTAAGCAGCAGGAATAGTGGGGACATCAATTTTACAGGCAAATTTGTGGCTCAGTTTCTGCACATTATTTTTTGAGGGCTGATTAAAATTGTCAGTTTTGTATTAATGATGGGGCAACCCATCATTGTTGTCCCCCCCCTCCATCCCTTACATAAAAATTGCTGCCAGACAGTAAATTTGCCAGTCAGGGAGGCTAAATGCGTGTGAATATTATCTGAGGCATCTTGAATATCTTTTCTAAAGACAAGACAATGACATTTCTCTGTGCAAGTTCAGACATGACTCCCGTGTTGCAAAGAACTGTCAAATTGAATAACAGGTACAGTGAAAGCATTTCTTTCCCAAACTATTCAAATGAGCATCACCTTAAATAAACAGAACCTGGCTGAGGGTTACATGAAAGATTTGTCATAGCAAGAAGTAATATTTGAATGATAATATCTTTTAAATTATTCATTATTTAAAGTTGCTCTTTTAAATAGACCTAGAGGAGTCTTTCCCAGGTAACCCCTGAGATAAAGTTATCAGATTCCGTCTCTCATCTTCACTCTTTCCTACTGTGAATAATGGTTTTGCACATGGTATCTCCTACCAGTGATGATTGCAGTAACTCTTTGGCTCCCAGAAGAAATAGTTGGGGGTGTGGTAAAGCCAGGATGCAGTGAACATGATTCATACAAAAAACCTCAGACCTTGGACTGGTTGTAAGGGATTCCCACGTTTATTATGTGGGAAAGCGTTGAACATATTGTATAAATTATACAATGGAGCTGAAAGATTGGGATTTCCCTGAGTTAGTCAGTTGGCTACTACATGAGATTTAGACCATCATTAGAAGAAAATAAAAATCTTTCTTATTATAGGCAGCAAGACATCATTCAGAACACTTTTTAATTAAGAGAACTACAGAGAAATTAGAAAGTGAGGCAGACATTGGTGCAAGGCTTGATTTTCTTTTGCAAATGACCTCAACTTCTATGATGAAATGGCTTGATAGTCTTTTTTTTTTTTTTTTTTTTTTTTTAAACAGGGTCTTTCTAGCAATTCAGTTATATTGACAGAAAACATGACCTTATTTTGTGGTATTCAGACTATTTCATTCTTCTATTAAGGTGCAGTTTTGAGGAACCTAGAATCCTAGAATCCTCATACTGCCAATGTAGAGAAGGCAGGCATGATTCATGGAAGCCTAAAGGAATTTGAAGGAGATGGTGTGAATACCACCTGTGTTTCTATTCTGAACCTCATTTTCCAGTAATTTGTAGTTTTACTGTAAAATTTCTCTCAAAGTTCAAACTTTGCACACATGATGTCTAAGAGATTTGTAACAGCCACCAATTTGTAACAGCTGAGGATCTGGCCCAGGATCTGTAATTTTGTTTTTAATAGCTATTTGGAAGAGATTATTTTACAACTTGTTCTAATATGTACATTCCCGGTAGACTGTTCAGGTAATTACTTGGGCTGCAGTTCAAATATTCCACAGTTGGAAATATACTTGCAGAAAAATCTATTTTTCTGTGTACAGAGGGTATAGAACAGTCACTTCTTTGGCATGTGCAGCTATTCCTCTGCAAAAAATTTCCAAGGTTTTAGGTGTTCAAATGTGTGAACATGCAAATATTTTCAGTGCTCATTTTGGGATATATTTGGAAATTCATACCTTTACACAGCAAAAGTTTGGTACATGACAACACACTAGATTATAAAGAATAAAAATGAAGAAATGATCATGGGAAAGAAGTGACCATATCATGGCTTGGCTTTGTGAACAAAGATTTAAGGAGGGCTCTACCCACACTTGCTGCGAGCATGCTGATGGCTGAAAAGGAAGGTCTGATGTTCCATCTTGAGAGCTGCGTGACCTTCTCACTGTCAGACATAAAAGGTACCACTTTTCTACCTGAGACTTTCTCTTATGTTCACAGGTCAGTAGGGTTTAGTTTAAATTCCAATGCTATAGTTATCTCTATATTTATATTACGTATCTTCTTTATTAATAAAAGGCTAAAGATCTCTGAGACACAAAAATTACAGTGATATTTTAAACAAGGTGTTCAAGGCTGATATTTGGGACTTTAAAGGGCCTCCCTGCATACATGTGAAATTATTCTGAACTGGGCAGAGTGGATGCAAAGGATGGCTTCATAAGTTAATTTTCCCAGGTTAAAGTCTTGACAAACTGCCTCTGTTTGTATTGTGAAATATATTTGCTGGGTGTATTTCTCAGCCCTGCTCCTGATTTCCCATGGAACCCTGCCCTTTATATTAGAGGTGAATAATTAGATCACTGGGTTTAATGTTATTATGCAGCTTGCCAAGGTTTGGTGTGCTATCACTTGCTAGAAGGTGTTCTCGGTCACCCTAACAATTCCAAGGCAGCTTCGAGTCTTTATTTTCCCTTGGGAATCAACCTCAGGGTGGCGTCACTCAGTCAATGCATGACTTTTCTTTCAGGGTTTAACAAGCCTCACCAAAGACTAAATGGTGTATTGTAAAACCAGACCTGCAAAGTCTCACACACCTAACAAATGAGTCCCCCTCCTTTTTGCTTAAGGAAAAATTAAAACAAAGGGGAAAAAAAAAAAAAAAAAAGGTCTTGCCTAAAGGGATTTCTCAGTGCTATGAGGAAAATAATCAAGTCAAGCAAATCATCTTTCTCATACCTAGAGACTCAGTGACATTATCTCTTGCATGACACCATAGCCGTGCTTTGGTGGTAGTGATTAAATGGGGTTCATCAGGCTAAGCTCTGTCTGAGAAGTTCTGTGTTTAAAAGAAAGGACTTTGTGGAGGATGGATCATTTGACTTGTTAGCAGTTCCAAGAAACTGAATATAATATATTTTATTACTTGAGAAACTATTTCAAGAGAATTTCAAAATGAAGTTTTCTTCAAGCCAATCAAATTCTTCACATTGAACCACTGTTAAAATATTTGAACAGTATTGATATCTAAAATGCTTTAAAATACAAAAAAATTATTGGGTTAAATGGCTGCAAATTACATGGCACATTTTGACACTTCTGTTCTGAAAAGGGACTGTAACTGCAATTTTTTTCTAGCTCCAGTTAGAATGTCCTGGACTCAATATTGTCTCAGAGAGCAAGTTGAGAATAGATTTTTTTTTCTACATTTTGTACTTTTACATGCTATAGGGCACATATGAGAGCTCTAGAGAGAAGGCTGGACTGACACTAAAGAAATTTACAAGAGCACCTTTGAACTGAATGGCTGCTGCAAGTTACAGTATCAGTGCTTTGTCTTTATTCCACCTGCACCTTCATTTGTTCTAAATATGCTGCAACAAATATCCTCCTATTCTGAAATATTTAACCTCTCAGAACCCTTTGTAGATACAGCCTTACCTTTTCATTTCACACACATCAACTTTTACTCTCTAATTGGGTCAACCCCTCTCCTCCCATAACACCCCCAACCTGCATGGGGGCATCCACTTTTAAATAATAAGACACATAATTAGCTATTAATATGCTGAGAGTTAATGAGTAGGTATAACCTTATTAACCTAATGGAAGTTACAGGTGTAACTTGTAAGCAGCCCTAGGCTGCCACAGAGTGCAAAGGAGTTCTTGCTATCTTTAAATAAAAGTTAAACAAATGATTCATATCTCATTTTTCTCCATTTAACTTGGCATTCCAGGAAGTTTTATAATTTTGGCTGAGATGATTAATTGCTGCAAGCAAAAGGCTAGGAAGCTTGTCCCATCTGAAATTTCTACCAAAACTCATCCTTTTGATAGATTTTGAGACCCATAGACAGTATATTTGCCTTCAGATATTGCATCTTTTTGTTGTTGTTTTCTAATAACTAGGTTGGAAAATCAGCTTTGGAAAAAGAAAATTTATAATCCAAGATCATGGGGAAAATTCTCAATTTGCTTCAGTGCACTAATGAATTTAGGTGAATGTGACTTTCTGTGAAATGTGTACAGTTGTTGCTATCATCATACATATTGTGTATAGTATTTTACTCAGTTGCTATAATCTCAGGGACCACTGGTCTCTACCCAGGTTTGGTTTGGAGCCAGCACTTTCTCTGGCTTTACTATTCAATTATTTACATCCCCAAATATGAGTATTAATGAAAAGTTGTTCATTTGTAAATGCAATGAACTAGTGAGCTTCTAAATGAGGGCAACCTTGGATACAAAAACTACACATGTACTAATTTTTCATATTTGAGGCATTTTTAAATGGATACCTTTTCATACTTACTCTAAATTAAAAATTCTTTGCAGTCTCTTAATTTGATTGCATTGGTTGACAAGAATTTTTCTGTGATAGCCAAAGGCACAGTAAGTTTAAATATTTATTAACTTCCATTAATTAATTAATTGAATGTCATTAACATATCATTGAGTGAAGGGTTTCCATTATATTACAAAGGGATCCTTAGTCCTATATTTCTTTTCTAAAATGCCTCAGAGCTTTATTTAATTATTATTATTAAATGCTTCTTCATTGGCAATTATAATTTTTATCACGAAAATGCTGTGCATTTACCAGATTTTTTTCAATAGCATCTCACTTTTTTTTTTTTTTTTTTTTTTTAAGAAGTGGTGCATAATGTAGCACATTAGACCTTTGATGTTCTCTGGAAAATGAGCAGTGACTGGAGGGCAACTCCATCCAGCTATGGGTTACTCTAGTCTCGTGGGAGAAAAGTTAAGTCCTACTCTGTCTCCTACCAGCTGGGAACCTGCTGCTTCCCTCTGTCTGCCTTCTCAGCGTGTTTCACCTGTCCCCTTGCCAATCCCTGTCTCTTCAGAGAGGCTGTGGAGCAGCAAATAGGAGGTGGATCAGAGCGGCAGCGAGTGGAGCCGGAGGTTTGCTGGCAGGGCTCTCGGAATTGCTCTGAGCACTGAAGCTGGCAAGGGGTGAGGGTGAAGCAGGTGAAAGGGTGTAGTCACTTAAAAAGAAGAAAGGACGGGCAAAAAACAGGAGTGGGAAGAAGGATGAAGACAATTTATCAGGGATGGTTAAAGAGATGGTATTCACAAGTCTATTTTTCTGCCTTCAAGCTTTATTGCTTAATAAAGCAGTAAAGCAAATACCTGTCCTTGATTTCCTTGGAGCTGTCTGACAAACCCAGATAAGGGTTGCCAAAGATTTCTCTTCAGTGAGTGACTTCAAGGGCTGGCTTTTCTTTCTCAGACATCCTTTGTTGTGCATTTTGTTTTGTGTTGAAGTGTGACTATTTCTAGGCGCAGCAAAGTGACATGGCATTTTTCTGTCCTTATCACTGATGTTACTTAGTGTAGTACATAACTAGTGCAGCTATTTCACGACTAAAGAAGCAGAAAAGTCAAAAGATGCATTTTCAAATGTGATCTCACAACCTGAAGAGCTAGACTTCCAGGCAAATTCAGGATGCAAGGAGAGTTCTTGGGTACAATAATGCCAGTGGGTGTTTTCTAGTGAAGTCAGGAGTATAAGACCAGAAGAGACCTCTGAGGCAACAGTTCTCTGCTGTCACAGACAACCCCACCACAGAGCATTTTCATGAGCCAGTCGAGCTCCACCTAAAAATTATGTTAATTTTTTTTGTTTTCTTAGCAAAAGATTGTACCAGAACTTTCCTCTAATGTTTAGAAGCCTTCCTATAATTCTTGCATCGTACTGAATTATAGCTTTTCTTCTAGGTTATAATCTTCAGAGGGAGTATGCACCTGCAGCTTTCATTGATGATATTTCCAATGAGCTTGTTCCCGAAGCCAACAAAATCAAAAGCAAATCTCCCCCATGTTCATTATCAATAGTTGGAACTTAAAGGTGTGCAGATCAAATGAACCCATGTTAGAAAATGTTTTTTATTACTTATACCTCCCTGATATAGATTCAAACCCCTTGAGACTGTGGTTTTAAAACTGAGGCATCATACATAGGTAATTTTGACCAGTAAGGACCTATGCTGTTGACATTATCATTCAGTAAAATGTGCTGACTTGAGGAAGATGAATGCATTGTGCAACATATGAGAATTATCTCTTACTAATTAATCCCTCTTTGTAATCTCATGAGAAATATTTTTTCAAGTATGGCTGGAAGGAACATATGACTACCTTGGTATTTTCTGTAGTCTTTTTGTTTTAGTTTAGGGCCTTAAACCAAATTTTCCAGATACATTTTTTGTGTATCTGTAATCCTAAATCACTGTAACCTAAAACCTGGATGAATATTAAATAGAAATCCCCTTCTAGCTAAAAATAGGGCTAATTAACTTCCGTAGTTAGAAATCTAGTTTTCCTCCCTTGGCTTTCTTCCTCCATGCATGTTTCTTTTGCAGTCTCAGCAGATTTATGTAATGCCTCAGGTTGAGATTAGACTTTTTCTAACTTACTTTTTAATTGAGTTTGTTGTTTAATATTAACAGCTCTACAAATGAACCATTATTGGGTTCTGATCCTCAAAACAACTTGATGAAGGTCAGTAATTTCTGTGCATTAGTGTTTGCAGAGCCAGATCTCTGCAACCATTATACTCAGAACCATCAGGACAGAGAATACCCTTTAATTATATTAAAATATTAAAAGGTTTGATTTTCATTTTCCTTGAGGGTAATTTGCATATTTTTATACACGGTAGAAAGGAAAACAAAACCTTTACTATAATAAATATTAAATTTAAAATTTATTCTGGACTGCAAGCAAGCTTCATTCAAAATCAACTTGATCAACACTCCCTTTCTACAAGTTTTATTAACCATCATCGTGGGTTTTTTTAAACCTTGCTAGGTCTTTGATAAATTATATATATGTGTACTGCCTATAAAAGCCTTGTAACTGTATTCCCTGCTCAGAGGTTTATTCCTGAAAATTTTTGTCAGAGTCAGGTTTTGGTGAAGCAAGTTCTTTCTTATCTGGAAGCTGAGTGTTCTTAGTCCTTTCCTGGAAACAGACAGCTCCACAAGGAGCTGGTCCCCACTCAGGAACTGGCATGAGATCAACAACATGAATGTTGCTTAGTTTTATTTTCTTGACAAATGATTCAGTGAAAGTTAGCTATGGTTTCCCACAATAAATTTGGTAGTTTTCTCCACAGTCTTTATTAGATTTCATTATAGATGCAAAAGAGTGTAGTGTCAGATGACTATTTTTTTAGTTAGCAAAACTGACAGTGATGAGGTGGAATGGAACAGATTAATAAAAATTAGTCTAGAAGAGATAATTAAATTAAAAGCAATATGAAAATCAATAAAAAATATTAGAACACCCTTTCAGTGGTTAGAGATCTGCTGTTAATCTAAGTGTCTCTCAGTGTCTTTGTGAGATATGAATTAATTTTTATTGTCATGATGGCTCAAAGCGAAGCCATGGTAGAGGGAAGCCAAACATCCTATTTACAAAATGGCCTGTAGTTTTGGTTTGCACAATTTCAGTTCTCTACTTTCAGACATATAAAACTTGATTATCAGTACTACTGAATAAAGCCTGTCTAAAATATGGGAAAGAAGAGGGGAGATTACAGAACTTGGCAACATTTTTTTTTTTCTGTCCCTCATTCCAAAAAATAATTAAATTTGGCATATGAAGTCTCATTTCTACTCTTTCCAACAGCAATAAAGCAGAATTTTAACATATTAAGAGTAGTATAGTATGCTTAGTCTCCCTATTTTAAAATTTTTTCTGGTAGATATTTTTTACACTGATTTTGGGAAACTTGGTTTTTGACACTTTTCCCATCTAAATAAATAATTTGTAGCAAACCTTTCTATTAGTGTAACATGTAGCATTTTGGGGAACTTCAGCGCTTTGTCTCTGAACAATAAGAAGACTGTCTTGGAAAGCTCTGGAAAGGATTTAGAGGTCAAAGAAGACAAGTCACTCAACATGAGTTCCCAGTGAGATGTTCTGAGGAAAGACTGATGTGGTCCTTTGATATATAAGAAGGGGGAGTTGTGAGTAGCATAAGGAGGTGTTTTTACCTCTATCTCACACTGGGGAGATTAACACTGAGAATACTGAATACTGTTTCTGTCTCTTAGCACTGCTGTTACAACTATGGTGGTCTAAGGACACAAGGAAGATATGTAGTAAGGGATGCATTTTTTTTTACTTTATTTTTTTTTTTTATTGGATAACATACTTGGAAAAATATGGAAAAACGGTTGGGCATATTGGCCCTTCTTCACATCACAATGTCTGCCTTAGGAAAAATTGGCAAGAGTACAGAAAAGAGAAATAAAAATTATTCCAACCTGGGAAAAAATACAATTGGGCAAGAAACAGAAGTAACTGAAGATGTTAATCATATGAAGAAGGATACTGAGTGCATGAATGTCTTCTGGTTGCTAAGGGGCAATCTGAATCAGACATGAAAGTAATACTGAGGAGGAAACACATAGCAAGGAATGGAGCAACAAATGCAAATAAATAAGAAATAAGGCACAATTATTAAAAAAAAAAATGCAAGTAACAATACCGTGTGTATATGTGCAAGCATGCACATGTACAGGTGCCTCAAATAACTTTTGAACTTGTTTCTCTGCACCCACTTCTCTTGGCAGGGGGGACGTCTGAAAAGCAATTATGTTTCTACAGGTTTCATGAAAGTATGTGGTCAAGAATAGGTGAAACCTCTCTTAGAAGAATCCTGACAGAAGTCTTATGATCTGTACCATTAGGGCTATAATATGAGTTGTCGCATTAGTAAGACACAGATAATCCACAAGTAGTTGGGGAAAAGTCCTTAAAAATGTTCTGTATATGGGAAGAAACTTTAATCAGAGCTCACAGCTTGTTAGGCATCAAAGTCAATCACCCATGAAACATGAATCCATAGGGGACCAAGCTTTATTAGTCCCAAGCCTATATTAGTTGTATAATACTGAGGGTGATTAGCTGTTGGGATGAACTTCCAAGGGAGAAGTGGGTTTGCCATCTTTTGAAGTCTTTGGTTGTCTTTTTTTGGAAGACAGTGAAACACAAGTAATTGGGTTAACGACTGGGGTAAGTGAATGCAATTGTATGGCCTTTAGAATAGAGTAGGAGAGGCCTGGTGATCTAATGGGTTCTCCCGGCCTTAAAAATCTGCAAATCCATGAATTATAAGTGCAAAGCAAGGCACAAGCCTTGTGAGGAATCGGCAAGATGCCATCCTGCTAATTAACTATATAGCCACTGCCAAACAATCGTGTACATCCAGGTGAAAGCAGCCCAGCTTGGCCTCTGCGCTGTGCTCTGCTCTAACATCTTGCATTGTTGTCAGTGGAATGTTAATAGGTGATGGCAGCACAACGGGGGTGAGGACGGACAACTGGGAAAAGTTTAAGATAATGTCATCAGAACTGAGGGCTGTCACAGCACAATGGCCTCCTGCTGGTACCTAAATGCAGAGGAACTCACGGAAAATTAAACATCAAGGCATGTTCATTTGAAAAGCTGGAGATAGGGATCCTATAGCAATCTTCTGTTACAATGGGCTTATTTCTGCTTTAATAAATGGACGTGGAAGCAGAGGACCAACATTTGTGTGTTTTTTAAATGTGGCCAGAAGCCATGTGCACTTTATTGCATACTTCATTTAGAGGGAGGAACATTTATCTACTAAACTGAAGATTAAAAAGTGTGGATTCATAATGGATTCAGATTCTGCCTTGAATTTGGTTTGTGGTTGTGGTCTCTTTTAGCTGCTGGGTTAGGGGCATTTTCAATGTCAGCTGCAGAATGAGCATTTTAATTCAAAAGTACCTCACAGTTTGGACATGGTAAGAGCACTCTACCAACCAGCTACTACCACTTACTCAATAGATAAAAAATAGCTTATTAAGATGCAGTATCTTGGTCAGTTTGGATTTTGTGTCCTTACATAAGACGTACTGCATTGCAGGCCCAGCTTTTGTGCCAAAAGTTTGATAGAAATAAGCCTGGAGTTTCTGTGTAGACTTTAAAGGATGAAAGACAAGGCCCCGAATTTCTCCCTTCTGTATACAAAAGATGTAGTGCTCTGTTGTGATAATTACATAGGACATGCTAAAATAATATATAGAGAAGTGTGTGATTTGTACATATTTGTGTGACTCCAGCAATTATTACTTCAAGAAAAATACTGATTATTGTAGGAGCAGACTGTAGGATAACCTAATGTGTTGGCAAGTCTGCTTCACAAGTAATAATGTATGACAGGTCTAGTAACTACCAACAGCTACTTGTTATTCTTTTGTTAGCTATGAAACCATGTTACATTTGGATATGGTTTCCATAAATATCTAAGCCTGTGGGTATCGGGATCTAGAATTTTTGGCTTCCATCCAATTATAATTTGGATATTATCTTACTACTTACTACCTTTTAAATCTGTATCATTCAGTACAGGGCAGCCACCTAGCATAAATACTGCTGTGTGACTGCTGGTATTTTGTTAAAGTTTTTAATCCCTACATATTTTTCAAGGCTTGCCTATACTCATCCTTTAGTAGATTCACTTTAAGCCAGCAATTTCATAGACTTTTTGAAGAGGTTTCCTGAGGAAAACATGTTCCTCTTTTAATAGTTTTAAAAATTCCTTTTAATCAATTAAACATTTGTTTAACAATGAATGTTTTAACAAAGACGTCACAGGACCTGTCACCTCTAAAAGGTAATGCAGGATTAATTTCTCTGGCACTTATATTCCTTTAGTCTTTCTAGAAATTTTAGCAGATTAGCTGTATTGGTCAGAATTCTGCACTGGTGAGAATGTAGCTTCATACTTTCACCTTCTAAAGGTGTTTTTTGTTGCTATTATTTCCCCCTTTATTTTCCACTGTTTTCTGACATTATTTTGTGCTGATGTGGAAAGCTTTGATGGAACAGTAGTCTTTCAGCGTGACACATCATATGTAATCTTTCAGTACTGTCCTTTGTCCTGCAATATCACACAGAGACTACCTGCTCAGCAGATGATGTTTTCCAGACACCAGTGAAAGCCTGATGTTACTTCTGAAGAATGCAGAAGCAATGGAACTGGAACATCACCACTCTAAATCTGATTCTTCCACGTTTCCCACTAGAACCAGTTGCCCTGAGCAGATTGCAGTGAAGATACTTTAAAAACTGGCTACCAATATCTGTAACTTTTCCACTTGTGTGAACGCTGAGAATGTAAAATGCAGTCCTCAGATTGTTGTGGGATCATATAGGAAAATGATGGGCTGCTGGTGCTAATTACATGTGCAGGAAGATCAGAGTGCTGGAGGTGAGCCTGACTCTGCAGAGGTGTGCACAATCATAAATATGAAAGACCTTTCAGATTGTGCATATGGTATTTCATATTGGAGGTAGTGGGAGTCATTCTGTTATGTTATCCTGTCAGATCTAGCACACTGAACAGGACAGGACTGGCTTGGTATCAGAGGCTGAGAGTTCCTGGAAAACGCTTAAAATATTGCAAGATGTGCTTCCAGTACAAATCTCTCAGGTCTGAGGTGAGAATTTAGCACATTTCCTGTATTCCCTACTCTTCTCTTACCCTTGTAATGTAAATTGCTCTCATGCTGTATCAAGATACAAACATCATGAACAAAACACCATTATGTCTGTACCAGCCCTCCTGAGCTTGTATTACATGGATAACAGAGTTTAAAATGGTACCATTAGAGTTCCTGGATTCGATGAATATTCCACTGAGCTCATGACTGTGTCTTTCTTTAAGTATAGGGATACTAATCCTTCCTTTTCTTGGCAGAAATCTTCTTGGAAGAAGTCTATTTGCCCATCTAAAATCCACCCTGTTATAATTAGAAAAGAGAATTCCGTTTAACTTTCACTCCTGATATACTACATACTTCTTTGTAAGAAGCAAAAAAAAAAAAACCAAACCAGAAAAAAACCCCCAAAAAACCAAACCAAACCAAACAAAAACCAAACCAAACCAAAAAACCAACAAGAAACCATTTTGGTAATGGTGGAACAATTCTAAGACAGAAATGCCCTTTAAGCAGCAGTTGCAGTAAAGCACTTAGAGTATTTTGAGGTTTGTACTTATAAAAGCTCTCCTCCTCTATTTTGGTTGTGTGCTTAAGTACCTTTGACTTTAAGATGATGTACCTTTGACTTTCAGCATATCTAAAGCTAAAATATGTTAACTGCTCTTCTGAGTATTTATGTGTTCCTAGTGCAGGACCTAAGCTTATAAATCGTGCTGAATTCCTAGAGATGAAAGATCTATTGTTCACATTTCTTTGTATCTTCTCCTTTAGGATAAGAGCCACTGTACTTAATAAAAGGTAATAAATAGAAATCAATTGATTTATGTGGGCATATGAAGTCACATGATCTCCAAAAACACACCCCCCCCAAAAAATGATATAGAAATGATATAGAAAGCATATCAGAGATGGATTTGTATCATATATAGCTGGCCTGCCATGTTGGGAAAATTGCATACATTTCTTATAATACATATATTTGTTATATATTTATTATATATTTATTGTATCTATGCATAAGTGCTAATAAATATGTTTTCAAAAAGTTTATTTGAATCGGCCTCTACAAAAAAAGGAAAAGAAAATCCTGAAACCCTTCAAGCCAAAACTTTGAAAATGGACAAATCATTCCCATCGCCCCCATCAATAAAGCACTGTTCTGGCTCTGTTTTATGAAGACAAAAGTGCAGGAAGTTTAGCCCCTGAGCTGTGAGCGAAGGCCCAGTGACACCGTGGGGTGTTGCAGTCGATCCGGATCAGGCACCACCACGAAGTCAGTGCCCTCATGTCCTGCAGCAGCGCCTCATTAGCTGGGCTGGGGCTATTTTTGGAGGGGCAAGCTGAAAAATGGAGATTCCTTGTTGTGCCCAGGAATTTTTGGCTTCCTATGGCTGTGGCCTGAGAAGAAAGGGCAGTGTCCCAGAATGGAGGAGCTGGTGGCAGCCATGGGAGCACTGCAGAGACCCTGATGCACCGGGCTATGGCAGCAGCTCCTGGGGCAGGCTGAGGCACTGCAGCCAAGCGAGTCATTGATAGAGAGCTGAAAGCATTTAATAGCCCTGCAACGTCATTACAGCAGGGTTGGAGAAATAAATACAGGAAGCGAACCCAAATTACCTTGTAAAACGGGAAGAAAACAGAGCACTTGTTTTGCCCTGTTTGAAAGACTAGAGGAAGCCCCAGGGTCTGGCTCTTCCCTCACACACTCGGCAGCTGCTGGAGCTGGTGGTGTTGGGCTGATTTAGAGATGGTGTGAGACCCAATGGGGATTTTAATGGCAGCAGCAACGGGGATTTTAATGGCAGCAGACGTGAGTGGGTTAAACTAACACCGTGTGCAACAGCAGGGACTGAAAGGGGCTCAGGATCACCTCGGCCATGAGAGAGCTGGGAGGCTGCGGGGCTGAGCCCCTCAGGCATCCCGGGGTGTATGGCTGCCGAGCAGGCTACGAGGCCTTGCCCTGACCAGAGCTCTGTTGGCTCTGCCCAGCTCCCTGGTGCAGTTGGGCTGGATCATGCCTGACACGGGGGAGAGAGAGAGAGCAGGAGCGGCTCCAGCCTGTCGGGCGGCGGAGCAGGTTGATGGATGTGCTGGCCTGCAAGCGCTCGCCACCCCGGCCAGTCCAGCCCATCCACAATGAGTTACAGTTTCCCGGTCTCCCTCCCTGTGCCTCCTTCCCCCCCCCCCCCCCCCCCGCCCTGTTCCCTCCCCTGCTGCCCTCCCGCCTTCTTCCCTGCTGCCTCTGGACCTGCAAGGCCTTGTCCTGGCATGGCCGGGCTGCCATCACCCTGCTGTTGAGGCCCGGGGTGAGGGAGTAGTGCTAGGACAGCCTCCCTTCTGCTTTCTGCTCAGGAGACATTTTCCTCCCTGGCTGAAAGGGACTGAGGTTGAAGGAGAGGGGAGACAGTGGAAGCACAGTGGTGGGGGCCTGGCTGGGGAGCAGAGCCCATTCCCAGCCCTCATCTTGCCTCTGCGGCCTCCCACCTCCTTCTGGGAAGCTGTCCACAGGGGAGCCATCCATCCGCCCGTGGGGCATCCCGAGGAAGTTTGCAGCTCAGCCCTCTCCCAGGGAAAATGTGCTTCAGACCTCTTGTGTTCCCACCAGCTTCTCCTTTCCTCTGCACGCATCTGTTTTTGTTTTCTTTACGTTTATACTTTAAAGATGATGTTCGCCCCTCCGCATCCCTTCCTTCTCCACGCCACTACCCCCCCACCCCCCCGCCTCAGGAAGATGAATTTCATCTGCGCCTTGAAGCAGGGCAAGAAACAATAAATATTTATGGGTACCAAGGGAAGGTTGAACTGTAAACCACCACTTATCCCTATGTCTCTTATGTAAGGAATTAGTGTTGCAAAATTTACATTTGGGAAAAAAAAAAAAAAAAAAAAAAGACAACGAGAGAGAAGCATTTCTATGATGTGAAAATGTTCTGTCTTACTCATTTAAACTGGACCAAACTACTTCCTCACAAGGCCAGATCTGGGGAATAGCCTTTTAACTGTAATGTCTAAATTAAACCAAATGGCCAGAATTAAACACACCAGCCCTCGCTGAATGTGAAGGTTCAAGTGATAAGGAAATATGCGTGTAGCAGATCACTTTTCCTACACTTTTGTTTGAATGAAGTCTTAAAGTGCTTTTTGGAAACAGTTTTAAACGTATTCAAAGATAATGTACAGATAAAGACACGTTAAGAACATAAAAATACCAATGCATGCAGCCAAGCACAAACAGCTTATATGCCTCTAAATCCATAAGGGGCCATAATAGCTGTGTTCAGTATGGGTTGTTAGAAGGCCGGGCAGAGATAAAACTCCAATAAAAAGTACATTCTTTTATGTTGACTTCTAAAGGAAAGGCAATGTAAAATGAGGATTTATGTTTGTATGGGCAATCTGAGGAATACAGGCCCTTTAATAACCTGGTGCTGCAGGAGCTGGAGAAAACTCTAGCAAGGTCTCAAGAGCTCTCTCTTGCAGTGCAAAGGGCCTGAGGGAAAGGGCTGAAAGCCTGGAGCTGGGCAGGGAGTAGAGGGATGCTCGGCATATTGGCTGCTTCCTGGTAAATCTTGATGGAGTGCCTAGGCTCAAAGACCTCTGTTTTTTGTTATTCATCATCCCTGTTGAAGTAAGCTTTGGTGTTTGCTTTCAGTGACCATTACTCTCTGGCTTTTCTTTGAGCAAGGGTGATCTTGAAAGGCATTTCACACCAAAGTCAAGTTACTATTGCCTTCAGTAAAAGCAAGATCATGTTCTAAAATTGTCCATTCTGGTTTTACTGTAGACCTGTAACAGCTGATTCAAGTGGTCAGGGGTCCTATGCTGTTGCATGGAGATTAAAAAATCTCCAGTGGAGTAGCACATAGCTGCTGGAGATGGATCATTTCTTATTTTAGTGAAACTGGTCTGGTGAATCCAAAGAGTCATATAGAGTCATATAGACACAGTACTTAGGGACATGTTATAGTTAAGGTCTTGTCAGTGTTAGGTTAATGTTTGGATTTGATGATCTTGGAGGTCTTCTCCAACCAAGGAAATTATGTGATTCTGTGATAACAGACTGAAGCTTGAATTTTCTCTGACTGAGGCTGAGAAGTTTCTTTCTCTGCTGCTCTCTCAGAAGAGGAAGAATTGGAAGAAACCTCAGTTACTTGGTGACTTTTGCCTTCTATTTATTGATCATATTTATCCCTAATAAGTTCTTCCAAAACCGTCTTACAACATTCTTGGTGGTTTTTTTTTTTGCTTTTTTTTTTTAAATGAATCTAGATACTGTTTCTGGCTTCTGAAAGCCAGACTGTAAAAGAACTGAAAAGAAAGACTGTAAATTAGTCAAACTTCATTGTCTCAATATAAGATTGGTAGCAGGATTTTCAGAGAAGAATTTTTCAGGAAGAATTGGTAAAAGATGTGGTATGATAAGGTTTTCTTGTTTTTTCACTTCTATTCCAGAGGCAATCAGATTTGTCATTTTTTCAGTGTGATTACTGAATTAATTTTCATCCTTTGTAAGAAAACTGTTAAAATATGCTTTTACATGAAGTTTCTCTAAATCTTTTGGAGGACGGAAGAGGAAAGGAGGTTTTTTCGTCTTATCTTGACATCAGTAAGTTAATTTCTTGTGTACAATAGGATTTGAAAGGCCCTCTGAAGCAGAGCTTTTGGAAATTCAGTCCAGGGAGCTGAAGCTATATGAACGTTAACAAAAATCATAAATGACAGGAAGGCTTCAGAATAGCTGTCCTACAGAATAGATTTTTAGAGTATTGTGAAAGCTATAATCAAGCTTTTACAAGTAAAGGTTTTTTTTCAGAACTCTTAGAAAGTTCAGGATTGCCCAGTGGTACATTTAAAAGCCGTCTTCCTAAATTCAGGGCTGATAGCTGTTGGACAACCCACTCATAGGGTGTTTTGGGTTTTGTTTCTCCTCGATAGTGTTCAGATGAATTTTCAAGGCTTCAGAATGGAGAGGAGGAGACAGTGCATGAGACTGTTGTGTGAGGACATTAATTTTAGAGATGACAGTTCTGAACTTAGCAGTGGAAGTAGTCAGACTTTAGTCTGACTAAATCAGCATAGGTATGGTCTACCAAACTCCACCTGCCTGGTGATTTTATTTAAAAGCACAGGTGACATAAGAGGGGTTTCCTGTGACTTTTGCAAGTCATGTATAAAATATAACAGCAGTTTATAATTATGGATATAAGACTGTTAAATTCCTGCTGTTAAATTCTTCTTGCTGTTAAATTCCTCTGCTCATGTTTTGAGATGTGTGGCACCACAGGAGAAAAAGGTCCTGGGAAGCTTGGGATGGAGAAGAGAGAGAAAGATGTGAAGTGCCTTGTGCAAGAGGCTCTTGCTGTCTGGCACCATTCTGGTGCCTCTCAGCAGGTCTGGGGGCATTCTTGCAGCTCTCAAGTGCTGTAGGCAGCAGCACCCAGTTCCTCTGCAGGTGGCACATCCTCACCCAGGTCGGTACCCCTGTCTCAATAGGACATAGGGAACACTGCTGATGTGGGTAGTATTTTTCAGAAAAGATATTAAAAAGCTTCTTCACAATTAATGCTCCTAAGTGTTCAGCCATAATTTCTCTGACAATGAAATTAATTTGCTTCAAGTGCCCTAATCCCAGCTCTGCCTGGGATTCTTCTATTCCTCTCATTCCCTCGGAACTTGCAGATTGGATGTGGTATTTTCCTTATTTTTCTGCACTAATTGGTTGGGTCATGTTGCTGTGCACCATTATACATATACTATATGTATAATACATACATATATACTTTTAGTATATACACATGTACCTTGCTATCCACTGCAAAGAGGTTGTGTTTCATGTTGAGTCTTAATTAGAATTTACCAAAATGTTTTTTCAGTTGTGGAAAAATATGTGCAAAGTTATTACTATGGTAATATTTATTATTTAATTACTTTTCAGTAATGTCTATAACCTTTTGGGTATGTTTTAGGCACTCGCCTTCTTGGGAATGAAATACCTTTAGCTTTTATTGTAATTTAGATCCTCAGTAGGCTAATAGTTCTAGATGCAAGTCCCAGTCCTTCCTACCTTGCTACACATTGATCCAGCCAACCCTGTGTGTGTTTATTAAACCATGGAATACCCCAGAGAAGTCGGGAGTTCCCCTATGTACATAAGATGAAAGGCAGAAACGTGGGCATAGGTTACACGATTTGTGCAAATTTGTCCAGAAAGTCAGCAATGAAGTTGAAAGCAGAACCCAGGTGGTCCAGCCTAGCTCTCATGGCAGGTCTGCACAGAGAAGGCTGGAGTGTCCTACAGCATCAAAGAGCTTTTCAGCTGGGCATCCCTGGGTGACTGGTGAAAGATTCACCACAGGTAACATAAAAAAAAGTCAGTGTGGCACACATGCAACAGGGAATGCATGCTTACCCTGACCTTAGTGTCCCCAAGGTTGGAAACTATTTGGAATAAGTGAGTTATTAAACCAGCTGGCTTGGATACTGCTAGCACTGTATTTGTTGTGGCACAAAGCTTAATACACGAAACTAACTCGTGGATAACTGCACTATGCTGCTTCACTCCTGTGCCCCCAGGGCAGACACAGCTCAACAAACCCTAGAATGTGAAGTACATGGTGGATACTGGGCAAAATTGTCACCATACCATGCTGTGGCTTTCAATAAAGCAAGTTTTGAGAGCTGGTTCAGTGGATAAAGGGAAAAAAAATCTTTATAAGTGTTTTTGATAAGAAACACAGCATGAAATCTGGCTGGAAGTTAGTTACATCCTCACCTGATGAGGAAGTTTTCTTCAGTAAACGAGTTGTGAAAGCCTGCTTGCAATTAGATGGAACAATTCCAGGCTCTACAAATACACTTTCTGGGTCCTGGTTTGTCATTACCAGATTGAATCAACTCCCCTCTGAACACAGCAGCCAGGTAGGGATCAGGTCCAAAGCACATGCTGAAGGCTTTTTAGTTCTGGATAACATCAAGTGAATTGGACGAAGATACTTCTGAAAAAGGGCTTGATATCCACATAGGAGAGGTCATAAAAGCTATATGAAGGAAAAAAAGCCAGAGGATTGAGCTTGGTTGCAAGTGAGTTTCCAAGATCAGAGTGTTTTATTTTAAAAGCAACTACAAATCTTGTTACAAATGATGAGGGACCTAGGAAGGGATTAAGCAACCTTATTATTCAACCTCATTATTTATATGAACCCTCTTATGACAGCAAATCCACCCATAAACTAATAAGGCTTGTGAGATGGTAATATCTGAGCAGAGGGCAGAGTGAGTCTTCCCCTGCAAACAATGATAGGAAAAATGTCTCTTGGCTTTGAAGAGAGGCCCATTGTGTCCAGTCAGATGCAAAGGCATCTTGTTTAGATTCCTGAAGGAAGAGTCTCAGGCTGGGAGGCTGGCCAGGAGTCTGGGCAAAGAACAGTGGGGGAGGAGGCTGAGGATGCAGACAGGGGCAAAACATCATTAATGGTAAAAGCAGTAAAGGGAAGGTGGCAAGGGAGCAAAGGAACCTAAGGATTGTTACATTTTCAGAAACATATTTCTGGGTGTATGTGTGCATGGCATGGATATGCATGTGGTGTACTGAGCTTGAATGTAACATAATTCTGTTATAGTTACTAAAAAGAAGGTGTCTAAATCTCTTTAATTTCAAAAATCACAGCTACATGTGTTTATCTTATGTGCTTATACACATGATTAAATTTATCTTTCCTCCCTTATGTACATAGTTTTCCTTGGTAAGAGGCCATGACACTACCATCATTTTTATAAATCTCCCTTTTACAGTTGCTCATCATTTTCCAAAATGCTATATTTGTTCTTATAGTACAATTGATCTTGGCTCAAAATAGAGTATTTTAAGAACTTGCAAGGTACACCACAGGCCAGTATGTGTATTTTGATCCCTATGTACATCTTTACATCAATCTACATGTTTATATTTCTTTCTTTAGGGGGACAGAGAGAAAAATGGAGACAAATAAATAAAAAGAAACATGGCATTGCTAATATAAATGACCAGGCCATTGCTTCAGTGTCAGAATGCAATTAGATCTGACCTGGGACTGGAATTCACTTCTCAGCAGGCCTGCTTAATGATTAGTTTTATTGTTTCTTCATCACCCCTACTGGGGGGTTCATTTTTACTGGTAATGGAAAAACACTTGTTGCCCCTGGATAAAAAGCTGGTCATGAAAGACAAAGGGCTGATTGAGGGCTGCTCATACCACCTCTTCTTTTGCTGTCCTGGCTGACAGCAGGAAAAACTGAAAGGGGTCAAATCTTAAAGGGCCTTAGGGGTGAGGAGCATCGTACTGCACAGAGAAATTAGCTGGAGAGGCATCCATAGCTTTGAGCAGTCCTGCTCAGTGTTGTAAGACAAATTGAATGAGAATCTCTGCAGCAAGATGTTGCAGGTACCAGACATTGCTGGCATGGTCGGAGTTGAGTCTGAGAGAGTAATCATGGTTAGCAATATAACTGTGGTTTGCAAACACCTGCTCACACTCCCAATCCCAGCATGCAGCTACAAGTACACTTCTAGCAACAGCTCAAAATTTCCCAACAGCTGCAACAGGTAAAGACAAGTTTAAATCCTTGGCAAAACCTGTGTGCCGGCTGCTACCTGTTCGGAAGTGTTTCCAAAGGGGTTTATTATAAGCCCTGGCATAAATAATAAGAATACAAATAGTTCCTGTTTGTTTGCTTCAGTTCACTGGGTACATGAAATATGTAGTGTGACTCACAAAGTTGTAGGATGAGTCTGAGGTGGAATTACAGACGTTGTGCTATCTGATATTATGAGATGTAACAGGTGTCTGTGAAGGCAGTTTCCCCATCTGGAAACAGTGCTTCAGGGAATTTAGGCTGCTGGTGGAGGAAAGGCTGGTTGGTTTACACCAGTGGTGTTAGGTGAGCTTCCAGAGGATTGGAATTGGTGGTTTCTTCAGCTGAGCATCTATAGGCTGAGGTGTGTACTGAAACCACAGTAGCTAAACGTCTGAGTTTGCAAAAGCTTAACTGGAAGCTTCATGAAAACAGATATGAAGCTGAGAGAGCCTTGCCAAAGAGCATTGTCACTGCTACCTCCCCACACCAGTTCAGCGTGGGGAAATAAAATAAAGCCTTTTAAAAATCTTGTTACTGTAAGTACAACACCACCTGATGGTGTAAATCAGTGGTCATTCAAGGACTCTGCTGCACCTACACTCATCACAATAGTTGTGGAACTGTCCTTTAATAATTAATGTTATAATAAATCACTTAATAATGAACATTCATTTTTTATAATAGCATCTACAACAGGGCATATCAAGAGGTAGTTAAAGTTACCCAGTATGCGTGTAACGAGAATGTGGTCAGCCATGAGCCTCAGACTTGCTCTCTCAGATGAACGAGAAATAATGATGAGCTTTAAAGTTGACAACTTTATGAAACAAATTTGAAGCACAGGACCTGAAATTTGAAAAAAACAGGGACAAGCCAGTGTCATCAGCCTGTGTATTCACCTGAGAGTTTGCCCTCAGAAAAACATACTTTCATAGTCCGTTCCAAGTGGGTAATTATGCCTCAAATGTTCCTAATTCATAAGGATATCAGGTCTTACAGATAATTATTATGGTGTCAGTTATGGCCCAAACTATGCATGCTCTGGCACATCCACCATCACTTGGTATCCCTAGGCTGTACAAAATTCATCTCTACAGCCTGCTGACAAGTTTCAGACAATCAGATTTGGAGTCAAACTGCTGGAAGGGCTGGCAGGAGCTGAGGATGGGCACTGAGCCTTGTAGCACATTCCCAACAGCCCTTCTGTGGTTTCTCCTGTGTCCGGCAGTCATCACCAGAGCCACTGAGGTGGCTCATCTGCCCAAGGTATTGGAATAAATGAGTCTCCACAAGGCAGGACAGAATATAGCATCCCTTTTTCCTTCCTCTTCTCTCAGGGAGTGGCTTCAGAAGGACCTGTGCCATTGGATGGTCACCAGGGCCTCAGGGTCTTGGACCGACACTCCTGCAGCTTTGGCAGTTTCCCAGGAGAATGAAGAGCACATGTCCTTCTTGAGTGTATTGTGTAAGACTTAGACCAAAGTGCTGTTGACACAGAGATTTGACAAGACATCTGTGCAGAACCATGCCTGTAGAAACTTCTCTTGAAGTTCCCTATCTGTTGCAAAGCTGGCATATCAGGACTTTGGTAGTGTAAGACTCTGGGAGCTGCCTGGCTGCAGAGCAGGTCAGGGTGGGATAGAAGGCTGTTTTGCTTGTCCAGTGCTTTGTTTGACTTGCAGAGGCAAGGTCTTCACTCCCAGTTCCTCATGCATATGCCTATATAATACTCTGAGGAAGTTCCCATTTGCTCTTCCTCTCCATCTGGGCTTTGCCATGGGCATGGGTGTTGGTGTGTCGTCCAGATCCCATCTAGCCTTATAGGCCATTCAATACTGTTCCATGTGGACATTAAGACACATGAAGCCTATGGAGGCAGGTACTAACTTTTCTCCTGGTAGGAGTATCATTAGGTTGACAAGGGAGTCTGGAAGGTGATAGACCCACACTTTTCCTTGGCTGCCATTTTTTTTCCCTGCTCCCTGGGTTCCCCAGTTCTCCAAGGTTAGTAAATAGTGGTGTGTGTTTGGTAGTGCTGTGTGTAAGGCTTGTGAAGTAGACACAGTGCACTAGAAATGTGTTGCTGGGATGTCACTGGGTACTGTGGGACTGATATTATGCCTAAGGGTGCTGCAGGTGATTGTGCACTGGTGTGCTCCAGCATTGCTGGAGTGACCTAACAGGGCATGCTTCATATAGCTGGAAATATAAGTACAATCTCCAAAGGTATTTATGCTTTTAACTCAAGTAGAGTTTGGTGTGTAAGTTGGAAATTGTGATAAATAATATTTTTTTACCAACCTTACAGAATAAAAATATCTGTGGAATAACTGGAGTTTAAGCTCTAGCCTTCAGCATCTTGAATGATTAAAGCTTCATCCTTTCTCTGCACCAGTTCATTTAATGGGGTCCTGGTTTCCTGGGGATGAAGAGAGATAATAGCAGGAGGAGAAGTATAGATGCTGCCAGAGTGGAAAGGAGGAGTTGTTGTTTTGCAGATCTCTAGGCTGGTGAATTCAGCTAGTCCTGGCCTCACACAAAAGGTAGGAGACAATAAGTATAAGAGGTGTCTGTCTTCTCATTTGGCTGAATTACACACTAAAGTAATTTATAACAAAGGGGAAGAGGTGTATTGTTAGTAATTGTTATGTTAAGGAGAAAACCTCACTCGCTGATTTAGCACCCATTTCCTGATTTAAAAGAGAAGAGAAAATGATAGTAGAGGGTGAGGAGACTTGTCAGGGAACAATACGGATTGGTAGGAGCATTTCAGAACAATTTCAGCCAGATTTCTGCTAGGTTTGGTGGATGCATTATCTCATCTCCTCTTTTTTTAATTAGAGTGGCAGGCCCAGAAAACCCAGCAGGGATGCCAGATTAATTCACCATGAAGCACAGCATCAGACTCAAAGATGGAGAACAGCAAGGCTTCTATGGAATATTTGCTGAAAAGCGTGATGGGAGATGAAGCAGAACTATAGAGGATATTAGGAAATAATCAAATACAAGATCAAAGTGGATGACCTTAATTTTCGAAACTTGGTTAATGATTTGCTGCTTGGTCACTTAATCTAGAGACCAAACCACACTTTATGGTTCTTGATGTCAGAATTTTTGAGCCTGGTCTGCTGAAAATTGCAGTCAGCTCTGCAAGCCAGAAAATCCCACAAAGGTAACTCTGACTGGCAACTTCCTCTGTGGCGCTGATGGCACATTTGAGTTTATGGACACACATGCTGGTTTTATGAGACCCTGAGAAAAACAGATGGGGTTGCTGGAGATTCAGAATGTCAGTGTCATGCTGGCTTGCCATGTAAATCTCTCGTTGACGTATATGATAACCGTCATGCTAATAAAAGAGAGGATGCTTCTCATGTGCTTTTGCGTGCCCCTCCATCAGGAGAAGTGTAAGTCAGAAAGCAAGGAAAATATGAAGGGGTACTTATTGCTCCAGAACAGTTGTTTGGTTACAATCTTAATTCATGCAGTGTCTGATGAGCTCAGGAATCTTCTCACCAGATGGGAAACCTTCAGACTGTGGACCAAAAAGTGGTGATTCATAAGGATGAGTCGGAAAACCCACACACTGAATAACCAGCTGGCTAGAGTCAGCCAGGAGGGAGCTCTGAACTTCAGCTAGGATGTGCCTGAAGTCACAGCCATCACCAAGCCTCAACAAAGGTTGTGGGAAGGTTTCTCTATCTATCCATATTCCAGAGCCCAGCATTCTCTTTGAAGTGTGCAAAAGCAAGCAGCCAAATGCTCTTCCACAGTTTAACCATGGTAAAGCTTGCAGATTAGTGTTTGGTTGGATGGGGAGACGTGGGCTCTGCCTTCTCCTTAATCTGGATGGAGGAGGAAGAAGGAACCAAATCCCTTTCTTAGTCTCTACTCCTGAAAAGGTGTCCTAATTACCAGGTGCAAGACAGGATGAAATGGAGAAGTTTCTAGTTTGTGCCACTGTCAGGTGCACGTAATTATTATGATATTCATGGAACCAGAGTGAGCAAAGAGCAATGGTGCTCTGTTGTTTAGTGCTTAGGACACTCTGCTTGTAAGGGAGAATCCTTTTTCCAGGCTCCATGTCTGTATACATATATATCAACCTTGTGTTGAATGAGAAGTGCAGAGATGTCAATGACACAAATTTCTCTTCCTGCTCCATTTGAACATGGTGTCCTCAAGCAGGTTTTGTGGATACCTCATTTTATCAATGTGTGATGAGCTGGTTCTGAAAGAATCTGTTGAATTTGTTTCCTTGAAGGATGGAAACTAAGAAGTTCCTTATTTCCACATCATAACTGTATTCAGAAGTGAAAGTGTTTCTCAGCTCAGATTCTGGCAATTTTGCAAATTGTGGAGGCAAACTCCTTCAGCTAGGTGTACTTCATGTCAAGTAAGAAGGGTTCCAGTGACTTTAGCCATCCTCAAGTTTATGCAGTATTTTTGTCACCATTTCAGGTGCCTCATGTCCATCCAGTCCCATATATACAGCTTTTTACATAAATTGATTACAGTTTAGGAGTTCTTTAGCCTCTGAGATTTTTGTTGTTATTTGATATGTTTAGAGGTATTTTCTACATCCCATTATCATTTTTTATTCCTCAGCTGTTTCTGTTTGACTGAAAGAATCAAACAGAAAGAAGAAACACTTGTCCAAAGTGTAATTAATTTCTTTTCTAAAAAAATTTTCCATGGAAATGAGGCTGTGAAGTGTATGGATGTTGGGAGCTAACCACAAACCCAGAAATACTACAGAAATAGCTCTCTCAATTGTTACCTGAACTTCTAACATCAGCAAAATTATCTGCCAACTGTTTAAAATCCTGTATTTTGAATCTTAAGAAAAGTATGCTGTCAGTTCTGGTTTGTATGGTTAAGGCTGTATTTTCTCCAAAGAGCTTTCTGCCCTTCATTAGAATATGGACATAACCCTGTACAAAATGGTCTTTGACTTTTTCCTGATGCCTATAAGACCTTTCATGTTTGTATTCTTTTTATATGTCTGCTTAGTTAAAATAAATTCAAAAAGCCCAAACACCCACGAGGTTAAATGATCCATGCACAGAAATGTGAATAGAATGTCCTAAATGACTCTTATTTTCCCCAAACTATGTAACTCATTGACTGACTCATGGTTTACAGCAGTTTAGGCACTGCAGGGTGATGACTGTCAGGTGTCAGTAAGCTGGCAGCTTAAAAGTTGCCTCTTTAAGCAGTCCCAATCAAATGAATTGCTCACTGTGAGCTGGGGTGGATTCTGGCCCCGTGTTTGCTGAGACACTCTTGGTTGAGGCTCTTATGATACTGCTGGTGTCTGGCTCTCCCTCCTGTGGTACATTTTTCCCTGCCATGGGCTGGAAAAAGTGGTTAGAGGTAAGACTAAGAGGGGGTTCCAGAGAGCCAGTGAGTCTGAGGCTTTATCTAAACAAAAACTGTACCAATTTAACTGAACCTATTTAGAAATGGAGGTTGCTGAATTAATGCCACCCCCCCTTTTTTTTTTTCTAGGATGAAGTCTGGGGAGAAACATTATTCATGCTGGTACAATTTATACTGATTCTAGTGGCTTTATTTTCCCCTTCTTACTGTCAACAGCACTTGTTTTGTAACTCTTCTGTGCATATTCCAGCATATTCCTGGACGATAAACCAGAAACTGGGTCCCTTGCTGCTTTTGCTTCTTCATTTCTTCCTTCATATGTTATTTCCTAACCCTTCTAGTGATAATATGAATGTTTAGCATGACTCTGTCAGTATTCACTCTTAAAGACAAGGTAGCATTTTCTCTGCTAGTCTTGGGTAGAGACACCTTTCAAATAATTTCTCTGAATTTGTTGGGCAGCGTAGTGTATTCAGTAGGCAAAGGGAGAAACTTTGAAGATGTAGAAGGATCCTACCAAGCCTAGAATTTGCTACATTGAACAGCAAAAAACTGGTCTTCACACAAAATTTTCCCTCATATCTAGATATTGACAGTCAGAAAAAGCTTGTCATAGATTGCAGAGAATTTGTGGCAATATATTCCACGCAAACCAAGAGATATAAGGAGGAGCTGAAGTAGAAAAATACATCTTTAAGTTAACTTTTTTGTTTTGTTTTGTTTGCTGCCAGAAGCATTCCTGGCACCTCCTCCAAGAAAGGCTTGGTGATGAGTGTTGGTAGAGATGTGCCCAAGAAGCATCCCCTGTGAGCAGGCTTGCATGTTAAACCACATGACTTCCAGGTCTCAAGGAAGGTGTGGCTTTAAAATGGAGAAATCACAGCAGTGAGCTGGAAGAATGACTTTTCCCCCCTTCTGTAAGAATAATGTCAGAGCTGTTATTACATTTGGCTTAGGCAGTGGATTGGAAGTGTTTCTCAGAAGGGAAGTGCTTCCAGTTCCATGTCTCTTTCAAGAGCTCCATTCCCATGTACTTGCTGGAAACCTTTCAGGAAACCACATTCCCTTTCCCTTCCCTGTTCAGCAATATGATCCTTCTCAGCCAGAGTGGCTCACAGTCTGCTGCCTTGGCCAGGCCTTGGGAAGGAATGTGACAAAGAGGGGGCAAAAGTGCTGGCACTTCCAGTGTTGTCCCATGCTGCCTTTCAGAAGGAACCTCTCTCCTCCCTTGTCCCCCCTCCAGCCTTATGAAAGGATTTTCTACATCCATAAGCATGTTTTAAAAGATCCCCAGTCTCTAATTTTCCATTGTGTGGTGGGGGAAGAATGCGATTTTAGCTGGGAACAGTCACATGGACAGATCCTCAGCCTTGTGTGAATCTGACCAATGCTCCTGAGGTAACATTGTGCTTTGCTCATTCACACTGGCCTAGGATCTTGCTCCCTGAGCTATCCCTGATGGCCCAAAATGATAGCTGGTGTCTGACAATACCCACATGCAACTTGGACATCACTGCTGTGCAGAAGAAATGCCCTGAAACCTTGTGCTAGTGCCATTTTCCAGACAATCAACAATTCATGAAGACAGTAGGTGCAGAAATGCTGTTTATATTACAAGTTTCAATGAATGAGATAAAGGGGTTAGGAATAAGAGAAGGGATCAAGGAACTGTTAATGGCTTGGAGGATAGAATTGTATTAGGGACAGAAATGCAAACTTGTTTTGCTATTGCTAAAAGCCCAGAAGATGCACATTTCATTTGTCAGAGGAATATTCTGATCGGTATTTTTTTCTGTCATAGCAGTAGGGAATTGAGCTTGGATCCCAGCCAGCCTTTTTAATCCTCTCTTGAAACTAAACAAAACTAAACAAATTAAAAGAAAACAACAAGGCGGGACAATTAAGCCAACTCTATTAGTTTAGACAGAATGGAATATTGGGCAATACCATGGTGGCATGGAACAATCACCCCTAGCTTCTGTGCCACAGGAACAGTTAAGCCTTCCAAGATGAATTTCCAGCCATTGCTGTTAGGATGACTGTGCTGTTTTCTTATTCTTTATTTTAATGCTGTTTCATTTGCTCAGCATTTTTACAGTTTGTATTGTATGGTGCATGGGTGGTAATGATTAGACAGTGATTCTCAACACAACAGTTTCTCTTGAAGCAGAAATTTACCCACCCTGAGACAAATGCTCTCCAAAACTGAAGCAAAAAAATACAGGATGTAAGTGCTACAGCCACTGAAATCAGAGAAAAGTCCCTCATTGACCTCAGTGTTCAGGAAGACTAGGAGACAGATAGCTGTTCTTTCCATGTTTTGAAAGACCTAAGAAGCTGAGTATTCCTGGAAAAACTGGGCTAGGTACATGACCTTTGTCAACTATTTGGAATCTGCAGGTGCACAGTAGCTCTAAAAATTACAGTGCTTATTTAGGCATCAGAAATGGCTTCAGGGCACATGGGTTCTGTGAAGGAGCTTAATTTTTATTTTTTTCATCTAAGTGGTTTAGACTGTGGACATCCTGGCTGAGTGGGCAAGGGTTGGGAAACTGAATTTTATTCCAGTTCCTGGTACTCATTTAATGTGTTGCCTTGTAGTAGCTGTTAACCTTGTTGCACTTATAACTCATCTGTAAACTGGGAATAACAGTGTTGCCTTCTTAAGTTTTGAAGTCTGACTAAATAATGTAAGAAACTATGTGAGGCCAAAGTTATTCCAGGGCTAATCAGTTGCAGAGATGGAGCTAACACAGAGGACTCTCTATAGCTTCACACCATATACATTTCCTTTACAGAAGTGGTTCCCAACCTTCACTGGCCCATGGGAAGCCTAGCAAGCAAGTAATGTGCTGCATATAACATATGCTTTACTCTTTTCCAGTGGGCTCCATTTTAACTCTTTAATTTCTAGCAGCCACCAGCAACACAGAGGAATTATGCAGAATCAGATTGGCATAGCTAAACTGGGACTGCTACGTCACCTGGATTTTACAAGTGTAAATGAAACCATTAAGTAGAGGTTAGGATTTATTTGTGTGTGTGTGTGTTCTCCAGTGGGAATGGATTTTGCACCCAGAGGCTCTTCAGGCAAAAATGAAGGGTTTCTTGTTGTGTTCATGTAAAACATGTGTAAAAAAAGAGTGTCATCACCTCCACTTCATTCTGTTAACCCGTTTTCAGCTTCAGCTGTGCAGTATTTATCTTCCCCTATTGTCATATATTACACAGCTGCACAATGGCAAGTGTTTTTTTTAAACAAAAAAACCCTCAAACAATAAAAGCCAAACCCAGGTCAGAAGTGAGGCTCCCAGTAGATGGGAACAACGTAATGAGTAACATGTCATTAAGAAGAAAAGTGTTTGCTGAAGAATTGCATGTCAGAGCTACAATTTTATTTACAAGGTTTCAAAGAACAAAATTGTAAGAAGAGTTTGAAAAAGTTTGAAAGTCTGAGCTTCGTGAAGCTAAATTATGTAGCTGGTTTGTACTAAAGCAATAGGGTCAGAAGGATTTAAGTGATTTTAAAGGGATTATCTGCCCCTGAATAATGTCATGGTCCATCTGAAAAGCTGCTGAACTGCAAGGTATGAATCATATAAATATTTTCGCAGCTCTGCCATTCACTCACTACCTTCATTTTAAGTAAGGCTTTTAATATTTACAGTGTCCTTCAATTTAAATAACTTGAAACTAACAACCATCTCAGACAGTCTTGACCATAACTGGTCCTTGTTTCTCACGAAACCATCATGCTGATAATGTTTAGCAGTCAGCCTGGTAAAGTGATCTGAAACTTTCTGGAAAAACTGCACTGCACAGGTAGCAGAAGTAGGTGGGTGCAGCCATCAGGCACACTGAGACCAGGGAATCTGCTCCAGAGCACTGCCAGCACTGCATCTCTGTCTCCTCTCCTGCTACCAGGAGGGCTCTGACCAGGGGCATAACATGCTGGCCTAAGGAATGGGACCTCCACCCAGGACTTGCATGCATTTGAGTAATTTATGAACTATGAGTATTTTGGCAGCCTGAAATATTCTGTGTCCATGGGCCAAAACCGTTCAGCAAGACATTAGAAATTTGGTGTCTACTAGTTGGTCCCATCCCATTGTGTTCTTCTGAGGATGCAGAACCTCCTAGGATGGAAGTCTAATACCAAACCATGTGCAGTAGTGACCTCATGGGGAGGAAATTGTCAAAAAGTATTTGCTGTGAAAATGGATTCATATTCATCATTTTAAGTAGGAATGAGTTGAAGTCAGTGCATCTGTCTCATGTGTAAGGTTATATGTCACCAGCACAGAAATGGGACATAAATAATTATGCTACAAGTCATCTATTTTATTAAATAGCCTGATATTATCTGTTTCAAGATGAAGAGAAGTACATCTGATGCAAAGCAATGCCCCTGCATTGTATTCCTTTCACACAAACCAACTTGATGATTCAGCCACTTTGGCAGAAACAGTGTTGAAATCACATTTGAATACAATTTGCAAACTTCTGATTCAATGTGTACAGAATCTGCATTGCTGTGTGTTTGTCTGTGAAATACAGACAAAATTAAATTATTTCTTTTCTCTTGTGATCATGACCCTTAGTAGTCTTCATATGAGTAAAGACGTATTTTAGTGTCAGCTGTTGCACATTGGATCTAACAGTTGAACAAGCCTGGCATTCCTTTATGTTAGAGATGAACCTCCAGGTCTCTCCATCTCCCATTCTCATTATACAAAATCCCTGAAATTTGTTCTCTAGACTTCTAGTATGAGGAAGTGGTGTGGTAGATGACGCACAGACTGGCCTCCAGCGGAGCTGAGTACTATTCCCAGCTCTGCCATTTGCTGGAGAGTATCCTGCAACTCATTTAGCATTTTTGTGTCTCAGTTTCTTTGACTGAAAATGAGGCTAGTAGGCTAGCATTTCTCACTGAAATCAAGAACAGATTCCTATTGAGTTCAGTGACACCTCAGTGCTTTGAGATCTGTGGGGGAAAAAAAAGCTAATTGTTGCTTTTAATACATTTTCCTTGGTTGTCGTTCACCAGTTATACCCAAATGAGCATGATTCAGATTTATTCTTAGCCTCCTCCTGTACCATTCTGTAACATAACCTCTAGAACAAAGGTTTATCAGCATTTTTATAATCCTCGGTTCTTCTCAGTTCTTTTCTAATATTTTGGAAATATTCTTTCTCCTTAAATTTCTATGGTGTGTAAAGAGAACATACTTCCTCACTCCCATGTAATGCAATACAAATGAAAAGGACAAGACAGTATTATTCAAAAATTCTCAGCTTATGAAATAATATGTATTAGTTGACATGCCCCAGAGGGATATGACTGACCAGCTGCTCTGGGTGAAACAAATAAATAGAAAAATCTTTTATTAATGATGTACTTTGCAGGAGATTCTGTCTGGGGAATTCTGGAGAAGAAACGGGCTCTTTCTCATCCTTTCCCTATAAACGAAATAAGGAGCAGAGAGAATTCCTAGGGGTTTGTTAGATACATATACAGTGCACAAATACATAAGGAATGGTCATACTCAGGGAGGATTTTAGATTTGGTAACTACCACATCTTGCATTTTCTCTGACTTCCTTTAGTCAGCTAAAGACTGTGGGTGAGACTTTCCAAATACAGACAACCGAAATTCTGACCAAGAAGTACACACATTCTCAGGAGTGGATTGAAGCAGGAGTCATGGGTCTGGGCCTTGGAGAGGGCCTCTCTAACCACAATGTTTGGACTGAAGTATCCAGCAGCTTGGGCTGTAGTGTTCGACAGGGCTGTGGAGGTGGGAGGCAGAGCTGACGGGCTGTGGAGGCGGTTGAGTCATGGGAATTTTTGCTGTGTGTTTGATGGGATTTGGTTAGTTTATAGCACTGCTCTGGCTTGCTTGAGGCATGTTGGGTGGCTTGACTCCAGGTCTCCTTTAGTCTTACTCTGTCCCAGCAGTTGGTCACTTTGTCCCACAGATTGTAAATTTGCAGAGAATGCATTTACTCTGTTTCTGATGAAGACTGGCTAGCCATGAAAACAGACACTCTTTGCTGTACTAGTATGTACTCACTGAATAAGTCAGTTTGGAGGTGACCTTTGGAGCTCCTCTAGTGCAATTGCCTGCTCAAAGCATTATTAACTTCAAAGCTGGAGCATGATGTTAAAGATGGCAACTTCCAGTTTTTGAGTAGTCTCACTTTGATTGTGATTTGTCCCCCCCGTCCTCTTTTCCCCCCTTTCCCTCTTTCCTACATAGCTGGAAATCCATTTCCATGTGTGCTTTGATGTGCACATCCAAGAACTGTCTGTCTGTGACCACCCATCAGGCATGTGGTGAGACCATTAGGGTGGTGAGACCCTCTCCTTCAGCTCACTCTTTTCTAGCTAACCCAGCTTTCTCAGCTGTCCTCTCAAGCCACGTACTTCAGCTCTTTTTCTGCCATGGTGGCCCCCAGCTTTACTTCAGTTTCTCAGTGTCCCAGAATTGGATGCAGTGCTCCAGATGTGGTCTCACAAGTGCTGAATAGAGGGGAATAATGACTTCCTTGACTTACTGGGCTATTTTCTTAATAAAACAGCCCAGTATGAGGTTAGCTTTTAACACTGCAAAGGCACATTGCTGACTCATGTTCAGTTTTTGCTCCAGGAGCCCCAGGCCCTATTTGCAGAGCTGCTTTCTAATAAGTCACCCTCTAGACTAACCCAGATACAGGACTTACTGCTTGCTGCTGTTTAATATTTGCCTTTGTTGAATATCATGAACTCTTGCATACTTTTAGGTGCAGGCACTCATTTTACACACACAATGTAAACATAATGACCATTTGTATGTGAATCCACCAGGTCTATTGATATATTTTCAAGTTTTTTCTTGATGGCCCCATTGTTTCCAGATAACAATAAATCACTAAAATTCCTGAACTTCGTGTATATATATATATGTGTATGTATGTATATGTGTGTATATACATATATCCGTAAGTATACGTGCAGGGTTACTTCTCTGCATGTGTTTGGAACACTTCTAATGTTAAAATTCTCCATTAGGAAGGGTTGTTTTGTTTTTCACTTGCTCTCCTTCACTTTTCCCATTCTTAGATAAGGGCACTGGGATCCACATGAGGTCTATTGGCATAATCAGCAGCACAGACTTGTCTGGACCTCAGGAGATAAGTCTGCACTGTATCAGCAGACAGCACCTAAGAATGCTTTTCAAAGGAAAAAAAAGGTTCCTCTATCTTTCAAAGGGAGCTTCCTCCTGTTGTCTTTATTGAAGGTCAGATTGCTGATTGGCCTCCTCCAGAGATGGAGAAATTCCTCTGAAGGCTCCTTAAATTGCATTTCAATTATACAGGAGGCTGCACTGGCAGGACCGTTTGATTTCCAAGCCACCCTGTGGCTTCTTGGAGGTGAAGTGGTTTTGGAATCCCCATTTCAGGTAAAAAAGAAAACCCTCTTCTGGCAGTCTCCAACAGAAAATGTGCCTGAAAAGGCATATCTAATTGATTTAGAGAGAATCAAATGCTCTCTGTGAATAATGTTTGCACAGGGTAAATCTCTCACAAATTAGGCATCCAGAGGAATGTGTTAATCAGCAAGGAGTTACAGGGCAACATCAATCCTTAGTAGCCAGTAAGTACAAAAGAAAAAGCACTCAGAATAATTTCATTTCAAAACTTAAAGTGTTTGAATTTTTATTCCACAATTTACAACGAAAAATGAGTATTCTGATTTTCAGGTGTGCTGGTGTTTGCTAAGAATTTGAAAAGTAGCTGATGTAACAGTGGCCTAAGTAAGATCTTTTGAGCTTATCCCACTTTAAAAAATAAAGCAGTTTCTAAGACAGAACAAGACACATTGAAAATACTCCAGGATTATTCAAATGCCAGACCCCAGTCTGGGTTTGGACCATGTGTAAATTTTGTTTGGTCTTTCCCAGGTCCATGAGAGATGAATTCCCTAGCATTCTTGTGGGACACCCTGGATTTCATGCTGTTTTGTCATTCTTTCAGAGATCTGGAGTTTGTCCACTATTTCCTGCAGAGAAAACCATGGTAAAAATGACCCAGAGAATCCTACTGAAGGGAGTTGCATTTTGGTATAAATTAATTGAAAAGTCTTGCTTCAATAATTTAATAACAGCAACAGACTATATCTTTATTGATTCTGACCTATTTCCTCTACATAAAATAAGACTTTTTGCTGCTTTTGACAATAAAACTTTTGCCAGACTCTTTACTATTGTTATTGGTAGAAGCTTCTGCAGTGTACAACTGTCAATACAAGAATGAAAAGTTTTGGGCAAAAAAATTGAAGGAAAGTTATGAGTGGAAGTTAACCTTTGCTAAGAGTAATTCATATATATGAAAACACAAAATGTTTGTTTTTCAGTTTCCTATCACATTTTCCATCTGGACTCCGCAAAGCTCTTAAACTTCCACTTCCTCTGTGCAGTTTTGCAATATTCCTAGTCACAGGAAGTAAGAGGAAGAGCTTTATGAGGGATATGTTACAAATAGGCTATATCTAAGTGTTTGGACAAAATAGGTGGGCTCCAATCTCATCTGGGAGAAACTGTAGACTCTTCAATAGAAGCACGAAATTCTTCTTGCTTGTGATCTGGTGCTCCATTCGGAGGCACTGGTTATTTTTTGTACAAATTACTCATTTTTTCCTGGTGTTTTTTGTCTGTGATCTCCAAGCACCATATTGAGCAATTATGAAGGTTTTTACCGTTTTGAGATTTGATAACTGTAAATATAATCTGTGTCTAAGTAATGCTTCTGTGACAAAGGCCAGGAGCTGGTAGCAGACTTCACTGATATTTTGAGCCAGGTTCTATGATTCCCAGTCCAATACAAAATCAATATTTTGCTTACCAGTGAAAATCAGCATTTCATAAACAGAATGAATAACAGCAAAGCTCTCAACACTTGTGAAAATAAAAATAAAGTGATCAGTTATAGCTCTGGGTTTTGATTGCAAAGATCAGTCATAGGACTCATGAATGTGACAAGAACATAAAGGGACTGGTGGGTTCCATTGTTCAGCTCAGACCTCCCTCAAAAACAACAGGAATATCAGATCCCAATAAGGAGAAGGCCTATTGCTCACATCACTTTTTAACAGCAACCCTCTTATTACAATGTACATGTTATATAGCAAGGACATAGAAGCCTATGTAGAGATATTTTTTTTTTTTTTTAACTTCTCATTTTTTTCAGCTCCGATTCCAGCTAGAGCCTTCTAGTGTGAAATTTGAGAGGAGAGCCAAGCTTCCTCTCCTCTAAACATTCCAAAAGATTGATGAGCTCAAAATCTGCATCAGGATCCACATCCAAGTTTTACAAATGGCATGTCTTCCTAATTAACTAATCCAAGCCTCCACATCTCAAACTACAAATATAAATATTCCATGTAATCTATTTCCAGTCCAGCTCCGAAATGCTTTTTCTGTTACTCACTGTTTACAAATTTCACTTCTTATTAATTTTACTTTTCAGAAAAGAAAATTAATTGTCATAAAAGCAGAGTGGTTTAAGTCATTTTATTTTTTCCTGAAAGCTTGAAACTGCATTCACAAAGTTTTCCCCCTTCTTCTGCTGTCTTCTGCCTCCCCTTTCTCAGCCCACAGGTAAAACAAAATAACCTTGCAAGATGAGCCTGACAAAGTCTGTGAACACAAGCTTGTAAATCTGGCACTAGAACAAGCTCTATTATTTTTAACTGCTTTTGTGTAAGACAGGAGGCTATGTAAAGAACAGGATGTTTTGAACATTGAACTCTGGTGCATTACCTAATACTGCTGCTACAGATTTGATGTAATTTCTCTGCAGGTGTCAGAGGCATCATAAAGAGCATGCTACTGGGATGTTAAACTTTTGGCATACATTAGCCTGCTGGATTTACTGATGGTTCTTTTATGAACAGAAATGCCAAGCTTGCAGTTATGGTCAATTTCAATCACAAGACAGACTATTTTGCACTCTTTTAGGACTTTGTTTTTAAATGACTGCAGACAGAATACTTAACCAATTTTTGTTCATCTCCACTTTTTTAGGTGGTACCTGAAGTGAGAGACCTTTGTCTTTCCTGGAACCTGGGGCTGCTGTATCTCTTTTAGTTGGCAAAGGATAATTTCATCCCTTTCTACTCTGCAGGATTGCTCTGCAGCCAGGTTCTTAGTTGCTCATCTTGTCCCAGTCCCTGGGGGAAGTTCACTGATATAGAAAGTAATCCTTCCAAATAATGCAGGTGGTCAGAGGTCTGTGTAAGAGGGAGGCTTGGCAGAATCTTTTGTGGAAATTTACACAACATCTGCCCACACAATGGCTGGACAATACTGTCCTTCCTTCAGTTGTCAGGTGCATTGGAATGTGTATAGAAGAAAAAAATCAAAGAAAAAATTGTATCCAAGACTCTAATACACAGTTAAAAGTTGTTTATAGTTGAAAATACGAAGCATCGTTTTGTAAAGGAAGTTTTTCTTGAGTTGTTAACACCTGCTGTCTTGCAAGAGGGCACATTGTATTAGTTGAGCCATCAAAGAAAGAATATATTTCCATGTTTTAGTGTGATTAATAATTGATTTTTTTCTTTTTTTAACTTTTGTTAGGAAAATTGTCCTTTCTGACCATACACATGAGAAACCCGAGGTAAAATGGATGCCCTTGTGATACACATATAAACAAGGATTTTGCACTGTAAAAACATGTCTAAAACTAAAGTGGAAGAGCACCATTGCTGTGAGATGCAAGCATGATGCTGAGAGGTAATTCTCAGAAGAGGAACTGCACTATTTGTTGTTCCTATCTCTGTCACTGATTCATTTTCAACACCCTCTTCATGCTTCACTCATCTTGTGTCCTGGCTTCTAGAAGCATTCCTCCATGCTCACTTAGCATGGTCTGATATCATCTTACCATCATACACGGTTCTTTACAGACACCATTATCAGCTTTATGCTCACTTATTTTCAAATTAGTGCCATTACTGGGGTGGATGAGCCAAGGACTCTGCTGCTCTTGGTGTCCTTTAAGTATCACATTTTCCCTGGGCCACTCATGCAACCTTGGGTGGGAAAAGTCACATTTTTTGCTAAACTCAGCTGCTATATGGGACCCATCTGTGTTGCCTCTCTGCATGGAAATGCCAGCCATTTGAAAGCACCTGCTTGATCACCCAGTTTATATTTCTGTCACTGTAAGGGAAGGCCCTGTTGTTCATTTACCAGAGCTTTGGTGGCCCTAATTTTAAACAGTCAGTCAGTTTTTGAGGTAATTTTGATCCTAACCTTGCCATCTTGATTCGAAACGCTTGTTTTATGTCCATTTTGCCTATCTGTAAATGACTGCACAAGGCATAAAGCCATGGTGAGAACCCTCTCTAGGGGCTACCAGGGGCATGGACCAGACACGGAGATGAGAGGAAGAAGTGGGAGGCAGCAAGCCTTCTCCTGGGTGACACAAAAGAGCTGGTAATGTGACAGATATTCTCTGTGCATGGACATGTCCTCTTTGGCAGATGCACACCTGCTTGCATGGGGGGTTTGCTGTGCTTCTCTATGGCCCTGCATCTAAGGTAAACTTCGAAAGAGTGTGAAACTTTTGCAGAAGGATTATCAGAGTTATTTCAAATTTTTAGTCATTAAAAATTACGTATGTTCTTCTTAGTCAGAATCAGAGCACCTTGTATCTGGTAGGATGGATTTAACCTAGAAGGAAGAGAGTTTCTGTTCTGTCAATGAGGTGATAAGGAAAATTGTCACATATACAATTTTTAGTTGTACTGCCATGTCTTGCGACTTTATTTCAAATCTAATGATAGTTGATGTTTTTAAGACTTCAGTCCTTAAATCAAAGAATATTGCAAGAATCTGAGCATTCCTTTCTAAAAAGTAGCTTTCATACTCCTACAGCATGTTGGGAAGATTTGAAAACTCACAAAGTAGGAAGAAAGAAAGGATGCTGCCTATACCCTTTGGAGAATCTTATGCCATTTTTTCCTGCAGCTTCATGGTTTTCTTCAGCGCTGATTCACAATTTTTGAAAATTTGGAACATCTGACAATATTTGTCTGTTTAAGGTGCTGCCATTTCTCAGAGGAGAAACTCTCTGGAAATGGAGAGTCTTTGAAATGCATAGGTCATCTTTTGCAGTGCACGGCACAATAGGACCAGGAGCCTTTGTTGAGAAATGCAGGCACAACCACAGTAAAAACAATAAATAAATGAGGCATTTCATTCTACCCAGAGATGCTGCATAGGGCTGCTGTTAAAGTGCACATTTGCAAATAAAAGCAGCCTAAATATAACTATGACTCAATTACACTAAATCTGACCCAATTTTGTTCTGTGTTTCAATTTAACACTTATTTACATTCTTAGACTTGGCGCTGTTGGAAAAGAAAGGAGGGGGAGCAGGCATTTTCATCCTCAGAATTACTATTAAAAATGGTGATTAGGAAAACACAGCTACAGTCATCTTGAAGCTGGGTAGCACATTTGAACCCACTATAAAAGAAAAGATCGTTTTCTCATTCTATTAAATCTCCGTTAGCAATGGCTGCGTAGGCGGCAGGAGATCAGAAATCAACGTCCAAGTTGGAGTTTGTACAACTGGGGTCAGGTCCAAAGCAAACTGCCTGATCAGTGAAACAATTTGTATTTTACAATGACAGCAAATAGGTAAATCTTGTGAGTGTCAGGGAACCCTGGAGGATTTTGAATGGGAGCACAGGCTGGTTTGCAGGTTGCACTTTGATTAGAAGGTGTCATAGCTTCTGCTTTTTCATACTCTTGTTGCAGGGACACAAACAAGAGGAACTCAATTTGCCAAGGGTATTTATTTCTCCGTCTCTGTCTCTCTTGTTTTTACAATCTACATGTAATGACTAATTGGCTGAGCTTTCCCAGCTATTTAATGTTTCTCCTGCCCTGGTTACAAGTCGTACTGAACCAGGATATCCACAGGGACCCATAGTCAGCCAACACTGCCAAACGATACCAGCTTTCCCCCTTCTCTCTAAGTGTAAAACATTTACAAGTAAATTTACAAACGCATTAAGAACATTTCCCCCGTTGGCTGTTAGTGTTTATTTCTTCCCTTTCTCCTCCCGGGAGCAGACACCTTCCAGCCCCTCACCTTTCGCACACTGCTCTCCCGTTATGTTCATCGCCTCCTTCCCTCCCCCGTCACCCCCTTTCCCTCCTCCTCTTCATCCTCCTCCTCCTTCTCCCCCCCTCCTTTTCCAGCTCGGCAGCGCAAATTTCTGTTTGTGCCAGTGGGGCGGCCTGGCGAGACCGCAATTGCTCTACCCCACAGATTGACGAGCCCTCAGATGCCGATTTACTGTACATGGCAGCCACGCTGGAGCCGAGGCACATCTGGAGTGGAGTAAGCTTACTCAGAAACAGGGGCCAGCTCCAGCCGGAGCCAACGGAGCTGAGCGCAGCGCTGAAAGGCAGCCCTCTTGCCTCCCCATCCCTCCTCCCCGGGTACATTTCCTAATGTAAACAGAGGCCAAAGAGGGGGTGTGTGTGTGTGGGGAGGGAAGGACACAGTAACTCTTTGCTGCGTGTTTGTCATTTCATGTTCTTTATCTGCTTGAGGTCAAAGCGGAGCTCTGGAAAAACAGAAGCTTTGCTTTTATTCGAAATAGCTGAAAGGCAGTGCTGCTTGCTGAAGGGGTTGGGGTTGGGAGGGGTGGGGGTGGGGGAGAAGAAAAGAAAAAAAAAGAGTTTGCTTTTGTGTTTAGTTGTTCCACTTTATGGTAATTTGGGGGATAATTTCATTATCTGCAGCCAAATTGAAAACAAGCTGTTGTCTATGCTAATGATACCAGCGTATTATTTTATGTACAGTAGGCGTGTAGCTCTTTAAACCACAAGTGGACTGGATTTCTGCTTACAGCTGTACTGCTTTAACTTCTTTTTTTTTTTTTTTTTTTTTTTTTTTTTTATGGTCGCAAAATGAGGCTTTCCTTTTATTATCTGGAAACAAAAAAGATTATGGATGACTGCTTTGTTTTACAGAATGGTCAATACCTTTCACGGCCCAGTGCCAGCCTGCTGTCCCCTCAGTGGATTTTAGCTATGTTCCAGCAAAGAAAAAGCATTCTCATTTTTGGGGCACATACACTGATTTTATAGTCAAGTTCACTGGACTTCTGGATTTGAGTCTCTGTAAAGAAGTGGGAGAGATTTTTGAGACATCTCTTGACTGTCAGCAATCTGGACGAGTACTCTGCAACTCTTTACAAGTTTCATATAGTTTTTATTTTTTCTTCCTAATAGCAAAATGATAAAGTTTGTAGGTTAGTTGCTCAAATGACATTAAAATGATCAACATGCAATTCAAAATAGCTTTTCTCACTCAGTATTCCTTACAACCCAATACATTTTGCAGCAAATAAAGGAAAGAAAACAAACCTCAGAAGATACTGATGCTGAAAACATACTGATGCATACTACTTTGATTTAGATGTCTTCAAAACCTGTAATAAAAATCTCAGTCACATGAAAGCAGTGGTTCACCTGATATGGACACTGTTGAACAACCTTGCAATCGCACACAATAAATCTATGACAAAAACACTGCAGGTCAGCCCTCAAAACATTTTTATCCACCAGAGCAGAAAATCTTTGACCACTGTACATGTTTTCTGGGGATGTTGGTTCATTGTCTCCCCTTAACTCACAAGTCATGCTCGATATTTCAGCCTTTTGGTGGATTAGATTGTGATTTTCCAGGTGAGTTGGTGACTCCCATGAATCTTGAACTCTGGTCTATCCATCATGTAGGAAAATTTGACCTGGACAGTAAGTGTTGCTGGACAGAATCTCTTGCACCATAGTAGGGCAAATTTTCAGGAGCTCACCCCCCCACGGGACTCTTGGGGTGTTCTGTGCTCTCATGTCATAATAATTATACAAGAGATAGCAATACTTCTGTCAGGTTGCATACTTCTGTATTACTGTTTTTAATGGATACTATTTTAGTTCATTTCAATAATTTCCTCAAAATTAGGCTTTCTTTTACTTTTCTGGAAATTAAAATCCCAAGAAGAAAGGACCAAAATCTCTCAAGAATCTCCTTGGCCAGGTCTAACCCAGGGAAGCAGTGGGCATTACCTTCTTATGGATGCTTAAAACTGCTAAAGGTGAAGTTTAGTAAGGGAGACACTGATTATGTGGCAGAGGTGTTGGTCAGCTTAAAAAGACTGTACTGCACATAACCTTTCTGTGCCTGTAACCTGAATCATCTCATTACGGGTACAGGGACAAATCCAGCAATAGAACACCATTTTGGATGATCTAGGTGATTACTGCAGTAGATAAAGTGTTTTTTTGGGGGTGAAATGACTTATTTGGAAAAAACCCAACATTTCTGTTGGATGGAACCAAGCTCAAAAGTAAAGCTGCTTGGCAAACTTCAGAGACACCTTGGCAGACAACTGAAATCTCAACTTTTTGCAGGGACAGTAGGATTTTGGCTGAGTTTTGCTGGAAGCCTGCATGGATCTGGAGAGTCCTGCCTGGCTGGCAGACCATTGCTCAACCCTCTGACTGCCAGGGTAGAGGATTGATGGCCTGTCATTGCAGGATGGCCCACCAAGTAGTCTACCTTTGAACTAGAGACCTCAGGGCTTCCAGGTTTTGAAAGTGGGGCAACACTTGTTTTGAAACTTTGCTGATATGTTTTGATATGCACTGGAAATATTTTGATTTCAATGAATTACCAAATCCTGACCCCCAAAAAATGTTCCATAGGAGTTTTTTTAGCAGCTCTATACCAGTCTAAGTTTAATGGCTCCAGGGGAAAAAAAAAAAAAAAGTTTCTCCAGAAATAATGTAGAAATGAAAAAAAATCTGGAGAAGGAATCTGAAGCAGAGTTCCTCTGACCCTACTTACTGGACATCCCTTCCTCTAAGCCCACTGGTGTCCTTGGACCTCCAGTAGACTGGTCTGGATTCAGTTACACAGTTCTTGTCTTAATTTTAAATGTGATATCCTGATAGTAATTGTTTAACTGTTCCCCCCCCTTTTCATTTAGTGCACATTTGAAATTGATTCAAATCCTTGTTTTGTACTAATGCCAAAAGCATCCATGAAGTCTCAAAATGAAATCTTGGTAGATGACTATGCATCCTGCTGGTTATACAATTGTGATTATATTAATAGTGTGTTCTCCAACTTAAGCAAAGTGCAGGTGCAAAACTCTCATTCAGCAGTACATAACTCTTTCATCTGCCATTTCTTGCCAGTAGATTTCCTGCCCGTATGAATGTTTCTTGTGAAATTTCTGGAGAATAGCTCCTGGGGTTTTGCCAGTTGTCAGAAAACAAATACACAAACAACCCCCTTCCAAAACTCAACATCCTCCCCCCTTCCCCAGTCCTTTCTTTTGGAAACTACTATTTCAGATTAGATGTTGTACATCTAACAAAAAGGGCCAGTAGTGAAAAAATAAACATTGTAGATTAATGCAACCAAGGAAAAAGTAAAAAATTTACTAGAGGTGAGTGGTGCTTATAATGCCACCAAAGTCTGCCTGGGTATTGGTGTTTCCCTTAGGCGCATTTTAAATATATTCATATGCCTGTCCTTTCTCAGTTGCTCACTCTATAGCACTTCTTTGGAATCTTTCCCAGTTATATTAGATTTAAAAATGAATTAGCCATGGCAAATCAAGTTTTAAAGAGGCCTTCATTCAGTGTTTTGTTTTGTTTGGTTTGGTTTTTTTTATCAAACACAACTTTAGGACCTATTTCTATGCTCAAGCAGCAGTGAAACCTGTAGAACTTGCATTCACAAACTGTGTTTATTCCAGCAGGCTCTGAACTCTATGACCATCATCCAGAAATGAAGACAGAAGGTCCCTTTGAAAATCACAGAAGTTTTAATGGTTTGGAAGGTGTATCAGTAGGTGCCAGTCTGCAAAAACATATATCTGTGGGAAAAAGGTAGTTAAAGTAACACAGCTATCAATACTGTACTTTACAGAGCAATGGATCTCTTTTAACATCTAAATAAACTGAGAAATCTGCCTAGAAGTAAAAAAGAAGTTTCCAGTGTCAAGTGTGTTATTTCCTTTCAACACAGTGTATCTGTTCCATGTTTTTTGCAAAATATGTTATTGACATTTAAATGGTATTTCAGTGCAAGATTATGACAGATGTGAAACAGTCAAACACCAACATTTGCAATATTTTTTGACCCCAAGATAAACTGCTGTCCTTAAAAATTTTTTCCTATTGTACTTTCTTTGCCTACTTCCAGTGTTTTGTTTTGTTAAAGCGGGAGAGGATTCATTGAACAGAGCCTGCCATTTATTATTGCCATTTCTCAGAAGAATAAGAACAGTCATCAATTATCTATTTCTCCAACAAAAACATATACTCTGTATATAAACGTTCAGATTATAATTCTACCCCAAATATACAAGTATCCTAAAAATAAACCACAATAAATGTTAGACTAAGCAAAAATGAAGAACAGCAAAAGAATAAAGTAGAGGAAAAAAGGGGGGAAAAAGTAGAAAGAAAACCACAAGAATAAAAAGGCTGGCATTAAGAAATAGAGTGGATGTAGAAAAATAGCTTAAAAATGAAGTTAAGAGACAGAGAGAAAAGAAACTACCCACAAAATTGTTCCAAACTTTCAAACCAGGTAGGTGAGATTCTGATCACAGTTGTTACTGTCATGTGTCCTGAAACACAGCAAATAAAACCTAAGGGCTTTTAGATTAAATAATTAAAAAAAAAATAATAAAATGTAAATAAAAAATAAAATAAATAAAAAGTAAGATCCCAAGATTAAAGAAATATACCAACAAATTTCAGTGATGATCAAATGATGATTTAATAGTTGTATCAGGCCAGACATTATTCTATATGAATTTTAAAATGAGTTATAAAAATAAGAATTGCCATTTTCTGAAGGATTATCCCCTTGTCAGAATTTTCAGATGGAAGAAATGAGACTTGGAAGCTCTGTTTTTGTGAGGAAGAATCTAATTAGGTAGGAATGAAGTTTGTGTTTGGAACCTCAATAAAATCAAGATGAGTTTTGGCTGGGGCTGCAAGCTGGACCTATCTCTAATTCTGTTGTCCACCAGCTAAGAAAATATAATGAACCTCTAATGCAGAGCATGAATGAAATATTTGAGTCTAAATTATTCCTGGAAGTGAATTTGAACTAACTTGGTGCTTTTGAGTAGGTTGAGTGCAACCACAGGACTAAGTTGTGTATCTTCAATTAAGCATCTGCAGCTCTTGTTAGTCTCAAAGAATTTCTTAAAGTAAAACCCAGTTGTAGTATGAGTATGCTCCACATTAGTAATAGTGGAGATATACAATATTACTTTTCCAAAAATAATGCATTACTTTTTGGTCCACTGAACTACTGGACTGCCAGTTGCAAACAGAAAAGAGCTGTAACTGAATTGCTAGTAAAAGGGGCAGGAAATTAGATAAAAGAGTAACATTAGTCTCACATGCCTAAATGGTGTTAGTTTTAAATATGTAACCTCTCAATATATTCTCTAACTCTTCAAATTCCCTACCTTTCATTACTGAAAGGCTGCACTCTATGAACTGACCATGCTTCAGCACTCATGCGTTGCAATGGCTTAATGTGTGTGACCAGAGAATGAAGATTCCTTATGTTCTGATAGGCACCATGGTGTCTTTGAAAAACAAAAATATTACATGATTTCACCATCACTACTGTATAGACAAAGATTTCCTTCCTGATAACTGTGTAACAAGATGTTGTTTGAAGGAAGCTGAATATCTTTGCTCATGCACCCTGGAAAACAGTGGTAGGAGGAGATTTTGAAAGCCATATAGAAAACACTGTGGTGAGAAGAATCTTTGGAATGTTCACTTCTGGTAGGAAGAAAGAGTTGTAAAAGCACAAGAACATGCAAAGTTGGATGGGAATCATTGTACCTAACCATAGCTGCCTGCATTAAGAGTGCACTTAGTTTAAATCTCCTTTACAATCAATGGAGGATCAGAGATCTCCAGAAGGTGAGCCATATTTTGGTTCTTTGAAAGGCCATCTGCTGGAGTGTCTCTCTTTCTTTCCACTGACTCTAAAGGGCATTTAGAGGTCCTCCAAACCATGAGGTAGACACCTCCATTCAGTGCCCATATTGAGGTAGGATGAAACTGGGACTTCCAGTATGTGGTGTAAATGTAGGATGTGGAATTGCAGAGCTATATAAATGAAATGGAATCCTTAGTCCAGTCTAGGAAATCCCAAGTCAAACTTATCTAGGTTAACACCAAGTCTAACTCCACTGCTAGGAGGGGAGGAGAAAGAGGAAAGAGAACACATCCTGGGTGAAGAAATAAAACATTTTCTCAGATGCTTACTCAATAGCATTGTGCTTCAGGCTCAGGATGTTGCTTCATTGTCAAATGGCTGATCTTTCCTTGTCATGCTTTCCTATTGTTCTCCATTCCTTAAATAATACTGGCTTTCAGCTGCATTTTTCATCCATTTAATTAATGTTCAAACTCCCTAAAAAAAAGAGATTAGTTTAGCAAATCAGGAATGAATTAGAAAAAAATGTTACATAATGAATTTATTTAAATTACAGAGTTGCTACTTGCCTTTGCATGGTAATAAAGATGCAGTTAATAGCTTCCACTTTATTTAGCTGCTAAATTCTTCTTTGTTTCAGAGACCAACTCCAACTGCAATAACTACAATTGTTCTTTGCTCGTGAATCACTACTATTTGCTCTCCTTCAAATTGTGAGGTTTCAGAACACAGGCAGTCCCCTGGCAGAGAGGTGAACATGTTGATCTATTAGATCTCTTAGGCTCTATGACTTAGATGAAGTATTACTATTATTATGGTTTCCAGACATTAATGGCTCATCCTAGGGCTTCATCGTGCACCCCATGATATTACAGCAGCTCTTAGGTAGAACTCAATGATGTCACTTTGGCTTATGCAAAATGTACAAGAACAGAATAGTGCTTCATTATACAGTCAATATTTGTCAGTAGTTTTCAGACCACTATACTTGGAGATAAATCAGAAAATAACTAGGGGATTAAAATTAACATCTGAAGTTCATTTTAGGTTTCTTGGTGTGTTTTTTTGGTTTTTTTATAAATAAAAAAATTTAAATATATTTTTTTTTTACTCCATGAGCTTAAGTCTTGTATCAATATAAGACCTGGAAACAGGAGTTATGCAAATGTTTGTAGACATGCTGTAGAGTTCTTCAGCAAAAGAGCAGTCCAGTGCAACAGTTATACTAATACAGATGGAAGTGTTGGAAGAGATTATTCTATCATTTTAATACTTATACAGGTATTGCAATTTAGACTTAACAAATGACCACTTCTTTTTCCTCACATATTTTAAACAAAAATTTGCAGTTAATAATTCATTTAACACGGGTGTTTAATTCCTTTTGCTCAGACCTCATAACAAATGAATTCCTGTGAAACTAAAGCTTTACCTAAATTTCACTAGTTAGGTCCTCTGCAATCCACACTTCACTATCACCTGTTTTACTAAGTGTACTTGCTGCATCTGATACTCAGTGTTCATAGGTATAATCTCTCTTCCTGTATCTCTTTATTCTGCCTTTTCCTATGATGGAGTAGCTCCCATCATTACATGTTTTTTCTTTGAGATGCTCTCTATTTTGATCAAGTGTATTTGCTGTGTTTTCTCTCCTTAGAGTCACAAAGAACAGAAAAGAGAAGGAGGCCAAGGTGACTTGATTGAACTCCTACAAAGAAAACAGAGCAGAAGAATGTCTATTATTAATTAGTCTTCATTAGCAGGACTATTTGCAATGCAATTGGTTAGAGCATTTATGCACCTTTGAAAACATACAAATTGGAATAGGCGCCAGACTTATCTCTGGAACCTGCTGCACCTGATCCATATGTCTTAGTCCTCCTGGGATGGACTGTGGGGTCCCACTGTGTTTTGACTCTTTGCCCATGGATTTTTGACTCTGGCTGACAGAAGCCCAGATATCTGGTAGTTTAAATACTCAGAGTTGTAGTCTACTCTTCAAAGTAAGACTGGTGCCACTGGGCACCATCAAGTGAAGCTAACTTACTGGTTATCTCCTCCTTTGTGTGCTTATAAGATTTTTTTTAAGGTGCTTCCTGAAAAAACTTCCATGAGAGGTCTGTATATGTTGAACTGTTCAGAGACCTTGCAATGGTCCTTTCACGGGGCTATACTTCTCTGTCTCTGAATGCTCAGAAGAATCACAGAACATTAGAAGTTGGAAGGGACTGTTGGAGATCATCTCATCCAAGCCCCCTGCCAGGAGCAGGTTGCAGAGGGTGAAGTCGAGGTGAGTTTTGAATGTTTCAATTTACAAGTACACAGACATGAGTTCCAAATTAATTAAAAAATTTAGAGGGCTATTTATGAACAGTATTTCCATCTTATCCCGTCTTTAGTCACAACTCTGCCTTTATCAGTGGTTTATAATAGCAGTTCAGACCAGCATAATAATGCACAGACACTGAATAAATGCTGCCACATGAACAGTTTTCTTGGTTTTCTCAGCATTTAGAAAGGGCATTTCTCACCTCCTCTACACGAGTGTTTTCACTACTTTGCCAACTTTTTGAAGGGAAAAATAGCTTCATTCTGGCTTGAGGTGTTTCAAAGGTTATGTGAGAAGAAGCTTAGGTTTTTTTTTTTCAGGAACTTTAGCTCAGGTATGCACCTCACTTCTAAATAAGCTGCATTTCAGGAAGCATTTATGCAGCCTCTCTACAGTGGGAATGTTCAGAAACATTCACATCTGAAATTGCTCTCAAGAGCTATGTTGGTGTGAAGAGCTTGATCTTTGGCAAAGTCCTTAGAACAGGATTTATTTTATCACCTGAAAGACTTCATGTGTCTAGCTATCCTAGTTTTCTGAAGTCCTTCTACAGCCTTCTACTTCTGCACTGACAGATCCTTCCAGTGAAGATGCCTGTGGAGATGTCTGTCTGCTGATTATAGAGGTGCTTGTAATATAAGCATCTTCCAAGTAGATGCTTAACTGTAAGACTTAGCAAGTTATGTGAGATGAATCCTTCTGCTTATATTTACATATAAATCTTCTGAAATGTGGATTGCCAGAACTTGACCTTTCAAGCTTAACTTGATATCTGAGGCAGTGACTGAAGCCAGACCCCCTGGCATTTCCCACTGTGCTGCCTGGGTGTAAAAAGGCACAAGGAGTGACATACAGAACAAGAACATCTACTTACCATGCTGTGTTCATGTGGATATCAACACTAGAAATCAGCATTATGCAAACAAACTCTTCTTAAAAGAATCACTTAGACTAGTAATTTGTAGGCCTGCATATCTTCAGCTTTCCACCTATGGAAAGCTATTCTTTGTTGGTTTAACATACAAGTGTCATTTGCCTTCTTCCCATTGACAGGTTCACAAGTGACTCCAGTCATCACCAACAATGATGAGCTGCTGAAAGAAAGTCCAGAATTGCAGATCAGTAACCATAGCTCAACATCAAGTCACTGAGTTCACTACAGACATTTACAGTTTGGTCCACAGTCAACTCTTGAGTTCCCTTATCCTGAATTTGATATTACTTGGATAATTCTGTTCAGGAGAAACACAGATATTGGAAGACACCTATGAGCTAAATGATGAACTGAATTCCTTGTTGAAAGACCTGTTACACAGATTTCTGCAGAACATAGGAGCAGCAGCAGGAAAGGCACGACCTCGTGTTGTGAAGTTATAAAAAAACCCATAGTGTTGTGACAAAGTAATAGTGTTAGTGGCACAAAAAAATCGACCATTCTGCAATTCTTATAATGGTCCACGACTAACTGGAAACAGTGCATGAGAAGAATTTTTGAAATCATCTGAACATAAGAGCTGCCATATTTGATCAGACGCAAATTCTACTTCTGTGAGCATCTTGTCTTCCCCACTTCCTATTCTCTTCATTTGTTATTCTACTTACATCTGAGTTATCTCCAGAGTTCCCCCAAAAGTCAAGACTCTACTGCCTGAGTATATGGTCAAAGCCATTCTCTACCCCAAAGAATTTACAATCTGAAACTGGAAGATTCTCCAAACTGATGGAGCTTACCCTATTATCATAAAATGATCTACCTTAGAAGTTCATTCGGGAAAAATATCTGAAGCATCTACTTAAGAGGTGCTGAGTGACCTCATTTAAACCAATCCTTGGGATTAGGCACTATGTTTGTTTAAAGTATTTTGAGATCATGAGATATTAACTGGCTTAATATGTTTTTGTGTTTATTTGTAGATGTAGAACTAATGCAGTACAAAATTTGACAGCTAAGACTGGTCATGAAATTTCTCCAGGAAAATAAAAACCTGTTAACAATTTGCTGACATTAACGAAAACACTGAAATCCTTCCAAATCTGCTTCCAGGTATTCATATGCAAGATTTCTCAGTCTTTTGCATTGCAAATATTAGCAAATGCTTTTTAAATGACGCTCACTTTTCACACACCGTTTATGTAAGAGCTATTGGAGTAGCAGCAAATTGTACTCCTATTAAATTTCAGTTCACCTTCACACTGGCATTGTGCCAAAAATGTTTTTCAGGGTATTTTCTAGATAACCTGAGAGTACATGTCAACCATGAAGGACCTGAATATAAGGTTGCAAATAAGAAAATATGCTATTAATAATGAATGGGGCAAAACCTGTCTACTTTACCCACTTGAGCAATTCAGTCAGTTTACTGATCACTTTATTTGGACAGAGGAGTCTGTGTATTCCATTTCACTGCCTTTTTGATTCTATTTATGTGTACGGATTGCAGCAAATAGCAAGAAAATAAACAATTCACTTTGGAGTCTTGGATTAATTATCTATTCTGGATAACATGCTGTTTAAGGCAGCCATTTTTCAGAAATAATTTTTTTAAGACAGCAGCTTTTAATTTTGCAGTCCTAATGCTTCTCTATGGCTTTATTTCTAGGGTACTCATCCTAGTTTAAATTTAGCCATCTGGAGAGTGTAAGCACCAGTAAGCACCAGTGGGAAATGGAGAGAAAATTTTCCTCTTTTTTCTTCCTCTTGCATAGAGCAAGTTTGTCAAGTCTATCCTTGTCCAATGAGTCACATCCAGCAGTTTCAATAAATTAGTCTCATTATTCATTGATTCACTTGAGATTACAATATTTTTTGATCTACAATTTTGCTTCTTAACGGTTTTGCTGCTTTACCATAAAGAGTGCAGGACTGGACCTGGCAGAGAAACAGGAACATTTGCAGTTGGGGAATATAAAATGGATTCACCTGGAAGACTGGCTGTTGCTCCTTGTTTCCCCTTTCACTTCCTTTCCCCCATCCTCTCCTTCTGAAGCTGAGCTTCCAGCTATATATGCACCTGGGAGATTCAGTGGGGAGAAGCCCCTTCACCCCTCTGTGCAATTGGAATGGGATCCAGCTCCTGCATCCCAGCACTTGCTTTGAGGACAGAGGAGGTGGCAACCACAGCCACCAGAAACAAAAAAGGGAACCAGAAAGCTTCCCTGCATATTACTGTAGGCCAAAAATCAAGGCTGTTATCTGCTTTAATTTTTGCCTCAATCCCCTTTACCTGGAGTGAGACTTCTCCTGGGTTTGAACCTACTGCACTTTTGTGTCCTCTCTGGCTGCCTTTTCATCTGCTTTAAAACCAGACATTTGGAGCAATGCAGTTGTGCCAAACAACTCCCCAGATGCACTGGGCAGAGCAAGGAAATATGAATATCTCTGCTACTGCCATGCAGAACCTCTGTTCCTGGCCTCTATAATTTCTATATCATTTCAATAATGAAAGTGGGACTTTGATGTGGAGAGTGGGAAGAAAACATCAACCTGGAGGAGGCAAGGGAAAAGGGGGCAGGCTGGGGGACAGGGTCGGGGGTGGTGGTGGGGAGGGGAGAGAGGAAGAGATGGGGGAGAGGTAGCAAGCTGGAGCCTGGGGGAGACTTACTCTGCCTGGAAAAATAGAGTAAGGAGCTCCTTGTGGTTGAAGATGTGTTGTTACTGCCAGTGGGACTGGTGGCCCAGGTTACCTTGCCAAAAACTGAAAGCACAGTATTGCCTAAGGAGCATTGTTAAATCAGTCTTATAATTTTCTTTATTTGTCCAAGGTATCTTGTTTATTCTCTATTATTTCCACTCGGAGGGTCTCTTCCATGACAGCTTGAAGGAACCCTTAATTAACAGCAGCAGCAAGGAGTGGCAGGGAGGTAGCAGCGTGTGTCTCCTTTCCCTGCCCCACCATTTCTTCGGTCAAGGAATTCACTTGTGCTTTCTTTCATCATTCTTCCTCCTCCACTCTCCCTTGACTCCATGCCCTGCTTCAAGAGCTTCAAGCGACTGCCGGTGGTAGTCGTTGTGGCTGCAGGGAGGAGGGAATGGGGGGAAAAGCAGAGGGAGTAAAATAAGTGTCAAGGAATTCATTGTCTGTTCTCCACCTGTTGTTATTCTGGTCCCAATCAACCTGCTAGCCAGGCTGGAGCCAGTGGCCATCTGGAAACACTGCTCTGTTTATAAACTTGGCATGAAGCAGCACTCCCGGGCCCTGACCTCCCACACAAATCTGGAAACAATTAGAGCAAGATGATAGGCAGGCAGGCAGGGAGAGGAGGGGAGAGAAACAGAGCGTGTGAGAGAGGAGGCTGCAGAGAAGGGAAAAAACAGACAGAGAGAATGGGAGTATGGAGAAGGTGGCAAATGTTTCTGAGATGCAAATATTTATGCCCACCTTAAATGACTGCTGCCTAATTAATCATTGCCCCTGCCAAAACAGCTTTTTTTTTTTTTTTCTTCCCATGAAGCATGCCTCTTTGCCTCCCAGAGGAACACAGGTCTTAAAAATTCTATTTTATGTTTTACATAGCTAAAAGTTTCCTTTTATGACTCTTAAGTTATAAGGATAGGTCTGTTAGGTCCACACACTCAGATCCATACATGTTCTGTACTTGGTGGTATGGAGAACTAGAGTCCAAATTTGCAGCTCCCTGCTATCTCTTTTAAGGATTAACGTCTTTCTCTGCTACTTGTACATCCCAGCACACTGCTTTCCAGAAAGGATGGCTCTGAGTCTCCAGCTCTCCTGTGTGTGGGAGTCATTTGGGCTCAATTCTCTCAAGCCTTCTCCTGCCCCACCCTACCCACCCACTCCTATTGCAACTCATCGTCGTCTTTACTGGGAAGGCTGTGCTTTTCCTGGTCAAACCAGACCTTCACTCACCAGGTTACTCCCTAGATCCTTGCTGGGTTTTGGACCCTTTCCCAGTCCTGCTCCTGTTGTGCAGGTAGGCAGCCTGCCCATCACCAACCTGCTCTGGTGCAGCCTTGAGAGCGAGGAAGAGCCACAGCTCATCATGAAACAAAACCATGTGTTTCCCTTTCTGGATATGTGGTATGGACAATCTTTTAATGCTCTGGGTGGTTTTAACATAGCTAATACAGATGCCAGTGTGTTAATTCACTGCTCATAATGTGTTCTTTCAGTGTAAGAGCTGCATGTAACAAGCCTGACATTCATTTCTGCTCATGTGGAGGATCCCTTTTGGCTCACATGGCAAATCTGTTTCTTAGGCATGTTGAGAAGCCAAGTGTTGTGTCTCAGGTGCAATAAAACATGGCTTATTTCTGGTGTGCAGAGCTGTTGTTACTGACAGTGATTTTCCTTCAGAGTGCATCCAAACAGATACCTGTATTGGGCCAAGCACGGCCCCAGATGTCCTCATTCAGAGCTGCTGCTGGGACAGCAGGACCTGAGGAGATGTAGCTGAGTATGCAATATAACCCACACCATCCAATTTCCTTGACTGTCTTCATCTGCCAGCCTTAGACCTGGACTAGGTTGTCTTGCTTATGAGGTATATTAAAAGGTTTATCTGCCCTGCAATTAAGCTGTAAAAACCTATACTTCAAAATGCCCAAAGTCTATTTGCTTCCTTAACATAGGCTTCAATGGACTCACCTCTGGTGCACGTGTCAGGGCAACTTTTACACCACTGGCTCTCACCAGAATGAGTGACTTGCCTCAGCTGTTTTGTTCTGACCATGATACAGGCATGGCCCAGGTAGGACCAAGACAACTGATAATGCTTCTAGTAACTGCAGCTGGGCAGAAAAAGGAATGATCAGCTACAAGAAGAGGGCTGCTTGAATTTTACAGCTCCTAAGGAGCAGTGTGCTATGCAGAGGTAGTTGTGGTTTGAGAGGCAAACTGTGCTGCATGCTAAAAGAGGCAGGTAGGATCCACTCTGTAACACTGTCTACATTATCTTACACTTACTTTCCCTCAAATGGTGAGCTACCACCATTGGATGTATGCTTAGGGTGCCCATGGCCTAGTTCTTCAGGATGCTGGAAATCTTCTGAAAAATGCATAAAAGGACTTTTCCTCTCCAAGGGAGTTCAGTGGTTCAGACTTGTTAATCTGAATGAAATATTGTTATCATAATTAGTGCTAATTGACAGATTTTTTTGCAGCCAGTGATCAGAGCCAGTGATTATCTAAACAGAATGTGGATGCTATAAATGTATGTCTACTCTATAGATAAATGAAGGACTTTAAGGTCAGTCACTGCTAAACCAGCACTTTTCAGAGGACAGTATTCATGTACTGCCTCTTTCCCTAACCAGAAGTTTTTGTTTCACAACAGCTGCTTACTTTTCTCAGATTTGCTGTAAGCATCAAGTTATTACGTTAATGTCTGGTGTGGCTATTCCTATGCTGACCCACTCAGGAATGCATTTTGTTTTGACATGACCTTAGAAACCTAAAGCAATACAAAATTCACAACACGTAGGTGTGTAAAAATAAACACAGGGAAGCCACCAGACATGAATAGCAAGGAGGCTAGAAGTAATTCAGTCATTGGGCTAAGAAACAAATGGTTTCTTTATGTGGCTCTGGCCGTTCAGTAGCTGTACTTCAGAGCAATCTTATGGGTTTTAATGTTCATAAAAATGTTCAATCTGGTAAACCAATTTTTAGAGTCTTACACAGTCTTGTTGAAATTGGATTCATTTGAACTGTAATATAAAATATTATGTTTACTTAACCCTTGTAAACTGATCTCCTTTGTCTTCACAAACTTGCTGGGCAGTTAAGGACCTAACATTCCTTCCACAGTTAATAAAATTTTGCATTTTTCTCTCTATTCATAAACTTAATTACAGTCAGACCTGGTTAATCAACATCAAACTTTTAAAACACTCATTCTTTTAGATAGAATTTGGTTGAAAAATAAATATGAAGGTCATGCATTGAGTCTTTGTATATTATTAAGGTTCCTGAAGCCTGCTTGGATTTTTTTGTGTGTGCAGCCCTGCAGATAGTGCAATATGCATTGACTGAGGTCTGATTGTACCTGTGATGCAAGCTTTAAATCATGTCAGAGACTTTGCTCTTTATAAAAGGTGGTAATCCATTTCTGTCCTCATTCTTGACTCCAAGTCCCACTGATGTGATGTGAACTGATGTGACAGTTCAGCATTCAAAGCTGCTCCTCTGTTCTCCTCTCTACCCATTTCCTGAATTTTCATCTGTCTCACACCAGTCCCCCAGAGACATTTCATACAGGCATTTCTATGTTACTTGCAAGTGGGCAAGAATAAACTACATTCCATATGGCCAGCCATTTGGTAGTCTTTTTGCTATATGTACATAACATTTCCTAAGGCACTCAGGATTTACAAAAACCCTTGAACATTAAAGTTGATGTTGATCAAAGAGTCCTAGATTCAGGAATTTATGGAAAAGGATTTTGAGGTTTTCTGTCTGAAATTTTGTAGATGATACAGTGGCTGGAATAGTGTTTAACAATCCTAAAGCTTTTTCTGGAGGTAGCTCATAGGTAGGAATGAAATCCCTTCACAGCCTTAAAAGACAGTATAATTTGGTGGGCAATTTTATTAATTAATTTAACAATGAATGCTTGGCACGTGGCTTGCTATGCATGGTTTGTCAAGCACCTGGGGACCATTTCACTTCACCCTCACTGTGGAATATTAAAAAAAGTGCAAGATTAGAATTTTAACTAACAGTGAAGAGTGAAAGGACATAGCATGTTATAACTTCAGCTTTCACCTCCGAACTGATTAGTGACCGCAGAAGATAGATGTAAAAGGTCAAACCTATCAATTTTAAAAGAAGGAGCAACAACACAGCTGCTATTTCTAAAGTTCAAGCTTCCTGCTACTTTAAGTCCTGCTTGTGATGGCTTACACTGAGTGTTCTGTAAGGCATTTTGCATAAAGCTGAATTTTATTATGGCTAGTTTTCAGACTTTGTATATAAATTCAGTGTTCTGATACTAGTAGAATGGATGTGAAGCTGTGAAAAATGTTAGCAAAGTAGCTTCCAAACTGAGGCAAGACAGTGTGAAACCCTCTTATATATGTGCCTCTATGTGAGTTATTTAAGGATGATAGCTTCATCTCTGACAAAGCGTCTGTATTTCATTGGGATGCTGCTTTTTCCCCAGTTTTATGACATGACTAATTGAAGCACCAAGAGATCTAGTGCCTTGCTCAAGGTTGCAGATCAATTTTGTGGCTCTGCCTCTAATCTAGACTTTAGCTTGGCTCCAACTTTCTAATAACACAGCTCTCGTGAACTCCCAAACTAAAGGCAATACAAATGACTGAGTATAGTATAACCAGTACAAAGACTTTTTTTGTTGTTTGATGTTCTCTTTTGAAACAATATGTGCAGAAAGAGTACATGAAGAGGGATTAGTAAGGGAGTAAGTAAATGAAAACACCGTGTTCACAAAACAGTAACAAGGACTTACACAAACTGCATTCATGCCCAGACCATGAGTACACAGCTTGCATGTTTCCAAGTCTTTTCTACAGAGTGCCTTGTAATCACTATCCTCAGCATCCTGTTTGAGAGAAGCTATTAACTACTTGCAGTACTTTCCTTCTATTTTTCAATAAGATAATATGAGGCAAAGGCCAAGAACTAACGTCAGGATCTGTCCAAAGCACTTTTTTTTTTTTTCCTTAAAAAAAAAAAAAAAAAAAAAAAAAGAGGTCTGTTAGTCGATATTTTTGAAGTGGCAGAAAGGAAGCACCGGGGCAGTGTCCTTCCTGGCTCTGCAGGGCTTCCTGAGCGCTTCCCTACTGGAGCCTTAGTCAGAGCCCTGCAACAATTCATCCCCAGCCTCCCACACCATCGTCTGCCTGGCTTTGATTTTTCTGAACTTGTACAATCGGCCGGTCTGTTCTCTGACTTAACGATGAGTGTACAGGTGGCAGAGCAAAGAGCCAGCAGGAACATTGCTGTGATTCAGAGATTGCAAATGGTCTCTGAATACACCTGCCTTTGAATGCTGGAGTAGACAGGGTTGCGTAATGTACCCAGATTAAAGTCTGCAGGGCTCTTGGATAAACCCATTGTGGTTACCAAAAAAAAAAAAAAAATTAGAGGTGACTGATTGCTGACTAAACTGTTTTCATGCGCACATTTCTCATATCCCTGGTGATGAACTCTCTCCAAACTTCTTCCCACCTGTTTATGACTTGGCTCTCTGGGACGGGTACGGTTCCCATTGGCACAAGTGCAAATCCAGTTACCTGATGTAAATTAAAACCAGTTGGGCTACTCGAGCTTCACATCATTTGTAGTCATTGTGGAGCCACAATTTGTGAATGGACTGATGTCTAGTGTCATAATTTCCTGCAAATGGTAAAGAAGATGCTGATTTCTGCCTGTAGCAACAGCTGCAGAGAAAGGGAAGAAAAAAAACTTTTCAAGACCAGATAACAAAGGCAGTGTACAGGGAAGAGGCAGTCAAAGGACCCTGATTATATTTGGCTCTTTGTTTCTGAAAGAAATGAGGATTTGCATGCTTTTTGGTTTCCAGCCTTTTGTGGATGTCTTCTATCAATTTTCCTTTTAAAAAAATATGAACAGCCTTTTTCTTCCCTTCCACTTGAACAGTACAATTCTTAGTAAGTTCAGCTTGAGGAACAGTATAGTAATGCAGTCCAATCTTTGTTCTCTTCACCTCCAAAAAATCTTTGAGAAAATTTTGTGTTAAAAACAATATGAATTTTCAAAAACAGCTCTGCTGTTCTGATTCTTGCTGCCACTGCAGTGAGAAATTGTTTTTTACCTTGCCATGGCCTACTGAAGCAAGAAAGGCTAATGGAAAGCCTCTCAAGAAAGAGGTAGCAGAGTTTGGGAAAGTTGTACCCTATGGTAGTAGAGCTGCCCCTATGCATGCTACCTTACAGCTGCTGTCATGGAGGATCATTCTGCTCTGCACCCGTCAGACATATTTCAGGGCAAATGTTTAGCAAGAAACCAGATATTGCAGCAAGAGAGAAGAAATGTAATGAGGACAAAAGGATTCTGCTGTTATCAGAAACACCTGGGTCCTTGAATCAGCCAGGGTCAAAGACACCATCTACGTTCTTCCTGACACATATATGTATGAAATATAATTTGAATAAAAAGACTCAGCAGCTCATAAGAGATCAGAGCGTTTTTCACCTTCTTTATTACCCTATTATTAGCTTCTCTTGCTGTTTGCAAGTCAGGCTGCATCTGTGCACTTCAGCATGAATGGTTTTGTTACAGGGTTTTTGTAGGCGACTCTTGTAGCTTTGTGAGACTTAACATTATGTGGCAGGGCAACATTAAGAAAGAAGTGGAAGGACTGATGTACTCAATGGTTTTATGTTATTAACATATTTGCTGTACCACTCTTAAACCATATTTTTGCTGCTTTTTTTTTTTTTTTTGGTTCAATTCCTTATTTTCTTGATAGTTTTGGTTTAGCCAGAAAGCTGCCCACATTGTTTTTGTGCTGAGAATAGTTTCTTGTGTATTTAGTGTATTCCCAAAGGAGCCTAAATGTTCTTATTAGTATAGTAGCTTTGACATTTTCCCAAATAATATTAGCTGGGATTTGATGAGTGACTACTGTTGATGTAATGCAAATGTGACCTATATAAAAATTTTTTCTTCCAGCCCTCTCTCACACTACAGCTTGTCTGGTACATCAGCTTACTTTTGTGCTCAGCATCTGCTTTAATAACTTTTACACTAAGACTTGAAATGGAATATTTCTCAATAAAGTGAAGTGACTGTCCATTCTGGTCTTCTTAAACCGGGCCTGAAGTTTCACATTATGTCCCTCAGGTTTTTTTCCAGGAGACCTCATCTGCTCTGCTTCTACTTCATGTATGAAATTGCTTTCCTTTTTTGCAGAATGTTGGACACATATGGCTCTGTCAAGTTACATTTGCTGTTAGTTTAGAAGAAATCTGTGAACTTTGTGAAAAACACCGAAGAGAAAACTTTTGGCACGTGGTATCTGTTTTACTGCTTTGTTCACAATCGTGTTTCATACCTTTAGATGGTGGATGGTAACTGTCAGAAAATCAAAGCTGGTTTTTTTATTGTCACATACGTTCTGTTTTCGTTTTTTCATTATAAAATTTTTCCAAACTCCAAGGTATTGACAACATATCTAACTTTTAAAGTATATACTTGTCTTTTTTATTACTATTTCATAATCCTAAAGATGCTAATACAAAGTTTCTTGGAATACTTACTGCAAAAATAGCCACTCTGCAGTACGTACATGACTGCATTCAGTGGTGGTAAAGAATTTCCCTGGATCCTAGTGAAGAAAAACAGTAGAAGAATGGAACTAGGAGGGAATTCATCTGCTTAGGCCCTCTGACCCAAGGCTTCTCATCTTGAGTATTTCTGACAGATGCCTGTGGAAGTCCTTGAGCTGTTTGGCTCCTCACAGTAGGACTTCCTGAGTTTTGCAGTTTGCATTAGTTTTGAGAGACATCCCTGCTACCTTTTAGGTTAAGCTGCACCCTGCTTGTGAAGGCCCCCAGTGCAAAGGTTTGTTCTCTGATTTCTTCCTCTTGTGAGCTACAGCTCAGCTATGCCCCAGCTGCAGTGACCTGCTCTCTGCCTTTGATGCTTTAAGCTCCATGATGATGAAAACTTCTTTGATTCACTTGGTATTTCAGTGGCAGGGCCTGGTGCTGGAGGAACTGAGCCACTATAAGAAGTCCACTTGGATGTAATGTCAAGACAGCACCTTCCTATGCTCTTCAGAAACAGAAATGAGTATATAGGGCTTTTTTTTTTTTCTTTGTTTTTTTTTTTTTTTTTTCTTTCCCTATCCACTCATTCATTTACTTTGTTATTACAAGATAGAAAAACTTTGCTTTTTGCTCATTGTAGGTTTCTGCACTGATGTTAAGGTGCAGTTTTTAACTATAGCTAACAGTTGTCATGCTTGTAAATCATAATAATAAATCATTAAGCTTTTTGGAGGTGGTGGGGGTGAGGGGGGTGAGCTATTTCTGCCTGAGAGGTGCATTCCCTGTGCACTAGGAAGAACATGTTTCCTGACCACTAAACACCTTTTCCGCTTCATGTAAGTTGACACTTGTGTTTGCAACACCAGAAAAAGTGAAATCAACCAAAAGAAGTCAGTTTTTTTTTTTTTTTTTTAAATGGTCTGTGGGGCACAGATAATTTATGCATCATCATCCTCAGGTTACATAGGGGTTTTGTTTCTTTTAGTGCAAACCAATATCTTGAATGCTGAAATTAAATTCCTATTTCCAGCAATACCCAAGTCTTTCCATTTTGTGTTTGCTGCCTTGAGACATCATCCTTCATGGAAAACTGATTGCAGGAGACACACATTTTCCATAAGTTTTCTGCTGCTTTGTACTGCTTCCATCCATGCTCTTAAAACATATATTCATTTAAAGATGGCTTTTTATTTATTTCTCAGGCCTTAAAAGACTTAACCACAGGAGAGGTTTTGCAGCATGAATATCAAGGGTTGTATTTTAAGCCTTTCTTTCACTCATTAAAGTAAAAAGATTACAGTGCAGTTACGTGAGGACTGAGCATAAAAGTTTTTCATTTCTGCTACTTGTTTTGCTGGCCCCTGGATGATTCAGCCTCAGCCCTTTCTTCTAAAGCCTGGAGCCTAAAGGCACAAAAAGATGTAGCCCTGGGATGTAATGCTGGAAATGGAGGAGAAGAAGCATTTCAGGAAAAAGAAATTACTTCACCAAAACCGTATTTTTGAGTTCTTGAACTATCTGTGTTCTGGTCAGAGCTTACTTCTTCACAATCCAGTTTCTCTCCTGGCTTAGTGCTGCAGTGAAATCATACTTCTGCGCTTCTGACATTACAAGCTGTTGCCAGCATAGAACTGATTGTGATAGCACAAATCCACCAGGGATGGGCAAACTCCTTCAATAAAAATAGCAACTGCCATGAACCTCAGCCCAAATTTTCAACTTTGTTTTTTTTTGGGTTTTTTTCGGTTTTTTGTTTTGGTTTGGTTTGGTTTTTTTAAGCTAACATGATTTCAATAAGTACCTCCCTGAAATTAATCATGTGGACTCTACAGTCTTGGCTGTCTTCACTGATCCAGCTGTTGTCCTCAAATCTGACAATTTCCAATGCTTCCCTTGGGTTACAGGGAGTAAGTACATTTTGGGGTATACCTTTGACCTGAGGAATGCATTCGGATGAGAAGACATCAGCCAGCTGAGCCCAGAAGGAAACATGCCAAAAATGAAACTCCCTTGATAAAATAAAGCTTGGAGAAAGGAGCTTTTGGAAGCCAGAGGGAAGGAGATGCTTTAGGTGCAGGAGGCAGATGATGGGGGGATAGAAAGACTCTGATTACTTTGGGAAGAATAAACTCAGAATAGAAGAAGGAGGTTGCTGAAAATTTCCATAAGCCCTGGACCATCCAGGCCACAGTGCCAGATGTTGTCTCATCCTAAAGTATGGGTCCTTAGGGTGAGGGCAAACAGAAAAATGAAAGAAAACAGCACCATTAGTTGTGGAGTCTTCTGAGTACACCCATGGTGGGAAACGATCCCAGAGGATACAGGAATGGGTGAATGAAATTGGCATGAATGATCCCTCATGGGGTCTGGAGCAAGGAGCAGGCTGAACCCCCCCAGGGAAATGGAACATGGAGATCAAATGTCCCTTATATGTAGGGACCTTTTGAAATCCCTTCTGTCATGGCCATATCTTAGGCACGAGAGATATGAGCTGGATTTGCTATACCCCAGGCTGGTCAGGTGCAGCAGCGGCCATGTGGCAGACACGTCCTTCCTGTCACAATCCTGGGTTTCCAGAGCCATATGGCTTTTGCTATGCAACTACTCCCTGCCTAGCTTAGTGAAGTAAGGGCAGAGAAGCAAGAGCCTGTCTCACGCTGCAGATGTACCCCATGGGTGAAATGCAGCCCATGTTCCTGAAGCTGTCTGTTTACACTCAGATTAGTAGCGAAAATGGGTTTGCAAGGGAAAGCAACTTGGTTTTGGACAGCAATAGTGCAGGTAATTAGCACCACTGCAGAGATTAATGAAGAGAAGCATGAGGAAGGTGAAGAAAATTTGCACTTACTGCTGGTGTGCTGGTGAGCTTTCCAGATCATGGAAGTTTCTCTTTAAGCCACGTACTTGCTGCAGAGCAGGCGTGTGGGAAAGGTTACAGTGAATTTGCCCTCACATAAGAATCACTTTAGAGCAAATAACAGTCCCAACATGAGAAAATGATTTCAAGCCATGAGAAGTTGAAACATTGTACAAGGACTTGTCAGATCTGTTTTCTGCATTTCTTTTTTCATACGTTTAGCTTAGGTAATATTAGCAGTTTTAAGCATTTGGTTTATTGGCCATGGTGTTCATTTTAATCAAACTATCACACGCTGTATTTGCCTTGCTTTGGGTCTGAATTTCATGTAATTAAGGGGTAGCTATACAGTGCTTTCCCAGCATGAAATGTGCTGGCCTTTAGAAATTCTGTTTCTTCATGACTCTGTTGTTTAATTGCATGCCAAGTGTGAAAATGAATCTGCTCTGTGTAAAAAAAAAAAAAAAAAAAGGTACATATAGAGTGTCATTGATCTCTCATTTCAAAATATGGTTACAAATTATACCGAATAAATCCATAGCAAGTACTTCTGAATGTTTTTCCTCTGACTAATGGAGGGTTTGCTTGTGCCTGACAGCAGAGAAGGAGCTGCCAAGATGGTGGGGGAGGAAGGATGCAGGAGCCCATGGCAGTTCCCAGGGGTTTAGTGATAAAAGGAGCCTAGGCATGATTTTTTCACCCTGGCAGGCTTCTGCCCAGTGCAGGCACACCGTGTACTGCCCAGGGAACATTTGGCACATCCCTTTCACCTCTCCCTGACACTTTGCATCTCTCACAGCTTTCAGGTGGATTTCACCATGACTGATGAGAACAAGGAAGGGGCAGGGAAGGAAGGCATCAAAAGGGATAAGAGGGTGGATATTTTGTTAGCTGTGGAGCCATCACCCACAGGGACTTCCTGAGCTGCCTGCAGCTGGTGTGTCTGCTTGCCGTGGAGAGCTGGTGCCAGCCACATCTCCAGGGGTGCCCTGTCCCTCCCAGGTCCCTAGGGCAGCTTGGTCTCTGCAGTCACAGAATGCAGGGACAGTCATCTTTATGAAAAGCTGGGAGCAGTGGCTCTTCCCTTCTCCTTCCCTTTGTAGTGACCACTTCCAAGATCAGCCATGGGGAGACAGTCACTGAACACAGGCAATTTCCAGAGATTCTGGGCAGGTCTCGCAGACAGATGTGATGGTGACTTGTTCATGCATCTCTTTTTCCATTCTGAAGTGTGTCTTTCTCTTTAGGTGTGTGCTCACAGGGCTCTGTCAAGGCTTCCTGAACACTGAAAAGGAAAATTAATTTCTGACTGCAAAACTAAAGCCTCGCCTAGTTTTAGCCACGTTTCTCTCTCTTCCTTCATGCCTCAATACTCTAAGCAAGGTTCAGGTGCTCAGCAACCATTTTTCAAGGGGTGGAAAGAGTCCAGCATGTTTCAGCACTCTCAGAAGTGCGTGTGAAATTCATGGATGCTAAACTGTAAGAAGTACTCTTTGAGGCGCGCCGTTTGTACCTGCAGAGGAAGGGTTTGGTGTTCTAACCATAATTTAGCCATTACATCAGGACTTTGGATGTTAGACTGTTATTCTGCTTGGGGTAATTTCAGAATTAGGTCACGGTGGGATCAATTCTGGAGCTCCTTCCTGCAAGCTGTTCTTTTCCATGTTCACATACCATCTCAGTAACCCATGTGGATACTAATTGCAGTTGTACAAGTGTGCTCCCATTTGCAGATGTGTAAATCGGGGGAAATAAAGCTCAGGCACACATTCCCAGCCAGCAGCTCTGCTCTGCAGGAGCACTGTGAGCAGAGGGACAGCAGAGGCAGCTGAAGTTGGTAATTCTGTTAACCTCTTGGTGAGACCTGGCAGGGGAAATTGTTGCCACTTTTGGAACTCCACTGCCCTGAGCATTTAACCAGGCACTCTGTACACTTTGATTGGCACTGTCTTGAATTCAGAATATTCTCCACAAAACATGTATGTTCACATATGAAAGGTCAAACTGAGCATTGTCAATAATGACTGTATTGTTAGTTATTTAATTATTGTTAATAATTACTGTATGCATAGCATATAATGGCTAACACAGCATTGTGACAGAGAGATTAGGGGCAAGCCATAATATAGTAGGCTGATAAACTAAATCTCTCCCCATAAAACATTAATCTGGTCTATGTATGCTTTTTTAACTTTAAAAATCCCACAAAAATCTCTTTCTCCTTAATGCTTACTAATCTCTACTGATGCTTGCTCTCATGCATGGTCTGTAGGTGACAGACACTTCTAGTCCTGCATGTGGAGCTTGGCCCTCTTGGGACGTCTGTATGACTACATTTCTCCTTTTTCAGAGGTCTGTAATTCATGTGAAAGGAGTTCAGTGATCCATTAGTGACTGTTCCTTATCTTGCTTTTGCCTTTTCCTTTTCTACTAGTGTGTTTTTTTTTATTTATTTCAGAGACTAAGGGTTCAGATTTTGAAATCGTACTTTCTTCTGTGTGTTTCTTCCAGAGGCGTTGAGATCTTGAGTGCATCAGCAAGATGACTGGGTTTGCTGAGTGGCTTTGGCATCTGAATCTCTTAATAATTCCTGTTAAGACATTTCTCAGGGGTAGGGTGGAGGGATTTAGGAAGTAAGAGACGAGACTGAAGAAATGTGCACACAAAGTCAGCTCCCAGGGTCTGGCTGGTGTGCTTGTCATGCAGTTTGAAGGGGAGAGGGAAAATTCACCTCTGAACTCTTCCAGTCCTAAGAAAACTTTGTACTGAGCTGATATCTTAGAGTACAGATGGTGAACTTGTGCTGGTTACCAGTGTGCTCAGTGGCCACCTATATAGGACACAATGCTACTCCCTGGTTCCTTGCACAAATGATACCCCTTGCTGTGTGCTGTGCTTGACACACTGGGGGAAAGAAATGTCACCCAGAGGGACCATGACCAGCTTAAAGGGATGGGCCCATGCCAACCTTATAAAGTTCAGCTAGACCAAATGGAAGGTCCTGCACCTGGATTGGGATAGTCCCGAGCAAAATTACAAACTAGTAGGAGAATGGATTGAGAAAAGGCCTAAAGAAAAGGACCTAGTGGGGCTGATTGTTGAGAAGCTCAGCACAAGCTGGCAATGTATGATTGCAGTCCACAAATCCAATCGTACCTTGGGCTGCATCAAAAGAAGCATGGTCAAGAGAGGTGATTCTCCCTGTCCACTCTCCTCTCATGAGACCCCACCTGGAGTACTGTTTCTACTTCTCCCTCAAGATAAAAAAGACATGGAGCTCTTGGAGCAAGTCAAAGGAGGGCCATGAAGAAGATCTCCTATCAATAGAGGCTGAGAGATTTGGGGTTGTTCAGCCAGGAGAAGAGAAGATGCTGGGGAGACCTTATAGTGGCCTTCCAGTACCTGAAGGGAGCTACAGGAAAGCTGGGGAAGGAATTTGCATGAGGGCATGGAGTGATACTTTGAAAGGTAATGGCTTTAAACTGGAAGAGGGTAGATTTAGCCTAGACATTAGAAAGACATTCTTCACTATGAGGGTGGTGAGACACTGGAACAGGTTGCCCAGAGGTGTGGCTGTCCCCTTTCTTGAAGTTTTCAAGGCCAGGTTGGATGGGGCTTGGAGCAACCTGGTCTAGTGGGAGGTGTCCCTGCCATGGCAGAGGGATTGGAAATAGATTTCTAGGCTCCTTTCCAATCCAAGCCATTCTATGAAACTATGATGATACAATGTCACACCTCCTGATGTATTGGACCTACAATATTGTGGCATTGCTGGCTGAATCTTCCTCAAACAGTACAGCAATATCTGCTGGGAAAACAACCTTGTGGCAAAGGTGTGATGCAGAAGCTGCCACTAAGGAGTCTCCTCTGATTTGAGTGTGACTCCTTACACAGTTTAGATCAATGATCTTGTGATTCATAAAAATAGGTACGTTTAGTGGTGGGGTTTTCAGGCTGGATTATACTCTCTATATTCTGAATGAAAACCAGCTAAACTGTACTTGTCCATTTTTCTCTAATTATATGGCTCACTGGACCCAATTGTTCTAATACTCAAGAATTATTCCACAAAGTGGCACTGTCTGAAGTGAAAATCAGTATGGCATTACACTGATAAATTTGACAAAACTCAGTGCAGAGTGAGACAAAATGTTGTTTAAACACTGTCACTAGTGTCTGGCTATAAACCCCACCCATGGTACCAATTTTCCTTCTGTATCTTTTCTGTCATTTACAAATGAATTACAGAATCATGAAACTCTCATGGTTATAAAAGGCCTCTAAGATCACCATGTCCCACTGTCAACATCCTCCGGTATTCCCTCCCCCCCCCCCCCCCCCCCAGGTGATTGTCATTTGCCAATCACCATTTCCAGCAACATTATAAACAAATTTTGATTTAGCACAATTATTCTACCTGTTCGTTATACCATTTGTATACAATTACATTAGGCTTCTTCATCCATACTAATGACCCACTGGAACTTTGAAAAACTGGTTAATATGCAGATGTTTGATAACATGGTTGAAAATGAACAAACTGGTAGGATAGACATTGAATGGAAGAGATGTCCTTTCCTTGGTCAAAACAATTGAGTCCAGCCTGACAACCCAAGTCTAAGTCCAAAAATTGACCTGAAACTTGGACTTGGGGTCCAGAGTGTCAGGTTAACAGTTCCCTGGGGTGGAAAGTAGATGTCAGCCTGTGGGGCTTTGTGAAAATATTACTTGCTAGTAAATGTAATTCAATCTGTCTGTAACTTTCTTCAGCTCTGAATAAAGTTTAGGGGAATGAATTAATGCTAGTGAAATATAGCTGCACTTGTGTAAGCTGTTTGATATGGGATCACATGATATAGTGATTATCAGTAAGATAGAATGATGCAGAACTGGTGTGTCATACATGCAATAGATGAAGAATTCATTAAGTCATATGGATCAGATATAAATTGATATGGGAAACTATTACTGTGTGACAATTTTCCCAGGGAAGTTCATTACCATTAAAAATTTCATCAGTGGTGTGCAAAGAGCCCTATAAATTTGGTGCTATTAATAGCTGCTGGTGATAAAAAAAAGATGGGAATGATGAATTATGAAGATAGGTCATTTTTTTTTAATGCAACTGTATTTAAGGTTATATAACGAAAAAACACCACCCTTGCAGGAAGGCACTGAGGCTGAGACGTCTGCCTTAGGAAGAAGGAACACTGTAAAAGTTGTTCTTTTGTGGTTCTCATCTTTATGTTTGGCTACAAGAGACAAGCCAAGTATATGAATGGAGCTGAGGGGCTGTATTACCTCTGTGTTTGGTGGAGAAGAATCTCTACAGCAATACTGCATCCCTTTCTAGTATTCATAACTCAGGAAAGATGAAGACAAACTGGAAGGTTTCATATGAAAATGTTACAGAAGCAATTTTTTAAACAGTAGATGTTCAGGGATTAATTTATTTCCAAAACAAAGGCTAGAGGGTCACTAGATGATGCTCTGAAATATCTACATTATCAATAGGAATCATCACTAATGGACTCTTCAGTCTTGCAGAGAAAGGTACAGCAATATCCAATGTCTTGAAGTCAAACATATATCAGGTAGAAAAAAGGCCCGTGTTTTAAATGTGGACATCTGGTATTAGGGATGAATTATAATTCTGCATTTTCTGACAGTTGACTTTTGACTCGAGTGACATAGTCAAGATCATGATTACTTTTCTAAAGAGATACTCCAGTCAAACAGCTATTGGTCTTCAAACAGGAGCTTACGTTGCAAAAACTTTTGGCTGGGGTTAGAGAAAAGATAGGTCTCAAAGACATCTTTTCTAATGCTAAAACAGTATATTTGCATCTTTTGCATGTTTTCTATCCTTGGAGGTTAAGAAAGAATAAAAGAACAAACCAGTTTGAACCATTGCTTGGAACCGTGCTGGAGATAGTTATTGACAGTCTCAGATTTTACTGGGCTACACCTGCTTTTTACACAAATGGAAATAGGCTGCAATGAAGTGACACTATATATTTGAAATGAGCTCAAAAGAATCACATTTTAGCTATTGGAGATATAAAACAGATTTTGTGATGTGGTTGGTGTGATTTTTTTGGTACAATGAAGTTCAGGGAAGTTCTTAGTCTTTTTTTTTTTTTAAGTGTTTCCAAACTCTGGTTTAGGGAATAAACATTTTTAATGATATTGCACCCTAAAAATGACAAAATATACTTTTTTAAAAAATAGAGCTTGCACATACGTTTATTTAGCTGTTTTTACCATAATAGGAGAAACGTAGTAATACTGTATATATCAGTGGAAAGTTCAATAACAATGAATAGTATAAAACATAGCAATAGGTGGATTTCCCCTTCTTTTCAGAAGAGTAATAGCTGTTGACTCAGAAATTTATTTAAATGGCTTTTTGACAACATGGCTTACTTTACTTTACTTTAATTTTATGCAAAAAAATCTACTGGATATTTATTGAATATTTAAATTTCACCCTTGTCCTGAAAATATCCTTTACAGACAAGTATAGGAATGTGACCATTTGATCATGAGTTTCTATTTCATGTTAAGCAGACTGTGGAAGTGCCTATGCTATTGTGTTCTTTTTATTTTTTCTAATATTCCATGGCAATGATTATTACAGAATGTATAACAGAAGGTACATTTACCTTTACAGAAGGTAAATGTATTATGATCCTTACAATTTCCTCATTCTTCTCTGTGTTTTTTTAGCATCCAACAAAGTTTTGCAGTCTTTCAGTGTCAGAAGATGACCTGATTCTGGCAGAGAAGTCAGTGTAGTCAGGTTGAGGATGTGACCCACTACATGCATTTACTTTAAATTAAATAAACATTTGCTTCTACAAACACAGGATATACCAGCATGTGTGTAAAATATTTATAGTGTCCTGAGCCTTCCCACTGGCATCAATAGAAGTTCTGTGTATGAATGTAGGGGATCTTATTCTCCAGACTTGTACACGTAGAAAGTATTGAGTTTTGAATCAGATTCACAGTGGGTGTAAATCTTCATTGAATTCCTTGATGCTTTGCTGATGTTCAGCAGCAGAGAATCTGGCCTCCTTGTTACTAATGTCTCTTATTTAAAAGGTGGTAGCAGTATTCAGCATAGGGATCTGACCAAACAAGTGGTTTGATGAACCAATTCTGCTTTTTAAAGCAATTGTACCTTGCTGCTGATGGAAGTATCCTAAGGCTGAAGAATAAATTTCTTTATTAGAGAACAGAAAAACAAGACACAAAAGAGGTGTAAGAATTCCCTCAGCATGTAAAAATCTCGACCTAGAATTGTGTTGAAGCTTGATTGACCTAGATACTGCGCTTAGCTATTTAAAAAAGGCCACTAGCTGCTTTCTTATTTTATAAATTGCAGGGGATTTTGCTATTTAAGTTATTAAAATAGAAGGTCTTTGTCAGCATTATATCTAATACAGTCTTGTATCAGCATGGTATCAAAAGTAGTGACCCTATAGGGAAAGGGGGGAGATGGAGAGAGAGGGACAGACAAGTCCTGCTGGCCAGGGACCAGTTGATGGCTTTTCCAGGTCACGCAGAGGACTTTTAATAGAGCAGGGAATCCAACAGAGACTTCTAATGCCAGACTGACAAGTGGACCTTTCTTCCTGAGGTTATGCCTACTGGGTGAGCTGACACTGTATGTTCACCATCATTGCAAGCATGCAAAATTTGTGCCCCTGACCAGTGAACTGTGACTGCTGAATCCTCCCATCCTGTTGCATTAGGGTTCTCCCTTGGTTGTTATAGAAAGGTGGTAACTTCTTGAATTATGTCCCATTTGCAACTTGCTGTGTGGGTGCCTCTACTCTGCCTCAGGGCAAAGACAAAGAGGAAGAAATTAATTCCTGCTAGAAATGAATTAATTCCTGCTAGAATTCACCACCATGCTTTGTCGTGAATCCCTGTGTGAGCTCCTATAGCACCTTTCCTTGTGTTTAATGTCAGGATGTGCAGGAGTTTTCTCTATGTAGGATTAATACAGGCTGGGGAAGGGGGACAATCCTGGTTTATGTAGATCTTTTGTGAATAAATAGCTTCAGTTTTTTCTCTGAAATAATTTGCAAACATATAAATATTTTTACTCTCTCAACAAGTTTCACTAGCTGTTTCTACAGTTTAGAATAGCTGTGCTGTAGATCACAACTCTATCTGGATCCTGGATCCATTGCTTGTCAAAGAAAGAAATTAAAGGATACATCAAAGCAAAGCAACATTTCATTTATAACTATTAGAATTAGTCAGCTTGGAGCTTGAGCCTGCATACTGTGCTGTTACAACTGGAACTCAGTGGAAATGGGCCTGGGATCATTTATTTACTAATTAACCGTTGTCATGGAGTATACCTTGCCAACTATACATTGCCACATCACCATTCTTGAAAGTCACAGAGAAGGGAGCATGTGAAAGTGCTCTGTATTAAGAAACACAACAACATTATTTCCAAACCTGCTAAACTGGCATTATATTCCCTACATTATTATATTTGGCTACTGTTTAGGGATGGAAGAATCAGGAACCTATAATTTAAAACCTTGTAGAATACCATGGTATAAAAGCTTCTAGTGCATTTAAAGGTTTTATTCCATTTTGGAAAGTGTTAGACAAAGAGAGAATTTTTTTTCCTATGAGAAGTATTTTTGGCTAAAATGATATTCAAAGTAAAAAAAAATTATAGCTTCTGGGAGCCCCAACATTTCTTCTGTTTTCCCTTCCACATTATAGAGTCACCTGGCTTTCTATGTAGCAGACCATAGCCCCATTGCAGAGGGTCCCCCTTAATGTTACCCATAAATACAGCTTAAGTGGTGTATGCAGTCTTCTGCAGGACCAAGACTGAAAGTCACCGTCCAACTAAAAATTATAGGAGTGCATTCAATGATTAGTAGTATCAGATACAAGAGCTGACATCAGCCTTTGGCCATCCCTTGTTCAGGGATATTCATTACAAATGAGAGTTTGATTCTATATAATGCTAACATGCAATTGATGGCTCTGCTTTTTGAAAAATAGCAGAACTTCCACCATTTTCGTAAAAAAATATAGGGGTTAGGAAAATAGAGAGAACTTTTTGAAAATCTTACTGTGATTTTGTCAGCCTCACTCACCAAGACCTACACTTCATTGTGAAATGAGACAAATTAGTTTTGGTAGGCCTATTTGAAATAATTCTTCCACTTCATCCTCTCAAGGCCTCAGCTGGAGAGTTGTGACCATTTTGGGTACTGTATGCCAAGAAAGACACAAAACAGTTGAGAAAGATCCAGGCTAGGCTAGGAAATCTGAGATATGGGAAAGACTAGAAAAACAGAGTTTGTTTATCTGGAAAATAAGACTGAGAAGAGACACAACAACAGTTTTTAAACAGATAAAAGCTATCTAGAAGAGGAAAAGAATAAACTGTACTCCAGGGTGGTTTAAGTAATACATTAAGAATAACTTTCCAGTTGTAAAGATTACTGAGGTCTTAAATATAATATTGAGCAAGGCTGCAGAATTGCTATCCTGGGGATGTTTAATAATAGGTTGTGCTCACATCCTATCAAGATTAGTCAGATGAAATTGATTCCATCTTATGCTGAGGAGGCGAGTTTTGGGATTTTTGGATATCTTTTCAAATAATCTTTTTGACGTCTCTTCCAACCTATTTCCTATAATGCTATAATCTTTGTTGAAAGAAGAGAGCATGGCAGAAGTGGGGCCTTTAGTTTCATGTGAAGAATGATTTCCAGGAATAGCTTTCTTGCTGAATATAGTATATGAATAAAAGTTTGACCCCAATAGCAAAGGCATTCAATATACACTCTGTGTTTTCTGGTAGCTCACAGTCGGTCTGTAATTGTGTGCTACAGTGTCATGCAGAGAGCTGGGCTGGGGAGTGACAGATCAGATGGTCCACTTCAGGAAAGGAGGATGTGTGAGAGGAACAGAGAAAGGGACAACCTGGAGTGAATGACTTGACTCATTCAAACAGAAGCAAGGATGAGAGAGGCTGAGGGAAGGCTACCAAAAGTTTGACCTTTCAGAGGATGGAAAGCTCCCTAGAATTCAAGGAGAATGAATGGACATCCAAGTAGGGCCTCCAAGGGGAGAAGGGAAGATCAGTGAAAGGTAGGTATGTGTTGTTTGGTGTATGTGAACGTGATGGGACAGAAATTTGTGTTATGCAAGCTTGTCTGGCCATCATCCATGTCCTTCCTCTCCCAGCAAGACTGCCCTCACTCTTAAGTCACAAGTCATGCACTGTCAGGCTTTTCCATTCTCAGTATCCCTTGTGTATTTTCTGTGCCTGACTGTCCAGTGTCCCAGCTTTAAGACCTGTGAAGAACACCAGGCTTCAAGGTAGGATGCATCTTGGCAGCCAGGAAGAGGTGCTCAGGTTGTTGTACATGAGGTGTACATGAGATGGGCTGTGCTGATGCTTCTTCCACCTGTGATTCAAGAGAAACCACAAACCTGTTGGGCACATGCAGGCAGAAACTGTGGGTGCCTGGTGCAAGAAATTGAAGACCATTTTCCCACAGGTGCCTAATTCAGTGCTTTTAGGTTGACCATAGAGGTAGGATGGCAGATGTGCCTCCCTTCTTCCTTAACTTTTCTTGCCTCCATGGGTGTCCCTGCTGCTGCCATGTGTGCCTTGCTCCATGGTGCCCATTTCCCTGATCATGGTGAGGGGGATGGAAGACAGACAACTCTCACTTGTGAGTATGTTGGATTTAACACTTTTAAAGTCAGCTATAGCAAAATGAAGAGTCACCCATATGTGGATTTAGCCTTGGACAGCTAACTGTAAACAGCAAGCTTTACATAACTCTGGTTATGCATGAGATTTTTATTCTTCTGTGATAGCAAATTAGCTATATGATAGGGACATATTTGCCTTTGCTTCTTTTACATTGTTTTTCCTATGTGTGAATAATTACTCATATTAAAAAGTTATTTTCTATCTTTTGTTGTTTTGAACTTTAATTAAATTTTAATAAATATATTCAGCTTTTTGAAAATGCAGCCTAAGCAGCTAACTAGCTCAGCATTTTGATGCATGTAATTGTTCATCTCAAATTCAGTGAAGTGCCCTACATATTAATAGACAGTTGAAATTAATATGGCTGAAATGCTCCTTCTTGTCTCCTTCTCTTTTCATCCCAGGGATTCTACTCTATTCTTTGACTCCCAAAGTAACAAATTACTAACTTGAAAGTGATATCTCATTTTCATAGTAAAAGGAATTATTTTGGGTGGTCCAAGAGGGTATAAGTACTACACTGGGGCAGAAACATTTCCTAACTGTGTGGGTTATTATTAGAATAATTAAACATACTAAGTGACTCTCTAGAGGTAGATCAAACAAAACCCAGTGTGTGTCATTGTGTGCCCTGAAATACACACCTAATAAGGGAATAAAACACTCTAGAAACCCAATTTGGGACTATGATCATTTGACAATTTCAGTGAAAACTAACCCAAAAGTTAACGAGTAGTTTACTGAGAACAGAAGCATTGTGAAACCTTCTCAACCCACATCCTGTTCAAGGTACTGTGTGAGATGAAACTTGGAATACACCAAAACTACGTGCCTTTAAGAGGTCCCTGGTGTAGCAAAATTAATAGGCTTTTTGTTGTGTTACTTCTGGTTTAATTTGTTCTGGACTTTATTAAGCTCCTTTAAACAGAAGCTTTATTAATCCCCATTTATAACAAACACCCAAGCATATGCCAGGCTATTCCTGGAAGTCTGAAAGGCAGAACAAGTACAAAAAGTAATTTCTTAAACAAGAGGTCATCGTGGGAAGCTTTTTTGGTATGGTCAGCTCTGGAGGAATATTAGAATGAATTTTATTTCAGAAAGTATATGTTAATGTCATTATTTAAGCTAATATACTCTTAGTTATATAGTCTTCTCATTAAAAAGAAAAATTTCCCTCTTTACTAACTTTTCTGTATATTTAAACAAGGGATTTTTGCCCACCGAAAACTTTCAGGACTCTGTGAAGAAGCTGTGTGAGGAGGTAAACCAGGAGACTTGGAACCTAACGCTGAAGTCTTTTGTACTTGAGGTTCTACACTGTAGGCCTCCTATTGCATTGACAGATCAAAAGGTCTTCATGAGCTTGAGAATGAAAAGTTTTCTGAGGTACTGAAAACAAACTTTATGGATTTTTCAAGTCTCACAATGCCTATCATTTGCAGACCGTGGAAAAGCACCTGAAGTGGAAATAAAATCATACTTTAATGATATTAGATTCTACCTCATCAAGAATAACATCACTGGAAAAGCAAAGAGTGGGCCTAGCTGCTGTGAAGTATTTTCTGCATTTTTTTAAAAATTGCTTTTTCTGATAAACAGGCAGCATAAATATCTTAAGAGCCCACATAATGAAACTATGCATAGTTTGGTTGCATTTTTATCTCCATATGACTGTGCACCACATGTGAGATTCAGAAAGAAAAATTCCCTTCTCCATGAGAAGCCCTGACATGTGGCACTCATTTAGACAAAGAATTCATGCAGAGAAATAGAGAAATCTTTTTGATTTTTCATTTCTGTTATGAAATATGCCATTTTTGTTAAGCAATTTCATGCTCAGAGAATCTCCTTATTTGTCTTACTTAGTCTTTTTACAAAGTGAAGACATCTTTCTCCAGTGTACGTGAAGAAAGGAGACATTCATGTCTGGATGAGGTGTAAGGAACATGGGACAAATGTGTTTTACTCAATGGAGAAATTAAAAAAAAAATCATATTCCATTCTGCAAAAATGACCCACCCTATCAGGTATTAAGTGTGAAATTATTTTTCCTCTCTGCTGTTTTCTTCACCTCCACCCCCTGAAATGTCTAGTTCCAGATCATTAAATGAACCGTTCATGCTTCGTGGAAATCTAGAGACAAAAAAGAAAAGGAGAAAAAGGAAAAGTTAAGAGGGTCATGAATATAACCCTCTTATCCACGCAAATGTCAACACAAAATGAAAATTCTGCTCTGTAAATGAGTCTTTTACGTCACTCTTTCTTCAGAATGAATTGTGATTTTCAAAAAAAATATCTGTGTTTTCTAAATTAAAGAAAGACTTTAAAGCAAATGCTTACTAGACTGGCATGGTTTCTCAGCTCATTAAGAGCTATACCAAAAATAACAGAGGACAACCTCATCACAGAGTAATGAAATCCAATTGAAACTGTTCCTTTTGGCACTTTGCTTAATCTCTTATGCATACATGTGATGTCAAAATTTCTGGATTTGAGAAAAAAATAGATTTTTTTTCTTTTTTTACATTTTTGGGAACAGCCTCTATGTTCTGACATGATGTTTACGCATTGTGTCTTTCCAATGTAATTTTAGGAACAAGCACTGGATGAGGGTTACTAATCACAAAAGCATGAAACAATTTTGCAACATTATGGATCAAGGAAAAGGCTATCCTGAAGATTTTAAACCCTCTGCCACTTTTTCATTTTTACAGCTTGAGGCCTCCCCTGTATATACCAATGGGTCTCCTGATGTAGGAGGAGAGTCAGAGCCAGCGTGGGTGCTGGGAAGCAGCTGGAGCTGGGGGTGCAGAGTCTCTGCTCCTACCCAGTTCCCACAGGTGGTTTGAATTCCCCTGACAGGTGTTACCTGCTTCCTGGCAAGTGGCTTCACAGCCCTTGCAGACACTTGGACCTAATACGACTTTTTAAGGCAGTGTTTCAAGGCTTCTCCTGCCACAGTCTCCCTGCTCATTCCCACTGTGTTGGAGCAGGAGCCACCATTGTGCAACGTGGGAAGTGCTCCTGCAGCACCCTGCCCTGGAGGAAGAATGAGATGGGCTTTGGCTTTTTGGTTCTTTGCTTGCTCCATCTTCAGGACCCCCGTGTGAGAAAAGGAGTCAACCATTCTGCTTGATTTTGTGTGTAGTTTTGTGTATACTGTGAAAGCAAGACTGGAAACTAAAGGTCTGACAATCTTACTCCTTTTTAATTGATATGAAATAAGAAAAGAAGGACATAGCAGAAAAAAAGACTGTATACAGTCGTGTTTGAGCATTAGCAGAGATGTGAAGTTGATAATGTTATTAAATCCTGTATTAACCATACTGAAGAGGAGGCCATGCCTACAGAGTGAATCAGATGCGTGCCTGCTTCCTCAGCAAATAGATAGGCACTGAGATCCCTGGCTTGGTCCAGAGTAAATAAAATCTTGAGAACTCGCAAAAATGTGCTGCATCCATGGTTCTGGCTATGGCTTCTCCTTCCCTCAAACTTCTCACAGTTGTCAGCAGTGTGGGACCAGCTCTGTGCTGCACATTTCTGGCACTGGGGAAACATGTGTGGCTGCAGCCCCAGGGACAGCTCTAGTCCCAGAAGCCTTGCACGCCTCCCTTGTGCTGAAACAGCAGACATGCAAAGTATTTGGCCTCTTTGCCTTCTGGATCATGTTAATAGACCTATGGATCCCCATGCTGGGATGTGTTGTAGACATGTATAAACCCAAGTATATACTGTGCTTAGTCTGGGGTGTGTTTTTTTCTTTGGCTTTACAGTACTTTGGGTTTTTTCTTTCCTTTTTTTTTTTTGTTTGTTTGTAAGACAGAATGGGATCCTAAACTGAGAATAGACCTTTCAGTGGCTTAGGACGTGCTAATTTAACTTTCTTCTATGATAATGAGTTGTCACAGACAAGTTTTACAAGAATGCATCATTGTCTCAAGACCACTAAATGATTAGGCTTCATGAAACTGGTTGTTTATGTGGACACAGCAAACACTGCATGATCTTCAGATCCTTCTTAAGAGAACAGGATTATGTTTTTGAATACACTTTGATCTCAACTTTGCAGCTTCACTACCAAGCCTTAAAGGAGACACAGTATATGGTGATCTTATATGTGAAATATGTGATAAGGACTTGTCTTATTTTCTATCTTAGAAAGGATTATATGAACTGGACCTTCTCCTGTAGTTTCTTATACAGACTTCAGAAATTGCGTAAGTGATAGAAACAGCCTTTATCTGGTACTTTGTTTTAAAATATCAGGCCATGTCTGAGGCAAATAAAGATATAATCTTCTTAATCTTCTACCACTGAACTACTTTCAAGAGCCAGGTTTTTGAGAAACTGGGAATTGGGCAACAAGAACAATTTTGATAACACCTAAATATTGCAATTTACTATCTCAGAATAGAGAACAATGAGAACTTTAACTTAGGCATGGCATTATAGAGAGAGAAATCAGCCCTGGTGTCTGTCAGTAATGAGAGACTCCAAGCAAACATGGTAAAGAATTGCCATGAGAAATTCTTAATTGCTTGTGTCAATTTGTATAAATGCAATCTGTGCAAGTGCAGCCTGTACATGGGCTTGTTGAAGGTAGTACAGAGGCCCCAAACTCTGCCCATACTTAAGTCTGGTTAAGACTACTCATGTGTAATTCCTTGGGAATTCTCATGCAAATAGAGTTACTTGCATGCTTAAGTGCTTATTGGTTAGAGGGTAATATGAAATTCAGAGGGTAATATGAAATAATTTGAAGAGAACAGTTTCCCTCTGCTTTTACACCACAGCATTAGTGGGAGATGACTTAAACCTGGATGATCCAATCCTGAAGTTTTAGGATGTCTTTTCTGCATTTTCATTCCAACAGTCATAAACTCCAGGTATGCCACAGAAAGTTGCACTGAGGTGGGAGAGAGTTGGGTTGCAGGGGAGGATGGACGCTGCCTCACCCAGTGGGACCACCAGTGGAGGAGGAGACTGAGATTCTGCTCTGAGTTCTTCATTCCCTCTAGCTCTCTGGCCAGGCTATTGACAGAGAGAGGAGATTGTGTGCTGGGTCATTGTCTTTTGAAGAAGCAGCTGATCCCTGATTCTCCTGGTCTGTGGGTCTGATTTTTGTCAGGGCTCAGTAAAGCTATGAGCCACAAATTCTTGTTGATGTCTTGTTCAAGTGCAGCTGAGCGCTCCCAGCACGTATGTTCTTTTCATGGGTAGAATAAGGACCAGAAGTCCAAATTAGGAGTTTTGGCCCCTGGGAGCTTTACGGAGAAGGCAATGCTGATGTATAGGTGGTATGTCATAGGGTTGTTGAATGGATGATTTCTATCTGCCTCACTCATGTTCCAGATTTGGCTCTGCAGGACCAGACAGCCAACCTGTGGCTTGATCACCCATCACCTTCTTTCCTAGGTCCTGCAGAGCTGGGGCTTGAGGACTGCTGTCACTCCTGAGGCAGCATGTTCTTTGCTGGTTTTGTCCTTGCTTTCTTTCATCCCATCTCCATTAAGCACATGTGACAGTGTGTGTGAATGCAGGGATGAGCACACATGTTGAGCCTTGATCTTGTAAGATGGGTCTGCTTGCATCAAACTTGTGTGCCCAGCATATCACTTGGGCACAAGCCAAGTTGCATGTGATGCCATATATCTGGACACATGCCTATCAGGTAGCAGTTAAAAGTGTGGCATGTTGACAGTAAAATGCATGTGTTCCTCCTCTGTCTTAATTACTTGACAGCTCATGATGACTCTACAACTCCCTTTTGGATGCTTCAGGAACTGCCACTACCTGGCAAGTTCATCGTGGCCAAAAATCCAATGCACTGATGGAAGCCCTGGCAGCACTTGCAGGGTGGTTTATCTAATAAAACAACTTTTTTTTTTCAGATAAATGACAGTGGCTGAACTGACTGTACTTCCTGCCTTTGCAGAACCAGGGCAAGGCAATGTGAGGAGACCCTATATATTTTTAACTTCTCCTTCCAGTCCTGGACAGAAAATTTAGGACAGGGTTTGGCTATGCTTTTAGATCAAGATTTGTATTGTTTCTTAGTTTATTTGCCAGATCTTGCTTTAGAAGCAGCAAAATTACATTGTAGATCTGATGGACTATTCAGAAGCTATTTGCAGGGAAAAAAAAAAATCTATGTTTAAATAAAGTGAAGGTTGTGACACAGGCTGAAAAAGCCAGGAAATCCACACTTAAGGCTGACACTAGGGCTCATGTGGAAAATAAAAGGCACGGCAACTCGAGTTCAGCAGGGCATGCCAACCATAACTCTGAATTTCCAGGCTTTGTGTCAGGTTCTGTCAATATAATATTATTTAAATGAAATTTTATGCCTGTGAATTCACTTGTGTTTTGATGGTAGGATAATTTTAAGAGGAATAATAATAGAAAAAAAAATTGTTCAGAAGGGTTGCTTGTAAAATTTCTGTTGTTATACATGAAAGGCCAGATTGGATAACCCTGTACCAAAGCCATACCTAAGTACTAGACTAGAACTGGCTTCAGTTCCTGGCCTTTTCAGACATTTTGTGGGTGATCTTAGTAATTTCATTCACCCATGCCCCAGTTTCCCAGTCTACGAAATATAAGGAATATTAACCTCCTTCATGATATGCTTCATAAACCTGCAGAAGAAAAGCACTGAATCCAACTGAGAGTGGCACAGTCTGCACATGGGGATGCTGCATTAATGTTTCATTCCTCTTCTTTTGCCATGTCCATCTGCATGGTGCTCCTAGGGATAATGAAAGGCCTCTGACTGTGGCAGGGCTTCCATCTGGAGGTCACACTGCAGCAGGGGATTCCTTGCTTGTGCCATCAGCCCAGAGGATACCACAGGCCCTGCACCTGCACAGAGTCCAAGGAGAAGGGTGGAGGCAGCCAGAACAGCTGCTCGGATGCAGTGGAAGGGTTTCTCTCTCTCCAGTTGTTCTTTCAGAAGGTCTCTTCTCCTCCTTTCTTTTTCCTTTTCTTTTCCTCCTCTTTTAAGTTCCTGCTGTGTCTTGTGCCTTTCGGAAGCCATCTCTGAAATCTGGATAAATTTATATTTCTGGCAGTTTCAAATGGAGTGATGGAGATCACAGTTTTCACAGTTTGTACAGGAAATCCCTGTGTATCCCTGTATGTTCAACTTCTGTAAGAATTTAGTGTGGAAGAATAAACTTATTTGATGATACCAGCTAAGAAATTGCACAAGTACTTTTGCTTGTGTTGTAGATCCATCACTCTTCTCTAATGCCAAGGGAATTTAATAGGAGAGCAAGGTGACAGTGTGTTGATCTAGGGTTGCTAGGAAGGTCCATCACAACAGGTGACATGAAATCAGGCAGGTATAAAAATAGATCCCTCTACTATACAGGAGGAATTAAATGGAAAAGTCCTTGTTAGCAGTGAAAGAGAGATCAGAGAAGGCACCAGTTAGGGAAGGCAGAATGATGTTCACACCCTAGCACAAGTGAAGAAAAAAAATCAAGGAAGGGATGAAATCAGCAGAGCTGCTGATTCACACTTTGCATACCAGGGGTTCTATAAGAACACCTGTAAGGATAAAGTAACAAGGACTCCCACAGGAAAAGAAGGATGGAAAATACCTTTTGTTAAGATGTAGCTTTGGAAGTTTTTCACAAGGATTTATAAAATAGTTATGTAAAAAACAGGCAAAATTCAAATTTTCAGGAAAACTGGCCTTTGTAACAGTGTGAAGCAGCTGTCTGTAATCAAGAAGTAACTCCTCCTTTTTATAGCTTGGCAAAGTTTCTACTTGTCAATAAGCTGAGCATACAAGCTCCTCTTTATGTACTCTGAAGCTGCAGAAGGACTTTCCCCCAGGACTTTCTCTAGGGTGATTTGCTTCTACTAACCATGTTAAAATTAAGAGGGAAGAGGATATAGAAAGGCAGAGGCCAAGTGTAAAAAAACAAGAAAATCTGGAGGAATTGTTGATATAGCCTATGAAGGGAATTAGCTTTGGGAATAAGTAAATGATGGGAAAGGTAAAGATGGATCCTCAAATTTGCATTCACCTGGAAGATGGTTTTGCCCAAGCAATCCTTTCTTTCTCCCTTAAGAAATGCACCTGGGAAGCTCATGATTCCTGGAGAGGGAGAATAAAAATGAGTCATGGACTCCTACTGAGACTTGAAATGGGAGGCAGGGTGTGGGCGGATTGGGGGAAGTTCTCTGTCTTAAAGGACAATCTAGGATATGGAATAATGAGGTAGGGAAAGGTCTGTAATGAGAAAGGAAGCACAGAATTTGGGGAAATTATTGTATGAAGATGGAACAATCAGAAAGCTGTTGGACTGCAGTGCTCCTATAGCTCTCACTAAAATTTCAAGCCTTGGGGAAATAAGAATTGTTAGGAGGGAGTGGTAATGTGTCAAGTCAACAAGAATTATATATTGAGATATATAAGTTATAAATTCCATCCTTTCAGCTACTTGATTCACATGAATGTGATACTGGATTATCTAAGCTCAACTAACTATAGACAGATTTGATTTATGTAGAAGACCCAAGTTGATTTTTGTGGTATGAATTTTTCCTAGAGATAAAAGTCATCTATAAAGTTTTATAAAACTTTTAATTGCTTTACCTAAACCACTGAATGGGAGACAGAGGCACCCCAAGAGGCTAGTGATAAGATAAATTTTCTGTAACTTCAGTGGATAAAGTGCTTTAAGTCAGTAATCTGTGCCCCTTTTGTGAGACTACATAGTTCCCACTGATTTAGATGAGAATTTTATATATATGTATGTGTATACACAGAGAGGGAGAGAGTCTCTAAGTGTATCTGGCTTTTGTGGACTAGATAAGAAAAAAAAACCAAACCCTGGTTGTATTGCTTTGGTAATAAAGGACTTGTTTGGACTGTTTAAGCTGCTGACAGCAATTTTCCTATTCTCTTCCTCTGGTACATTGCAACTATAATTCTTAGGGGTTTTTTGCTAGATTGAAAGTTTTCTTAAGTGTAAGAGGTGTTTCCTGGATTAGCTCTATTACTGTCTATGACTGTAAGGGACCTCTGTGTTCTTTCCAGTCCTCTTTATGTGTTCCTTTATAAATCTGTCAATAGCTACCTAACTCTTAAGATAGAGTCTTTAAGACTTATGCCGTAGAGATCCACATGGCCTAAAACATTCTGTGCCTTTATATTTGACAACTTAGTTCAAGAGTCCAAAACCTACCAGGTGTTTTTGCACTCGGAAGTCTGCAATCTTCAACCTTTTCCTTGCTTTCTGGCCCCAGATGGGCTTAGCTCCTGGAGTATGCCAGAGCAAAGTTAGTAACACATAAAGTGATGTGCCTCACGAGTCTCACTTAATTACATCAAAATGAAGTTTACATGAAGTGTGCTGTATATTCTGTCTACCAAGACTTTTTTTTGTAGTCTGTAGGAAGGCATTTTCTCTCCCATGAGACAAATGTCCCCTGCCAGACAATGCAAAGCAGCCTCCCACCTTCCCTTCCAGTGGGAGAAAGGAAGCAGAAGAGTTATCAGCTAGTGTAGGGGAGAATAAACATACCACATTATTTTGACCTTAATGATTAAAAAAAAATAAATTACAGTATAGTTTGTGCTTAATTCCATGGTTTTAGAAGAGCTGATTTCATTTTCAACATATAGAATTATAAATGCCTACTCAGTCTAAAGCACAGATACTTTTCTCAGCTTAACTAAAGTCCTAGATGAGAATTAAAAGAATGGAAGACTAGCAGCACAAATATTTTATGAATCTCCTTATCCACCTTTAAACAGAGTGGAAGATTTTTTTTTGGAAGTTGGTACCTGATCTTTATTCTGTAGCTCTTGTTGCTATGGGGCTGTGATACTGGTGATCACCACTCTCCTTTGAGAGAATAATGGAGCCAGGGATGTGAAGTTAGTGTTGTCAAAAGGAATGGAACATGGATGAGAGAGTTACGTTTCATATGCTTGTGCTTGCATCCAGTTTGTGACATGTTGACTCTATGTTTCACTGAAAAAGAAAAAGGATTTATATTGCCCTTGAAATATTCTGTACTCTTGGATCTGGTGTTTGGCTTATCCCCATCCATGATGTTACAGCAACAGAAGCAAGATGGAATATGAATATGGAACTGGATCCAAACATCCTTCATGTTTGGCTTGGGCCAACAGTTAGATCTAAACTTCCTCCAGGTGCATCCTATCCCAGATTAATTTACTTCTTATTTTCCTGAAATAAATAAATTTTTGACCCAGGCTTTTGTAGTTAACAGATTTTTGTAACTATTTATTACCTACAATTAGGGCATGCTTGTTTGATAGTTCATTATTTTGTCCAGGTAAAAACCTCTGTTCCTCACAATAGTATATAAAGCAGTCAGTCTGTCCCTCTTAAAGTCCATATTGTGAGGCATTAACAATATCAGTGTAGCAGCAGAACCTTGTAGTGGTATCAAAAAATGGAAGTTTATAGCTCAATAATGCACGTATATTGGGTAACCAGGTGATTTCTGGTGTTTTTTCATTTCCTCTCCAAACACAGTCATTTTATTGCCATAATTAGTAGTACAAGGAAATGCTATTGTATGTTTTGGAAGTGTATTAACTTCATATTAGGAGTTGATCCATTTCTGCTCAGAATCACCAAGAATGTTTAGTGGGTTATGTTTACTTTAATTGTCCTCAGACAGTACAGTTCAGTCTCCTGCACTGCTGGTAATGGGCTTTTTTCTTTTCTCCTCAATTCCAGGTCCTTAAACTGAACTCTTAAAAGGGAAGCCCTGACAAATAAAAATCAAAGAAAGTTAAAGGAAACCTCTGTGACTAAACTCTGATAGAAGTAGCGTACTGAAAGGGTTAAAATATGAGTATGTGAGCTCAAGCAACAAGTTATTTTATATGGAATTTCTTGTAACTAATTGTAAGCAGGTGCATTTAAACCACCAGATGCCAACCTGCCAAAATATGTCATGGCTTTAAAGCTTAGTCAGATCCTAATGCACAGTGAGGTCTGCTTCATGCTGGTGAGCAGGAGCCTTTCTGAGATCTTGTGCAGAGTCAGGCCTGGGCAGGTGGCATAGAGGGACTTGGAACCACTGCTTGCCTGTTGGGGCTACAGCAAAAATATCCAGGATTTCATTCTTGTTTTTCAAGTACAGCTGCAGCTTGATACCCCTAAGTGCTGAAATGCCATGAGGATTCATTCTCCATCAACAGAAATGATTGTATGAAGGGGTTTTATTCTGTGTGTGACCTTCAGCTTCAGCAGCAGTGCTGTAAAACAGCTCCTGAATTACAGACCCAAAGCTGTGTGAGAAAACACTTGTCTCCAAGTTCCCCGAGTTAGCCTTGCCATGCCTCACAGACCTCTTCTGTGTACCAAAAGATTAGCTGACAAATCAACTGGACTACCTAAAAATACACAGTCATAACATTTGTTTTATTGGTAATAAGTACTTAGGAACACGAAATGGTGTGTGAGTGCTGAGCTTGCTTGGAGCTGCTGGATTGGCCACCCTTGATGTCATAACCCTGCCGATAATGTCCAGTAAATCTGTGGGGCTAACTGTTTCCTTACTGTGTATAAATTCCATTTCATGACAGCAATAATACATTCCAGGCAGTGCATTTCAGGGTGATAATTATACATCTTGGGTGGTTAAAGTTACTCCACCTTAGTTGTGTGAGAAAAAAACCAAAAATTGCACCACTGTACCGCTGGCAAAAATGGAAGAATTTCCTGGTTTCCATGAGTTTTAAAAAATGGGAAATGGGGAGGTTCTAACTCATAAAGGTAAAATATAAAATGAGTTCAGATTTTAAGGTAGAGCCTCTGCCAGTATCTTCAAGCTTTTTTAGCTAACAAACCACTACCAAACCTCAACTTTTATTTTTATTTTTTCTGGACCACTGCCCACCCTTACCATTAAACTTTTCTTTGAGAACTCGACCGCAGAGATGCACTGTTTTGTAGGGGGCTAGAGACTGACCTCAGAGCTGAGGAGTTTTCTGTGGACTTTGGTTTCATAGGATCACAGGAATAAAGATGACTTTAAAATGAAGGATAAAGGAAGAAAGTATCAAACATATTTTTATCATGTTTTGTACATGAATGATCACTTCTTAACAGTGTTTCATGATGAAAATTCTGGAGATTATTACTATGATTACTGATTATATGATTATTACTCTGTCCCCTCCATCCTCTTTTCAGTTACAAAACAACCTCAAAAATTTCAGCCTCTAAGGCATATTTTCTAGACTTGTATACTGTAATTCTCCTGTAGAGCCCTCAGTGCTTAATACTGTTTCTCAGATACAGTACCTGAGGCCTTGCAGGCTCTTAAAGTGGAAGAAAGAGAAACTTTTCTCTTGAAGATGGTGTCTTCTTTTGCAGGCTACTCCTGTTTGTCATTTGGACACTGGTATAGTTCACCCTATTATCGACTACACAACCCCTATTTCTTTCCTGCCTAAATACTTCTTAGGCACCCTTTATCTATCTGTTATTCACACAGCTGTTTATTCCTGTAGAGAAGTGATAAATAGTTATCTCCCCTGTGGGCAGTGTCCTATGCTTTTCTGAGTGTTAACAGCAGTGCAGGAGGATTTTCTGTCTTTTCTGTCTTTTCTGCCCTTTGCTACATGAAGAGCTTGTGTTACTTGGTGTGAGCTTCAAATTTGATTAATGTTTTTTATAATTGATAAATGCTTTATTCTTTTTATTTCTTTCCTGGATCATTAGTGAACATATATAATATGTGGGGTAATATTTAATGTAGGAAAAACCCTTTAGCCATTGATTGAAAAGAGAATTGTAATTTCCTTTCACCTAGTCCATACTTCAGTAAATTTCCCCAGAGCACATCATGTCATCCTGTCTGGTACATTTTTTAAGATGAGCTATATAACAACTATGACTTCTTTATCTGCAAGTTCTCTTATGAGGTTGAAGGAATTACTTTGGTTTTGAACAGTTTGTTCTGGCAAATGTAAACTGGCTCATGCTTATCAGGTTGTTTATTTTCTAGGTATTTACAGATAGTTTGTTGATTATTTGTTCTAGCAATTCTCCGGTAACCTGGAGCTGTAGTTAAAACTGCCCTTTTCCTCTCCTGCCTCTTTTTAAAAGATGGATATTGTTGCTGTCCTTCCCCAGCTGTCTCTTCTCTTACCTCAGAGACATCTTCCCAGTCATGTCTGTCAGTGGTTCCAAGATTTAATTAGTCCATTTGTGATGTATTTGAAAAGCTTTATGTATTTTACCATTTTATATGATCTAACATCTGAATGCATTATCCTCAGTAATTTAACACGGAAATTATCCAAACATTGTTCAACTCTTCTTGTTTTATTTGAAGTTGATGCCTCAAGTCTTAGTAGGAATCAGTAGTCTGGTCTTTTTTTTGGGGGGGGGTTGGTTTTTTTGTTTTTTTTTTTAACTACCCAAACCCAAAACCAACTAAAAAAGCCACAGCAAAAAACCCTCCAAATTCTAAGAAAAAAAAATAATCATTACACATATCTACCTAGGGAGAATATTTGTGGATTTATAAGTAAGTAGGTATTGCCATGCAGTCATATTTCTATTAGATCTGACCTAGGAGAGAGAGGGCACTACAAAGAAGCAGTCTGGTTGTGAAACAAAAGTTAATGCAAATTGGACTCCTAGCATATTCTGATAGAAATAAAGTAAGAGTAATATGATGAATGAGTAAATTGATGAATTTAGATTTTATTTACTATATGACCTAAGCATTGTTAGAACTTGAGAAAGATGGGTTATGACACACTGACTTTCCAAAAGTTTTAACAGAATATATCCTAATTTGAGGTTTGCTTATCCCTACTACTCTTCTGAGAAGTTTTCTGAGAACTTTCTAATGGATTAAAAAGCATCACTTGTGTTACAGAAAAATTCAGAATATGCAAACTTATGGAAAGAAGAAACTGATGCTCCTGAGTCCACTTATGCCTTGTGGGATCCTTCTGTGTATAGACACAGAGGGAGCTGTATGCTGGATCCAGGGCATGTCGATTGCTACTCCTTAAATTAATTTTGCAGAATGGTCTTTGATTCAGGAACATCAGAAGAAATTCCACTTGATGAAAAAACTCTTTAAAAACCAAATACATATCAAATAAAAGGAAGACAACCTCCCTGCAACCTTCAAGCTGAAAATAGTGACAACCAGATGAAATTTCTTATCCGACTAGAAACCGTGTTGTAATAATACCATGTATTTTTCTATTCCCAAAATTGTTAATATCATGTCACAAAGATTATTGTAATTGTTTAATATTACCTTCCATAAAAATCTTATTTCTTACTCTAATTTCAGAGACTGCATACCTGCATATTGCAGACTCTGATGATACCTACTCCACATGATTCCTCAAGATCAAGATATGGTATTATGGAATTATCTTCAAGATATATTTGAGAAACTTGTGGCACTTGGTGGCACTTGTTACTTCCATATTTCCTGTTATTGTAGTTTCAGTTGTGAAAGGACACAATTCTCTGAATAAAATTCAAAAGTTGTTTCAACTTGGGCATCCTGCCTAATCTAGTCCAGGGGTCATGCTGTCCCCCAGGGTGGTAGTCTTTTTGGTGACAGCAATGCTAATAAATCTTTTGAGAAAAGTGTGTATCGGAACAGTTTTCTTCCAAGATGAATGCTCAGATGAAGTAAGTCGTCATAGTAGCTATAGTTAGAAAATATTTTTTCTGAAGAGCTTTAATAGAATTCGGCATCTTCCCAAAAAGGAGTTTTGTTTGCTAGGAATCTTAGAAAGCCATTGCCAAAAATGTATTTTGTAATCTTTTAGAGCCAAACAGGGATTAAACAGCAGTCAGGGAATCGTGCATCAAAACAGGAAGCTGGGTACAAGTTGAAAAGGGGAGGGCAGCTCTGCTGATTTTAGGCACGTCTGATGAACCTGTTTTCTCATGAAGAGCTGCTGAATCAAAGTGTGTCTGAAGCAGGAGCATGAAACTGCAGTGCTACTGCTTGCTAACAGGCCTGAGACAACCCTACCTTTCCTCCAAGCACTACCCTGGAGGCAGCTTCATATCTGCATCTAGTTTGTCCCAGTCATTCACCTACATCCCTGATGCAACCATACTTAGGTTCCTTTGGTGTAGGGACTCACAAAGAGAAAAAAATAGATTATGAAGGTGGCAATCTGTCCTGAAAAAAATTCAAGGATGACAAGAGAAAGTAGTTAAGGAAAGGAAATGGGACACTGGGAAATGAGGTGAGGGCAAGCAAGGCAACATCAGCAGGAGCACATCATTTGACTCAAGGTTTAAGGTGGCATCCTGGGACATAATTGTAAGGATGAAGAGGAAAGGACTGTCACCTTCCCAGCTTCTGTAGCTTCCTCAGTAAACATGTAGTGTTTGTGAAAGCAAGCAAACAAGTTGGTATTCCCATATCAGCAGCAAAACAAGCTCCATCAGCAACAGTAAGTTCATGGACAGAAAAGTCTGTAGTCTCATACCAGGATCTACGGTTGACTTAGAGCAGCTGGGAATCAGGCCCATCTGCTGAGGCTTTGGAACCTGGGCAATTTTGTTTACAGGAGACTAAAGATTTTCAAAATCTATTTCTGTCCAGGCTGAGGCTATAATAAGGTACATGGTTGGTCCCACACTGCACATCAGCTAATCTCCCTATCTAGAAGCTGTTTTATTCCTAAATCTGTTCAATGTGTGAATCTGGTTGCATATTTTTTTCTGTCACTAAGGGTCATAATCTGCCTTAAATTTTAATTTTTCCCTCAGAAAAGAACAATGAGTGGGACAGGTTGTTTAAATTCTTGTATTCCTGTTCTTGGGAAAATGAAGATTCCAAAGTTACAGTGTGCAGGTGGACACATTTTTATATTTTTTTTAACCTACAAACCCGTAATTAGCACCCTTGCTTCATGTTAGCCTTCAGCATAAAGACCTCATTGCTTCATCAAGTGTCTGAAGGCCCAGCTGGTTTTCATTAGCTGAACAGCACTGGTTGACAATGAGGGGGAAAAAAAACAAGCTTTCCTAGCAGCAATAATTGGTTTTCCTTGCCCACACTTCTTTCCCCACTCGACCTCTCCAGCAGTCATCTTCTCTTCCTCAGTCCTCCCAAAGAAAATAACGTGCATGATTCCAATAACTTTTATATAAATCAAAAAATTTCTAGTGTTATAGGAGAATAAGGAGAATAATAAATATTGACACCAGAGAGTACTTTAGCTTCTCCAAATGGATTTGTGACTAGAGGAGAGATTAATTTTAGAAGAAGTAAAGATACTGTTTAAAAGGGTACTTTGTGAGACTTTTATCCTACTTCTCTTCTAGGTTTCTGAAGTGATCCTATTCCCTAAGCATCTTCTTAGTCATAGAATCATAGAATCATAGAATTGGTTGGGTTGGAAGGGACCTCAGAGATCATTGAGTCAAACCCTTGAACCACCGTTGCGGTTGCTAGACCATGGCACTGAGTGCCACATCCAGTCTCTTTTTAAATATCTCCAGGGATGGAGAATCCACTACTTCCCTGGGTAGCCCATTCCAATGCTTGATCACCCTCTCTGTAAAGAAATTCTTTCTAATATCTAACCTAAACCTCCCCTGGCACAACTTAAGACCATGCCCTCTTGTCTTGTTGAAAGTCGTCTGGCTCCCACCTGGCTACAACCTCCTTTCAGGGAGTTGTAGAGAGCGATGAGGTCTCCCCTGAGCCGCCTCTTCTTTAGGCTGAACAGCTCCAGCTCCCTCAGCCTTAATGCAGAAACAGTCTTTCTTGAAGTTGGATTGTTTTTACATCATTTGTTAAACAGAAACAGACTCCAAAGAGTTAATACACAGCCACAGAAACTGTGCTGGTCTATGGAGTCTCCTCAAAAGGGACTTTGGGGCTTTTGACAATTACTTATGCATGCCCTCCATGTTCTTGTGGTGACACTCATGCCAAAGATATCAGGTCTGTCTCAGGAGCAGTGCTCCCCAGTACCTGGATCAGGCCCACCTTGTATTCCACTTTTCAGAAAACTGTTCTCATATGGTTTGAACAGAGGGTTAGCTGCCCTCCTCCCCTGTCCTTTAGGCTGCTAAGTCAAACATTGAGTGTGATTAATGATGACAGAGATTACTGTGAGCATAAAGTTCAAGAGCCGAGATGTTTATTTGTTTAAGAAAGATGTTTTCTGAGTGTTTCTGTATATATCTAGCCACATGCTTAGACTGAAATGCCCTAGCACAGTCACTGGTTTGTAAGAATATTGTTTTGACAGCAAAGAATGCTTGTAAACATCCAGGGTGGGGAGGGCAAATACTCAGTGTCTTAGGACTGGTTCCATGTTCATGTGGTCTGCTCTCCTATCAGTGGTGTGGGAGGAAACACCTGTTGAATATAATACTGAGGAGACACTGTGTGTGAAGGTGTGCTGGGCCAGGTGAGCAGGAGTTTAGAAGCAGCTTCTGTCCGTCAGCAAACAAGCAGTAAAGACACCCAAATTCAAAACTTTAAGTTATGCAAGTAAAATTGCGTTCCTCAGGTTCGAAGCACAAGACAGGGATGGCTGTGTCCCTGCATTGCTCAGGAGCTCTGTCTGATGCCATGGTTCACAAACCATGCATTTACATAGCTGGCTGCATGTATTTTTATACTGCATTCTGTTTCTCAAAAAAAAAAAAAAAAAAAAAAAGAAAAGGGTTAAGTTTCTCAGGAGTGAGATTTGCTGGAATTTTCCCACATCTTATAGCACCTAGGAACAAATTTATTGATTAGCCATACAACTGACATTTCCCAAAGGTCTTTAAGTTACAGATGATTTTGAAGCCAAAATTTGACTCATGGATTGTAGAAGTAGAGCTTTGGATTACATCCTGGGCACTGGAAAAGCAAAGTAAGTCTTCCTTCAATTCGGTGTTCCCCCTGGCTGGTCACTCTTCTTTACTAGATTTATTTAACAACTTAGATCTGCTTAGATCTGCTTAGATCTGCTTTAACTTTTAGCTGTTAATCAAAAGAATTTGACAAAAAGAGGGAAAAAAAGAACCTACCCAAATCACTTTCAGGTGAATCTATGTGGTTTTCTAAACACCTCTGCACTTGATTATTCTGTTGGAAATTTGCAGCAAAGGTTCTGGGAAAGGCAATGGTGTTTAAATTATTGCTTCCTTTTAAAGTTATCCCCATGATACACACATCAATTTTTTATGAGAGCAGTTCTTTTGAAAATTATCTTCTTATGTTTTCTTTCTTTCAAAATTTATTCTAACTGAGAATAAACTGATTTTTCATCATGACAGTCTTTTCTCCAGAGAATAGCATTGTTTTTCTTTTATTATTTTCTGGTTCAGTCCATTTAAATCATGCTCCTCCTCCACTTCCTTACTGCTCTAAGCAGAGTCAGGGGTTAGTTAAGGAAAGTTGTGTCTGAGTTGTGTCCAATTTTAAGCTTCTGACTCAAAATTAAAAAAAAAAAATAAATGCCCTCAAAAAAACCTCCCCTGATTTCTTGTCCTTAATGGGTTGATTGCCAAATTATTTCTTTAAAATTATAGCACTTGTTTCCTGTTTTCAAAGGCTAAAATCAGCCACTTAAGCATGACTAAAAAAAAAACCCAGAGTGTCTAAATTAGTTTGTATAATTCAAAGCAATAACATCTCTTTGAGACTGCAGGTGTCACAATACCCACACATACACATAGAGAAGAGTTAAAAACAGGAGGCAATCTTACTGAACCCAAAGGAATCTTTTTTAGCAGAGTTCATGCTTCTTAGCTCATGAGGTCAGGCTATAGAAAAGCAGCTGACACGATGATATTGAAGGCTCCAGTGGTTTTCCTGCAGGAATAGATGGATGACCTGGTTGTTTTATATTGCTGACTTTGTCCATTAAAAGAGCAAAGTAAAAACTGGTTTCCCTCATGTGGGTTTCTTCTTAATGAAATTTGTTCCTTGTCATCAAAGCTATTTGTACGGTTTTTTTCCCCTCAGTCTCCTTTTTCTTAATAGTGTCTGAATTTCCTGACTTCTCCATTTTGGTTGTCAGGATACAGTTCATCCAAGGCTAAAGTACTCTAACACAATCCATCCCAGAAGAAAAAAGGGAAAAAAAAAATATGGTTTATTAGATTTCATATCTATTAATTATCATTTCAGTGTAGTGTTTAATTCCTCTTTGAATTCAGAAGAAACAGGAATGCTCAGGACTATTTTCAGATAGTAAAATTCTGGTCTACTACCAATGTCAGGTTTCAGCCTTAGTGACTGAGTTCTGAGTGTTTTGTGGGTGGTTCCACTTAGATCAATCCCCAGAATTTTATGCAAATATTTTGAAAGAGGAATTACACCTCTTATTTATTTACAGAACAACCTTAATACAATTCCTTCCACATATGGGTTATACTTGGTTTTCCATAATGTTTTTTTTCCACAGGTAACTTGGTCTTTATGAACTCAGCATGATCAGGTTTAGAAACATAGACATTCATCCAGCATCCCATCATTTTTTTCACTGTTATGAACAGATCAGTCATTCAGACAACTCATCATGTAATTTAGGGATATTTTGACTCTACTGTTTCCCTGCTCTTTCTGCAGCCGTATCACATATGTCATACGTGTAGACAGAAGAGCTTACTCATCAAAACTTAAATCCTTTATTTGAAAAAACAAAAGCTCAAAAATAATGAAGTGAAACAGGAAGGAATATTTTCAGAGTTTTTGTTATGTGATAGTGGCTTCTCTGAAAAAGTTTTTTTATTCGTTTTATGACCTGTTTATGACTGCAGAGGAACTGTAGAAGAAACATGCTGACCAGCACAGTTATCTCATGATCTACCTCCTAATAAGAGAGACCATATCAGCATCAGACAAACCAGAGAAGCTGTGTTCTACAAAATCCTATGCAGGAGCTGTTTACCTGCCTTACAAAATTCCTGTATATATTGTGCTTTAGGTATTACTTTTTCTTAAGTCTTTTCTCTCCAAACGACTTCTTTTTTTACAGATATATGTGTGTCTCTCTCTCTATATATACACCATAATTCCAAGTAGCATAATTTCTAAATTATTGAAGCATTCAAATAGATACAACAACCCAAACTAAGTATTTCTTAGGCAGGATAAAAAAGCAGCTGCAGTCAAAACCTTACCTGGCACTCCTACCTGACTAGAATCAAGTTATATATTCATCTTTCCTTGTTGAATTTCCTATTGTTTTAGAGTTTGAAGAGACCTACCTTAAGCACTGTTTGAAATAGGGCTAAAATCTCACAGGAAAGATGTTTTCAGTAAAAATCTACTATATCAGGTTTGAATCCTATTCCATTTTGCTTTAAGCTCATTAGAAGCCACTCTCAAACTATTCCTCAGTTCGACTTTGATTTCCAAACCTGAACTCCTGATGTAAACCCAACCAAAAATCAGTTAAGGACATACCAGTCTGTGTTCATGAAAAGCTCTGGCAACTTTGAATCCAGCCAAAACCTTGTGCAGAGAGAACCAGTGTTGCTTTGGGTTAGTTACTTTTGATCAGTTTCTCACCTGCAGGCCACATCTTTGTCTCATCAGCAGAAATGGGCATATCCTGCGCCCAGAACCAAACTGCTTTGAGATGCTCATGGAAAAGATAGGAAATCCCTGTCACACCCTATTACTATTAGGCAATCACTTTCCCTGGGAACCTGCTTTTGCTGGAGCAGGCAAGCTGTCAGCCCTGCATGTGGTCTTTTTGTTTATGTATCTTTTCTGTTTCTCTGTTTACTTAAAGGGACAGAATTGTCAGCTCTTGTAAGGCTGGTCTGTGTAACTGATGGCTTATCCACCTCAGAGCTGCATTTTTATTTTTATTTTTTTATTTTTATTTTTTAAAAAAACCCAAGAATCTTATCCAAACACAAGTGAAATGGGCAGATTTATGAAAGCAAAGAAGAGCAAAGTGGAAAAGGAAGTTTATGTTTTTTGTAGAGACTCGCTGCTGTGTAAATGAACTGAAAGAATCTCTTGGCTATTTGGGCCTTTTGCATAACAGCTAGAGACGCAGAGCAATTAGGTTTTCTAAGTATAAGCAAGAGACTCTGTTTTGTTTATACAGAAAAGTCCCCCAGAAGAGAGGCAGGAGTGGAGACATAAGTAATAAGCGCATGTGTTTGGAAAGAGCATAATGTACTTATAAATATTATAGTGGCGTCGCTATAGTTAAGGGTCTGGCAAGATTTCTGTTGTAAACCCTTCTTGTCAGAGGTTCAGGACGGAGCTGTAAAAATTCCAGGCTGCAACTTGGCATGTGAGGGCTCAAGGCAGGAGCACAGGTTTCCCTCCTGTGCTCTCAGTAGATTGGCATGAACCTAATTGTCTGTGGGGAAGTGATATTAGGCAGAGCTCCTGCCTTTCTCTCTGGAAAGCAGATGGATTGTATTCCTGTCTTGTCAGAAAAGCCTGGATACTGAATATGCACTGGGACATGAATTTGTACTGGAGAAAGGAATGCCAATCTGTGGAGGTATGGCAGATAGAAACAGAAAGTTCAAATGAATGTATCCTTTCATGTCTCTAGATGTTTAGTTTGCCAAAGAAAAGATCATGCAATTTTTTAGGAAGTTGCCTTCATAGGCAAATGCTGCAAAGGGAATGAAAATCAATCAATTATTTTAGAACTGAACATTTCCTGAGTCCATTCAGTGTTTTCTGGGTGCATTTTTTTAGAAGAGGAACTGAAAGACAAAAGGAAGCATCAGAATCTGTTCTTGATTCATAGACGGTAAAGCTGTAATGTTTTTGTGTAATAACTGGCAAAGCTGGCACTGGTAACAAAGACAAACTTTTCTATTTGGAATAAAACATAATTAATCTGCAATAAATTTAGGCTATCCAAATAACCACTAAGAAAAAAAAATTACATTTAGGCAGTGTATATGCTCTTTAATTAAAAAAAAATAAATCTAAAAAAAGCATCAGAAAAAGCTCACCATTTTCTGCTCAATGAAATACCTTAGTATGGCTGAACAGTGTCTGAGATTGGTTTTTACCAAACAGGAGCTGCAAATCCACATGCAAAGGATCAGAATGAACACTGAAAGTTTTTTATTTAGGGGTTGGTGGACACATATTCACTGAACATATTGATAGCTGTAATTACACAGGGATTTAGGGACCTATTTTGGAGCTAACATTTCATGTGAATGTCACCTGATCTGGACTGTGTGGCTTATGTATATATTACTAACCATTAAATTATCATTGATATCATTACTTTTTGCCAGTGACTAAAGAGGAATGAATTCTGCTCAGGTATCAGGTTGACAAGAACACTGCCACAAGAGACATCCTGAACTGCTGAGGCAAAAGAAAAGATCATCAAGACAATAAATCAGTAAGCTATGCTGGATGTTTCAGCTGTGCCAGAAAAGATTGTGGACTACAAAACATGTGTTTTTACCATGACGATTGCAAATAGAATTTAAGCTGCAAAAAAGGAATACCATTCATTAATTTTACTATAAATGGTTAGTCAGGCAAAAATCTGATTTGCTAAAGGTTCAATCCATTCTACTTCCTTGTGGGCTGTGTAAGTTCAAAGCCTGTGGGTAATGTTATGTACTGATCTACATGCTGTGAAACCCCACTCTACTGGGTTGCAAATGGTACAAGGCAGCACTGGAATTATCCTCTAGGATTAAATCTGGCTTCAATTAAATATCACCTGGAGAAACTATGGTGTTTAGTCAAGTAGTTTTCCTCATTTTGAACTGAGGAAGGCAGGACAAGTTGCTGTTGGCCTAAATGTCCCATTAAAGTGCTATTGGGTGTTCAAGCTAAATGCAGAAAGTTTGGAGCCGAGACTGGCTGTCCAATCTACACCAAATTTATTTTACAAAACAGCAGGACATGCAGAAATAAAGTGCAAAGTAGAGCACAATATAGCTGTTTATTTTAATATAGAAACTTAAAGATCTGATGCCTTGCTTCTTCCTGTACAAGAAAATTCACTTGAGAGAAAAGTCTGATCTTTTCTGTTTCACACCAATTCCACTCAGTATTTACTCCTTCCTTATCCTACAAAGGGGAAGACTTTGAGTCTAAGGTAAGAAAGGCCTTCTGGCCTTTTAGAGTAAAGACTTAATCACTGTCTGTAATTACCTGCATAATCAATGACTTTCAATTCTGAAAGATAAAGGGAAAAATTAGAGATCTAGTGGCTGAAAGCTGAACCTGTATTAATATGCAAAGGAATTAAGAAACATATTTTAAAGATAAGGGTAACTATCCACTGAAACAAATTACCATGTGGATTTGATGGCTTCTGCATCCCTTGAAGGTTTTGAATAAAAAATGAATAGCTCTCTAAAACTGTGGTCGGACTGAACTGGGAGTTACAGGTTTGCAAGAATCACTGGATGAAATTAAAAAAATGGTTTTTGCAGGAGGTCATACTAATGGCTGATAAGTCTCTGTCTTCTAGCCCTAATAGTTTCTATTGCTAGAGGGAGAAGAGGTATTCCTGATCTTGATTTTGTACCAATAGCCAGAAGTGGCTGCAGTCCCATATCTGAATTTCAAAAATAGAAGCAAAATTTATGGAACAATATCTGTCTTCACTTCAAAATGCTTTTGTGTAGCTCTGAACACATCTTCATTTATACCACTGGGAAAAATATCAGTGGCCTTCAGCATATGTTTTTCAGGAGATAACAAAGAAAGATAAATAGATGCAATGATTTTAATTTTGTTTTATATTTTGTTGAAAAAATCTCCTTGGAAGTGCCTGGCTTGGCTCTGTGCTTTAGGGACAATTATAATTCCAGTGGTAACTACTCATTCCTTTCACCTCATTTGCTTTGGAGGGGACATGGGCCATATGTAATAGTTAAGTTGCAAATAGCTATAGCCATATAGCTAAAACAGAAATTGCACTCTAAAAAATATATATGAAGGTGTGGAAATTCATTTTCCCCTCTGTAACTGAGCTGCAGCCAGATCATGTCTAACATTACCCTCACCGCAGCGCTATGCGTGCATGCGTGTACGTTTGTATACGTGCACGGATGCATGCATGTGAGGGATGTATAATTTCAGTAAAATAAAGGAAGAGAGAAACCATGGAAAATCAGATCCAGTACTACTGAATTCCTGGACAGGTAGTCCATGCATCAATCTCTCCTCACTTCACATTCTCAGGACAGTTCAATGTGCCTGAGGCCTCAGAGGAATTTTTCTCATATGCCTCCAATGTTTTTATAAGGCTGCCTTGGCAGGAAATACATATGTTCTTAATAATGATTAAAAAGAGTAAATTCACCTTTAAAAATGGAAGTGCAAATGCCATAGCAGGTGTAATTGAGGCAAATGATTATGGTGCTTATCTCTCTTTACAAAAAAAGCTCAAGGGAATCCCATATACTGTATAATCTAAACAAGGATATAATATTTTTAGTAGAGATTGAGTATATGGTTTGCCAAAAATTCAAGGCTGAGTATAGAAAAATGGCTGAGCTATTCAAACAATGAACATGAGCATTCAACTGTGGTGAGGAACAAGTTTTAAAAAAAACCCCAACAATCAACACAATTTGAAATAATGCAGGTATGAAATCGACATCCATTTGGGCAGCTGAAATGAAAAGGAATGTTCAGTATGGGATCTCTGTATTAAAAATACAATCAGAAAATGGATTTTATGATCAGAGGGCTAGCCTAATTTCCACCTGATGACATGCATTTTTATGTGATTAAATAAAGAATATAAGGAATGCACGCTTTGCATGCAAGTCTTACCAACTTTAGGTAGCACATATGTAGCTCTCAGTACTTTTTGGGGTAAGGAACTCTGTTTCTGCAAGCCCCATGCATATTTCTGTGATGCTGTGAGGAATCTTGGCTCCTAGAATTCTCCAAAAGCAGTTTTGAGATCAGACTGTCACCTTGTGTCACCTCTTCCCTTCCAGCTGGCAGTGTACATCAGAACAGTTATGAAGAAAATAAAAGAGGAACAGACAAGTTTATTCTCAGAGCAGCACATTTGACCAGCTCTTTCCTCCAAACTGGGGTAAAGAGGATGGAAGAACATAACATGTTGTTCACAGATTTCACAACTCTGGTTCATGGAATATTTGTAATAATTATTTATTTTATTTGCCTATCACCATGGCAGCTGAGTCTGTCATGTATAAAAAAAAAATTAGAAACACATTGGGGACACATTTCATGAGCTCTCTAATTTTATGTTCTGGTGTGTAATTGTTTCTCCTTCATTGACTAGTAATTAAGCTGCAGTACGCCTCAGCTTGCAAATCTAACAAACTTGGAAAATTCCTTTAATTTTTAAAGTTTGTTTGTTTGCCAGGTGGGGGTTTTTTTTTTCCTTCCAAGCTTGTCCAACTTTGAAAATTACAGCTTGAGTAAAACCAAAAACATAAGTGTCATGGATCACTGAGGGATTACCTTACCACATTAATATTCAGTAATGCCAGCTGTCCTTGTTCAGCACATGAAGGCCCCGATTCAGCAGGGTGCTGAAATGAGGTCTGAGAGTTTGGTGAAGAGAGAGCAGTTTCTTTCTCATGGAGCTGGTCAACATTTTCAAAGAGATTTTTTTTTTTCCCCAAGTGCTCAGGCTGCTTATAAGTTTCTTGTAAGAAAAAGACTTTGATAATCTTCCCCTGAAATGTTATGGTTTTAAAAGATGGGGAAAATCCCCACCAACCTCCATAATTTTCAACCCTGTCCCATGGAAAACTTCCAAATTTTTCTAACTTTTTTTTTTTTTGCCTCTTTTCTAGCTTCTACTGACCAACTGCTTTTGTAGTAGGCATATTGTATAACATTCTGGGGTGTATGATGCATATGAAGGGCAGAGATAAGTCTGACATGGACACTTTACTATTATATAAAAGATTTTTTAGGTCAGGCAGTATTTTGCAATGTATGCATTTGCCAAAAAGTGCTCCGGTGATAGACTTTTGGCATGTGATGTTTTACTTAGCCAAGAGGGTGAGAACGCTGAAGATGAAAAGAAGTTTTGATGGAGCTAGTACAAGAACTGCTACAAGCCAAGCCAACCTGTGACACAGGTATTTTCCTATTTACCCATCCATGAGGAAAATGAACTTCAGCTCAGAAGTTCTTTGTGTCTTTAAGCCTAAAACCCTAGGTTAATCCTGTTAACACAGTGAAGTGCAAAAAAGGGTGGTAGGCTGCAGGAGAGCCATTGGACAGCTGAGTTTTCTTTCCTGAAGCCTTCACTTGCTTTCCAGGCTGATTGCTTGTGATTTTGTTAGACTCGCCTGACCGGAGAGATGGGGCCTCGTGCGACTCCTTTCGGAAGGAGAAGCGGGACTCAGGTCAAGGGCTGGCTTCAGGCAGAGAGTTTTTCAGTCTTCAGGAAATGAAGATTTATCACCCTGGAACTTCAGGCAGGAGGATGATCTGTTTTGCCAGGAGGCATGGGAGGTGGGACACTGGCCTATCTGGTTGGCAGGTAGGGAGCTGTGTGAGCAGCTGAGCCCTCGCCCCGCGGCTCCTCACCCTTGGTACCTCTCTGCTACCACAAGTGTTTCCAGATGAGTGGATCATATCCAAGCATTTGCCTTTTGGCCATTAGCACTAAGAGAGCAAAGAAGTTTTCTCATGGCTAGCTAACTTCCTTCAATTCCCCACTCCCCCCCCAAACCCTCCCTTCAAACTTGCTTCTTGTTTGCTGTGCCATGGCAACATTGCTGCACTATCCAGAAAGTGTCAATCCAGGAAGAGACAAATCTGAGAGGCTTGACTGGCAATTTTTAAACTCCAGATGGCCATTCTCCAACTACCTGTCGGCTTGAATAGGAAATGAGTCTCCTGACAGGCTCACTTCCTTCCGTTTGCATTGTTTTCAGCAAAAATAGATTTTTAATAACTCCCATAATAACGTTCCCGCAAGGTGCGGCCTGCAGAAGTTGGCCTGAAACAGGACAAACAGATTGCAGTGCCTGTTGACTTTTCACCTATCGGGTGGCCTAGCGCCATGGGGCTGTGGCTGATTAACAATAAAATAGGAAGCAACCCTAGATTAAATATTGCCAAGAAGTGACCACAGTCCAGAATCTGGGAGCAGAACCTGGGCTGCTGCAAATTAGCTGAGGATCTTCTCATAGTGTTTTGGGATCTGGTGCAATTAATAAAATTTATGTCGTCAGTGATCTTTCATGAATCATAAAATCCACTTCATATTGTAGTTCTTCTCATACTTACGTGCTGTGTATTAGTATAGCATGGCTGAGAATGCGTGGAGCAGAAGTTGCTTTGTGCAGTTCACTCCTAAGCTGACTGTAACATTTCTTCAATGATTGCTCCATTGTTCAGCACTTCGATTCTCTCCTGTCTGCCTACATTGTTTTACCTTATGCTAGACCTGAGCTGCATTTCTGCAGATTCCTGTACATGTGGCAGTGGTACTGAAATTAAAAATCTGCATTTCAAAGGACACTTGAAAGATCTTCCAATTTTTCAGTCTCCCATACTTCCATCACTTGTGCCAAGAGTTTGATTTGAACCATGATGTGTAGCCATGCCTCCCTGAGAGTTTCTATTATTCTGTTCCATTCGACTCTACCTTGGTCTGTACTATTCTTCAGTTGCTGTTTTGCATCATGGCTGATAAAGCACATTTTAAAAGAAAATTATATGACCATGTGTATCTAATAAATCTTTGATTGCAACAGAAATGATTTTTAAAAAAACTTATTTCATATAGGAACAAAACAATTCAGACACAACAACTCTACAGAAAACAGAAAATTTCAAGCCATGAGTCTCAATATTCCTATACTTTGAATTTTGGTAGACATGAGTTGCCAATTTAAACACTACCAAAACTGCAGTATTTTTCACTTTTCTTCAAGATTCATCCACAACCACGAATCAAATCCACCACATATAAGTAGATATATATGTTAGTTTCCAAAACTTTCAAAAGTTCCCTACATCACAGTATAGTTTTCCACAAGAGCAAATCAAATCCAGTAGTAGAACCTGGTAGAAATTTTTCCTCACATTATAGTAGCATTTCTATGGGTTAATTGCACTTTTCCACAGCTAGTTGTTTCTTTCTAAATCCTATGAAGTATTCCATATGTTCTCAGTTGCTCACACTGTAGCTAGAGATTTTTATTTTGGTCTATATATAGCAAGTAAATAGTCCAGATATGCTTCAGATTTGTTTTGAAAACTTTAGTCTGGCTAAAATAAAGGCTATGACATTTTGAAGTGAATTTATGAAGGTAGGAACAACAGCAAGGAGCAGCTGGGAACAGACTCAGGGACAGAAGTATTATTTCTTAACATCTTCTACTTGTGTGGAGTGCTGATTACTGCAGAAAAAATCCATGCCTAGCTATCAAAGTTGTAGCCAGAAGGACGGAAAGAAAGAAGCAATGGTAGTGTTGGTCAAAGTGCCAACTGTGAAGCACATTACTAGCAATTATTTCTCTGAAACCCTTCATTCAAATTACAAAATCACCAGCACAGCTACATGTCTTCAAGCCCCCCAGGCAATCCACCCTGGAACTTCATATGATGTGCACCTACACACAGCTTCTGGGTAGCACAAAGCTTGTGGGACAATTGAAGAGATGTCAGAGGGGACAGTCCCAGGAAGGATGCTGTCAGAGAAGTAGGCAACAGGAGGAAGAGAAGAAAAAAGAAGTTGTGCAAAACAGCACTCTGGAGAAACCAAATCCACCAATAAATAAATATAATATCAACAGGAAGGATATGATGAGTAGAAGTTAATTACAGAACCTTTAGCTGACATTTGCTATCATAATTGGTAGCTCCAAGGTGCTTTTCTCTGTGACAAGGACTCAACTACACAAAAGAGCAGAGTGAGTTTCTAAAGCCTGATGACTACTGAAGTTTTATTCTGCAGTTGTACTGAATCTGAGGCAGGTTTTATGCAATGAATGAAGAGTTAAAAAATATGCATTGCAATTGGAGTAGGTTTCATTCTTTAAAGCCACCTCAGCAGTGTACAAAGAGAAACTCCAGCTCCAGACCTGGGATTTCCTATCTGTGTGTGTCCTGAAGTTTAGCATAATCTTCTCATATCTGCCTTACACAGACATTAATTACACATATTGTACATTAATCTAACTCCATTGACTTGTATGGAGCTGCTTCTGATGCCTTTCAAAGATGCAGCTAGCTTTAAATATTGTTGTCTGCTTCTGGAGTCTCAGAAAGAATGTGAATACTCAATGTGAATGTTTTGCAGAAACATTGCAGTTCTTGTTTTGTGGTATCTTCAAAGCAGATGAGAAGTTGATACTGCAAAGTGTTACAGTGAGATTTGAAACATTCTCTGAATGGTAGAGTCAATACTAATATTTTTTAAAAATTGAATTTTTCATCTAACACAAGCAGTATTGAGCTACTGAAAAACTAAACCATTTTTAACAAAACTTTAACTGGCTATTTTGAACCTTCAGTTTCACCCGGTGGCAAGCCCTCTTCTTTTTCAATGCCCATGGCTTTTGCACAAGCTTTTGTGGCATTCTTGGTGATGGGGAAGACTATGTTTCCAATAATTCACAACTGGAAGGTCTCAGTCCGGAACCTGACTTTCTCTACACTTTAAAGTCCCCACCCAAAAGCTGACAGTTCGCTCATATGGACAGAAGATTAATTTACAATTCTGTGACACTCTCATTGTCTTACTGGCACATAGGACTGGATTTAATTGAGTATAGCAACCAACAAAAAAAGGAATGTACAAAAGTTATTATGTAACATCCACAACATTAGGTAAAGAAATGTAAGCAGACAGCCAAAAAACTCTATTAAAAGCAACTTAATGTGGACTTCAAAATACTCTACCATTTTGAGCTCAAGTAGGAAAATCTTTTGGGCTATAGACACAATGGGAAAAGACTAATTAAGGAAACGAGGTAAGATTTCTTAATTCTATACTAGTGACAGAAAAACTTGCTACATGCTTTCCCTTGCATATGAAATACTTTTTTCCTGAAGCTCCAAGTGGTTGTTACTTCACTTAGTTGAATTTTAAGCATAATACACTATCTCTGCGCAGTCATTCAAGCAGGCTCTGGTTAATTGACTATGGAATGTAAATGACTGGGTGTCTCTCTGTATATATATATGTATACATATATATATATATATATAAATATATATATATATATATATGACTTAAGTATCCATGTGTGTGTGTACATGTGCATCTATGCAGAGAGAGAGGCTTTAGTAATAGGATCTCTTGGACTGGGAGGCCAGGGGAGGGCCATGTAGCTGTGACCCCAGCACATGATGCACCATAAGGCTAAAGGGATTAGTGCTAAGAGGGAAATTAAAGACCTTGATAAATGTCCAGACACTTAAATATATGTGCACACTCTTCTTCCTTGTTGCGTTTTTCATTTGATAAGTACTTAAGGTTGGGAACAATAAGGCAAATAGAACTGTAGCAGAATAGAGTTTTGTGCTCTTAGGAAGGTTAAAATACTGTATGAAAATTTATTGTGGATTACCACCTTAAATTTTGCATTCATAATTTTTTTTGGTCAGAGAGAAAAAATATGCTCTTGTCTTTTTACTCTCTATATGGCATATTCCATTGATTTTCACCTCCTAATGCCTATAGTCTTCAACAGAAATAAAAATGCTGAATCTGTCTCTGGGGTTTAGAAAGGTGGCTAAGAGGGTTGTCTTTGCTTTTTAATTATTACTTTCATTGTTGCTCTTGTGTTTTGTTACAAAATATTGTTTGTATTTAATTTCCTATATAACAAAGACTACCATATAATTAAGGTCATTTTACTGTAACAAGGAATTCGAAAAGGTGAGTAATGAGAAATGTGTGATTGATGTACAAAAGAAAAAGCAGTCCTCCTTCTTATCAACTTTTAATCCCTCTGACGTACAAGTGGTTCTACTTGATGTCACTGGTAGTTTTATGTGGCCTGTGAATTTTTCGAGAGGAGCTTCAAATTCCCTGGACTTAGAAGGAGGGGAAAGAACAGAACAGCACTGCAATAAAAGTGCAACCACAAGAATACTAACTATAAAGAGTGTAGAATACTTAATGTTCTCATCAGTAGTATTTTACACAGGCATGAGATCTGAGAACCATGAGATGGGGAACAGATTTTGTTAAGGGGATAGCAGCAGATAAACCTGGCAGGATGCAACTAATTATGATGGTATGAAGCATAAATATTTAATGTACTAAGACTAGTGGAAGTTAGAGCAGAGGAGCTGGAGAGAGAACTAGTGAAAAAAAAGATGGCATCTGTTACCTGATGTATAGGCAATAAATTATCATAACTTCATACCTCCTTCCAAAGAATAAGTGGGGAAAAAACGAGCTCATAAGGTCTATATTATCCTTCTGAGGGACTTTTATGTATCTGGGGGAAAGTGCCAAGTACACTGGAAGTGGGGGAGTGTTAGTTGTCTCCAAAGCGCCAAGAGGAAATGGAGAAAAGGGATAAACTGGCTCAAACAAGCAGACAAAATTACAATCTTGTGGCAGGTCACTCTAGGTCTCATTGACCTTGGCAATAACGCAGGGGTCATTTTTTATATGAGTGAACTGTCCTTGAATAATTTCTCCAGCATCTATAAACAAGCTTTTCTTCCACATCAAACATGTTTGTCATTCTCTCCTCTAAAAAAAAATGACAATTAAAAGGATTTTTTTCTTTTGTGTGCTGGGAAAATCCAGCTTTTATCTATCATTCTTTTACTTATCCCTCCTTAAAAAATCTTCTAGGCACTAGCACATTAAATATTTGCTTCTCTTTTCTCTCTTGTGGAAAAAAGATAAAACCGTGAAACAACAGGCTGTTTGAACTTTGTAAGAGAAGTTTAGCTTCTGACATTGGAGAGTAGAGTGAATAGGAATATGGTGCATTTGATATAAATACTGGACTAGGCTTTTCAAAAAAATATGAAGACCATCTAAAGAGTACATCACTTTTTCTTGTCCCGGCTAACCTTCCATCCCAACTCCAACTTATTCTGAATTTGCCCTCTGAAAGACACTCTCTCTTGACTGAACAAAAGGCTAATCTTCTAAATTAAACACCTACACCAGTGCAATGCCTACTGATTTTCAGTGGGGAAAGTGGCATTTTGGTTTCCTTTATTCCTTTGAAAATTTTCTTGTGGAAGTGTGTGGAACAGGAGAGTTGTGTGATCCCTCCTTCTCCAGCCAACATTTATTGCCTGAATTTGGGGATTGGGTAGCTACTGGCTGTTAACTCTAAGCAGTATCCAGGGCTAAAAGCCCATCTCCATGATGGTTTTCATCTCCAGACTTATAAGGATTGAGATATCACGTAAGGACTGATGTGTGTACTGAGTGGCAACATTACACCATACAAACAATTTTTGAGGTTCCCATGTTTCATGGCATGGGAAATGCTGAAATGCTCAACATATTTTTTGCCTCTTTCTTCAAAGGCAGAAGCCTGTCCCAGACTTCTGTGCATAGGGGTATAAATTGGAGTGGGAGGGACAGCCAACAGAAGGGAATTAATTAAAAAGATAGGGAGATGCTGGTGGGATGTACCTGAGGATGTTGAAGGTGCAGACATAATTTGAAGATTGCTATTGCTGTCTGTCTTCAGTGAAAAATCATGATGACTGAGGAAGGGCCCTGATAAATTTTAAAAAAATTAACATAATAACACGAGCATCTTTGCAAAAGTAAGAGAAAGATCTAGAGAGCTACTGGTCAGCTTTACTTAAGTGTCGGGAAAAATCATGGAATATTTCCAAACACAAGCTCTCTATCTCATTTCACAGAGAAGAAGTAGTGATGGCCAGATTTAGCCTTTGATTTCTGAGAAGAAAATTATAAAAATATGAGCCAAACTATTTCCAGACAACTAGTTTTTAGTTACTAGACAGCCAGACTAGTTACATGAGCAAATAGGTAGCTTACAAGGGGAAATAATTGCAGGTTGTGACTATGGAGTTTCAATTCTGAAAAATTTCTTCATCAGCAGCGTAGTGTGGGTCTGGAACAATGGTATCTTAAGAGGCAGTAGAATCACCATCTGTAAAGGTTTTCAAGATTTATCTGTCAAAGTCATGGCTGACTTGACCTAGTGCTTGCCACAATCTCATTTTGGCTAGCCTAAACAACTCTCTGAGCTTTTTATGCAACTAACACATCTCAGAAATGATGATAACACTCTCTGCCAGCATATAAAAGAAGGGATAGTGGCTGGCATTTCATGGTTCCCTTTTGCAATCTTATAGATTCATTATTGCTCAAGAATATTTTGAACCTTCTCTGATTAAGGGCAGGGCAGATTTTGGCATAGATACGCAGGTAGCATACAGGCAACATGAAAATATCATCAAAAACATTGGGATGGGAAGCAAGCATGACCTCTGTTTTCGTGGTGGTCCAGAATTATTTTTGAGGGGTTCCTTATCAGAGGGTAGATGGCTCACAGAGATACCTTACCTGCTGGGTCTACTAACTTTTGCACTGTAAAATATTATTTTCACTTTAACCTGGTGATCAAAACAAACATATCACACATCTTTGTATTTGCTTATGGTATTAACTGGCCTTTTAGTACCTTATTGAATGTCTTCATCATGCTCAAAATCCTTCAAGATTTATTTTTTCTTCCTCTCTTGCACATTGTACTGAATACTTACACCTTCCCCCATCCCTCCAAAAACCTCCAGCACTCTGGACTCACAGTGTTTAAGCCTATCACTTTTCTGTGTGGTTCTCCAAACCACTGTAACCATCAGCAAGGCAAATAAATGTTTCTGTTGTTTGCAGAATCTTGTTCAATTCCCTGCTCAAGCTGCTTATATGCAGATCTGAAAGGGCACTCTGACCTCTGATTATACAAAACTACATAGGGATAGATTCTTAAAAAGGATCAGTCTATTTGTTTTTACAGGGAGATATCTTGTTTGTTTGTAATCTTCTTTGTCATATACAACAGGTTTTGGCTAAACCATAGAATCATAGAATGGTTTGGGTTGGAAGAGACCTTAAAGATCATCTTGTTCCAACCTTCCTGCCATGGGCAGGGACACCTCCCACTAGACCAGGTTGCTCAAAGCCCCATCCAACCTGGCCTTGAACACTTCCAGCAAGGTGGGCATCCATAACTTCTCTGGACAATCTGTGCTAATGTCTTACCACCTTCATAGTAAAAGATTTCTTCCTAATATTGAATCTCAATCTATCTTACTTCAGTTTAAAACTGTTACCCCTCATCCTATCACTACATGCCTTTGTAAAAAGTCCCTCCCCAGCTTTCCTGTAGTCCTCTTCAAATACTGGAAGGCTACTATGAGGTCTCCCCAGAACCTTTTCTTCTCCAGGCTGTACAACCCCATCCCTCAGTCTGTCTTCATAGGAGAGGTGTTCCAGCCCTCTGATCATTTTGTAGTCCTTTTCTGGACTTGCTCCAACAGCTCCATGTGCTTATGCTGAGGACTCCAGAACTGGACACAATACTCAAAGACATTAAACTTTAGAATGGTGGGAGATTATGATTTTGCATTATTTCTAATAATTTTTGTAGTATTTATAATTTATGTATTTTAATGTATGTGCAAGTACATTTTAATTTATGAAGTGTTCAAGACCAGGTTGGATGGAGCTTGAGCAACCTGATCTAGTGGTACTTGTCCCTGCTCATGCAGGGGGGTTGGAGCCAGATGATCTTTGAGGTCCCTTTCAACCCAAACCATTCTATGATTCTGTGAAGAAAAGTGGTGTAAAAACGGAAGAAATTATGTCAAACATCTTGGGGGTCCTAAATAATAAGTATATATTCCTTCTCCCTCTTCTTCTCCCTCTCCCTCTCCTTCTTCCCACAGTGTATTTTTTCTAAAATCCTTAGCAGGAGAGTAACACTTTCTACACATCTGCAAATCTAAATGCTTCAATATTTAACGGCTCTGATTTTCTTTCTTTGAAATACCAAAAGGGATTAAAGCATAAACTGGATTAACTACTTGTCAATTGCAATTTTGTTAAGTGAAACTGTATTTATGGGGATGGGATGGCTCAGTGGATTGATGATGAGATACCATTCTAGGTCACTTGTTCAATATGATGTTGTTCTGGTAAGAGACTGAAAATACATTGCTTGACATCTGGAAGATTTCTATTAATGAAGTCAGTAAGGAACTAGCTGCAGTCAGGTCCTGGTATCTAAATACATGCACCAGAATAACCAGGAACTGCCCCTCCCTTTTACAGGCCTAATGGAAAGATAATGTGCCAAAAAGGGGTAGAGCAACATCTGACACAATAGACAATAGTTTTAAAGCAACCTGTGCAAATCATATTTGAGATATGTTGGCTAGGCAATGTCAGGAAACTTGCTCTGTGGAGTTGATAATCCAGATTATTGGTCTAATATTTCCTTCAGATGCCAAGATGCTTCTTACAAAGGCTAAGAAAAGAGCATGAAATGTCTTTTGAATGAGAAGTGAACAAGCTTTTAAAGTAATCTGATTGTCAAGAAAAAAAACAACTGAAAAGTAATCTGAGTAATTTCCAGAGAAAGGTAGTGGACATGCCCTTACTTGAGTTGTGTAACAGAAAGATGAACTCCTCCCATCACTGTTATCTAATTACAAGGATGAGTAAATAGGTATGGCAACATTTTCAAACCTGGGTTCTGAAAGTTTGACACGATAGGCAAAGGAAGATATGAAAAAAGCAGGATGGTTTTCACACAGACTTCCATTAAGAGTAGTGAAAGCTCAAGGTCTTAGAGAAAAATTGAACTGAAGAACTGAAATCAAATTGCCGAAAAGTGTAGGCTAGCCCTTTGATTCTTTAATGTATTACACTACATGTAAAAAAACCAAGCCCAAATTATTATGAAAGCCAAAGAAAATGGAGTTAGCATATGGCTAGCTGCAGACATTCAACCTATTTGTTGGAATTCTTGGCTGGACACATGGATTTAAGGACTGTTGCTGTCTAAATATGGTCAGCAATTAAAAAAGTGACATTAGGAATGTTGTCACCAAGAGGTCTTAGGAAAAGGAACAGAAGTGGCCATTCCTCCAAAGCTTCCCAAGGTGTGAACTAGAACCTAGAGCCACCCTCAGCCAAGCAGCAGGGAAGATCAGAGTGTTGGTCCAAACTTGAGCAATTTCACTCTTCTGAAAGAAGGGCAACTGGTTTCCAAAGCAGGTGACAGAAGTAAGGGTGAAAGCCAGGCTTTGCAAGGCTCCAGTCAGCCTCAAGGGAAGGATTCTGGTGGGGTTTTGCCTGTGGGTTAAAGCACTTCCATTGGGAAGACTGCATTGTGGCTCCCCATCATACTGGGGAAAGCAGTATCCAAGTGTATGTCCCAGTTCTCCCTTATTTAACCCCAGCCTGCTTCAGCTGCTATTACATTCAGCTAGAGAAACAGCTACAAGGTTGTCCAAGCTTAATTCAGGTATCACAGTTGACTGAGGAAATTTGATACCCCTCTTGGTTGGAAGCAGTCTGCACATTTGGGCCCCCTATCTCTGTCACCCAGATCTGAAGAGCACAGCTTTGCTGAAATCAGAAGTGAATGGTGGTGGTGACTCTCACTCAGGTGCTGTCATTCACTCCCTAAGCTCCTCTGCTTCAAAGGCCTGGCCAGGCAATGGTAACAATAAACAAACCATAATAACTTACAACTGCGGCTGAACCCAGCCCTTAATGATATTGTTCAATACAGCTCCAGCACTGTGAAGAGCTTCATCGCTTCGTTCCCATGCTCCTAGGAGCATTTCCAGATTGGCTTCACCAAGGGTGATCCCAACAGCTTATTCTAATCATGTTGCTCATACAGCAGAGGGAAGCGAACCTGCCGTGAAACCTGATGCTTTCTGCAGGAACAGGTTATTGCAGGGTAACAAGTGGCTTCTCTTTCCTAAGCCTCAGCTGACAGTACAGTACCACAGGAGGGCACTCACATGAACATGAACACCTCTCCTGGCCGCACACCACCTTGCAGGTGTGCACAGCTCTGCAGCAAACCTCAGAGAGGGCTTGCAAGGAAGCATGGGCTTGGAAAAAGAGCTGGAGCTCCCTTTCATCATCTGCATCTCCACGCAGTAGAACTGTTGGTATGTGTTTTGCTTTGCCTTTGGGGTAAAAACAAAGCAAAGGCTGAAAAAAAAAAACAAAAAGGGAAAAACTAAAACAAAAAAGCAGTATCTGCTAGCACTGTTTGTTTTTTGTTCCTATGCTAAAGAGTTTTGACCCTGGGAAAAAGGTACCAAGTGTGAGAGAAGAGTGGTTAAGACAGAATTTCTGATTTCCACCAGTACGAAAACGATTTATGGAAACCCCTCTCTGATGACACAATGTGGTGAAGGCAAGTGTCCTGCAGACAGATATTGCTGACAAGCCTTGAATAATCACTGATTGAAAGTGTTTATCTGCCAGTGAATCCCTAACTGTCTGAGAGCACTGTGGTTGATTCAAAAGTCTGCTTTCTGGCAAATCTTTGGCTATTTCAAAGTAAAGTCTGAACTTAAAATCAAGTTGTTTCTTGTTGCTGCAGATAGTTTGATCATATGCACCACATACATACATTAGAGGCAGAGGAGTCAGAACTTTGATGCTTGCCTCGGTGTTTTAATTGTTTAAAAGGTGCTTTTGGATTTAAAGCTCCAGATAAAGAAAGTGCAAAATGCAGGGTATTTATTTCCCAAAGTTTTGTGCTTCTCTGAAGACCAAGCTGATATCACAAGGGGTTTGAGGGACGGGACCACCACAGGGACATGTTACCACCTTGTTAAATGTGAATGATTGAAGGATGAGAATATGGACAACCAATATCTAGCAGAGATCACCAGCCTCAGTCTCTTTCCTGAAAGTCCACATTTTCCTGAAAGTCCACTTTTCCTTTAGGTGCATCACATTCTGCCAGAAACATCCCAGCACATATTATAACTTGGGAATGAGCAGCCTTTGTAAACCTTGTACTGGTTTCACTGTTTTAAGAAGTTTAGTCTCACATTTGTCTCTTCTGAAATTTTCACCTCCGGAGCCAAGAAGCACTAGATTGGTAAATAAAAGTAGATTGTGACAGTGATCAAAATCTGTCTGGTCCAGACAGATAAATATCAGGCTAGCTTGAAGGTTTTCACCTTTTTGCTGCCGGGAGTTACATTTTTTTCATGGCAAAGCACTGTGGGCTAATTTCATAGCTGGTGTAAATCAACGTTGCACAATATACTTTGGTAGAAAGATGCTGATTTATGCCAGCTAGGAATCTGGCTGCTGTTCATCCTACCAGAACTGTACTGACTTACAAATATTCCTTTCAAAAACCTGTGGATGAACCAGAGGAAGTACTGCTGAGAGCTGCATGTTTCAAAACTGGGTGCCAAAGTTTTGGCATTCAGAGCTGCATGTTTTCAAGAAAATAGGAGAGTTTCAGTTCCAAAACAAGATAAAAAAATGTAGAAACCAAAATGGGCTTTTTCCCAGAGGTGCTAATTTTACCTCTGTGGAAACCAAATTCCCTAGCACCTGTGAAAACTGGGTTTGGAATCAGAAAATTAGCTGTCCAGATGTGCTTGTCTTGTATTGCTCTCGAGTTTTGAAGTGATTCACCTTCTTCGCCATTAAAGATATATATATTTTTAGTTGTCCTATTGCTTAAGCACAGCTCGTTCCTTCTTTACTTTCTTCTCTGTCCTTTTTTTTTTTTTTTTTTTTTTTTTTTTTTTTTTTTTTTTTCTTTATGTTCTTATGTATACCTGACTCCTTGGAGATCACTTTGTCTGTCTCTATGATTGCTGGAGTCAGCCAGCAACACGACAGGACTTGCTTGTTTACACAGCTCTGAGGGTTATGACAACACATCAGAATGTACAGGTGCCATGTAGAGATGCAGCTTGCAATTAAGGTCAGTAAAGCTGACTATTTAATAAAGAATTCCTTCATTTTATAACAGCCTGATCCCATTATTATACACACAACAAATCAGCTCCATAAAGCTCTTTTAAAAATTTCTTCTCCCTTGGTATTAAATATTTGAGCTAAAGTTAAGAATTAACGCTTGCAAAACAATTGCAATAATTGAACAGAATATTAAGCCCATAAAACATGGTTAAATGCAATTTCCTCATAATTGCAGTAAATGTGCTGCCAAGATAATTGTAAAACATTTTAAAATATTTTTTTAGTCCATTTGGTGGCATTTCACCCCTGCAATATAGCAACTGGAGATGAGCAAATCAGAGCAGACCTCTTCAGATGCCAGTTTGATTTGGGTCTTTAACTAAAGTGTGGCTTCAGGGCTAAACCAGTGCCAAGACTGCTCACTCAGCAGAATGGAGAAGACTTCTTGCATAAACCTTTCCTCAGATATGAGCATTAATCAGGGGAAATTTCAGGAGTAACTGACACTTTTAGTAGTAAAAAGCTTGTCAGATCAGCTGATCACAGAAGAATTTCATCCTCTCAGATCTCTTTTGAACAATAGCTTCAGAAAGTCTATTTTTCCTTTTAAATAAAGCTCAAAATACCTGCCACTTCCTACTAGCCCAGAATCTGGATGATCTCATGCCTATCTATAACTTAAAATGTTTTTTTTCCTGGAATTTACTTCTCACCATATAATAGTTTTTGTTTTTCTTAAAAAAAAAAAAAAAGAAAAAAAAGAAAAAAAAAGAAAAAGTCAGCTGTTTCAGCTAAATCACCATTTCAGCTAAAAAATGCAATCTTGTATTCTGTATTTACCTAAATTCAAGTGGAATGTGTGGTCTCTGCAGATGTCAGGCCTTGGCTAGAAGGTGGGGTACTCCTGATGTGCTGTATGCCAAGAGAAAGGCAACAGCATGTTAACATATCACATCTTTATTTCTCCATCTTAGAAAAGTGCAAAGTACACCAATGACGCATTAAATACACGCTCCTCTGTTGAATTTATTTGTTTGGAATCAGCTTTTCCTTTTCCCTTGACTTTTTCACTTTCTACTGTTTGCCTGCTTTGCCTCTCTTATGGTGTAACTAGAATACTTTTTTTTTCTGGTGTTGTTCCTTTCATATATCACCCAATTCATCCACACTGTTCCACAAAAATTCATCCACTGATGAATTTTTCATTCTCTTGAAAAAGGCTGAGTTTATTGACATAAAATAATCCTTGGCCCAAGTGACTGAGCATGGAGAGGCAGGCTGGGAACCTGGACGGAGATCCTGCTGAGAAGATCTTGGATAATGCTGTAATTCCAAGTCCACTATATTCTCACATCTCCCCTGCCAAGCTCTCCTCCTTTGTGCTGGAAAAATCCCCTGCTATCAGTGAGGGTTCACATCTTCCTTACTTGGAGCAGGCCTCACTGACTTATAATATTACTTATGCTGTAGAGAATTCTGTACAGCGGTGATAGGAGACCTTTAGAATTTTGACACATTTGTCCATCAACTCAGACCAGGCATTCACTGGTGTCCTGTTCTCAGCCAGTATTTTTCCATAATTTCTAAGTTCTTGTGCCATTCTCACACGTTTTCTTCCATATCTATATTTACTATGTATCCTTTTTTGTTGGTTTGTTAATGCTTTGTTTCATGCTGTTGATCTGCCACTATGAATATAGTAACCATCACAAGGTTTTTATGCATTTTTTTGTTTGTTTCAAGTGCTTAGCGTTGGCCAAATAAATATGTATTCACCTGGATCATCGACTCCTAATTTTAATCTGGAAGCATTGGGTTTTGAAACCCCACATGGCCTTTAGGTTGTACCTACATGCCTTTAACAGCCCTGAGTCTTCCATGGGGCAGACCTACAGCAACGCAGCAACTCCATTACCTCAAACAGACATGACTGTAGGCTGTACACCTTTATTCTCATTTTACTTGTCCGAGCTCTTTCCATTCCCTGGCTGCTCCTTGCACTACGTTGAAGCTCTGTTCTAAGCTACAGCCTTTGGCTTATGACAGATGGCCCAAGTCCAAGCAGTCACCACAATTGCTTTTTAACCGGCTGGTAGCTACAAGCTTGCAGGCTGTAGAGCTTTGCCAAAAGAAAAGTGGTATTTTTGATCTCTTTCTCCCTTGGCCCTATAGCTTATCTGGCTCACAGACGGAGGCTCTGATTGGTGAATTATTTAAAAACACACACCTGGAGCGGTGAGGATGGGAAAGGAAGGGAAAAGGGTGGCAGGGAGGTAGATGTCAGGAGGCATTTGGGTTTGATGTGGAAAGATCAAGTGTGCTGTGGCCTTCTTCGTGAGGAAAGGAGCGTGCCTGGAAGGCTGGTGAATGGCAGGCTAACAGGAAACCACTGCAATAATCATGCCTCTCCCCTGCACACCACCTACCTGTAGGCACCAAAATTCCTCTCTCTGGGGCATTGCTCAGTGATCCATTTTCTTCAGTGGCTGCCAGGGAGAGCGAGGAGCTGTTGGGACAGGAGAAGCAGCATTACCGAAGGGCTCTCCCCCACAAACCTGCTCCTGGCTGTGTGAGTGAGGGAGAAAGGGAAAAGAGAGAGACAGGTGTGTGTTTGTGTGTGTGGGGATCAATCGTAGGAGCAAACAAACAAACAAAACTACATCCAGGAGGGAATTTTCTTCCTGGCTGAAGCACCCCTGCCATCTGCCCTGTGAGGAAGTTTTCTGGATTGTATGGTCCTTGGTGCCTGGCAGCTGCTGATGGAAACGACTCACTCAGGCTCTTCTGTCCTTTGAGACCATGTTTTTCAAAGTTTCCTCTGTTTTCCTGTCTCTTACTCATATCATCAAGGGCTGGGACTGGAAGAATGCATGCAGGTCAGTGCCTGCTTCTGAGTCTTCCAGGTACTGCTGAGCTTGAGCAATAAGGTATAACATAAATTTGGCTGCTTCCATTTTTTTTCTCCCCTACAATAGTTAGAAGAACTTGTTTTTAAGTACCTTCAATTTCCAGTCCAGATTAGTAATTTCCTTTAAACTTGATCCTCACAGTTTCTTGATTTCAGTGGGAGTCTCTAATTGTTTCAAAACAAGGCAGATAGCAAAATAGATACCAATGTGCTATCATACAGTGATGGGTTTGGCCAAAGAAGTTGGCATATATCAACTACTCTGATATCAAATAAGTTCCTTTGTGTGTTTCTGTATTTTCTGGCAGCTTTGAGAGGTTCTTCACTTGGTGATTCATCAAATCTTAAGAACTTTGCTCTGCAAGAACTTCCAGTGCTGCCCTTGTGTCCTTTGCTTTACAGTCACTAATCTGAACAAAAAATGCACTCCTGGTCTTGGCTGTAGTCTCTGCCCAGTGGGCATGGGGGTGGGGATCAAGCAGCTGGAGGGCATGGGTGGAATGTCATCAGCACATCACCTGGTAACACTTGGGCCTGAACTTTGGGCCCTTTCTTTGGAAAGTTAAGAGTTTTGCTGGATGTGACAGGCACCTCAGTCTCCATGGGTGGTACTGAGCAGGACTCTGCTGCGGTGACCCAACTCACTCCACAGGGACTGCAGTGACTGCTGGGTCACACCTGTGTCACGGGTAGGCACCAAACCCTGGCTCACTCCATGCTCTGGCTTCCCCAAGCAAAGGAGTTGACTTATCTCCTGGGAGGTGAGGGGGCCAGAAAGGTGGTGCAAACCAGGGCATGTTGTGAGATGGCTGCATTGATACACTCTGAGAGCTATGGGGGCAAGTGTGTCCCCACAGCAGCAAGACTTGAGCATTTAAGAGCATGGGGAAACCAAGGACACCAAACACCCAGAGTTTACAAGTAGCAGCTGAGGTGAGGTTGACATTTTTCTTTCAACCCATGAGCAGAGCCAGACAGATGTGAGTCAGTCTCAAATATTGTCCTTTCTCTGGTTTACAGCAGACACATGCTTTAAAGCTCTGCCATATCATCTTTGTCATGCAAAGAAATCTCCTGATTCAGAGACTTCTCCAAACCACTCAAGATTTTTGTGTGTGCTCTCCCTCCCCAATTGCTTGAAGCCCTGAAAACCACAGCCTTTGCTGGCAGACAATAAAGATACGACCTAAAGTATTCAACAAGAAAAAAAAAAGAAAAAAAGAGAACGGCTGTTGAGGAGGCTTAGAACATGTCCCAACACTTTCTGCAGGTTTTTTCCTTTCTCGAGGCAATCAGAGCACTGCCTAAGTTTTGCACCTGCCATGGGCAAGTGCCTCTGTCTTTTAGTGAAATAACTTTATGCATTTTTAGTGCAAGCCCTGGCCTGCTTTGTATCCTGCTTTACCTGAATGATTATATCTTCTTTACTTCGTTAACTTTTCAATAGGCTATGAAAACAAAAGCTGTCACTCTGATACCTGCCATTTGAGAACCAGCAATGCCTTTAGTACAAAAAAGAGCCCCTCCAAATCCCAGCCCCCACCTCTAAGCATCACTTGGCATGATCCTGCTTGCAGCTGTTTGCTGTACCTATACATAAACCTTTTCCCTCTCAATGTTTCCTTCAGCAACAACCTGATGCTGCATCTGCAAGTGTAAGCTTTGCAACACTGATAGGAATGAGTATGATTGACAGAGAAATCAAGATCTACTGTCCAGTGAAATATCAGTTTGCTTGCTATCACTCTTAGGGCATCTCAGGGAAATAGTTATTTGGATAACCACAAGGCCCAAGACACCTTTTCTCTGTGCAGACACAAACTAAAATACTGTAATTTGGTATGGTGGGACTTACAGACTCTGAGGATGCCTAGAACTATATTTTGAATTTGCAGACATCATAAAAATTAGTTCCAGGGTTAGCTCATGTGCTGTGGCAGCAAAAAAAGTCTTCAAATGTCTGTTTCTCTAAGATATCTGGACTTTGTTTGCCTGTATGTCTAGATTAATAATTTGTAAATCTTTACAGCTAGTCATGTTAGTAAAGCAATCCCTTTAGATTTTTCTAGTCCAAAGACAAGTGCTTGGCTCCTGGTAAAGTCCAGATCTCAGAAGATGGATAGGGGGCTTAAGTTGGGTGGGCTATATCATCCTCATTTATTCAAATAGTCTTCACTTGAGAGATCCCTTAGATGAGGAAAAACTGCCTGGAAAACACAGAGACCACATAATAGAGCAGTGTACAGCTAAACAAGCAGGAGGGTCGGTAAAAATTAGCAAAAGGATGTGTTTTTGGGGGAAGGAATATTTTTTTGGATGGATTCAAGCCACAAATTACTGAGGACACAGCAATTCGCAGATCAAATGAACCTAATGATGCTTTGGGATGTCATGGCCCTGATGAAGTGATTTTCCAGCACTTTCTCCTGAGAAGAGATGAGAAAACAGCTCTCTGAATGTGTTTCTAGTGTCTTCAGCTCTGGAGATTCAGGGACCAGCTTTGGCAGTCACTGACTTGTCTTCTGCTCTAGCCTCACACTTGAGTGCAGAAACTGGGGAACTGGAAATCTGGGTTTTCAAATCAAATAAATGCTTCTGGGTAACCCAGTTTAGGGTGAGCAGCTTCAACTTTGTACACTAAGATAGCTGGGGTCTGGGGCAGTATTGAGCCTGTATCCTCTGACGATGAGTCTTTTTATGTCCTCTTTGGTTGGGGATTACAAGTGAACAGAACCTTTTGATAACCTGTATTCTGGTGTCAAGGTAAGGCAGTTAAGGTAATGTAAATTCAAATTTTTTAGCATATCAAATTTCCAGCTATGTGAACAGGAACTAGTAGGACACCAAATTCTCAGCACTTCTCAAAATCAGGCCATATCTACTTACTTGTTTACCTGTAAATTTAACTTGCTGCATTCCTGCTTTTCTGGTTCACATGCTTGTCTCTAAAATACATTTTTCTTGCATCTGTCAAAGAAGGCTGAAGACCTAGTAGCAGCAAACTTCACTTTAGAAGAGGACAAACAAACTCATTATCTGAATGGAAAAAAATCCCATCTTTTATTTTCTATTTTGGGAAGCTGGAGAGATTCTCTGGAGAAATTAGACTTTTCTTGCAGTTTTCTGGCCTAACCAGCACCCTTTGAGGACCTTCTGGATATACACCAGTGCACTTCTGTGCAAATCAAGCACTAGCATGAGGTTGGAAATGGTGATTTCATCTGTTTTTTAGGAAGTAGCCTTTACAGCTCTCTTCTTTAGGAAGGCTGAAGAACTCTGAAACTGGGCTTTGCAAAGCTGATATTTTTTTCTTGAAAAAATGTCTCTTAAAATACACAAATCATTGCCCATCTTATTCCACTGGAGTTGGAACACTGTAAATGGTTCAGATATGAATCAAGCATCTCCCTTTCTCCCTGGCTTTGAAACTCTCTTCCCGAAATTTGACTGAGTCTGTATAACCAGTACCATTGATTCCCAGTATAATTTTATGTTGTGCATTTTGTGTGAAGAACCTGGCAGTTTGACAGTGAATGGTAATTCCAGGTCAAGAAATAATAATATTTCATGATCTCACTGTCTTTAGGGAGGACATTGAACAAGCCCTGGCGCAAGGAAATAAAATATTTCTTCAATTAAAAAAAAACACAAACCCCTGAAGTAATCTGGGGGCTTTGGTAGAGAGCAGCTACTCTTTTCTCTAAGGTGTCAAACCTGTTTCTTTGGCTATCTCTGAACTGCAGCACAGAGAGTAATTTAAGAAGTGCTAAACTTTCTAGAATAGTATGGGCATCTAATAAGTCTTCTTGCAAAACAGGGAAAACAGGGCATATTTCAGGTACTGCCACTGGAGCTGGAGGACCAGCTTGTGGCACATGTTTTTTAAAGCATGACTGTAGCATTTCAGGGGAATGTGAATCCAGTTTTCAAGCTCCACTGTTAGAACCTGTTGCAAGCTGGTGGTAAAACTCCTCTTTTGGCCTCCCAAATAGTGGCCCTACCTACTACAGTACAAAACATTCCTAGTTCTATCATCTTGGCATTAATTATCCTAATCTCTTTTCTAATGTTCAAGCTGTTAATTTAACCACGCTGTCTAAACTTGCATTGGAAGTGGGGCTGGATTTGTTTCCTTGCATGTGCAGACAGAAAAACTGAAGGTAACTTATCAAAATAAGTATAAGATAACAGAACTCTGGGTTGGCAGTAAAAAAAAAAATAAAAGGAAAAAGAAATGAGATATTTGTAAGCTATTTTCTCAAAATGCAGAATTCTGTGTTTATCTAAAGCTGCCTTCAAAAAGAGGTGGAGCTGCAAGAAATCTTCCCTCATGAATATTTTCTCTAATAAATGTGGGGATAATTTCTTAGCTCCATCTGCGGGGGATCAAACACAGAGCACTGAGCTATAAGCAGAAGTCAAGAATGCCAGCTTTTCACATCTTACACTACCTTTTATAGACCATAAATTGCTGTTCCTCTTCAAAATGAGTTTTCATATGAATCTCAGTTTGCTCACAGACATTCTGTAAGCAGCACTGGGCTAGTTTAATCTTCTAATTGGCTGGTGAAGAGCTCCAATGTAATGCAGACAGAATAACTTAATCTATAAGAAACTGAACAGGTGCTTGTCTCAAGACATTACAGTAAATATTGTGGACCACTTTAGTAGAGGAGACAGTAACTGTGTGGGGTGTAGAGCAGCCCATCTCCTCACTTCAGGAGGTGACATGTTACTTCTGACACAGGTGCCCTCCAACTATGTGAGTAACTTCAGTTTTCAATGCTGACAATTCAATACTTTGCCCAAGCTTTAATCTAGAAGACTGTTGGCTTTTGAGGTCTGGGATTTCTGGCTTATAATTAATGCAGTTAAAGAAATCAGAGTGGTAGAGTTTGAGGGGTCTGACTGGATGGGTATATTGGTCTGTACTGGTTGAGGTTGGTATAAACTGGGAGGAGAATGTGGTCTCCTCCCTGCATGTTTGACAAGAAAACAAATGTGCATCTGTAGTCCCATGTAATTAATCAGTGTTTCTAATAATTATACATACGTATATGGAATGTACACCTATATTACCATGTATATAATGGCTTGTATCAATAACTATACATAAAATATACATTCAAATGGAACTGCCTGTTGTTGTATGTCACGCAGAACATATTTTCTGAAGCAATATTGGTTGAAAAATGCATGATAGGAAGGAGTTCTTAATGTTAAAATCTCTTGTACCATTCCCTTCTTCTCCCTTCCCCCTTTGTCTGGCCGAAGGCAAGAGCTCAGGGTCTGCTGTAGCGGTCCGTGTCCTAACAGGGCTTTTTGAACGCAGGTTTTTCTCTCCTCACTTGGCTGCCGTTCCATCTGACTCCGAAAGAAGCGAGTACAAATTAAAGAAAGAATGCAGCCCTAACGCCTACACCCAGAAGCTTTCAAAACAGGAGGCTGCTACACCTGTGGGGATAGAACAAGTGTATCAGTGTCCCGGGCTCTGCCCCGGCTCGTCCGCCTTTGTTAGCTGGAATGTGCCGATGAAACAATCAGGTGCAGTAGGCGCGTGGCAGCCTGCTTAAAAACCGATTCTTTGGAGACAGGGAGTGGGCTGTGAATCATGCATCCACATAATCTGATGATAACAATTTTAAATGTGGTGATTAGTGCATAATGGAAAGTATTGTGCTATTCCGTATGATTTGTCTGCCACTGCACTACCCAGTATTTAAAAGGTCCCATGTCCTGTGCAAACTCTTGATTTGTTCTAGTGGCAATGCATAAGGTAACTATAAGGAGTAAGTTTAGGTACTTGCATCTTCACAGCACATGCGTGCTTGTATATGTATGTACTGCTATGTTTTGGATCACTGTAAAATCATGAACATGCTCTGAGGAACATTTTACCCTCCAGAAGGAGTGAAGAGGTCCCAACAGCATTCTTTGCTGTAGAGCTTAGAGGCTTAGCGGTGATAAGTATGGGCAAAACCAGCCCTCCTAGCAGTATGGGTGCACCTAGTAACCCTAAGTGCTGTTGAGAATATCAGCCTAGAAATCAAGATGCATCCAGATGTTCACCTTAATGAATATGGCCAGCAAGTTTCGACTTCGTAACTGGTCCTGTCCTCCACGGGCCTTCACCAGACTACACCATCAAGTATACATCTGCTCCCTGTAAATGCCAGGAGAGCATCAGGAACAATTGGTGCAGCTGAGGGAAATCAGAGTTAAAAACATTAAAAACAGAGTGGGTCTTCTGGAGGTTTGTTGGGAAAAGTGTGAGGCAGCAGGGCTGTGTTTTAACTGTGATGGTGATATAAAGGCATAATCAAATTATCTCCATTTGGGATTAGAGATATCTCCTTTTGGTGAGATTTATTTTTGTGATAACTTGTAGCATCAGCTTTCCATTTCAGGTCTTAGCTCACTGGGCATTTACTATCCAAATAGACTCAGGGCAAAAGTCTGTTGACAGGGAAAAAAAAAAAGAAGCAAATAAAAATAGACAAGAAAAGCCATGGCAAAGCCAGGTGCCCTCCTGAAGTCCTCTGACTAGATGAGTTATGATTTGGGAGAATTAATAACTTTAGACAGCATTGGATTGGTAAGTTTTTCCTTTTCTTAATCACTGAACCTCTGCATATCCTTGCCATGAATACATAACAAATAGGATCAGGAAGTGAATTAAAAGATCACTTGCTTCTGTTTACTCACATAAAGGAGTACAAAAAGAATAGCTATTTTTCACATAGCTTTAGTGTCAGACCTAGTTTTTCTTTGGCCAAATTATCCATCATGTATGACATGTACAGGAAACCTGAAATTTATATCATTTTTGTTATAATGAAAAGCTAAAGAGAACACCCAATTGAAATTTATGCTTAAAAAATTAATCTCAGTTTTTATTTGGAGCAGCACAAGATCAGGTGGAGATCTTCATCCTGCATTGGTATCCTGTATCTGTTAGACTGATTAATCAAGCTAAACAGATGTCTCCATAACGAGGCTTTAGATAGCCCACTCAACTGGCTGGGTTCTCCTCCTGAATCTTATTAAAACTGTAATCAGGCCTGACATGCCAATGGCCAATTGTTACACAAGTCACTTGGGTTGTAGACAGTAAGCATTATTTTCCTGGAAGCATTTGCAATGAAACAAATCTTCAGTTTATGCACATACATGCAAAAAAAACCCCCAAAAAACCCCACCAAACCAAAAAACACGAACACAAAATAACAAAACAAAAAGCAAAAAACAACCCAAACCAAAAAAGAGCAAAAAGGGAGAGACTGTGTAAAAAAGGCAGCTGTTGTTGGCAGTGGAAAAGCCTCCTAGGCTCCACCTGCCTGGCTTGTGCCAGTATCTGTAAGTACCACCTCCCCTGACATGCTGAATACACATTACTGTCAAACCTGAGTATTAGGCAGACAGATATGCAAGCCCACACTAGCAGCCAGCACATTTAGGGGAAGTGTCAACAGTTTTCTGCAAACATTGTACGTGGTATCTTGCTGGGAGTTTGCTCAGGAGCACATGCACAGTGTGAAGTAATGTGCTCTTATTTTACAAGCTACGAGTTGAGCGCCAATCAACTGCGCTGCCCGGCAATGGAAAAAGTGATATAGATGGGGGATCTCTGACAGCTAGGGATCAGACTGCTGAGTCTGATGCCAAACAATAATAAATGTACATGTTGAGAAATCTCCCTGGATAACTGAGGTTACACTCTGACCTAAATGATAGAAAAGTAAGAGAATAAATTCTTCCATACACTAATCTCTAAATCCCCAGACCTCGTTGCACTGCAATAAAGCTGACTGGATAATACCAACATTGCTTGAGGTCCTGTTACCTATTGAACATGAGGCTGCAGTTGCACAAACATCTCAAGTGAGGGGAGGTCAGCTCTGCTGCTGCAAAAAAAGTGATCCTGCAACCCCCTGGGCACCACCCCAGAGAAGAGACCAGGACATGGCACCTCCATTTTGAAGGAGCCATACACCCACTAGCCAGGACAACTAAATCTGGCTCAGCCCTGGTTTTTTTCATGAGCTGTGTGCTTGGGAGGATGCAGATTATATGTCAGAAGGTGCATTTGACTTGAAATTTTGCTGGTGTGGGCTTGTGAGTGGGACAGAGCACAAAGCAGTGTTGTGAAGCAAGGTGGGAGTTAACCTGGGTTTGGGACCCAGCAGGAGAGGTAGGGTGGGGCAAAATTGTGATGGGCTTTGAAGATAAGGCCAAGAAATTTGTGCTGGATATGGTGAAAAAAAAGGGGAAGGGCTTACAAAGAAGGTAGTATAGAGTCACAAGTAAGAAAGAAGAGTTTAGCAGCAGTGTTTTAAATTATCTCAAGGGAGACCCTTTTATGGCTGTTGATAGCAGAACACAGATGATTACAAAAGTCTGATGTAAGTTGTCCAAGGTTTGGACAAAAGCTCTGCTCTTAGAGTTGAGCCTGGAAATCCTTGTCAGTTATGCTTAGCAGGCATTGTAAACATGCAAGGATAGACTTGTTTCTTAGCCTGGGGAGCTTAAACAGATACACAAAAACCTTAACAGCTTTTAAGTGTGGCTCTCCTGTTTGTACTAATCACTGCAGCCCACTCTCACTGTTCAAAACCTAATAAAATGAGGAAATGAAAATGAAAACTAGCTCAGGTCTATGACTATCTTATCTCCTTGTCAGCTACACAGGTAATCTGGCATTTTAAAACAATAGCTACTTGCCTACAAAACCCCTTTTAATTAATGGAACTGGAGAATCTCTCTCACAGTACAGATCTTGACTCCTTCAAAGTAATGTGAATATGCTTGGCCCCTCATGATGATGCACAGCTCTACCAGTTGGACAGAAGCATGCATACTAAATACCACTGTTCAGTTAAACACAAAGTATGGAAATAAACCCACATCTGTTTCAAACTCCACTCTGACTACTCTGCTGCCTTGTTGTCTTTCAAGATAGAAAATCATCCATTGGACCAAGAAAATTACAGAAAATAACAGAGGTATTACTAATAATTATTTCCCTTCTCCTACATAAAATAACTACCACAAGGGAAATTAAGAAGATACTCTTTTTCTATTTGAAAGGAATGGGTTTTAGTTCCATTAAAAGAACTGAGACTACCACAGTCCTTTCCCTACAGATATTCCAATGAAAATTAGGCAGAATACATATTTCAGTCTTAATGCTTTGCTTTGATGAATTTGCAGAAACACCACCTATCGAGAAACCTGCATGCACATTTTTGTATTAAATTTCCTCAGAGATAAGAGTTATCTAATATTTGTAACACTATACAGGGAATGTAATAATTTGACAAGGTCTAAAAAGCTATAGAGAAATGTAAATTTATTGAGTCCACTTTTTTTTTTTGTTGAAACCTCCATGAAATGTTGCGCTAATTCCTATCAAACCATGCCAACTATCACCAACAGGTATGTAAGATAAGGTATTAAAATTAATTCTTTGTGCTGGGGTAACTGGAACGGAGAGATCTTGTTGAGAAAGCCTGTAGTGAACAAGCTTGAATAGAGGCAGTGTGGCAGAGATGTACATCAAGAAGATTTTCAGCAAAGTCAGAGCTTTGGCAAAAGTTTGAATAAGACAAACATTGCTATCTCTGTGGGATATTGGATGAGGAGGAGAAAAATGTCTGCACATTATACAATATAATGCCTAATATGTACAGGCCTGGTCTCTAGAGTGAAACCTGGACTCCTATCTTAGCTGCTGAAGCTTCAGAAGGGAGATCAAATTGCCAGTGAGATCTTTCCACCATGCAGATCTTTCCCAGTGGCCCACCAGGGAATTCTGAAGCCACGACCTCCCTGCCTGGGAATTAAGCACCCAATTCAATGCATCTCTGTCACCTTGAACCTGTTTGTTTCTTGAACTGTTTTTTTTCTAATTGCAGAGCATTTTTTCAAATGAACATTGATACATGAGGCCCCCTCCAAAGAACAGAAGGGCCCTTTTCTGTTTCAAATGTGATTCTCAGTATTGGTCCCTTTTTCAGCATTTTTGCATGTTTTACATTAAATAGTCATTTATTTAGAAAAAATAAATGGGAATAAACCTACGAGTAGAACCTATAATCCAGGAAGGATTTTTAAATACCATCAAGGTGCCTTAATTAATAGAGTTATAGGCTTATTTTTCATCTTCTTTGTCTTATTGCCTTATGTGGTTTTGTATGTAGCAGGTCATCTTCAACAAGAGGCAGGAAGACAGCAATTGGCAGAGCTTGAGTTTATAAGACCTCATTTTGCAAAGTCTGGGTAGGGAAGATCCCCTGATCTGGGTGGATTCAAGCTTCTCAGGATCAGGGCTAGAGTAATTGTTCAGATGATTGGTCTAGTATCTAAACAAGGGATTTCCCCTGTTCCCCCTATTTAGGCAACAGTAGCAGGTCAGGGTGGAGGAACCTTTTTGGCCCCAGTTCTGACAGAATCCTCTTTCCTCAACCTCCCTCTCCCACACTGCATGAGATCCATAGCAAAGTGATGGCTGGGGTGCTCTCAGAAGTAGGCACAGACCCACAGTCTTGGTCCCTTTCCCTTTCCAGGTGAGGAAGACCTTCTTTGGAGGAAAAGCAACAGCTCAGATGGAAGGGATCAAGGGCTGGGGGGTTTCAGAGTGCCACTTGAACCACCTGCTGGCAAACCAAACACCCTTCCTCACATCAGAAATGAAATAAATTAGATTATTTTCCTGCATTTTGAGTCCAAGCATTTTGTTTTGAACAATCATATGTAAAAAACTGCTTGTGCAGTTTTAATTTTTTTGCTTCTTAGTAGCTTCACTGCCTCAACAGAAATATTATTTACAGGTGGTTATACAACCCAAGGCCTCATGGAGAAACTGCAGCAGTGCACATGTGTAACTGAAGACAGACTTGTGGGCCACTAAAAAGGAATAGAATATTAAAATATGTTGTCCTCTCCTCTCATGCCAAACCATTGTTACAGCAGGGTGACAGTGACAGTCAGGAGGGGCACTCTTGAATCACTTAAGGCTGGTACATGACTACATTGTATGGTATTTCTTTTGTTGGACTTGCTATGATTGAGTGCCATATTTCCCTCTTCAAATAGTTTTATGATTTTTTTTTTCAATTTATTTTCTTTTTGTTTTGGTTGTTTTATTCTGGCATTTTATACCCAGCTTCCAGTACCCAATCCCATAAAAAAAAAAAAAAAAAAAAAAAGAAAAAAAGGAAAAATATTAAAAAGAAAGAAAAACAAAAAAAGAAATTAAAAAACAAACCCCAGCAAGTTGCAGACACTGCAGACAGCAATGTAAAATTTCATTACAGAGGATCACAAGCTGAACTTTTTGTTTGGCTGATCTTTATATTCATGCCACATATGTGCTTTCCTAAGTCTTGATCTCCTTCATACAAAACCATTTTGCACAAAGAAACAAGCTGTATTGTGTTCTAGTGAGACCTGCCTAATTTTGGGTTTGCCGTTTTGCCGATTTAGTGCCCTTAGGAAGTATGATACATATCCATTAATGCATCATCTGTAAAAACTTGTGAATGTACATCCTAGCCTTTCATTAACGTTAATGGTGCCCAACCCAGAATGTACACTATGTCTCAGCACTCCACAAGTTAACTGAGTTCATGGCATAAACATCTTGTTCTCATTTCTGCAGCACAGGCCAGCTTGCTTGGTGGGCAGAAGTGGAGCCCAGAAGTGCAGATCTGCAGTCACGCCGAGCACCTGAGAAGATCTTCAGAAGAAGAGTTTTTTGTGGTTGTATCTCTCTGCCAGTCTAAGAAGGGAAATGAATTATTGTTTGCTCCCTTTTCTAATATGTCTTTGAATTTTTGGTAATTTAAGTGGCAGGGAGCAAATCAGACACATAATTCTACTTACAGTGCTGCAGTAATGAAATGATTGTTTAGCATCTTCTTCAGAGTTCTGCTTGTATGAGAGCAGAATTACATTCCCAACTGAAACAGCCTATTATATTCTGTGTGGAGATTGCAGTATGAAATAGTTGGAGCTGATGGAACCTTGAGAAGTTTTGAGTCACGAGATGCATTTAGACAGCCGAAATTTGTAGATATCTTGAACTTTTTTTCTTCTTCTTCTTTGAAACTCCAACCAAACAAAGTATTTGTTATCAAGCTTATAGAGTCTTCCTTGAGATCCAGTCAAAAATCAACTATAGTGGCAGTTAAACACAGACTGACTAGTTGCACAATTCAGAACTTCAGCACAGTGTTTCTTTAATAAAATATTGATTCTACAGGGGCAAGATAACTTCCTCGGCTTGGTTAACACTGGCCTGATGAAAAATTGGAATACATTTTTTCCTAGTCCTCCTTCATCTCTCCAGAAATCACTTTTGATTGAGGTCATACTTTTGCTTTGGCAAGTCATACAGGCTCTCCATTAGGCTCTGATTGCATGCAATATGATTGTCCAAAATGCACAGTAGGCGAAGGGTCAATGATTACAAGGCTGCTGTTGTTTTTTTTCTTTTCCCCAATGAACTCAGCATGTGGAAAATATTTATCAACCTTCAGCCTGTGTCCTGAAGCTTCACTCTTGATGTGTCTTTTTAATGTCCCCCAAGGACTCCTGTTAAACTTGGATCAACACATTCATGAAGTGATGTGTGACTTACAGTATTTTTTCAAATAAAACAGGTGGGCAAGGTGACAGTGACTCTGAAAAGTTAAACCTCTTCATATTCCAGTATCTTTATGTTGTGGGGTAACCACAGCACATGTGAATATCTGTAATATAATGTAACTGCTGCAAATAGGGATCCTCTTTAAACACAGGGTTTTTTTTATTGAGGAGCAAAAGTGTTGACAAGTACCATTAGATATTTTGGGACTGGAGCTTCTGTAGCTGAGGGCAAGGAAAAAAAAATGAGACACTGTCTTAATATGTGGGTCTGTGGCATCCACTTCATTAAATGAACATCAACTGCTGTTGACTTACTAAATATGTCATGCAAGCCACAGATGAAACTGCAAAGCCAACTGAGTGTGTTTGGCTTGGCTTGGTCTGTCCATGAGCTACGGGGAGGAGAAGGATCTTCCATAGGAGAGCAGGCAATGTATATATTTTCTCTGAGAAATTTCTGCAGCTACAGATGCATGATATACAAAGTGTTCCCTTCAACTGTTTTAAGAAATGCAATCCTCACCTTTCTCTAACTAGGGTTGATGAGGAGCTACATTCCAACTTGCTCAATACAAGTGTAATTGTTACCAGATTAGCTTTATCTGTTTAAATGAGGACTGTTCATTTTCCAAATGGCAAACTGTCTTTTTATACTATTTTTAGCTTCTTTTTGTGATATGAAATAATGCTCTTCAGAGAAGTACTCTGGAGAACTGACAACTTACTACAATACATGTCTGGAGGGGGAAAAAAGTCATTCCAGGTGTCAGTTAAAAAAAATATTAATTTTATTACAGCAATGCTTCTTTTTGGGGAGTTCTTTTGGGCATTGTATCAAAAAGAGAAGCAAAGTTTGTGTGGTCTTAAATATGAGTATTCAGACTGAACAGAACTAATTTCAAAAGCACTTTCCTAGGGTCTGTATTCTCCTCAGTTCCTGAAAATTGTCATTCAAGAAGGGGACTTTGAAAGGAAATCTAAACCACAGTTTTTCTGTGAAAGAAATATCAATCCAGTTGGCTGTTCTGTGGCTGCTGTATTTTTTTTTTCTTTACATGAATTGTAAGAAATCATACTTAGCACTAGGTATGGTGTTTCTTGCTGGACAAAGTGAATGGGCTTGAATATGTCTTTTAGTGGTCATTAAAGGATTTCTCTTAATCTACCCCTTTAACAGGGTTAGATTATCAAGATGGGTTGTGCTAGACATCTTTCTCTCAGGCTGTCCAAATGGGTTTTCATGCTGGATAGTCACTGGGTAGTGACTGTGGTTTTGAATGTTGTATGAAAAATATATATCAAGACAAAAATCACAGGTGCCTGACACAAAAAGATAAATCCATGCTCATATATGTTTGACCCATCCCTTCCCTTTTCTAATAATGAGAGTCTGTGATACTAAAATCGATAAATTATGTGTTTTATTTCTATTTGATAGACTAGTAAATAAACACCACAGTGTGGTTTACTGACACAGGCAATAATCTAATTTTCCTCATGTAATATATGCTTTTAAAATTTAATTTCCCAATCTACATATATGCAAGTGCCAGTTGTCAGGTATTTTAGGCATTATTAATTCTTACATATCTACTTTTTGAATCAAATCTGAATACTTGGTCTTTGAAGTAATATGTTTATTGTCACTGAATGTCATTAAGGGTGGTTCTACTCTATGGGATTTTATAACCCTCTTTTGGGAGACTATCAGACTCCACTTCAGAGGAATCTTACTAATTCAAGGCAAATATCCATTGCTTAGAAAGCATGGCTTTTGTATTCTCTTGGGTCACCTGAAGCAATCCTGGCCTAAAGGAGATGAATTCCTTAAAACACTGTCCATCAGATGGCTTCTCTAGGGGAAATGTTAGTGGAATTGTCTGAATTGTATAAATGTCACATCTTGCGTTTTAGAAGACATTTCCTAAAATAGGTGGACACAGAGATGTTATTCTGCAATGCATGCCCAGAAATGAAGGGAGTGTTAATTGGTTTTGGTTTGTTTTGGTTTTTTTCTGCTCTACTCCCTTTTAGTATCTACTATTGATCTAATTTATCTGTAGTCAAAGTGGAACCAGAGAAAATAACCTTTCTGAGTATTTTATTGATCAGGGGCTTCTGAGATTCCTCTGCTTCTACATGTTGTAGTGATGGGTTTGAGAAAAGTAGCTCTCCACCTCAATGTTTCTCCTCAGTTGAACCTCAGTGATCCTTGAATACAAATTTGGTTTAGATCTGAGTTTTGCTTTCAGTTACAGAGGTTTTCTGTTGTCCTAATGATTAAGCCATCCAATTACCATCAGACGTATGGCACTATTCAAAGCAAATAAAACATTTCTTGAAATCAATGAAAAGATGTACTACTTTCCATTCTGGAACTCTCTCTGAGCATCTCTTACTTTCTCAGTACATTTGCATGTGGCTCTGTTGAAACCCTGCCACAATTCTGGTAGTTTCCGGATTGCTGGATTACAGACTATCAACTGGATACAACGATTCATAGTTTCAAGCTCAATATACAAAGTAAGCACAGTCTGTACCTACATAATGATGCAAGTCTTGAACAACCAAACCTGTTCTCATGTGCATGATTATTTCTCCAGAAAAAAATATATTTTGGCTGTGCTGCTACCGTGCTGCTGGTTTCTGTGGGGTTTTTGTTGGTTTGTTTGTTTGGCTGGTTGGTTTGTTTTTCAGTTTGTCTTTCTATTTGTCTGAGGGATATGTGTGTCATGAAAGAAGCACTCTGCAATAGGTTTTTCTGTGTGAAAGATAACGTTTTGTTTATGAGCATCCCAGAAAAAACATGCTTTTAGTGCAAATATTTTCCCATGTGTGCATTCACACCTGTCAGAGTGTGTACAGACACACAGGGACACACAGCATAACTTGAGTATCCTAGAGTCTCAGTCCCTCTTACTGTTGGGAATTTTTTTTTGTTGTTGTTTTATTTATTTGGCACTTAGCTATGCGATGACCAAAACTGAGTTAGGACTGGAAGAAATGACACGTTCTATGAGAATCTACAGGAAATGTGTCACCTATAGTCACCTAGGAATCTGGTACTGCCATACTTATAAATGGGCTAAACCTCACTTCTGTGGGGATTCTGACCCTTTCTCTGGCAGGGCTAAAAATAATTCCTCAGGATTTTTTCAAACTATGTGTTTGAGAAACCTTGAACTTGATTTAAAGAGTGAGCTTGGAATTTCTGAGCAGCAAGAGTAGTGTGACAGAAAAATTATGTCCCAAGTATAAAGGTATCCAGACTTCTCCAGCAGGCAGCAGACCACCTATGTGGCAGACTTGAGATTCCTGCAGAGCCACTAGTTGAATATTCTGTGTGTGTGCCAAGGGAAAAACACTGAAAGAGTATTTTCTATAACTGCACATTAGGGTCTTCTGCTCGCTGCCCACAGTAAAGGAATGATGCCCAGGAAACAAGATTAATTGCATATCCTAGTGATACAGAAAAATGTTTTTTAGCAGTAGTTTGCCACCAGAAAGGCTACTCTGTGAATGGTTATGAGGACATGCCCAAGGCAGCATTAGGTGATATTCTCCCAGCATTTGTACTTTTAATGGATTTCAGGCAGGTCTCTAAAACAGTGAGGGATTTTTTTTTTCCCACTTCTCTGCTCATGTTTTTCTATTTGTGATCCAGCTGCATTACTGGCTTATGCAAGAGGTATCTACAAAGGCAATATAGTAGGCTGTGATCTCCAAGTACCTGGTACATTTGCGGAATTTGATACACGTGTTTTGAGCTTTGGCATTAACAGAAATGAAAGCATAACTTTTTACGTATATTAAACATTCCCCCAGACTTCAAAATATGTGTTACAGTCTATGCCAATTCACCTGAGGGTAAAGGGTTTCACAGGTCTTTGGAACTTGCCTAATTTTTGATAAAAAGTTATGTGCACCCCTTCACTTTTCAGTGTGTTAGATGTGAAAATGATATCCTGACCATCGCTTTGTAATTTATGTTAGGATGAACATCGTGTAATATTTTGTAATGATATGACTCTACAAAAGAAAAACAATTTTACGTTATACATCTGAAATAGACTGTATGTGCAACATTCAGTACACTTGGCTGATATTATTAAAAAGCAAAAAGTATGCAGTATGCTAGAACTTCATCTTATTTTGATATTTACAAATCACATACCTTCAAATTATTGTAGTTATAAACATGTGAAGTGATCCAATTAAAATAGGAACCAATTTGGAACCTTGGAACCTTTTTCTTGAACCAAAATTAGTATTTTTTTAGGTTCAAAAAAAGTTTGAACCACACAATCTGTTTCTTCAAGTCTTTGACTTGATCTTCCTGACCCCAGGGCATCAACTTTTCCACTGCTTTTTAGCAGTGCACTGACTTCCCCTCCTTTGTGTGATGTTCAGTGGGTTTTCCCTCAGTTTCCTACTCACTGAAAACTTCTGTAAGTTTTTCCAGCTGACTGGAAAGTTTCTGCAATTCTCTCATCACCCTCTTCAGTGACTCTCTTGCCTTGGAGAACCTCACAGCTGATGGATCCATCAAGATAACTGTTGAATACATCCTCTCCCCTATATCCTTCTACACCTAATGGGCTTTCTGCTTTATGAGATCAATCACATAATATATAAGAAATCATTGTCTACATTAACTGGGAAATCCTTGACTATTCATGAAAGCAACTTTGAAGTTTGAGGTGAGGAAGTCTTGGGCAGGAGAAAGAAAATCACATTTTAAAACTATACGGAAAGCCTCAGAGGGAAGGCAGAAAAGGCAAGGGTAAAATGAGTCAAGGAATATCGTACTAACACTTTTAGAAGCTAAGAGGTCTGAGATCTACAAGGTTAAATTTTTCTAAGTATTGAGGATGCAGCTTCGTGTTGTGAAGCTATTTACATTAGCATGGTGGACATATGTAATGTTTGCAGTCTACTGTGGGCACAAGAGGAAAGTCAAGAATACCTGTAATCTATGTAAAGTGTATCTCCCAACAATATTTCATAGGATTGTAGGATTTTTGTCTTCTATCAGTATATATTTTCTTTATTTTCTCTGACTGGTATTTGGTCACAGATTTTTAAAGTGAGTTCTACAGGATAAGGTTGATTTTTGGTTTGCTTCTGGGTTTTTTTTCTCCCAGCAATATTGATAGAGTTAACAGAGTTTAAACAGGAGTGATTAAAGAGAAAACCATGATCCTATTTACAATATAGAGAGTCTCTGTGTATGTGCATATACATGGACACACAGCATTGCATTGCTTCTCAGAAAATAATTTTTTAATGATAACCACTGGGTAAGGTATCCATACACCCTACTAACCACAGCTGAGGTTCTCACCAAGAAGGTTCTGACTTGGTCTACAAGGTGGGATTTGGAACAGGGATATAAAGCTGACTTTGTTTCCTGTGGTGACTGTTTGCTAGGCCAGTTCCCCAGTTTAAGTTAGAAGACCATGAGTAAACAGCAGTATAGTGTCTTTGGCAGAGACTTGGTGCTAGGAATGAAATAGGAATACCTGCCTAACACCTCCATCAGAGTTTTCTGCGACCATCCTCCATTTTTGCCACACAACTTGGTGTGCAGGCTCCTCCAGCCCATGGTCCTCGGGGTGTTTGTGTGGCATTCACACCCAGAGGTACATCCTTGTGAATGGGGTTGTGTTTTTCTGCTGTTTAGAGCTGCAACCATGATTCATGGAAAATAACATTAGGATGTTCACAGTTGTCAATACATCACCTAAGCTCTCCTTATGTGTCTTAATAGAAAAGCAACCCACAATCTTTGAAGAATGTTTAATCATATAACCCCTGTGATAGGTAAGTGTAGGCTAGGAAGAAACAGATCAGTTAATGATAGCCATCTAAAAGTTAGCTAGCAAGTCCCAAGTGTCCACCTGGACTCACTGTTTGGACAGGACAAATGGGTACAGATATATAAAGTAACTCTGAAGACAAATGATGTAACTCTGAAGGTAAGGTGGATCACCAACCAGAGATTGATCGATCGATCGACTGATCCATCTATCTATCTATCTATCTATCTATCTATCTATCTACTATTTATCTATCTATCTATCTATCTATCTATCTATCTATCTACCTAATCTTATGTACCTATCTATCTATTAGGAAGACAGGGTATCTAGTGTGATACTTAACTTGTAGGTGGCTAAATAAGAGGAATTATTTTCCAAGCAGTTTAATAAGGTACCTTAGGAAATGTGAAAAATTAGGCCAGGCTTCCCAATAGAAAACCTAGAATCTTAATTCTCCACCTCAGGTTTACCCACATGGACCTGCTCAGGGCATTTTAAGTGCTGCTCAGTTCTAGTGATACAGTGCATAGCAGCTGCACATCACCTCTATCTGTAGTGCTATCTGTCAATATTTGCCTCAGATTTTGCACACAGAAATTACGTATACACGCAAACACAGATGCACATATACTTTTGGGATACAAAAGGAAAATGGCTTTATCTCTTTGCAGTTCCTGAGAAATTGTGAATTGACAAAAAAGATATTAAAAAAATAGAGGGGATATAGTAGACTCTCTCTGCTAGACATGATCAGTGGACGTTGCATTTTCTTGCAATTCATTCTGAATTGTTGATCTCTTCAGCCATTGCTCTGATGCCCTGCTCTCTGTAACTACAGCATGCAGGATTAATATCCTCACTAAATCTTACACATTTGGCAATATGCTCTTGCCCAAATTTTACTGCCCCCCTAAGGAAATAAGAGCACTGTGTATTCTAGGAAAAAAACACACTTTTAAAATATTCATATTTCCATGGTTGTGTGTGTCTGTTGTGTAAGTTTTCCTTGGTGGCAGTGAACAAAGTGCTCTTCTGTGGAGCAGGCTCTCCTGTCTTCTCCAGCAGACTCAGTGTCTGTACAGGGAATTCCTGTTCCTGGCCCAAACCCACAGGCCTTCGGCACTGGAGGACAAGGTCGGCCATCTCACACTCTCTCTTTCTCTCAGCCTGATAGCTGATCTGCACACTGGAGAAAAGGGCTCTGAAAGACAAAAAGAGGGGGGCTGAGGAGAAGGAAAGAGCCAGCATATGTATGCACTTCCATGTCCTGGGAACTTCAGCAAACATTTCCTTCCTGAAACCAAGTTTCTTCAACTTTTTCAGAAGTCCTGATAGTCTCTGTTTTGCTCTGCTCTTGATTTAAATAAATCAGTGGTACCTGGCTGTGTTGTTTTACCAGCACTGTGACAGCATCATCCAACCCTCATTTCACACCTTCCATCCTGCTGAGGAGGGCACTTTTTTTTTTTTTTTTTTTTTTTTGCAGTGATAGGGACTGAAGAACAGCATCCACTGCTAAGCAAAAGGCTGCCTACAGAGAGCTGCCTCTGTTTAGACTTCAGTCAAAGGACCCACGAAGCATACTTCATGGCTACTTATGGTCAGGGAGGTATGCATATTTTTTTAAAGTTGTGCACTTTCAAGACAGGTAATTGTGTAACCTTAGCTGCACTCTTTTTTTTTCTTTTTTTTTTTTTTTCTTTCCCCCTAAGGCTGGAGTGGCACCTTGCATTCCAGCTGGTGCCGAGGGCGGGCATGGTGTAGCTGCTACAGAATCAGCTGCAACAACCCAGCTCCTGTTCTCCTGTCCTTCATGGAGCAGGACAGCAGCAGTCCTTCCTGGCATCTCCCTAGATGATTGCTCATCCCTTCATTCCCAGTAGAGGAAACTACAGTGTGCAGTGCATGAGGTGCCTTTATTATCCTTTGCAACTCTGCTTTCCATTGAGAGAAAGGGTAATTATTCTATTTCTGTTTCAGTGTCAGGTACCACGTGGTTTATGCATTTGTCTCTTCGAAAACATGTTTTGCTTTGATGTTTGCTTTTCTAATGGGGCTAGTTTGCATAATACCTTCTGCTGCAAAAGAATGCTGAATCTACAGATGAGCTATCACTTCTCAAAATACTGATTGCTATCAGATGGCTTGCCCAAGGCCTTGGCTGTGGCTGTGCATGCGTGTGTCTGTGCGTGTGTGCACAGTCGGGGGAGGGAGGGAGGTTAATTTCCTGCCTTTGACCAGTTTTGACATAATGCATGGGGTGAAAGAGCTGGATCCATCAGAATATTAACATTTACCTGCTTTCTTGTAGCAGCAAGATCTCTACCTGCAAAGGGGGTGGTTATGGGTGGGGAAGGAGTGAGATGACAGGGGAGAGGGAAATGCGGTATTTATGACAGCAGTTTCTACAGTACAGTGCTCCTGACAGCATTTGTCACAGTGTCTTTAAATGACTTTTACAAATATGGCTTTTCTCCAGCGTTCACCTTTAGTAGTGATGATGGCTAAAGTCAGATAGTTATAGTGTACAAAGACATATAGATCCAAAAGTCAGGTCAGGGGACATGAAACAGAGAACAGTTGTGTTATGGGATAATATACATACAAGTAAGCACACCTGTATGTGAGCTCTGGGGCATGTTTCTTCCTTTCCCCAAATAATACATTACTGCTCACTCAAGCTGACCTCTCCTCAATGAAATTTCTTATCTGTTGCCTACTCACCTGACCTTTCTTTTCCATGTCTGGACCTGATGCCTGATTAACCCCTAGAAGTGTGTGGAGTGTGGGGAGCTGGAGGATTCCTCTTTTTCTTCTCTCAACAAGGAACCTGACCCAGAGCCCCATTTTCTTCTGAGAGTGTGCTGACATACCAGAGAGCAGAGTTTAAAGAATTCCCCCTGGCACCAAACTTTGAATCAGATTTGAAAATTTTGCTCTCAGCATTTTGCTTGCCAGACTTGACTCTAGGTGTTTTTTATAATATTCAGGGACTAGCCTTTCTGTAGCACTGCACACGCCTGTGCTTCCAGCATTTAAGCAAACCCCCCAAAGATTCAGAGGCTTAATTCAGTAAATATTCCCACATTCCTGTGCCATCTGAATGAATCTGTTTCCACGTATCTTTGGGCCAAAAATTGGGGTCTGATCTCCAGAGAAAAAACTTTCTCACAAGATTTTTGGAACTTCTTGGCTTTAGTGAGCAGAGACAATTGGAAATACCATGAGAATGATAATAACTAAGAATAATTTGTGCTCACATAATTCCTTCCATCTGTAGATCTGAAAAAGCTTTATGCACATTAATGAATTGGTCCCCTACTACCCTGTGAGACAAAGATATTGTTATCCCAGCTTTGGGGGTGGGGTAAGGAGGGGAATTTCAGGGCCTGATCCAGCATTCACTGGAGTATATGGGAAAAATTCCCAGTGATTTTATTGGGACCTGGATCAGCCTGTTAGTAGGTTGCTTGAGGCCACACAGTGAGAGTGTAGATAGGTTTGGGAATAGGACCCAGAGCCACCAACTCCTCATTCTGCTCTATAGCCACAGGACTGCTTTGTTCCTTTCCAACCCTCGACTTTCTGCAGGTCTTTCATTACTTTTCTGTCTGGATGAGGTGCCTGAAGTTGAAAGCACAAGGCAACAATATAGAAGGTTCATTTATAGCGTTTCAAACCTCAGCAGAAATCTTGGCTCTGGTCTGGTCCAAGGGAGGAATTTTAGCAAGACCTAATTTTTAAAGAGGCATCTAAACATTCAGTTCCCATTTTCATCATTAGCAGAGGCCTGAAGACCTTTAAAAATCAACCTGTAAATAACAGCACAGATCCCACCAGGTTAAGTTTTCCCTTGTGCGAGCTCCTGGAGGAGCTGAAGAGAGCTAAAGCCTTGCTGAACCAAACCCTACAAACACTTCAGCTCCCTGAGGAGCTTCCCTATGCCATGGAGCCCTCTTCCCACTCGGGTATGCCCACAGATCAAAGTCACATCTGCTGCTGCCAGGAGACACCTGCCTCACTCAAGGCAACACTCTGCTGGCTCCCCCAGCCCCAGGGTGGCCCTGGCAGCCCTCCCTCTCCAGCTCTTGCCCTCCTCTTTTCTTCTGGTCTCTCCCTTTCAGGCTGGGTTGTCCAACCCTTCTTTAAAATCTTTTTGCAGCTGGGTTGCTTTCACCTGCTCCCTGGGTTAACCCCTTCCTTGTCATTATAAACCTCCTGGCAGATGCATGCAGATGAAACACAGATGTGCGGAAGCTGAAGTCAGCACTGAGCAACGCAATACGACCTTTCCAAGCTCCCCAGTGCCAGTGAGAACAGAATAAAAAGTGATATTTCTGATTTGTGGGAAATACTCATATTTTTTTTAATAGTCTGGGACATTTTGGGGGTTCTGAGCTTACTAGGAGAAACCCTGCAAGATAGGGGAAGGGCTGGTCCTCCTGTCCTTCTGGTCCATCAGTCCTCCTGGGACTGATGCTTATACAGCAACCTAGGACCAGAAATCTGGCATCAGCCCAGAGTTGCTCCAGTGCAGTCTGTCCTGCTGGTCTGCACTTTCTGAGACCCTAGGCATCCAGCAGGCATCCAGGCAGGGCTGTGGGAAACCACTAGGCTCCTAGCAAAAGCTTGTGAAGGGAGAGAGACCTTCCCAATACACCCTTATTCTGTTGAAACTGCAGAAGACTTTTTGAGCCATTTCTATGTTACAAGTTCATATCATAGTTTTTTTTGATGAATGAATTTGAAGAAGAATATCTCAGTTTTGATTTGAGACTCTGAGCTAAAGGCAGAGGTAATGGAATAACCCTGGAGACTCCTTATAATTGAATTCAGTAACAGTCTGTGTAGCTGTTTTTTGAAGGACTGTAACAAAATCTCACTACCCATAGGGCAAGTACTTATACAGACTCCACAGTAGTTCCTTTCTGAGGCACTTCATACAAGGGAAAGTTGTTTAAGAGTGAGCTATGTTGCTCAGCAACACTATGTATTTAATTTTTTTTCTTCTTTAACATTTCATAGCTCATGGGATTTTAGGCACTAGAGCTAATTTATAAGAAGGCTCCACTGTAGTTTTCTGAGGTTTATTTAACTGTATGAAAACATTTCCAAATAAATTCTGTAATCTACAAGATATGTATGTTATTTGTGTGCTGCTTTGCTGGTATTTCTACTGAAGTACCATTTGGACAGGGCTTGAAGCTGAACTGAGATATCATCTGTTCATTCACTGACTGAAATTATTATTTAGGTCATTTTACCTTTTGCCATGCTACCCACTAAGAGATAAGGAGAACCCTTTTACAATTTAGCCATTAATCATCTTCATATATTTTATACAGAACAAGTAACTATCTGAAATGCACACCTGAAGAACCTCTTTGTGGATCTACAGATACAGTTACAATTATTCAACCTGATTACAAGGAGACAATTCATCCTTCCCCCCACCTCATTTAAATAAATAAGATAAAGCAATCCCAAATAATTTACCACTTTTACATACAGTATTTATGGAGTCGAGTTATGTGGAATTATATGTGCTTTTTTTCACCCTTAAGCCATAGGAAAATTAATTCTCAAGAGAGCCATCTGTGGTAAGTACTTTTTCTTGATAGTGACCATGAAGAAGTACAAATAAAGTCTGAGAAAGGTTCACGGTAATATGTTGGTAAGGCATGATTTTCTCCACCCTGCTCCCCCTGCTCCTGGCAAGTTTCCACACCTTCTGGCCTCGTTACCCATGTTCCTAGTTTCCTCATTACTTGTTCTCATCTACTGCTGGGCAAATCCTGCAAAACAGTATTCATAACATCTGTTCAAAGACAGCCCACACTCTAGCTGACATGCCTCTTCAATGCCCTTTCTGTGAACAGGGGGGCAAGAAAACATTTGTTCACAAAAATACTGCTGAAACTTCCATAGGTAACCACTGATGTCTGCAACTGCAGAAGGTCTGGAGCTGGGAGAAGAGAGATGGGGAGAGTAATGTTGGTTGGTATGGTCACTCTGGAAGAATTTGGTGTGTTTGATGGTCAGGAAGCAAGACCATTGTTATGTGGCAACTTCATCTGCTCAATCAAATCCTCAGATCCTTTCTTTAGGAAGCAAATACTGTCTCTGAGGTAAGAGTGAAAGCAAACTGGGGAGGGAAATAAATAGCAATAGTCTATCTGAGGAATAATCAAGAGTAACATATCCCAGGTCTTTCCAACCCAGATCTTTCTATCAACCCAGGTCTTTCCATGGACAAGTTACAAGCTAAGCTGTAGGTTCTATGAGACCCTGACAGAAAATACATAAATTTCTGTTGCTGTCACTTAAAGGACCTCAAGTGTAAGTTCAGCTGTAAGCTGGTTGGTAGTTCAGTCAAATGACCTTGTAGCCCTCATCAGGAGCCGTGACTGGTGAAACTGGGACAGTGGCAAAGAAAAAAATCTGGAGCTGGAGACAGCTATTTCACTGTGAGGAGAGCTTAAAATGTGCTGTTTTCCAGGGAGCTTAGGATATGGTTAGCACTAATAAAAAAGGAGTGTTAGCTGCCTGAAAATGAAAAGGGTTATCCTTAGTAACTGTGTATTTGCATTTCAAAGTGGTAATTATAGACATGTGTACACACAATTAAATAGGCTGCACGGAGTGAAAATAAACAAATAATCAGAGCTATTAGCCAAGCCCTAATAAAAATTTTTTGTTATAACATAAATTAATATGTTCTTTGAAAGAGTAACAAAATGAAATATTCCTGTTTGAGTTTCTCAGGGATTATAAAAATAACAGATGAGTTTAAAAAATGAAAGCTGTGAAAGCCTTTGACACTGACACATCCTTTTAAGCATCCAGCCCTTGGACCTGGCCAGCTACCCTCATGCAAGCTTTTTCATTCCCCTTGGTAATACATTCAGCAAGCTCCTCTGAACTCCAGGCAATCAGACACATAGATGGCATACCTAAGGCTTGCTCCAGCAGGCTCCATTGACGTTTGCACTGTTGGAAGCCATTCTAACACAGCTATTTATGAATATGTAACATGCAAACTGGATCTTGCCCAAGAGCTGCCCCAGTTTTAATGACTCTGCTCCTGTTTGCACACACGCACTGCAAACCCTTCCTCCGTAGGTGAGCTGAGCAGATCCAGGAAACCTTGGCCATTTTGACTCTGGGGATTGGTGACAGGAATTGTATGCAAGCTGCTGTTTCTTGCAAACATTCCTCACATTTCTGACACACAGTAGGGTGGATACATGTTGTGTAACAGCTTTTTAACCTTAACATTAAACTGGTCAAGTGACAAAATGCTGAAAGAATACTGGTGTGTTCAAATGATATTGGTCAATTCTTATCTCATATGCCACATAACAACTGTATTTACTGTGGCTAGTTGAGAAAAAGCAAAAACCAAAACCAAAACCAAAACTTTTTTTTAAGAAGAAGGGCTTTGTAAAGTCCTGTCTTCACTGTGTCATACTGCCTGGGGACAGCAGCAGCAGCAGAGTGATCTGCTCGGGCCACATGCCTTAGAGCATTGTCTCAAGAAAATGAGAGTTAAACTGAGTTTCTGTGCCTGCTCAGTCTGTGCCTTCAGCACTGAGAAGAGTCTACTGTGCACAATGTGCTCTCTCCATTATCTCTGTCTTAATTGTGAATTAAAACCTAGTAACTAGTAACATTAAAAGCTTTACCCTCTCTCTCATAAAATATTTTTCAAGGCGTTTGCTCACCCCCTCTATTTTCTTCTAATGTTCCTCTGCCTTGGTTTGGGGTTCGATGGTGAGTTCAAATATGTTCCAAGCTTGTTTGCTAAACCTCATCATCCTCTTGCATTCTCAGCATGCTATTGTACTGCCTAATCCTTGGTGGTAATCTGCCTTTTCAGATCAGTGCTTGCCTGGTATTATCAGAGAGATCAAAAAGAGTTTTCAGCTGGCTGAAGGCATCACTTAATGCACTAGGGATATCTGGACCTGCAGCTACCTATGTGTCTGCAGTTCTGAAAATGTGAAAATCCCTTTGGAACAAACCAATATAAATAAATCAGAGAGGCAGCCAAGCTGAACTCTTAGTGAATTCAAAACAAAATAGAAGACGTGGAAAATAATTATTCTGCTATCATATTGCTTTCTAGACAGCACTATATTCCTGTTCACCAACTAGTATTTCCACTTTCAATTCCAGGTTCTTTTAGAATCTGAAGAGAAAGGACCTTCATTAGATAGTTTAATGGATCAGGTATGATTTACCTGCTGACTTTAATAAAAGCAAGATTAGAAAAAACATGACAGTCCGTATCAAAGTTCTACCAAATTGCTCTCCCTCTGCCTTATTATATGTTTTGGATGTAAATGTAAAACATTTCCCTAGAAACCTTTGGGTTTTTCTTCCCTTTGATAAAAAAAAATTAAAAAGGATAATTTTTAACAAAATTTACATTTTTTTTTCCTCTGTTAAAAGACAGTTTCTGGAAAACAAGTATTCCAGGACCTGTGCCAATCCTACGTGCAGTAAAGAAGGCTCTGTTTTGATGTTCTAATAATCTCTATTCTTAATGCAGCCCTGAGTACATAAACCATAAAAAAAATTATAGTAACTGCTAACTAGGATAGAAGTAGAGTGGTTTAACCTCTTCAGAAACCAGCTGTGGGGTCTTAGAAATCTTGAATGGGGTTAAATGTCATTTAAAATACCTTCCAAAATGACTTTTTCATATCCCTAATTCCAAGGTTGGCTGTGCAGATGCTCTGCTTTGCATACTGCTGTAAAATCACAGTATCACTTTGTTTGGGAGAGACCTTTAAGATCATCAAGCCCAACAATTAAGTTAGTGCTGCCAAGTCCCCACTAAACTGTGTCCCTAAGCAACACATCCAGGCATCTTTTAAGTACCTCCATGACTGATGACTCCACGTTTCCTTGGGCAGCCTATTCCAGTGCACCACAACACTTTCTATGGCCATTTCTACTTGTTCTACTGCTTACTCTCAAGTGACATCAACCCCACCACCAGATAAAGGTTGAAGCTCCATTGTGCAGGTTCCCATACATATGAATACAGAACTGACTTTTACTTGTTGGCCTACAAGCAGCTCCTGAGCAATTCTGCTGCAGCTTCTCTAATGGTAGCAAAAGAAGGGGCTTTTTGCTATTCCTGCTGTCAAGGAAGCCAAAGCAGTGGGTGCATCTCACAGTAGCAATGCTGGGGCCCCTGGTGCCTATTGGTATGTTTGCCCAGTCTGGGACAATAATGAGCAGAGAAAAGCCTGAGAAAGCACTGCCAGGTCACCCTTACTGCTTCTCCTAGAGCTGCCTGTCTCTTTGGTTGTCTGAGAGAGCTGTATTGTCTCTCCCTTGAACTTATAGGGTGTGTGATGCTTTTGATATGCAGCTCATACAGTTGAGAAGTGTTGCCATGGCTAATATGGCGGACAGCCCTTGCTGTAAAGTGTTTTTAGTCCAAAATTCCTAATAAAGTAGTTCTGTATAAAAATGGGACATACTGGGAGGTAAAAACTGTTCACTAAACCTTTCCAAACTGGGATGAGTTTGGCACTACCACTCAAGATCCTTCTGTACAGTGACCAGATTAGCCTGGCCTAAATAAAAACAAGATTTATGCTTAAATAGCACAGAAAATCTGGGGAAAGAAAGGAAAGCAGGGTAGACCCCCTGTCTCATGTTAGACCCTGATTATCTCTAAGAGCATCACACTCCTCCTGATCCCCAACAGGTGTTATGGAAGGACTGAGAGAACAAAAGCCAGCAAAACAAGTGTAGGATAGAGGGACAAATTGCAGCATGCAGCCTATCTGTGAGCAAGGTCCTGCTATCTTCAGGGGGCTGTTAGGATGATAGACTGCAGTCAGCACTTGCTGCTCCTCATGGGGCAGCACAACCTGTTTATGAGTTACATGTATTTTCTTGCACAAAGTCTGTGAACGTGCACTGAACTCTGCCTTTTCATCTCCTGTGCAGAGTACTTGCAATGATGTTCTCATTTTCTAATCAATTGCACTTGTTGTTTGGGGGTTTTTAGTTTCTTGTTGCTATGCTGTAGTGGCTGTGACATCTACTCATAGACACCCAGCATTATTCTGCTTGGTAGATGACACATTTAATAAGTCCTTTCCTTCTAAAAGGCTCTTGTTTTCAGTGAGAGTGAGCTGTCCTAGCATTCCTTCTTACCAAAATAATGATTAATTCCTAGAATGCTGTAATATAAATCTGTATATATACACAATTATTCCCAAACTTCTTGTATACATTTAAAGTGCCTAGCAATGAATAAATTTGAATTGAAACATCACCTGTGTTTTCCAGTTCTTTCCAATGTCTACTTCTGATGTAAAAAATTCAAGTTAAAACAAAGACAAACACGAACAAAAAATAATGGTGATATCACAGCAACAAAGGGGAAAAAAAAAAATTGGCTGCTATGGTTTGGTATGGTTGAGACTGTTAGAATAAAAGAGAGAGCATTCCTTGCCTGAAGAAGCTAATTATGCCCAAGACCTTGTAGACAGAAGCATAAGAATCCATTTCTTTCTCAGCAGCAGTAGTTTAATGCTTTTTTTTCATATGTGTATTCTAACATCCCTGTTCCAGACAGAGATATGAACGTGACAGTTGAAGATTTTTCTTTCATTGTACTTGCTGTGTGAAGCAAATTTCTCTAGGTTAATTTTTTTTTTTTTTTTTTTTTTTGCTAGAGGATTACATCACAATTACAGGATACACTTACCAAACTATTTCCTCAGTACCTCTGAGAGGAGCAAAACCACTGTTTGTTTTGGCCACTGGCTGGTTCTAAATGTTCTTCTGAGCCCTTTAATAGACCTGCCCATCCAGAGCTCTATGACCGCTACAAATGGATGGGGAAGGAAAACTTATTTCTGTAGTTTGTAGAACAAAAGGTGGCAGAAGTACATAGTAGAAGTAGGAAGATGTGTCATATGCCTTTGTGTAGAAGTTGGGCATAATTTGAGAGGCAAACACTCTTGGAAGTTGGTGGTACTGCTATGATAGTTACCCTAGAGAAAGTTGGCCTGGATTCTTCTTGCATCTCTTGCTTCTTCCTCTTAGCAGTGATTTCAGTGTATGACTCCCAAGCAGTATTTTACATATGTTGTGAAGGTAAACCAAAAAATGTACTGAATAACAAGCCCAGATAATGATTCTGGGGACCAGGACCTATTAATTGAAGCGCTGTGTTCAAAAACCAAGTGAATCTCTTACCTGAAAATCTTGCATCTATCCATTAGACCTTATGTTCTTGAAGTAATACTGGACTAAGGTGATCATTTTAGTCTCCCCTCAAAAATGTTTTCAACAAGTCCTTTTTGCCATTCTGCATGAACACAAAACTCAATCTTTAAATTTCTTGTGTGCTTCAGTCCTTCAGGCCAGTTAAGATTCAGTAGAAAAGACAGTGATGTGGGACACTCAGGCCTCTATTCCAATGAAAACAGATGTTGTACATAGAAGGAGAGAGCTAACAACACTCCAGAGAGTGCTTCTGTGAGACAGTTCACCCAATGGACACAACCTAAGGTGTAAAACACATAAGTGCAAATCCCTGTTCTGAAGCAGGTAGAAATGAAGCACAAACTCAAGTTTTCTCATGCTTTGGTAGGTGACCTAACCAAAAAAGCAGCCTGGGACAGAGTTTCCGCAGTAGTTCCCAGATACTTGTTTGTGTCTCTTTCTTCCTCTCTATCAAACCCTTAAATTTTGACCAAAAATCAGTCATTACTCTGAGAAATCTTTCCTAGAATAAGTTTAGTGAAAACTCACACAAATAGTTTTGGTTTCAAGGAATTTATGTTTTTTTAAAGAACAAAAAACCCCCAACACTTAATTGAAAGATTTCCAACAGGCCCTACATTGGTGTTGTGTGACCTAACTAAAGGCAAAATGAAACTGGAAAAGTAGTCTGTGTGAATGCCATACACACATTATTTCCACTTGTGCCTGGAGATACACTGAGACTCATCAAACCACTATTAAGTCTTCTGTATAATGAAGCAGAATGTTGCCCTTATTTGCTATTGTAGCAGTTTGTTAAACAGTATGTCTTCTATTTTAGGAAGCTGAGGGAGAGAGAGAAGCTGATAAAATGACCAGAAAATTTTCCAAGATGGATCTACTTTCGAGATGATTACACAAGTATGAAAACCAAATCAGTAATGTGTTTGTAAACCATTTCATCATTTTCATTTTGTTCACAGAATGAGGTATTTTAACATTTATGGAGATGGTGGCCTTTGAGATATGAAAATTTCTAATTCTGATGGATTCATAAACCACAAGCTCAGATAGATAAAGAAGTCATGGAAAATTAAGTGAAAAAAATGAACTCTGATCCCTTTTAATGAGGTTGGATACGATCACTATTAAATTATACCCTTGACTTTATTAAGGTGTGTCAACAGCTATGATACAGTCATGAAACAGGCCATATTCCACTTTTTGTGGTGCCAAGGAACAGGACCTTTCTTCTCTGAAAATCTGAAGGAAAAAGCAGATGGTTGCAGATGAAAAGGAGATTCCAGATTCCCTCTTGTTCTGGGAGCTACACAAGGTTCTGTGAGATGTTCCGGCAGGTCTGCAGAGTAGGCTCAGCCACTTGCCACTTCAGGAAAAGCAGTTGGATTGAAATGTGAACTAATATTCTTCCTGCTTGTGTTCTGTTACTGATAAGAATCATGAGGACCAGAAGCCAGTCATGGTACTTCTGGTTGGCTTAGAGAAGAGAGGCCAAAAATGTTTCCCATCTTCCACTGTTCATCTTTACCAGATGTGTGCTGCTCCCTGTTAGCAGTGATTTCAGTGTATGATTCACAAGGTGCTGTTTCGTTCCATACTTTTGGTGCAAGGTTCCCTGAGCCAGCCAGCTTTCCCTGTGACCAAAGCAAAAGTGTGGTTCCCACCTAAATTTTTCCCTAATTAGAAGTTTTAATAGAGTGTCAGCAGTTACACCTATTTGTGAATGTCAGAGCAAATATCTTGACCCTCAGCCATTGTTAGCATTTAAACTAAATATAGAATGGGGAAAAAATGAAGGGGTTCAGAAAATGTCACTTTGCTTAGTTCTGGTAGGAGAGATTCAGCTTTACATCCAAACAGTCTACACAAGAATAATAAATGGATCATGTTAATAGAATCTGGCAGTACTACTGAGATTGTCTTATGCTTCTGGTAGTGGTGGTCATATGAGAAGGCAGAATGAATATTGACCTGTCAAAGGGGAATTGTTTGTGTAAAATTTATTAGACATAACTCTGTTATTCAACTGTTCCATCTTATTTCAAGCTCAGGATTAAAAAAAAAATAATATAGCACAAGTGTAAAAAATCAGGTCTGAAATGTATAGTTATTAAAGATCAGTGGCTGGGGTTCAGACATGCATATCTATCTTTGAAGACATTAGTCTGTATCTAGGTTGGGGCAAAATGTATAGCTCATTGTTTTTATTTTTATTGATTATTCCCCAGAGAACATTTCAAAATTGAATTATGTTCTTCTAAACAGCACAAAACTTTAGACTGAGAAGCAAAGAATTAATTTTAAATGATGCACCACAATAATTGCTAGGGTGTTTTATGCCTGAGCTTTTTGCTATCCACCAGATTTCTTTACTAGCATTATGCCAGGAACAGAATTGTAGTGTCTCTTCCTTTGTGCCCCAGCCAGTATATTGTATGAGTCCTTGGCTAGGAGGCCTTGCAGCTGAAAACTGAAAATTATTTCAGGTTAATTCTGTTGCTGAATGGTTCTTCTGTCTGGTCACCTGAAAGCTGAGATTTTCCAAAGAGAAAATTCAGATGTAAAAATCTTGCTTAATCAAAAAATCTAGTTATCCGCCAGAATGTATTTTACATGGAGAAATTTCAACTAGCTTTAGCTGAACTCTATTTCTCTGCTAGCAAAAGCCCTCGGAAGAATGAAGGGAGTAAACATAAAGCAACAGTCCCAACCATTAGATAAAAGGGTCTTTTAATGGGTTAAATTAACTTTAAAGTTCATTTGCCAGTTGGAAGGAATAATAAAATGTATCCCCACACCAAGAGAGAGCTGGCGGGTCTAATTTTAGGGTTACCAGCTGTTTATATTTGGTGATGCCTGTCATTACAGAACAATTTCTATGTCTGTGGCTAGAGAGTCTTGTGCCAGACTGGAGAGTAATAGAGAAAGAAGAGCAGTGCAGACTGGTTAACTTTTTCTTTGTGGCAGTTTGATTATCTGCTCATTGGCATTACACTGTCAATGGGTTTTGGCCACCATCAGAGTTAGTTGGCTAAAACTGAGCTTCAAATCAAATTTTCTCCATGTGTGAGCAAGACTGGTCCCTCTGGTTGAACTCTTACTAAAGTTTTGTGCATAGCCCTGTGAGATCAAGAAAGGGAGGCAGGCAAAAAGGAAAAAGGGAAAAAAAAAGAAATTTGGATGAACCAGATATGTAATTGTGTAACTTAGTATGTGAGTTGCTTTATTATTTTCGTTGGCCTTTTTAATGCCTGAGTGAGCTATATATGTTGCCAGATATCATGTCATCTGGTACTTTTGTGGTATTCCCACAAGCTGGGAAACAAAGTCTCATGAGAAAGTCAAATGTCGTATTTTGTTAGTGATATAAAACACCAGAATGCTGCAAAACTATGAAGAAAACATAAAATCATAAGCTCTCCTCTTTTCATGGTTATTGTCCTCTTTAGCAGGGCACATTTCTGAGAGGCCTTTGGTGTAAGACACTCATGAGACATTTACAAGAGCCCTCTGTTTATCAGTTCTCTCTGCCACAGTTTATACTGGGACTTTACTGAGACAGTATGTTGCTCCAATCTCCTCATGATTTTTCAGTGATATTAAGATTTCATGCAGTTCTTATTCCCCAGCAAAATTCTTTGAGATGCTTGATGCTTGTGCAAAGAATCCATTCATCCTAAACTTAGCTGAGTGAGAAGAGTCACTCAGAGCTACAGGGGCAGTGCCATGGTAGGAATTTTTTTGTAGAGAAAAAATAGCAGCCTCTGCTCTAGCTACAAGTGTATCTGTTAGGCTCTTTAAAAACACATGAGGATTCACTGCTGTAGTTGCTGTGATGGGATCTTATGGATCTGTCACCCAATGTGAGGCCCAACATGCTAAAGAGTATGGAAAAGTTTTACATTCAAAGGAAAACAGACAAATTTTAAACAGATTTTAAACAGACAAATCATGTGCAAAACAGAGGAGCAAGAGATCATAATTTCTCCACCAGGAACCTGATGTAGAAAGAGAGTGAATAATTTTCCTCACAGCTTTCAGAATAAGTTACCAGTGGTCTCAGTGTGGCTCATGAGAAGTAGCTTTGTGGAGACACAAGAATTTATCCTTAGTTAACATTTTACTTATTATTTTACCTATCCCATAAATCAATACTAAGCCTTGCTGAGTATGCATTGAAAGTCTTGATATTACAAGCAAGCTCTGATTCACCCAAGGAGGTGAAGCAAAATTCACTGTGCTTGTGAAGAATATAGTTATCTGGCTTTTCATTTTGCAATGAAAAGAAGGGGAATAGGAAACTTGCAACTATGTAACTTCATTGTTAATTTTTCAAGATATTTGAGCAGAGAAATCTCAGGCTTCTTTCAGCCCACTAAAATACCAACAGCTCATTGATGTTCCCACAAACATGCAAATACAAATAATGCTACCCTATTCTGAGAAAACATAGGGGAAATCTGTAATATCTGTGCTGTGCAAAGCAGATAACACTACAGCACCAAGAAAATCTACTCAGCAGTCAGCAACTCTTCCCAAGCTGGGGTTGTATATTTGTAAAAGACCACCAGCCCTTTTAGGGCTCTGTGTTGCCTGGGTGGATTGATGCAGTAGCTCACTCATTCTTTGCAAACTTAAAACTGATATCTAACAATTCACACCATATTGTGGGGTAAGAGTAGAACAGGCACCCATATTCGATGTGAAAACCTCCTGCCACAGTCACCAACTTCAGGAACTCTTTCTAGCAAATGATTCATTATTGTTCTAGTAGTGGGAATTATGAATTAAGAAAAGGCAAAAATTCACACTAAGCACTTTTTTTTTCTTCTTTTCATAATCCTTTTTTGTTTGCTACTAGCTTTTACATGCATTTTATGTTTGTTTCTCACACCCCTTCTTACTCACTTGAACTTTCCTTGAGTGTCTCCAGTGACACTGAATTAGATCACTGCAACAGGAATTTGGGAGCTGTCAGCTGCACAAAGAATGACAGACAAGTAGGAAACTTGCTGCCTTTGTCCTGGTTTATACCTGAAGTGTGCTTGGCATGTCTGTCTAATTTCCCAGGGAATGGCACAGTATGGTATGGCAGGCAGGCATGGTCACAGCAGGTTACAGTGAGGTCTGTCATTTCAGAGCATGCAGTTTCCTCTTTGAGTCATTTTTCAAGAAAGGATGAATCACTACATCCTCTCCTCTCTCTGTGGTTCTGCCTCTTTACATTAGTGCTGTGACAGGATTTGAAGTGGATGCTCCCTCTTAATGCTGACTGGGAGAAATGACACAGAATTCAGGAGAATGCCTGGCCCCTGTGCAAAGTTTGGGGAAGAAGGCAAAAGGGAAGGCAAAGCAAATGTTCAGCTTCCACAGCTGATCAGGCATGGGAGCTGCTAGGAAAGAGTATGAGAATTCAGTACTGAATAAAGAAACTAAAACAAAATTACTAACCTGCTTTGTTTAGCTTTAAATTTGACATGTGAAGAGCTGAAGAGTTCTGTCTTATTGTTCAGGGAAACAAATTCAGACCATGCCTACCTGATCTATCAAAAGACAGATTTCCACATGCCAGCAGAATAATTTGCTGTTTTCAAGTATCCTTATTCCCCAGAAAAAACCCAACTCTTTCACTCGGTGTTCTTTCTTTGTTTAGTTTTTTAGTCGTTTCCTGTGTCACTAAAACTCTCTGTGGGGCTGGCAGCTTTGACATCTGACATCCGTTTTTTTTTTTGCAGTATTTCCACAGAAAGGTAGCAGCAATTCCCAGTGGCAGCCTCCCAGAGTGGAGGGAATACCTCAGTGGATAGTTCATTTGTTATGCAGCATCTGGGATTCTTTTCAGCGTCTCCAGTTACTGGCCTGATCCAATTCCCATTAACATCAAGTAAAAGATTCCCATGACTTCAGTGGGGACCAGAACTAGATCCTAAACTTCTGTTTGACATCGAACACTGGAATAGAAAGTAGACAATGTTGATGAGTTTTGTATGGAACAAAACAGAACAGCATATAAGCAATAATTATATGTTATAAACTGCAAATGTCCAGTGTCACTAAGGATTTTTGCTTTGTTTTACTTAAAAAAAAAATGTTATCTGGCTTTTTATTTTGCAATGAAATAATTAAGGATCATAAAGTCTAAATTATCATACTGTCTTTCCACACATGAAGCAGGACTATATATGTTAATATTGTGATGCCTGTATGGTAAATCAATGCCAACAGGAAAAGGCAGCTTCATTAGAAACAAATGGTGGTAACACAGTATCTAATGACAGGTATTTGCAGTGCTTTGAAGGTGCTGTTTCAATCCAAACTGCTATTATACATGATATTTAGCAATGGTGACTTGTCACTTGCAAATGGAGATACTGGTATTGAGCTAAAATTGGCATTAAAGACATTTAGTTTAAGGGCATCTTTAAGGTTAAGGGTGGCTTTTATTAACTACTGTCTTAATATATACAGCTACAGACCTGATCTGTAAGCAGCTAAAATCTTACTGCTTATTGGCAAAGTAAAGAATCATAGGCAGTGGCAGAAATACTCCCTTTATTATGTCCTTGGGACACAAACAATGTGATCATCGTAAAACGGTGCACTTACAAGCTTAACACATGCAGCATAATTTTGGTTTGATGTACACTATGTAGGAAAAGATTATGTGCATAATGAGAATGAAGTCATCTACTACTTGAACAGAGAGCCTCGCCAAGTGAGCTTGCACCCTCCCACATCCTCCAGAGTACAGCTGGGGGAGACAATTTGCCCAGAGCCTGTTCCTGAGAAAGGCAGAGGATTTTTGCTCATGTAGATATGAAGATTAATTACAAGGCCTTCTTTTTTTTTTTTTTTTATGAAAAAAAAAAAAAAAAAACAAACAAAAAAACACCAAAAGAAACCCAAAAAAAACCCACAGACACACACAAAACCAAACAAGAAAAAAAGCTCAAACTTTCTGGTAAAAGCTTCTTTAAAAAAAAAAACACAAACCAAAAAAAAAAAAAGAGCAAATTAATGTTTTGGAATGTTGGTAAGTGTAATAATTTTAACAAAAATGTAGACTTAAAGGTAATAGACCCCATCCTAGAAATGGAGGAGTGCAAGCAGGGTTTGATCAGGATCTTCATGTTCTAAATGAAATGATGGTCTTGATGCTTAGAAGATAAATCATGAATTATGGTCTTTTTTAAAAATTTATCTATTCGGGTTCACTCATTGACCTGAGAAAATAATTTTGTAGCCCAGTTTAGAGGATGCTTTTTATTCGAGCTAGCCTCTAAACAGTTCTTGCTTCACACTGTTCGCTGCACTCTGGGCTTTGCCCCACAAACCAGTCCAGAGATTAAGTCTCTCTCTGTGCCCTTTAGGACAAATCAGGAACATCCTGGCTGCAAGAGTGCTTTCCTCTCCTGGGTGCACAATGCATACTTATATAGTCATTTTGCAGGCTGCTCTATGTGGGAGTAGGTTAGTCTGCTTTTGCTTCCATGTTATGTACTCATAAATGCAATTAAAGGCTTAATTAAAGGCTTACATTATTGTATGGAATTTTGTTGGGAAGGTTATAAAGATAGGGGCCATCTGTGATACTCAGGTCCAGGCTTGGCTTTGTATTTCAAATATGTGCTAAGTCCAAGGCTGGCTGGAGCAAAAACCTTTGCTCTGCTCTGTCACTGCTCTTTGTCTTTCCTGAAGGTGTGTGTGTATCAGAACACCAGCCAGGCCATATATTGTGTGGGTACCTGTGCAATTATTTAAGCTACATCCATGCATACACCCTTATGTGTGTGAGTAGGAAATGCCTTGAATTCAGAGACACAACAGAGTTTGTTCTTCCTATTATAAAACCAATTGAGTCGTATTTACTGCTAGTGCCACATAGTAGAAGACAGCAGATAGACAGGATGCCAGGCAATGGCAAGCCCTGATCCTCAGGTTTTCTTATAAGCAAATTGTTCTGGTGTCAAAACTGAGGGGCAGAGAGTTTGTTCAGACAAAAGTGCTCCTCAGAGGCAGGCCTGATGAGTGCCTCTGTAGTGAGGAGGTGGCAACACCGTGCGGAGCTGAAGCAGCCTTCTCCTTGGGCTCCTTCTCCACAGAGGACCATGCCAGGCAGCATGGCATGGTCCAGCATGTCCCAGCAAAGCCCAGTATGGCTGTCTGGTGCTTGTTGAAAGGGCAGGGTGGGTGCTGTTCACCACTTTGCTGTCTCTAGCTCTCCTCTGTGGCAGGGATGAAAAGCAGGAGGGGAAGGCTGTGCAGCTGCCTGGCCAAGTATCACCACTTTCAAATTCCACCTCTTATCTCAGCCCTTCTTCCTTGTTGCTAATTACCACCTACTCCAAGATGTCAAGAACATACTCCCAGGAATAAACTGCTAGATAAACAAACCCCAGACAAACATCAAAGCTTAAAACAAACTGATAAGTCCCTTTGATTGATTTTAAGGGTCGGTAGGGAGAGGTGTGTTTGGATTGGAAGGTGCAAATGTTGAGCGGAGCAGCACCTGCTGTCTTGTGATCTGAACAAACCATTTGGCTTGAAAAGGCCAAGAGATAGGGAATCAGAAATCCATTTGGAGTTACAAAAGCAGCAGGGGAGGCTTAGATGAACAAAGGGGCTCTCCAGGCAGGGCTGTGTGCTGCTTTTTGTCAGCTTGGTATCACATTCCCTGCCCCAGCGTGACAGACAAATGCCAGACCAGATGATGTGATATGATCAGCCTTGTTTGGATGAGGTCTGTACCTGTATTATATGATGGCAGCAGATGCTGATTCAATATGGGGACAAGTGCAGAGTAAACCAGAGCTTGAACTGGTCAGCAAAAATTATTTAAAGGTACCTGTGTAAGTGGGCAGGAAGGGTGTTGTTCAGAGGCAGAACAGGCTTGGGATGTGGCTGTGTGTGGATTGTGCACTTATGAAAGATGCTCAGTTAGAAAACAAAACGCGTATGTAACAGCAAAGCTCCCAAACTCTTTCCCATGGTCTCAGAGGTTCTTAGGTCCCTTTCCACAGAGGCTCTGCTTACCCTGGCTGACGTGGAATCACGAATCCAGCTCATGCCTGTTAAACTGGAGATTAGTAGAGAGAATTCACAAAGAGCTAAATATGCCTAAGATCAAAGTTATGTAGCTTACTTTGATAATGCAGGATATCTTTTCCCCCCTAGTGCTGAAAAAAATGCAACCATACTCTTAAATACACACGTACAGTAGTGCCACAGTTACTGACAGGCTTTCAACATACTCAGTTAAACAAGTAGGATCCAAGGTCTCATAGTCCGCTCAGCTAATTGTCAGTGCATTTTTCTGTGCTTGAAGGTGCCTAGGGGGTGTTTAAAATGCTGCAGGGACAAGGTCTGCACCATTCCTGATTCAGTGTTTCCTCTAACAGGGAATTGCCACTGAGGAGAGCAGTTGTGGTGGAAAAGATAGCATGGCTGGGCATTCTGCTTTGGTTGCACTGTGCAGCATTACAATTGAAAAAAAGCAGCCTACAAATGGTTATATTACTTACTTGCTTTTATGTATCAGGTAACTTTCTGATCTCTAATCAGAAATTGTCCGTTTTGTCCAGGGATTTTTTTATGTTCCTAGGTTTTTTTCCTGCAATGAGAACAAAAAATAATGAAAGGGATGAGAGAAATCTGTCTTTTTGATTATGAATTTTCTGTAACTGATGGAAATTCTAATGTAAAGCTCGTGTTTGCCAACCTCACAAGCTCTGAGAAAACCTTTAAGTTTTTCCCTACTATTTCTTGAAGTAAAAGCAAAGGAAATGAAGCTAAGCAATGATGGGTGGGTGAAAAAGGGACAGTTCGTATTACTGAAAAATGAAAGTGGGTGGATGTTTCAGAAATGCTTGGTCAAAGTTTTCAAAAACCTAGAGAAAGTTTTAGGAAAAGAATTTACCCTCAGGAATAATAGCAGAAAAACAGTTTGGAAGAAACTAATGAATTTTAAACAACTTGAATTTTCATGGTACAAATTCCCTTCTTGGATTGTCACTTATCCAGTTACTGACTGAGGGATTCTGTGCTCAGTGAAAAACAAGGGATGAAGGTTGAATTTCTGCAAATGAGTTTTCAAAACCATGCACATTTCAGGACAAGGACTGGTCCCATACTACTACTGGCATTGCCTGCAGTGTTTAAATGGTGTCTCAGATGCATCCCTCCACATAAGACAATGATTTTTAGGACTCCCAGCCATGCTTCATTTCCCAGTTACTTTCCTTGAAATCATTTGGAGCGTGTGCAATGACTTGAATATGACTGAAGAAATATTGATGTACATTGAAAAGATCAAGAAGGAACATGTTTTTTCTGACTCTCTACTTAAGAAAAAATAAAGAAACATCACCTCTCTGTACATTAGACTTTCTGTCTACTGAAATGGCACAGAAAGAAGATCTCTGAGGGCTTTCCAGTGCCAATAGCGATGATTTATAACCTCAACATTATTTGTTTTAATTTTGAAGGGAGGGGGAGGAGGGAATGGGTAGGATGATACATAAAGAAACATTATTTCCCAAAGGCAGATTTTATTTCTTTAGCAATTTATAAAGCTCCAGAAGTGAAATATCACTATTTTGGGACTGGTGTTATATATCAATGAGTTTAGCAGCTGCCAGGCTTATGCATGCATTTTGTAGTGTATATACAGTGCAAAGCCCATTGATTCAACAGTGGCAACAGGGTCTTTATTGTCATTGTTGCACTAGGTCATCAAATGGGATATTAAAAGACAGACTGTAAAGTGAGACATGTCAAAGGCAAACTTGTATAATAAGCATAACTAACTCTATCTCTACTAATCACACTATTAACTACAGCATTTGACTTATTCTGCTCTTTATTAATAGCAGATATTGCTACCACAGTTCTGTTCATTCTACTAGCACCATTAACTATACAGACATCTAAACGTGACCAAATAATGAATACATTGATTAAAATTTTCTTAGAGTCTAGTGAGGGAAGGTGGATGTCTGCATTGAGTAAGGTACTAAAACCTAAATCTTGTGATTGAAGCTGTATATCACTTTATGGGCTACATATTGTGAGTATCTGAATTTAGAGGAAAGATACACATAATCTGATTTTAGGTAGAGAATTTATAGACCAGAAGGGATAGTTGCTTAGTAGAAGATGGATTCCTGAAGCCAAGGATCAATTATTGAGAGGTCTCTAAATGATAAAAATGATTGAATGTGAATCACAGGTCACTCCTTGATGTCAGATGTATAATATGGGCTCTTTCTATATGAATGCTACTATATCTCAAAATTAAAAGAAGAAGAAAACAGAAAGTTTCCTCCTGAGATTTGTGGAAACCTGGGATAATAAGATAGATGAGATTTTATTTCTCTTCTTGAAAGTAGAGATACATGTTTTGTTTTGGGGTTTTACACAAAGAGCAGGAAAGAACCTTTCAGGAGGGATCTGTAGCCCACCCTCCCCTTAAAAGGGTCTATGTAGTAATTACCTGTGTAACCTCTGTTTTCATCCCTGGAAAGTGCAGTTGAGGTGAGAAAGGATATAGCTTTACTGATACACACAGTGTTCTACTGTGTGTTTTCTCTCCCTTCTAACTTAGCTTTATTTGAGTTGGAGAAAAATCTAGCTTTCAGCTCCCCAGCTACAGAGCCTTTACTGTCAGCAGAATCAGTGTATTTTCCTTAGGCAAAGTAGAAAGGGACAATAGAAGGGCAGTATATATACTGTATGCATTGTTACAGGCTCAGTGGGGACTTCTGGTATGGTATTGATTATGGGGATAGAGAGTGAGGCAGGGCAAAATCCTACTCTGAGAACATGTTGGGACTGCAGAAAGCTATTGCAGACACTGATGCTTTTTTTCATTGCTTTTATTGGGTGATAGGTCTCTGGATTTAGATTTGTTAATATAGAATGTTTGTGTATTTATTTGCTTAGAAACAATCTAGTCCAGAGTTTGCTGAAGATCCCACGTTGTCTTGATATGCAGCAAGATTTAAAAGATGAGACTCAAAAGTTTGCTTGATATAAATACCATTGTTGCTCCACAGCTTTGAAAATTGCTGATTGTGGCAGTGAGATGGGGAGCAGCTCTATTCCTTTCCGCTGGGAGCTTGCAAAGCAAAAGTCTGCTGATTTTTAAGTTCCTAAGAATGTCCACATAGTTTGCTAATCCCTGAGAGTGGGAAGCCAGCTTTTAACAACAGCAGGAGGGACTGGACCTTTGGTGTTTGTGAGTTATGAAACTAGGATTTAGCCAGATTATTCCTCATTTCTCACAAAAGGGAAGTTGTAGTGCTTGCTGGAGCCAAATGACAGTCGTGGAAACTGGGATGTCCATTTACTACATACAAAAGCAAATCTAAGAGGAAGCCATGTCTGCCAGATGCTTGTTTTATATAGTCCAGAGAATGCAGATGTCTTTCTTCAACAACAGATGTTCTGTGATATCCTTTAGAGGCTGGTACCTAACAAACTTTCCCTAGATTGTGACCAGGACTATGCACGTCTAAGAAGAACAGAACAAGAATCCTTCTCTCTTTTCAGGTTACCTGAGGAGACTTGGATTTTGAATTGAAAGGATAGGTAGGGCTTTATACCTGTTTACTCATACTTCAGAGAAAAGCAAGTGGGAGAATAGCTTAAGTGTTGGCTTCCTTTCTGCAACAACTGAACCTGAAGGAAGGAGTACAGGTTGTAAGGAGGAAGAGCTTGAAAGGGACATGGTGAAGTCAGCCTTTGTGCAGCTGGAGGTACAAGTGTAGCATCTCTGAAACTTAAAAAGGAGCCATGAGCTTTTTTTCTTTAATTGGATACTGTGGTATACCGAGGTTGATGATAAAAAGAATGAGAACTTGAAACCAAACAAAGCAGTGCCTACTTTAAAAAAAAATAATAAAAAAGAAGAGGCACAGATACTGGAACTACTGCTTTTCTGAAAAAAAAATATCCTTTGCATCACTGAAAGTGGTCATGTCATAGTCAAGAAGAGGAATTAGAAATGAAACAGTGGAATAAAATGTCACACACAGAGTTACCATAGAGGTTACTCAGCATTAAGAGTCACCTGAAGATCATGCTGATGACCACTGTGTCCTCAAACTTCATGAAATGGAGAGAAACTTAGCTACAACCTGAAAACATGAAAGACTACCAATGATGAGAAAGACAAATATTTATTCTGCTGACAACAGGGCTCCATCAATGACAAAGTGAAGAGATCCCTCTGAGTGTTGTAGGCTATGTTTAAACCAATAAATAAAACAAAATCAAGCCATGAGCAGTGTCTAAAAATCGTTCCAACAGTTCAGTTGTTTGCATGGTCTCTGCTAATGTTCTAGCAATATTAACAAACATTTTCCAGATAATCTCTGAGTGTGAGTTAGGGAATAGCACAAAGCAGGAATCTATCTGAAGAAGCAGTCTGCATGCAGCTCCCCTGCTGTTAGGAAGATGTCTTGCAACCATATCATTAGACTAATATCCAACTTATACTATAGCCTGTGGTGTTCTGATACTGCTGACAACTACACATCACCCTCCACATAAATTTAGTGATGCCTACCCTAAAGCTGTTTAGGTTCTCCTCTCTTTCCTTCAATGGATAGAAATCTTCATAATTTCAGCTATATTTTATAGAGCTATATTATATAGCCAGGCCTAATATAATCCCAGCTGCTATGGTAAATGGCAGTATTAGACAGAGGAAATGTGACCAAGTGCAAATAACATTCAATAAAAATGTCCTGAGTCCTCAGGCTCCATCAGGCTATCAATAAGAAACTCATAAAACAAGAGGATGTAGCTCTTAGGAGCACTGAGCTGGAGCAAGGACCCTGTGCTAGGAGAAATGATGGAACCCAGTGGAGAATATATCTCCCAGCTCTTGTGCAATAAAAACAATTGCAAAAATGCCCTCTTGCTCCTAACTTTCCAATTGGGAACATTACTGTTAGGTGGGGTCCTCACCTCACTGATGGCCATGTGGTGAAGGAAAAAAAAAAACATGCTAAAAATATCACCAAATGATTGCAGATGGATGAACTTTAGCCTGGATTCAGCTCTGTGTACAGGGTCTGGTAGGTCTCAAAATTTCTTTTCTCCTTTCTCCAGTTTCTTCATCTGAGCTTCACAAAGATAGTATTGCCTAATCCTTCTCACTCATCCCTTGTCTTTTCAGACCACATATTCCCAGTGAACAGCACAGTGAAAGACCTCTATCAGATGGCAAAGTTGTGACCAGGTGATGTGTATTTGTATGTAGATGGTATGGAGAAAAATAAAAGTACTGAAACTTCTGGTACTCTCTATTCTCTTTCCTGTTGTATTGAATGCCTTTGTCTTACCTCTTTGTCTAAGAAATAGGGTTCCTGGGGCACGATACTTGAGTACTGTGCATGTGTGAATGCTTGTGGCTTGATCTTAATTAGAAAAATAGTTTCTATTAGCTGTCACACAGGAATGACATGTGACTTCCCATAGAGAAAGCTAGGGAACTGCAAATCTTTGTGGACTTTCTTGGGCTGTACTCCAGTCCTACACCAAAATATCCTCACTGTTATAAAGGAAGGGCAATAGTCACCCTGGCTTTTGCTCAACATACAAAGCCAAAGAAAGTATGTATATTAGAGGAGGTAGACAAGGATGCCTCATGGTGAGCTGTTAATCAAGAAACATATTTTATATATAGACAGTGAAAATATAGCATTTCCTTAGTCCCATTGAAGGCTGGGCAGAAGGGATTGTCAGTCCTGCAAAGAGAAGTAACAATACACCTGTTGAAACCAGTACAGAAACCCGTGCTTCTTATGCTAGACATCTGTTGACTTTTGAGAGACTCCAGCTGCACTCTGAAAAATGTAGAGTGTTTAGGAACTGAAGGGTGGGAAGAAGTTCAGTGATTTATAGGGATGCCTAACTTATCTTTCTAGATTCTGCACATGCTTATCAGAAGTCTGTGAACTCTTGAGACAGTTAGCACATAGTGGGCGTATGGTAAGATACCAAGAAACAGGCATTTGAAGGAGTAAAGAAAAATGTAAATGATATATTGGGCTTTAAGTATTACTAAGGAGAGCAGCCCTGGAACTGTTGTGACTATGTCTACATAGACACACCTTTAAACAAGTGAGATTTGTCGTTGAGCCAAGCACCACAAAATTATGCCCAAAGCAAAACCCATCCAAGTGATACTCTAGCCTCAGCTGCCTACTTCCCTCTCCCTTAAATAACAATCTGCAGTAAATTACTCCAGTTCTTCTTATCTCAGAATTTGGGGAGCTCAAATATATATCATAAGTCTATAGTAGTAATAAGTCTTTAGCAGCAAAACCCAACAGAGTCAACAGCATTGTTTCAGCTAATGTGAGGCTGTTTTTTTCCTGTGCCAACCCAGACTGGTGGGGATAAGGTGGACTGGGCAGGTGTAAGTGAAATACAGATGTGCCTGTCTGTCTGACTGCCTCTCACATGAACAAAGCACAGAGATGCCCTTCTTTTTAAATTTTTAAAGTTTTAATTTTTAAAGGCATCTGGCACTAGAAGGAGGAAAGGCTTGGACTCTGGTGTTGAAGGCTGTGTATTACTGGAAGGCTTGACTTTGAAATGCTTATCTCTATCACTGAAGAAGCAAGGGCCTTTGTGTACGTGTGCACAAGAGGAATTTAGGCACCTTTTAGAACTGAAGAGCAAGGTAAGGTGTTGCATGGATGTATCTTGTGTGGGGTCTTAGAAGTGGACTATGAGAAGAAGTAAAGGACATGACAACCATCACTGAGACTCTGATATACAAAGACATGTTTGTATGGGAAAACATGATATGGCTGAGATTTTGGAGTACAGAAATCAGATTACTTCACTTTTGGATGAAAAATGAAAATGTGGTCCCACCACAGTATGTTAGAAAACAATATAATTAAGTTGTTTCTAAATGCATCAAGCCAACTATTCTATACACTTGAAACTGCATGGAACATGAAGGAAATAGCAATGTTTATGAGCATTTCTAGGGTTGACATATACATATGCAGTATATCCTATTGCAAATATAAAGCAGCTGAAATCCTGCAACAGGAGTAAAATCTCAGAGTATGTTACAATACCTTTCCCTCCATCTTGACACACTTCAACAGATGAAAAAAGTGTGTTAGAAACAGTGAAATTACTCATACTCCAACATTAATCTCTTCAAGATAAAAAACCACAGGATGTTGCTTCTTACTTTGTGGTGAGCAGTGGCTTTAGTGTGCCACTACTCACCACATTTAGTGGCCAAGGAATGATACTTTTGGATTTAGGATTTGCATGAAGGTTTAAATTAAAATTTAGGTCTTCCAGAAATGAGCCAGGAAACATACTCAAGGGTCAGGCATGAAAGTAGTATTGTAGAACAATATACACAGCACAACGTTCTGGCAGCAGCAGGAAAGTACTGTCTAATAACATCCCAGGTGAACACTGTGAAGTGCTCTGTTCCTACTAAAGAGCATGAATTGCATTGTTAGAATAAATTATAATCCAATTTCTAAAAGCTGGATTCTCTATTTAGATGAAATCTTTGTCTTAAAGGTCTGTTTTTCCCAGTAGTTATAATGCAGTATTTTAAACAGCCAGGAGCCAATGACTGCTGGAAAAAGAGTAAGCCAGATGACTACTGACTTTCAGCACAGGGAAAGCTGGGCAGAAATGTTGACTCACAGGTGTGTCACTAAATCACTCTGCCAACCTGAATTGTTCCTTGGGTGATGCAGTCTGAGCACCACACCTGTCTAAGGTCTGTGCCTGCACAGATGAAGAAATAAGAATCCAATTAGTTCATAAAAAGAAAAAGATTTAGAGGGCAGATGAACGAGTTTTTCTTGGTATACATACACATGAACGTAGGAAGCTCCAGCAAGACAGAAGTACTGGTTAAGGTAAAGACCAGTGCTGGCACAGGAGTAATTGTTTGCTAAGTGGACACTAATACATCCAGACTAGAAAGTAGAATGAATTTCTTATTGACAAGGAATATCAAGGGTAAGAAAAAAAAAGAGGCCTTGTATAGTTAAGTAAGAAGCTCAGTCATCTCAGGAAAGGACTCCATTGTCTAAGACTGAGGGAGACAGATTCACAACTCCAGGAATTCCTTTCTTATTCCATATCTGTGTATTTTCAAAAAGGGAAGACCAAAGTATTCATTCAAATATACTAATTTCAACTTTGCTAGAGCTGTAGGTATTCCTGCCAAGACCAGTCTGTAATTGTGATATTTATATGTACAAATAACTTCTTGACCAGCTATCTTCTGGTCTGTGCAACCACGTGGCTAGCATATACAGAAGTGGTTGTGCACTCAAACAGACATACACAGTGCTGTGTGTATAGAGTCCATGCAAGTTGTTAGCTACTTAAAAATATGTTGAAGTGAAGAGATTAAAAATCTGTGACTGCTATAGCTGTTCATTTTTATTGACGAATTCAGCATCTCTAAGCATTAGCATGTGAGATGTGGGCAAAATGAACCTAACTCTAACATACTGGCACTACAAAAATAAAACTGTTTAGTTCTTTTTATTTATTTTATTTTTATTTGAGAAAGCTTAGAAGGGAAGTTCTCTCCTAAGACTGACTGTCTCACTTTCTAAAAGAACACATTTTCTAAGATACTGTTAATTTTTTACCAAAACAGCAGGAGAAAATTTTGCTGATATTCTTTGGGGAAATACAGACTTAACATGTTACTTCAACTAACCCCAAAGTCATTGGGACTGAAGACCTCAGAAATCTCATGGGCTCCAGTTCAGCAAAAGACTTTAGCACATCCTTAACATTAAACATGTGGGCTTTGCCTTTGAAGTCTCTAAGTGTACTCACATGCTTTCGTCTGCTGCTGGATCAAGCTTTGGCCACCTGTTTTTTATCTCAGCGGGATAGAGCATCCAGTCATTCCTGAGATCCCCATGCTCATGCCAGTGGTTCCTGAGCAGTCAACAGGACCACTGTGCATATAAGGATTACCCACTTCTGACCACGTTAAGGCTACCAGCAACACTTTTTTTTTTCATTTGACTGATAATTGTATTTGAGCTGGGTTGCTCCAGGGATTCCTGCACTCTTACCTTCCACAAGCCAGACAGACTAGTTAATAAACATTCATAATTGCAGGCAGTCCAAGACTCAAATTAGATTATCCCTTGTAAATTCATTTATTCACTTGCCTGAATCAAGCTGCCATTATTTTGTTTTTCTTATATCTACAGAAGGGAACAGGAAACAAACCCCTGAGCCCCTCCAGGCTGCATATTCACTACTTTTTCTTCTAAACTGCCAAAATACTCAATTTGTCTTTTCTTCCTCAGCCTGCAAGGAAAATAAGGTAATGGAAAAGTAACTCTAGTGAAAAATCCAGTGCATGTAAGTGCAATGTAATGAAGAAGATTTATATTGAGTGTCCAGAGATATGACTGCTAATTTCCTCTTCTGGAACCCAGATATGAAAGTACCTTTCTTCTGAAGAATGGCTGCATGCCACTGGCTGGTATCGCTGGCTGGTTGTGCCTATTTGCTGCTTATGCTCTGCCAACTTTAACTTTTTCCTGTATTTACAAACAGAGTCCTTGACCTACTTTCAGAGACTAAAGTCTGATTCTTTCCTCAGACTGATTTTGAGACTGATATTGTTTTATTGCATGTGTTGGAGTAACTGCTGTTTCAAAGTGACTTGTAAAGCAGAAATGAGAGAAGACAAGAAGACTAATGGAGTCAGCAACTGGGATTTCCCTAATAGCATTTTTGGGTCTGGACACAATTCCTGGTTCTCTCTTGTGCTGCTGCTATCAAGTCCCACACTCCTTTTCTGCTGACTGTTCTGGATATCCACGTTACTTTATAATGTCATTGACAGATGCAATGTTACATCCTGACGTTGGCAGAGTTAGGTCTAATTTTAGTACCTAGAAAAGATCAGTGAAAGAGGAATGAATTTTCACAGAAGATTCAGGATATTGCCATTTCTTCTGTGTTTTTGAGAGGAAATGACAATTTTGCCATGGATCAAATTTGCAGATGCTCCCTGGAACATTGTTCTTGATAAATTTGTAATGACAGTGTCTCATTTTCCAAGCCTGCATTTTCTTGGAAGATGTAATGACATTCTGGGCCATGGAAAGTAATCTGCCTGGGTGGGAAAAGTAAAAATAATACTAATAGAAATAAGAGGATAAGGATGTTTACAGAGAGCATCTACGTATGAAAAAAGGAGCAAGGGAAAAAAAAAAAAGCAACCTGTGGGTTTTCTCATTTCAAAGTTCTACTCTATGAGATTTTGCTGTTTCTCATGGTTAAAATGCTAGCCATTAGACATATTCTTTTCATATACAAATCATAATGTACAGATTAAACTTGAGACTATTTCTAGGATTACTGGGTCAAGAAAAAGAGCCACAATGGAAAGAAAGTGGTGAAAAAATATAGAAATCAAATTATTTGAGCTCACCTGGTTCTTCTTTTACTTACTTCTTTCTTCTGTTTTAAAGGTCTTTCTAGGGAAATCTACCTTTGGAGAAAGTCAGAAGCTAACACATCCAGGATTTTATTAATTAACTGTCAGCATAAGTCTTTAGTTCATTTTAGAAACAAGATGCCATCATATTTTATTGATTTAAAGAACACACTCACCCATAATCCACTGTGCTGTGTAATCAGACTTGGTCATTGTATTACCAAACTAACTCAAAACTAGCGACCGTCTCATCTCTTCACCCCCTGTCAACTGCAGTTCTGCTGATTTACATCATCGATACATTAAATTCTCCCAACTCATGACATTCATCTTAATTGAGAAAACAGAAGCCCAGGGATTGGCTCAGGAAAATGGAGACAGACAAATATGAGCTTTCCATTATTCTGGATGCTAGTTATAAATGTTTTTCCTCTTCTGAACTTTGACTTGTCATGGTTGGAAAATCATTGCAGCAAGTAACTGCGGATGACATTCAGTGACTTACATTACATTACATTACAGTCATTACATGACTGTTGGTCTCCTGTTCTATACCCTTCATTAGAACTTCATCCAGTCTGTGTGCTCATTTCTAGACAGTCTAACATCTTTATTCTGCAATAGGTGGACTTCAGTGTCCATTTCTTACAGCTTCCCTGCAATAATGCAATAGTGATGTGCCAAAACAAAATATAGTGCTATAGTCCTTCTAATTATCCTGCCACTTTATAGAAAGCATATTGGCTCTCAAAGAAGTTTACTATTTCTGAAAAGTGCTGGATGACTGACCTCCTGATTCAAGTATTCAGCCACATAACAGAAAGAGCAACACAACCGCACCATGCTTCCCTTCATCCTGACCTGTCTGAAAAAGCTTCTAAGGATGAGAAGGAGTTCAATTTCCATGCCCATTTAATTTCCACCTTCTTTGCTAGGATAGACAAGAAGGATGCTAGTTTTGAACTTTCCAGCATCTTGTTGAACCTGATCAGTGAAGACTCATAACCTTGGGCTTGTTGAATGAGCCTGACAATGAACAACATGGAAAGGCTTAGGGCAGAACCGCAGTACATTTGATGCAGTGGAAAACTGTAGAGATCAAAGGAGACAGCAGACTTGTTACGGAAAAAAAATACAGCACATTTATTTTGCACACCTATATCCTTCATTAGACCAGGACCATCCACAGATTTGTAGATGCTTTGGCAGAATTGGACTTTTGCTTTGACACTTTTTCTTTGCTCCTCCAAAACATTGCTCTTTGAATGGCTGTAATCCATCTACATACTTTAATAAAACAATACTACATACACTAATACATACACAATAAAACATACTTTAAAAAAACAAAATGAAACACACTATTTCAGTCTCTTCGGATGACATATGCAAGTCAGAAAGTGAAGGCAACAAGGAGAGAAAGAAATGGTTTTCTGATCAGAACTCCCCTTCAATTCTCACACTTTTAGTGGGGAGAGGAGAGACTGACAAAAGACTACTTCAGGCAAGTAGTTGGTCAGCATAAGAAGTTGCCCATCAGAGGGAAGATATCTATCTGATATCAGATGGAGATCCATGAAAAAGAGTGTCTGCTTGGTGTCACAGTTTAACACTGGCCCGGCAATTAAACCGAATAACAGACGCTCTCTATTAATCTCTCTCTCCTTGATAGAGAAAGGAGAGAGAATAAGGGAGAGAGACTTATGGGTTGGAAACTAAACTACACAACTTTAATGAAACAGTAATGATAAATAGGTAAAATTACTAAATATATACAAATATACAGGAAAATGGATACCACATTCCTCCCCCCTCTCCCCCAATAACTCTCACGTCACCACCGAGGCTGTAGGGCAGCCCTGGGAAAGTCCAGGCTGGACTCCTGGAGTCGGCAGCAGTCGGGAACCGGAGGCAGGAACACACAGATATGGGCTGGCATGGATCAGGACCACAGGCAAACGAACGGACGGGATCCTTCCAGGATGCCGAGTGAAGGAAGGGAGGCAGGAAAGCAGGAAATCTGGAAATCCGGCTAAGATCTGGCTCGGCCCTCGTGATGCCTCAAATTTATACTGAGTGTGACGTATATGGGATGGAATACTGTTTGGTCAATTCTGGCATCTATCTTGTCTGTTCCTCCCCAAAGGAGGGCTCAGGTGGGACCTCTGTATCCTCCTGGATGGTAAAATGTTTTCCTCAGAGCTGAGCAGTGTCCTTGGCTCTGCATACCAGTCTCTAGCAGTAACTATAAACATTAAGTGTTATCAATCCTAGAAACACACACTGTCTGAGAAACTTGCTGTTAATTTCAACAAGTGCAACTACTTACAAGGGACTTAGCTAGAAGTAAAAGTATAAGACAGAAAATCACCTTTATCCTGGCCCAAACCAGGACACTTGGTTATACTACATGCATCCATTTTCCTTGTTGCAAACTGGCTACAGTTACCAAGAGCAAGACAGATGCATGACCCAAATGATGCAAAATGCTGTGTTTTGGTGCTGTTTGGTTCATTTCTAGTCTGTTTTCACTGACTGGCCAAATTAGGTCACTTCTGCAATGCAGGGGAAGAGACCAATTAACAAGCAGAAGGAACACCTGGAACACCCCACAGCAGAACAAAATTTCAGAGGACAAAATTTCTCCATTCTAGGAGAGGTTGCAGTAAACTGGAAGCTAAGGAAGCAGTTCACACACAAGGGCAAAATCTCACTCATGGACATGGTAGTTAACATACAAGATTGTTCCCTTGATGAATGGGTTATTACCTGAGTTTGATGCTATTTGATGTGAAATCAAAGCCAACACTTTTTCATTATTCTTGAAATGGAACCTTTTCACCAGTGTTCTCTTATGCTGGTAGATATTGGTAGAGTTAAAAGCAATAAAATGAGACCACAATATTCATGTGGAAGTTCCTGGAAAAGAAATAGGAATAGTTTTTTTTAAATTCACTTGATTTGATTTTGCAATATTTCTTTTCTGAGTATTATTTCAATCACTAGGGTTCATCAGGAAAAAGAGATTACTTCACAGGTGATCTAAGTATAAAAAATTGGAATTTTAGAAGTATCAGAGCTGACAATCAGAAAAAAATTTGGATTTACTTAATTTTAGCATTTTAAAATTCTTGTAATAGCAATTAATCTTAACTTCAAAATTTCTGAACAAAACTTTCATTCAAAAAAAATCTACCTAAAATTCCTTTTTCTAAAATCAACTTAAGAGTCAAGTTATTTTCATTTTCCTCGTCACAATTCTTTTTATAACTGAACTGGAGTGATTCTTTACTGTTTAGCATTATGTCTTTCTGTATCATCAATGCTTTTCATCACAAGTCTCCGCTAGATCTGACAGTAGAAGTTAGTGAAATACTATTCTCTTGCAGAATAATTATTGCTTTTGTAAACTGTCATATTTTATACAAAGTCTCCCTATATTTCTAGTATTTCTGATTACTTTGTTTTATAAACATATCAGAACGCTCATACCACGTCCGCACAATACATTTCAAAAGGGTCACTCAATAGATATTAGAATAAATGGAAGTGAAAATGTCTTAAAACTCCTAAAAAGAAAAGATGTCCAGTGAGCATGATATTCTCACGTGGGGAATAGAAACTACAAAGATTGTAATAATGAGTGAAGTTAAAGCCAAAATATATCATAAACAGATTTCTGAAGAATCTGAAATATCTGCTTGGAAAATTACCTGCAATCTTGTGTTAGGATAGAGTTGGACAAAGTTGCCTGGCAGCTTCTTGGGTATTATTGCCTGCATGTCTCCACTGCCTCACAGTGACATGAGTGGTCAGTTAATTGAAGATTTGAGTAACTCACGGTAAAGAGAGGCACACACAAAGAGCAATTGTCTTGTGGCCATTTTGCGGTGTGGACTTGAAGGGCCATACCCTTCAAATGTGTTAACACCTTGTCCCCAGAGTAAAGAAGGATAAAAATAAAGATCTGAACAGTATTGTTCCAGTTGAGTAAATTTAGAAGCTCTTTTTAGCAACTCTTTCTCTGCAGAGCTATTGTTAGAACTTGTTCACTCGCTGAAGTGTGCTGCATAATGCTACAGCATGGGCTCCCTCCTCAGTGTGAGAGCTCTTTTCTGATAGCTTTCTGGAGCCAAGAATGTGCCATATAAAATGAAGCAGCTATTAAAATGTGCATGAAAAAACAATTTGCTTTGTGCCTAGTTATACCTTCAAGGGTGATGGTTATCAATGTATTTAATCTGGGTCTCTGTGCCTAATCAAGCAGTAGAACGCAAAATGGTTGTGAGCATATTAAAACCATGGCTGTAGGAAAGCCAGAGGAGACAATTCAGTGATATGCTGAAAAGTGTGTGAGGATTGGAAGAGGGGAGGAGAGGGAGAGAAGGAGAGGAGGAATGAATAAAAAATGGGGAACAGAGGATTATCCTCCTATTCATTCAGCTTGAGTGTGGCTTTTGAATGATTTAAGTTAGCCAGTAAGGTGGTCATCCCAAACTCTTTACAAGGAGGCAGTATTTTTTTACAATTTTAGCATGAACTGCAACACAGACACTACTGATAGCACACAGCCAAGATCTTGAAAAAAAGAGCCTAACGGGGACCCTACCTCTTGTAAATGGTTAGTGAAAAAGAGATTTCATCTTCCACCAATTTTTACTGAACCGATGATTTATATGTCCTAATAGTCCAGTCATGGTAGGATGAATACAAAAGCAGACAGTGCATCCACAATGCTTATTCTTCTGGACCTCAATTCAGTGATTACTAGCATATTTATGTTATTAGCAGACATTAATATTTTGTTAATAGCAGTACTGCATGTCCTATTTTTTATTCCTCGATAGGTGGACTGTGCCACATGTTAGTAAGTTACAAAGTGTAAGGGAAAGAGTTAGGAAGGCAAAAGAGATCACACACTCATGAAAACACAGACAAAAATTCTAGGCATGGAAAAAATGTACATCCTTGCAGGAATTTATTCTTATTTGAGCTTGAGTGGGATTTTCATGTCAGTAATTTTGTATTGCTGTATCAACGGAGAGAAACCTGTGCCTCTAGAATCTTGAGACAAGAAAGGGCAAATATTTGGTGGGCTCTTAGGGAGATAAACTTCATACTCACATTTGAAAAAAGAAGGAAAACATCCAAACCACCAACCCTTCCTTTCTCTGATTCCTTCCCTTTCTCTGAATGTTCCAAGTGATGGACCGTGGCAGTATGAGGAACTGCCAGGAACACAAACTCCCCACAAATTCCACAGTGAGTCAAAACTGCAGACTTCAAAGATTTATTTGGACCTACTAATATGCCTAAATGGACTTAAATGTCCATTTCTGTATCTGGTATCAAGACTAAAATCATTCTTTCAGAAAACCCATTAGTTAGAGTAAAAACCCCATCGAAAACTGAGATAGAAGGATGCACCAACAAAAATGTGTTCCTCTGCAACATAGCCTGAATGCAACCTTCCCTTCAGAGATTGCACAGCAATTAAGGATCTGAAAGCCCTAGTCAGTGTCCTGAATCTCTGTGCTTTCTGAAATCCAGGCACATGAGTCTGACAGAGAGGCCACTGTGTCCTGGTGTTGCCTCAGAAGTCAAGCCAGGTCTTGATCCTCTGGGATGTTGAAAAGTCAGTGGAGAAGAAGCAGGTAGACAGTCAGTCCCACATAGCTCATTGATTTACACAGTTTTCACTGAAGAAGTGGGATATAATCATATGTGTCTCTTACATCTATAATATATCTCCTTCTGTCCTGTAAGACCCTTAGTTTACTTTGAACTCTCATTGTATCAGACTTTTTGCAAGTGATAATTAAAACAGTAAGTACCTGTGTCTGGATTTAACTTTAGTAGAATTATTTTCAGATATACAAATTACATTCCCCTTTTCTAAAAATATCTTTGCTGGAGGGACACCTGATATAGGTTTTGTCTGGTGATATAAGGTCTATACAACAAGCTTTGATTTCCTCTGCAGAGAGGACTAACCTGGCAAAATTCAAGTGAAATGCAGACACTGAACAGAGGAATTTTTAAGGCATTTGCTTCTCACTTACAGAAATGTGTTAGTCCTTGGACGTGGTTCCCTCTTTGAATGTGGTAATACTTAGAGCCTTGTGCTGCCTTTGATCAGATACTTTAATCATAGAAATTAGAGATGGAACAGGCAAATTCATTCATCTAGTCCATTTCCTGCCACTATGGCATTGGTCTGCAGTTTATTTTTGAGTTCTTCCTTGTGCTCACATTTCTCCCTGAGATCAATGGGAGCTCCTCACCCAGATAAAGGGCAGTGAATGGCTCATAACTTGTGAAACTCAGACTGAATTGTAGTTTGTGTGATGTTGGGTTGTAGAATTGGTGGAAATATTAGGATATTCTTCTCATACAGCTTGGAGCAAAGCATCTGCTAGGGGACTAAGCATGGTTAATTTCTGCAGGCACTATCTGGGATGTAAGAAAAGGATGTCATATTTATTTTTCAGCTTTCTAAACTCAAGTGACTTCTTTTGTGTATCATCTTTCTTCTCTGTGCAATGTTTTCAGTCAACTCTTCATTCTTCCTCAATGTTTTTCTCTATGTAGGACTGATAAAGCTTTTCTTCACTCATTTTTCTAACTTTTTTCAAATAAAAATACTAGATTAGTGTTTTGGTAAGTGAAAAAAGTATAATTTTTATTTTTATTTTTTTTAAGCAGATAGACTGATTGCACTGTATTCCTGATGTACAAGCATTTAGGAAATGATGGTCATAAAGTTTTGCATCTCCTATGGTAAATTTTTAAGTTTTGGTCTTTGAAGATATTCCTGTTAATTTGCTTACAATCTATAATAGGGAACTGAAGATGGAAGTTTTGCCTATGGGTTTCTGGTAAAACAATGTTGTCTAAGGCAAGGATCATGCAGTAAGGGCTGTTTACACTCTGTTTTATTACTGAATTTGTTATAATCCCTGAATCTTTCCTCCACCCAACATTCCCCGCATTAATTGTTGTTTCACCTCAGAAGGTTCTGATGATTTGCAATATTCTCCTGGCTTCCATGATACAGTCTATCTGGCATTTCCTTTTTAGTACAGTACTCTTCAAAGTAATTAAAATATAAGCCACAACATGAAAAAGCCTGAATTCAGCTGTCAGGCATGTCTGCATATCATGGCACTGGTCCGACTGTAAGCTGCTTAAATGACGCCCTGCCACAGAGTTCCACAAAATGGAAGATTGCCAAAAAGTTTTTAATTCATTAATTTAAACTCGGTGGCATGAATGACTAACAGCAAAATGCAGAAAACTGTCGAAAGAAGTCCAAATACTTGCTGAACTACAAAATCAAATGTGACTTTTCAGCTTCCTCTGTGGTTTGTAGTTAGCATTCATTATCATGTAACAAAACATAGCATCTATAGTACCTGCTGCTTATTTAATAGAGATAGAAATTAAGCCCTTGCTCTAATCCAGAGCAGTGGCAACACCGCATTTTCTCTGACAGCAGAGGAAAGAAATGTAGCACGTAGTAGCAACCATGGAACTGCCCTTGCCCTAAATATATATTTTAAGTGGGCATCTAATGAGCAGGACCAAAAGCATTCCATGGAGGAGGAAGTCTTAAAATAGTGTGGTTGTGAGCTGAGCTGTACGAGGTATTTGGCTGTCTCTCAACCCACAGAAGGCAAAGTGTCACACAACAGCCCAGTGTTGCTGGGCTCAGGTCATTGTTGGTCCCTGCAGGAAAGGGATTAACTAGACAATTGTCTTTCTGCAGAGCAGAAACAAACTTCCCCATTAATTGCTACCAGCCCCTTCCTGCTCCAGTAGGTTATTCTGGCTTTCACTGCAAAGCTTTTGCCATCCGAGCAGACAGTACCTATGGGCACAGGAGGCTCTTCCCAATTAACTCCTTCTGTCTTTGCTCTTCTGCATCAAAACCTGATGCAACAACACTAGCACTTGCCGTTTTGAGATAAAAAGGTATCTTGAGATTTACTGAGGAAAATCAGTTGTTTCTGTTATGCAAAGCACATCATTGGTATTGCTGTAATATAGTGTAAACTTATGTTCAGCTCCAGTGGAAGGAAAGAACTGTGGTTTTTCATGTCTTTTTCAGGGAAAAGAAAAAAGAAAAAGATTTCTGTGACACTTGCTTTATTTCTTTCCACCTTAGCTTGAATTACAGTTGCAGAAATTGCCATCCTGGAGCAGACTACCAAACTAGCTGAAGCATTATCTTCCCTTCAGCTATTGTCCAGGATAGATGCCTCTCAGGACAGTGAGGTTGCATGCCTGTAGAAATACATAATTTCTACTTCTTAGCTCATTGACTACAGAAGCTCTGTGTTTTAACTATTTACCAACACTCAAAAATCTTTTAGTTTGAGTTAATACTACATTATTGTTGCTGAAGAGCTGGCGTCTGGGTACAGAGAGTTTTTTTCTTGTTCCTGTGTTACACAAACTTATGTTGTACTTTTATCCAAGGCTGGGAGGGGGACACAGTATAGCCTAATTTTATTTCTTGATTTTTTTCTGTATTCACTTTGGTGTGGTTGAGTATGTCTGAAACCAATCTTACTATTGACATCTTTTCTTTTGCTATCACTTCTAGCAAAACTTGCAGTTACTCATGTTGATATGTGGAATATTTAAATATTTACCTTTGCTGTCTACTGTCCTGCCTCCTTCATATATGCTTATAAATATTTTGCAAATATTAAGATTTCTTCCTGTGTTGATGTTTAACAATGTACCATTTCCACATAATCTTGTATTAAAATTTGGCCCTTTGTGGATCCAGGGATTTCCTACACTTTCTGTATTCTTTCTGTCACTCCAAGCAGTTTTTTCTGACCATGTCACTCTCCTCTCTTGCAGTTCTACACTTCTTGAATCTCTCCTGTCATACCTTCAGAGATCCTAGCAGCCTTTTTCATTCTTCAGTCTTTTCCATTAATGCTGATGCATTTTTACTGGTGTTTTGCCCTTCCTTATCCTGCATCAGACCTCATATCTTAGTTTCATATTGCTCTGTACTTCAACTGTGTTTATTCACAGCCTGGGGGAATAAGTCTTCTCATTTCCAAGGGTTTAAGTGATGTGATCACAATTATATGTTTGGGGAAACTTTTGGTTTTCTGTATCCAGCACCTTTCCTTCCCTCTCTCAGAAACATGGGACCCACCCAGGCTTCCAAAGTGCAGCTCCCTTCCCACTGAGCTCACTGCTGGGAAGGGCAATGAGAAACAGGAAAAACTGAAAACCCATAGAGAGCTCCTCACACAAACTCATTGTACACCACACTCAGGCACTATAAAGTATGAACTTTTTACCTGAAATGCTATTAATAGGTTCAATAAAGAACACAAAACCTTGATTGTCTCCTAAAAGTGTTTGCATGTGTTGCCTGAAATGTGTACTCTGAACCTGATACTTCAGAGGAGGAAAAAAGATCCCAGCCATATATTGCTGATGCAAACAATGCAAACATTAGGGTGTATTTCTTATTATACTATTATTGGTTACTACAGTTCTCTGGTAGCAGTGTATATCCCATTTTTAAACCAGTTAGAATACATATGATATATATGCCTACCACAGTTCAGAATTTTGAATTAATGACTGCATATACGAATGTTGGGATGTCTGCTAAATCTTTGTGCTACAATTTTTTTTCCTCTGGAATTGAAGCCTGCAAAGTTTGCAAATTTTTTCTTTTCCTGCAGAACGATCTAGCTCTTTACTTGTGATCACATGATCTTCTGAATGCCCTATTTCTAAACAGAAAATTGATTTTTCACATATATGCTGCCATGAACTATGAGTTCCCATGCAGAGGGAGTCTAAATCAATGATTTATCAAATAAATAATGAGTTCGGTTTCTGTATCATAACAGATTTGTCAGTTTATGGAACATTATTAGTGAAGCACAAAACCATGCACAATTATGAGCTTGTTTTTCTTAGTCTCATAACTGCTTTACAGGACCACATGTAAAACAATCAGAGCCCTAATAATTTATTTCCAGTGACATTTTTTCTTGAAAGATGGAACTGTTCCCAGGACTACAACTAAACACCATTGTTACTTAATTAAAATAGATTTTTGGCTGCTGTTATGATTCCCCCCAAATCCATAAATTAATTGGTTTATTGATTTTTAGTGATTATATTTAAAAAGATAAAAGAACATGAACACAGTACTACGGCTTCTAATAGGATCTTCAGTGTCAGACTCAGCTATGAGTCAAATTGCTCAAGTTCAAGGATGTGATGATAATGCAGGTGTGCCAAGGGGCTGCCAGTGGTCCCAAAGCAGAGACTTTATTTCAGGCCTGTCCTCATTCGATGGGCAAAACTTTGTGATGTTCTTCTGTTTATTGAATCCTAGTTTTAAAGTCTGCATAGATACATGTGCACACAAATGCATGCGTACACCTGCATATACATTCATCTACATATACATGTGATTATATCTTGCTGTTGCTGCTGGAGCAGTAGAAACATGAAATAGCATGTACTCCTGAAATACTCTTTGGAAAATGGCTTTGGATGAGCAGCTGGGAAGAGTCAAACACCTTGTGTAGCTGGAAAAGAGCAGAAGAAAGAGTACTTGGCAAAACTGAACGTAGTGAAAGCCTTTCTCCTTCTCCCTAGAGCCCTGACTGTCATCAGCAAGACTGTGGGAGAAAGACTGGGTTTAAGTGATGGATTTGCAAGGCAGAATTAATCTTCAGACACACACGCAACTCTAAAGAAGCCAGTATCTTCTCTTTGACCTGCCCACCTACTTGTTCTGGATGCTACACAATGTAAGAAATTGGTTGGTTGGTTGGTTAGTTTATTTATTTATTTATTTATTTATTTTTTATTTCTTATCTCTCAAGAAATCCCTGTAGTCAGGTCACTGTAACCTTCAACTTGACCAAGGGCATCAAATGACTGTCTTTCCCTGAAGGGATGTGGAATAAACCCATTGCTTGGCCCTTATGAATATTCATAAGAGAGAACTGATCTGTCTACAATTTAATGAAAAGACTGTAGAAGTTATAAGTGAACTTTTGTTAAAGCGTTTCATACACTAGGTCAAAAGCCTTCCCCTTCAAGTTTAAGTCAAATTAGTTTTTATAAGAAAATTATCACATGGATAACAAAGCAATGGGAACCAAGAAATGACATAGTTTCTAATTCTGGTTCAGAACAGTTTAAAGTCTGGTTTTCATTTTCAGCTTTATGAACAGATCAGTAGACAAGCAGAAGAGAAGCCCATCAAAATGAATGCGTTAGACAGCATTGTGTGAATGCTATTGAGGACAGAGACAGAAAAAAGCCCCATAAACAAGCAATGCTAAAAACCTTCCTTGAAAGACAATTGGTTACTGGGGTATTTAAATTGATTGCTAAAATGAAGTCAGGAAGGGTTTTTTTATTATTGTTATTGTTATGGATCAGATTAAGGGAAAGCTCTGGAGGTAAACTCTTTTTTTCCTTTTGCTTTCCTCTGAACTGTGGGTCCATCAGCTCCTAAGACCTTTCTCTACCAAATTCTCTGCTCTTAATGAGGCCCTGGACAGCAGGAAACCTTCTAGAAATTGTTTTTCATGTTTGCAACTGGTTTTAAGTTTGTTAGAGGACTATAAAGTTATTTCATGGCCTGTAGAGTAAGGAAACCGGAATGTAGAGTTAGTGCTCTCTGGACTTTCCTAAATAAAGCACCTGGGACCACAGAAGATAGAATTCAGTGCCCTTTGTGACCCTTGTGAATCTTGTGTTCCCACTGTCAATTCAAAGGGTTGCCAATAAGAAGGTCTATTTGCACTAAGACCAGGTTAGATGAGGCCAGGTTGGATAAGGCCTTGAGCAACCTCATCCAGATGAGAGATGGAGGATGGAGTAGAGGAAATCTAAAGTTCCTTCCAACCTAGGCCATTCTATGATTCTGTAAGACTCCTTTAGTGAGGGGGGTTTTTCCAGCACTAATCAATCTAATATTGATTTTATGTTTTGTCGAACTTTGAAGCATGTCACAATCTCCAGGTGATCTGAGATGCAACTTTTAAAATGAAATATTAGTCTTCTGTTCTAATCAAGTCTTACGGATGATGATGCATGAGCAGCAGGTGGACATGATATGTCTTGCTACAGGTCTGAGAGAGTTCAGGAAACCTCAGGACTGAGCTAGTGTTACAACAGCTCTAGAACTGAAAAGTGCCACCTGTTATCTCTGATGTTGCAGGGCGAGTGAGGAAGGAGTAGGTGGGGAGGCAGTAGGAAGAGCCTGTGGGCACTGGCCCCTCACTCCCTGGCTCTGTTTCTGCCCTAGGAGCTGGAAGGAAGAAATTATCATCTGAATCTGCTTTTTGTGCCAAATATATGGCACTGTTAAATTTCTAACTTGAGAGAAGATGCTGTCAGGTCCTTTTCGCATCTCTTATTTGGCCCAAAAGGCTGATAGTAAGAGCACTCTCCTGAAGTCTCTGTGCCCTGCTGTGTGAGATGTGGTAGATGCCTGATACTTATTGCTGACCATCATTTGTACAGCCATAGTGATCTATAACTTCTGACTACCTCATGCTTTTTGATATGTTTGTTTCTAAGACTTTATCTAATTATTACCAGGAATCATTAACCAGTAATTATTGCTGTCCCTCCCTGTGCAGGGAGGTTGGAACTAGATGATCTTTAAGGTTCCTTCCAACCCAAACCATTCTATGATTCTGTGATCATGGTTTATAACAAACTTATAACAAACTTCAGTTAAACTGAGTGTGGTTGCAGTATACCCGGGTAAATATTACAAATTTGAAATAGGATTAAAATGGGTTTTTTTGTAATGATATCTGAATTCACACTAATCCACTTCAGATAATGCTGAAACCTCTCCATCTAGCTTGCACAGATTACTACTTAATAATCTGATGCTTAGGCATTGAATGCTGGAACAGGATTACTTCTTTGGCTGAGGTCCTGACTGTTACAGAGCCTATAATGGGCACAGTCTCATCCCAATTTGTGCTGAGGTACTGACTTTAAGTACTTGACATCAGAGCTTTGAGCACACTGGTGTTATGCTCAAGGCTAACTAAAGTTGATTGCTTAAAGTTGATTGCTTAATAAGGGTCCTTTATACCTGTCTGTGTAAAAAGAAAAGATTTGGGATCTTATAAGATATAATTTAAAATGCCTAGAGGAATTTAAATTATAATAAACCATGTTATATATATGTTAGCATTTTGACAGGAATGATCTTCTAAAAAAACAATAAAAATATTTGATACAGTAATTTGGAATTATTAATCCTTGAAAAGGTGTTGAAAAGTGCTGCCTTTGCCAAGAAGAGGCATTTTTTTCCTCTTCTTCTTTTTTGTTTTTTTTTCTTTTTCCTAGATAATGATAAAAAAACTACCTAGATCTCCTAAATTCCATCCTTCAGTGTTTTTTCTCAAAAGTCCCAACAGCTCTTTTAAAACCTATGTGTAGGGCTAGATGATGATATCCTTACTCATAATGACTGATTCACAACTTGTTACTTCCAAATTCCAGCCTGAATATCCTGTAGGCGTGTGTGGAAGGGAACTCTCAAGTACAACTCAGAAGTTCTCAAAGTGACTGGGGTTTTATAGTAAATATGCCAGTTCAGGTTATCAAAATTCATCAGCTTGGAACACTTAACATTACATTTGTAGCAAAGCATACTAACAATAAACAGCAAGACACAACAGCATGCAAATCATTATTCAGTACTTCAAAGGTAGTAAGCTATAAGGCCCCGTGCCAAAGATCAAGGTAGAGTGGGTTTTCTGAGTGCGAATTATTACACCATAACTCATACTCTGGTATACAATGCAGAACTTGTAAGATCATTAGGCAGATGAGCTCTTAAATATTGCTAAACCAACTGCTAGGTTGATAAAGTAGCATGGTAGATGGGGGTTCCTCCTCCCTTTCAATTTATAACAAGAAATAAAGGACAAATTAGATTCACCAACAGTGCAGAATGATTTTTTTGTGTCTGGACTTGCATGGTGTAACAGGAGATGAGTTTAGGTGTAAGCCTCAAGGTACAGATGTTGATGGAGGACAGAAACTTTGGAAGTCGAATCTAAATTCAGTGGTCTGATGTTGTTAACACAAAAATCTTGTAGGCTTTCAGTGCTGATGGGTGAACAAAAAACTTTGACAGTGGGCAACTGCAACAGAAGCTTTACAACTTAGTCAAATGCAATGATATTTGGCCTATATTTAAAGAATCCTTTCGGTTCTAGGCTCAAAAGTTTTGAACCTTTCTTGATACCTGAGGCTTGTGGCTTTTACGAATGGAAATATAAGCAAGTAGTATCAAACCCATGATTACAGTGGGTTCTTTTTACTCTGATGAAGCAAATTCAGACCACTGTCCAGCACATGTCCAATCAGAACAGAGAGAGTGAGCAACAATGTCCCACCTCAACAAACAATAACTCCACCTATTAACACATTAAGTCTGTTTATACTGCATATTTTATCTGCATTTGGGCACAGAGGCCAAGATCCATAAATGAATTTATGAGTCTGATTTACACAGGTACCTGATTCCTCATAAAATCAGGCAGTGGTATTTTAGAGCTTATGGTGTTCATCATCTAAGTGTTAAAAACTGCAGAACCAGTAGCCACAAAAATCATGGTGCTGGTGTTTGACTTCTCTATAACAGAGCTGGTCTTTAACTGCAGCCTTTCAGTTGTGGTGATCATTTTGGAAGAAAGTTAGAGAAACTTCCTTCCAAAGCATGGTTCTTGGAGAGGTGGTTGTATAAAAAACTGAAAAGGTTCTCTAATTGATCATGCTGGGAAGACTTTGTCCACATTTCTTTGTGATGACTTTTTTCACTAGTGGGTCTCCCTCTCACACAGAAAGGGGAGAGTTCTCAGAGCTGAGGTGCCTCTGTTTGGTCAAATTTTAACTTTGGCATCTGGAGAAGAAATGATAAATAAAGAAATATTTTTTATCAACTCATTCACCTTGCAATCCTCTTCTTTTAGAGTTTTAGAGACTGGCAGAAACATTCTTCTTCCACTCCTTTTCAGAGGGTTTCTGTTTGCCAGAAAAAACAGAATTTGACATTTTACCAATGTAACTGAGGGAGAAAATGGCAAAATTAAAACAAGGCTAGGTTCACTCAGAGGCTACACTGATACTCGAGGGCAAAGAAAAAGTTATTCAACAGGAACTTGATGTACATAAAACAATAAGCCTGAGGTCCCTAACAAAGGCTTCTGGCACCGACAGAGTGTAAATAGTAAAGATTAATAAGTGTGATTAATTAAATCAGACCAGATTTTGCTGTAGGACACTCTGAAGTGTTCAGAAACTTTCCGCTGTCCCCTTTTACTTTATTGCAGAAACTGAGGCAGATTTATTAGTTCAGTAACTGGAATATGAATATAGTCAAGAAGGGCAGTCTACTAATTAAGACAACTTTTGTGAAACTGAGAGACTGAACATTTAGACCTCATAGTCCAACTGGCAGTGAGAAGAAAGTGATAACAAAAATGAAGGTGTGATTTAGGTTCATAATTTTCACTAAATCATAATTGTCTTGTGAAAATAATTTCCTATAGAAATTCTTGTTCACAGTCATGAAGGATCTGTGTTTTCTTATCTCAACAGGACATCTTTTATTTTTTTTATATTGTTTTTATTGTTCATAAAAGGATTAAAAGTGGTATACCTACAACTTATTTGTTTAAAATGTGATTTGAAACACCTTAATGTGTTTCAAATATCTCTGTTCTTTTTTTCCCTCAATGATAAGGAACAGGTAACTGAACAAGCAAAGCAGCGACTGCAACATTACTGTGTATCTGTGGGGATACCAAGAGATAAGTGATACCCTGGAGGACCAGAAGAGAAAGAAATATAGTGTTTGTCTTTTAAGTAGAGAGAGAAAGAAGACTTGAAAAATTATGTCTAGCTGGCCTCATATCAGTACCAGGAAAGATAGAGAAACAATTTACTAAGCAGTCAATTTATAAGTACTTAGGGATGATAAGGAAAAGCCAATATGGATTTATCAGGAAAAAGAATGTCAAGTCATTCTAATTGCTCTCTTTAACAAGGTAACTGTCCATCTGAAGAAAAGGATTCAGTAGATATGATATTTATTCATCTTGTATTTTGACCCCTCCTCACATAATTTTCTCACAAGCAAATTAAAGAAAAATATCCTGAATGAAAGTACTGCAGCATGGCTGAAAATCAGTGTTTGGGGAGTGGTGCGAGTTGTTCACTATTAAAATAAGTAGTTGATAAATCTTTTCTGGACAGTGCTTTGAATGACTGCAATGACTTTCATTAAAAAATCATCTATGTCCTGGGAGTGAGGGAGATTGCAAGTGGTTTCTAAGGCATAACTGAATTTAAATATTATTGTGAAAAATTGGAAGAATGATCTGAAAGCACTGAAATGACGTTCAGTAAGGATTAGTGTCAAGCAGTGTTTGCAGGGAGGGAGAATCACACACACAGACAGGGAGCAGGGAGTAACTGGCCAGACAGCAGCAGAGCAGAGAAGGAGTCAGTGGTGATAGTGGAGCCCAGACCAAGTATGAGTCAAGAACATAATGTCTTTTTTGGAACAGTAACATCATTCTGTGGTGAATTAAAAGAAACGCAGTGTGTCGGGCAGAGGTAGGAATTCCATAGTGCTTCACACTTTGTGCTCTCAGGGATGAGGAAATCAACCCAACTTTGGGCACCACTTTTTCAGAGATTTGTAGACAAATTGGCGAGTGTCCAGAGGAGAGCAACAGGAATGATAAGCGGTTTAGAAAACATGACCTATGAGGAAAGGTTGAAGGAATTGGGTTTGTTTAGTCTACAACAGAAGAGCCTGAGAGGGACATGATAACAGTCCTCAAGTATGTAGAAGGTTGCTGTAAAGAAGACAGTGATCAATTATTCTCCGAGTCCACTGACAAAACACAGGAAAAAATGATTGCTTTGATTTGAAATAAAGAAAGTGAAGTTAAAATATTGAAAAAAATCCCCCTGAAATCAAAATCATTTTCCCACTGTGAGGGTAACTAAGCACTTGAACAAGGTACAGGGGAAGTTTAAGAGTTTTTAAAGAAATTATGAATAAAATAAATATGGGACAGAGAAAGGTATTTTCAAAGGAGAGTGGTAAACTAGGTAAAGTACAGTGACTCCTTCTATGTCCTATATTTTCTGATTTCTATGAAATATTAAATAATCTTCTCTGCAAAAAAAGTTATCTGACCCTGAACTTCAGCAATGTCAAAATTAATGAGTTTTCTATTCTATGCTAGGGCCATTTACTTTATCTGCATGCCTGAATTTGGGGGTTCAGTGGTTTAAAAGAATCACAAGTACTTATTTAAAAAATCCCATCATCCTTGATTGTATTAAGCCATTGCTAGCATTATCATCAAAAGTTTTTATAAAGTTATGCAAATGAGACATTTAAAATCTTAAATTTAACTCTCCAAGCACAAAGGGCATCTGTGACCTAGAGGGTGCATTTATTTCTTCATGTGTATTCACTTATTTTTCTGTTTCTGTTATACTTGTAGCTATGGAATTGTCCCTATAGAAAATCAACTATAAAAAGAATCATTATCCTCATCTGATCTTCCCAGCTAAAGAAAGATACTAATGAAGGTGGGCTAAACCTAGACTGTGCATTGCAGAGATGAATAACCAGATATTCCTTTCTGCTGAGTCTGCTTTGAGACTTCTAAGTTCCAGCAAAAAGATGGCAGGACAGGTGAGAAAAGATAGCATCTGAAACCACCACAGGAATATCTGCCAGGGCTAAGCTGCCAAAAGCTTAAGGCTGAGTTCTTGCCATGGGTTCAGGCAGCAGAAAAAACAGGGTGTCTAATTCTCTTCTGTTGCTAGCTCTACTCCATTCAGAACAGCTATTTGTGATTTATAATACTGAGCTTAATTTCAAGTCTGGTTAGATAAGGGAAAGGAGATAGACTTAATTTGCTACTGGGTAACCATACCTCCAGATAGACCTGAGAGGGCCTCGTGGGTCACAGAATCCAGCCCTCTGTTACTGCAAACTATTAAGTCTTATAGTCCATCTGTGTAATGAGAGCTGTCTTAAAACTCTGAAGGGCAGTAAGAAGCTGAGACAATCTCATGTCTAGTATTTCCCAACTGGGACTGCTGCTTCAAAAAGGGAAGGAAGTGACAGATGCTTAAATGTTTCCTACTTCCAGGTTGTTGCATTCAACTGATGAAACTATGGGAGAGAGCCAAGGTAAAGGGATTAGGAAAGCATTTAAATAAACAACAAGTAAGGGGAATGAGAAGGAAATTTCTGTTTATAGTTAAGAGGTGGCTGACATAATTTGCTATCAGCAATCCATTTGTATTTCTGGTTTGTATGTGCATGAAATTACAATTAGTGTGGGTTCAATTTTGGTTAAAAACCCTTTTACGTTTTTCATGGTATGTGTGCATAAGTGTTCCATCTGATCTGGATAGAGTCCTCTATTATTTACCTTGTCTTATGTTTTACCTATTTAAAATGCTCTATCACCACTTCCTTTCCCTCTGAGGATTACGAAATAGTAGATATAGCATCTCTATAGGGTACCACTGACAAGAGAGTCAGTAATGTAAAGTGTGCTCCAAGCTTGAGCTATTATAATGCCTCCCTCCTCATAAAGTTCTGCTTTAGCCTATCTAGGAGAAATCAGACATTTACAAAGCATTCATGGAACCATAGCAAAAGAGCACAATAGTGTTGCATCTTCAGTGAAAAGCCACAGCTTTAGCTTTGTCTGCATTTTAACCTACAAACTCCACAGAAGCTTTTTTAACCTAGTGTGGTACAGAGTATTGCAAAACTGCTACCTAAGACATTACTGAAGAAAGTGGCTTTTCAGTGACATTTAAGTCACTTACCCTCTATGATCCTGAAATCATCCCTCAGATACTGCACTGGAGTCTTCGTTCTGGTAAACTTTCAGTTCTCACTTTTCTGACCCTGTTTGAAACCTCTCACTGTTTCACATATTCCAGCTCATTTCATTGTTTGTTACTTGGTCACTCTGCCAGGGTCAACTTTCTCTACATGTCTGTATCCATCCTTGATGGCCTCCCTAAAGAGTAATTTACTTACCCTCCCAGTTTAGCTGGCTATTCCTTCTCTCCACATAGACTGCAAAACACCTTGAAAAAAGACATCACCATATCTCATAGCCAGATCTGCTAGACCACATCAAATGACATGATAAAGGCATACACATTACTTTTATTAATGAAATTTTCCTTTGGCACGCTCTTTGACATAATCTTCTCTCCAAGGAGTCATATCAAGAAGGTTTTCAAGTATCTGAGCTATTGTAGCCATGTTTATGCTGATAAATATGTCATGGAGAGGGACTGCTCTCTTGTCCCTGTCACTCAGCATGTGGTGCTGCCTTTCCTCTGAGAAAATGGTTTCCCAGTGGATCTAAGACATAAGTATTACTTTCAATGTATTCATCTAAGTTCAGTAAGGTAAGGACCATGTTTCTGCCTATCAAAACCAGGGTTTCATGGTGTGAAATCAGGGATCAGTATTGGGCCCAGTTCTGTTTAATATCTTTATCGACGACTTAGACGAAGGGATTGAGTCCATCATCAGCAAATTCGCAGATGACACCAAGCTGGGAGGAAGTGTGGACCAACTCGAAGGCAGGAGGGCTCTGCAGAGGGACCTGGACAGACTAGAGAGCTGGGCCGATTCCAACGGGATAAGGTTCAACAAGGCCAAGTGCCGGGTCCTGCACTTTGGCCACAACAACCCCATGCAGCGCTACAGGCTGGGGACAGAGTGGCTGGAGAGCAGCCAGGCGGAAAAGGACCTGGGAGTCTGCATCGACAAGAAACTGAACATGAGCCAGCAGTGTGCCCAGGTGGCCAAGAAGGCCAATGGCATCCTGGCCTGTATCAAAAACAGCGTCACCAGCAGGTCCAGGGAGGTGATTCTTCCCCTGTACTCAGCGCTGGTGAGGCCACACCTCGAGTACTGTGTCCAGTTCTGGGCCCCTCAGTTTAAGAAGGATGTAGAGGTCCTGGAACAGGTCCAAAGGAGGGCAACCAGGCTGGTGAAGGGACTCGAGCACAGGCCCTATGAGGAGAGGCTGAGAGAGCTGGGGCTGTTCAGCCTGAAGAAGAGGAGGCTCAGGGGAGACCTCATTGCTGTCTACAACTACCTGAAAGGAGGCTGTAGCGAGGTGGGAACTGGACTCTTTTCACAGACGACCTTCAACAAGACAAGAGGACACAGTCTTAAGTTGTGCCAGGGGAGGTTTAGGTTAGATATTAGAAAGAATTTCTTCACGGAGAGGGTGATCAGGCTATGGAATGGACTGCCCGGGGAGGTGGTAGATTCTCCGTCCCTGGAGACATTTAAAAAAAGACTGGACGTGGCACTCAGTGCCATGGTCTAGCAACTGCTCCGGTGGGTCAAGGGTTGGACTAGATGATCTCTGAGGTCCCTTCCAACCTGGCTAATTCTATGATTCTATGATTCTATGAAAATTGAGGGTTGGTGTTGCATGTCTTGGTGCAAAAATGTGTAGAGACCTTTCAATGCACAGAGCCTGTGCAGATAGCATGCAAGGATAGTGCAGTGGACAATCTGCTGGAGTCTCACCCATATTACTTGCAGGAAATTTTTCCTGCCACGTGTTCTCCCGTCAATCATGTCCAGGCATTATAATTGAAAACTGGTAGTTGGCACAGGGAAAATCTGTGCCAGAAGAGGTAATAATAAATAAGCTAAATGAATGATCATAGTCCAGTAATCAAGTTCCATCCCTGGCCCTGATTTATTTAGCTGAATAGATAGTCTATGTTTAGAACATGCTGTACAAAGCATTATCTGTTTTATTTTTGCTGTAATGTACTAAGGCAATGTGTAACCTATCAGATACTAACATTTTTTAAGATATTTTCAGCCGCCAGATTTTTTTTTTTATGGCAATAATAACAATAATTAAGAAATGTTTTGCATGATATAACTGTTCTCCAAATCAGGCAAATGTCCTGTGCCAGGAAATAAGAACCAAAGGGTGGCAGAGTTCATGGACAGTAACTCTTGCTTTGAGCTGGAGACCTCTCTAGGCATATTTATTATCATTTTGTACTGACTCAACTGCAGGTTTAGCAGCAAAATGAAAAGCTGTCTTGTTTAAAGGAAGATGTAACTCATTTTATGAACAAGAACCACAAACAGCTGCTCCCATATGTTGCTACTATCAGGACGAATTCTTTGTTAAATGGCATCTTTAAGATTAAACTGTATGCTGGAAATAAACACGACAAAAGCGTGAGATGATTGAAGAGAACAGTGACCCACTCCAGGAGAAAATACACTTTGTTTCAGCTGGTGATGCATCTGTGTGACCCAGACAGAGTGTTCTAACATTGAGTATCACTGTATTCTGCACTATTTTGACATATAATATAAATTTCAGTGATAAGGGGTAAAAGGCACATTGGCCCATCTGTGCTAGTTCTAAACCTGTTTGTTCAACTTTATTTTAGGATGCTGCAGCCTCTTTCTTTTTGTTGTTTGTTTAAAAAAAAAAAAAAAAAAAGAAAAAAAAGGTGAATTTTTAGCATAGTTTGGACCTACTTCTGCTCTCTGTAGTATCTGTATTAGAAAATGTTTTAAGTTAAACCCTCTGTTAGCCATATTGAAACACAGTTTGTGAAGGTGTCATCATTCTCTCTTTGAAGTTGGAAAAGCATCTGCCTTGAATGAGGGCAGAGTTAAATCACCTAAGCAAATGGCTGACTATTCAGATAGTTCCAAGGAATCTAAGTATGGTTTGAGACCTTCTGTAAGGTAGAAGCTCTGGCTTCAGTTTCAATGATTTTAAATATTTTCCCTTCATAACAACTGGAGTGTGAATCTCCTGCCATCATTCTCATGCTTCCAGATTTAGTTTAACAGATCTTTCTTCTCTAGCAAATGCATAGAGAAAAGTGAGATTTGCAAGCCTGGTTAGGGCTGTCTAGTTCCTGCAGTCTGCTCCTAGTAACCTCTGATCACCTGTTTCTTGGTATACTTTTGTATCATCTCTTTATGAGTTTCTATGCCTTGCTTCAAATGGTTTTGTAACATAGCTTAAAGAACCATAAGGAGCCATGTTTAACATGGAAAACGCTATCACTTATTGATATTTAAAATGTCTTTGACACAGGGAAAATTTAGTTTCAAAACTACTGCTAGAAAATCAATTGAAGAAGATGTGGGAAGGCTAGTGTACGATTATGGATGCTTCTCCAAAAACATATACACATCAGCTAAATAAGTCCTACAACTTTTTTTTTTTTTCCAGGTAAGAGAATTAAATTGGCTTTTGAATTATTGGCTTTCAATATTTTAGTGATATAAATGATATTGTTTTTCCTTGGCAAGCATATATTTGCTTTTTGTTATAGATGGATGGGAAATCTTGAAAAGATGAGCCACCTACTGACAGTGCAGAGAGCAGGAAACAGTAGGGCTCATGGGTTTGAGTGTCCATCTCAGCACAATGCAGCTGGACAGTTTCATCAAATCTCTTCCAGCCCTGCATTTCTGTGGATCCAGGACTTCAGAAATAACTCCAGTCACAGGATGTTGCTGGGTTACAGGAACCACCTCCTTGGGTGTGTTAAAGACACTGCTCTGCAGCCATTTTAGCCATAGTATTAAATTAAGATTATGACAAGCGGCATATTTATTACTGCAGGTTATACCATCTGCTGTCTTCTCCTTTGTCAGACTTTTGTTCTTAATCATGTTGGTCTTTCTGTGTGTCATATCTGTGTAATCAAATACATGTCATTTACACTCCTATCTGAATTGGAAACATATATTTCAGGTTTGTCTGTGTCCAAGCAAAGTGAGCAAAAGAGAAGCCAAATGTTAGGAACCACTGCTTTCTGCGTCTCACACAGATTTATCTTGATATACAGTTTTGAGCTGGTCTAAACAGGGAAGTGACATTTAAAGAAAAAATCCACTTTGGGGGAATGTTATTGAAAGAACTTAAATGCATGTTATGATTAACTTGCCAAAGCTACTAGAAGTAAACATATCCTTAATGTAGACTAGAACGTCTTCACATAAAACTCTTTCCCACATCCCCCTCCCTCCCCTTCACCTCCCAAGTTTCATCTTAGCCTTAGGCAGTAAAATCTGTAGGGTGGGGGTTTCCTTAAACACATTGTATATGAGAGTATGTGACTTATCATCTCTGTGCCTCATTTACAGTGAGACTTAGCAGCTGCTTCGCAACCATGTGATACATTGAGCTTTGTATAATAGTTCACTTGAAGGTCTTTGCACAGTTCAGGCATGTCAGCTGAGTACCTTCAAGCAGTGCAGGGACTTGTAATTAGAGTGGCCCGAGGCTCTTCGCCTTTCTGAGGGGCTTTGTCTTCCCCGAGGATCCCAGTGGCATCCTGTTTCCAGAGGCTTTCTGTCCAAGTGCTCCATCCAGCTCGGGCTTGGCAGGCGGTGGGGGGATCCGAGGTATGTCAGGAACTGAAAACAGGTATGAGAGTTCAAGCCTAGACAAAGGTCTTGTTAGTCATTTGAACACCAAGCATGCAGCACCTTGCCTCTCTGCAGGATCCCGCAGCAGGTAAAGAAAGAACCGCCCTGTGCTTTACCTCAGAGGAGTTATGCCCAAGTCCCTTTCCAAAACAAACAATCTGCTGTGTTTATCTGTAATGACTTTTGTCACTTTAAGCAAGTTGGCTGATGCAGACATTCTTGGGAGGATGTCAAGGAAAGAAACACACTGTTTTCTAAGTCAGCCTTTTAAATGTCTGCATCACTTCTGCAACACTCTCAGAGCTTTATATCTTCCCTGCAAGTTCGCTTCCATTTTTCCCTGAGCATTTTTGGAAGCACAGATTGAACAATTTGCAAGGGATAGGTCTGAACTTCCTATTTCTGCCTTGCCATTTCTGTCATGCCCTAAGGCAAAAAGAAAGAAAAAGGAAGAAAAAAAAAAGAAAAAAAAAAAAGGAGAGAAGGAGCAAGCCTAGGTTTTATACTGAAGAATACACTTTTGGCCACTCAGTTTTGCAAATTCACATTGAAACCCAGAGGATTTTAAACAGTAAAGCTACAAGACATCTAGGAAACAGATAGTTTGGTTTTATCTCATGAAAGGGTTACTTTCAATGGTTGGGGTAGGAGGAATATTTTCTCACAAGTATAAACTGGCACACTCTCTTCATTTGTTACTCTCCTGCACTGACTCTGTTGAAAGTATAAATCCGTGCATAAAAAATGACAGGTTTGACTGTAAGGAAGCATTTTTACCTGCTCTTGTATCTCTCATGTCTCACTGAAGAAGAAATATGTCTACTGCCCACACTGCTACATGAGAAAATGATGTTTTTCCTCAGAGAAATCAGAGAATCATTGTTCTGTTGGGCTGATGCTCACAAGGCACAACAGTTTTCCCTGCCCACCACCACTGACTTGCTTGCCTGCTGTCCCATAACCTTCAGAGGGATGCAGGTATAGTGACTGCTCACCAAAGCGATTGAATGTGGCATGCAGGTGAACTGCCTTTTAAATAAATCTGAAGAATTGTAATTTTTTGTAAATGAAGAAACAGGTTCCTTGTTAGTGCTCCATGGTGCACCTTCTTCTGCCTTCCTGGAAGAGCAGGGTTGAGGACACCCCATGCTCATATCCACCACAGCACATAGCTCTTGTGGCTGTATTTATCCCTCTGAAAACCAGAGTGCCATGGACCATCCTCTGGCCCCAGATCTGCTCAGATTCAGCTGTCCTCAGAAGAGGAATGGACTCCAGGTCTGCTGGACTAAATCTCTGCTAGTAAATTAGATGATTGGATTAAAGAGAAGTGGATTGGCTGCACTGCTACATCATGAAGCTGGTCCTTGTCTCTGAGCAGTGCCCAACAGCACTGACAGATGGTTACCAAAGATAGTCCAGAGGTCGTGCTGGCCCTGACACTGTTCCTAGTAGGCCAGCTTGGAGCAGAACACTTCTTCTGGTGGGTATGTGATGGGGATACTCTTCCTTGCCAGCTGGCCTCAGAGCCAGAGACCAGTCCCAGGCATGCTTAATTACCAGAATGTGTAGCTGGAATTTGTACTCCTGCAACTCAGAGAACATTCTTGGATTTCCTCTGGGCTGAGGGATGTCCATGTGACCCCAAGACATCATTATCATATTGCTCTTGGTTATTCAATTCTACGTGTCCATAACAGTTGAGGGCTATGTTGCAAGCAAAAAGTGGTGCCTTTAGAGCAGAGAGTGAACCTATTTGCTGCACCCCTTGAGGTGTGCCAGGAGGGCATGGGGAGCACTTCAGAGTGCAGTGTCTGCTGCCATAGCATCGGAGGCACGGAGAAGGTGGAGGGAGACAAGTGTCATGCCATCTTAGCCACACTGCCCTTAGGAAGCAGTCCCTGGGGAGAACTATCCTCTGATTTCCTCCAACACACGTGCTATCATCTGCTGCTATGTTGGCTTCTTTCCTTGCTTGTTGCTCTCCTTCCTTTCCCTGATGTTACCTCTGCCACTGCTGTCCTGGCTTTGATGCAGCCTCCATCGAGCTGGGCAGCAGCAGACACCCTGCGGACACCCTACAGACACCCTGGAGGGCTCCCTCCAGATTACTTTGCTGTTGTGTGAGTCCAGCCAACAAACTGGGCTCACTGGGCAATACAAACCTCACATCAAATTTATGTTGCTGGTGCTCTGAATAACAGCTGGGTTTGCCTCCAGCCCGCAGCTCCTTGCACTCGTGGGTGAATTGCTTGCTAGTATGAAGCTGGCTAATTTAGTACTGATTTGGAGTGTCTACACTGTGGGGTTTTTTCATGGCAATCTAAACAGACATGAGAAATATTCAGCAAGCTTGTTTGGGCTTTTCTTCTGCCTCTAGAATAAAGCTCAAACCACTGGGGTTGTTTCATTAGATCTGGAGTTTGGGTACTGTAATTCAGTCACACTGATATTGTTATTTATATCCACCAATAATACTCAGTAATATGAATAGACTTCGGCCTGGTAGATCCCTTGTATATTCAAAAATAGGAAACTCTTGATGAAAAAATTCCCCTGCCTGGCCCTCGGGCTTTGTAACTAAAAGTTTTTACTTCAGGCTCTGCATTCTCTCCAGTATTTTGAAATCAGTATCTCATTTTATTAACCTGAATGTTCTGGAGGTTACCTAATTACCTATGACATAAGAATATTGTCACTTGGCCAGTTTTTCCTCCTAGAGATAATATTTTATGGAGTTCTACACATGAACTGTTGAATTGATTCTTAAACTCATCACAGAATTAAACTTTCAGGTTCCCAGGCACAGAGCTCATTCAGCAAGCTTCCTTCCACCTCATGTTATTTTAACACTGACCATGTCTGTGACTGTGCTCTGGCTGGTGTCAGTGACAAAATCCCATTGATTTAAAGGGAAACAGAATGGGGCCCAAAATGCTAATTCTGTTGACTTTCTTAATGGGCTTCAGTTTAACCCAACAGCACTGAAGACTGTTTCCTATGGCCCAACTTTATCTCTTCATCTCAATACTCCAAGTTTACATGACTCCTTTTTTTCTCCCATCAGCAAAGAATTATACTGAATTATGGCTTTGTTACTGAAGGGGAATTGTGTGTTTGAGGTATATTTTTTCACAAGGCATTTTGGCCAAGTGGATGAGGTATTAATATGAGAAACTATAAACAAATCATGGTTCTCTAAACTGGGGATAGAGTGATTGACTTAATTTGTTTCTATACACTGCCATCTTGAAAACTAAACTGAAGCATCCAAATTAAACAGGAGATGTAAATATTAGCCAGATGTTCCCTGGTGTCAGAACTCTTTTTTGTTTTCTTTTTTTTTTACCATTAAATGGGTACACTTTTTTACATTTAACATACTGACCTATGTTTTAGATTTTGGTCTTGGCCTAATGGCTTTTTATCATATGATTATGATATCATCCAATCATGTAAGCGTCATGAGATGCTGTTCAGCTTTGCTGAAGCACATGAGTGTCAAACTGCTTAGTTTAGGCTGAACCATTTGTCTGACTGTCTTAATGTAGGGAGTGAATGTGCTGTTAATTTAGGAAATGCCAGCTGAGGCTGAGGGTTTAGCGAGCCAAGCAAAACAGAGCACTGACCACAGATTGAAACATTACAGAGTTCCTTAATGGTTCTGTCAAAAAGAAATACAACCCTTGCCCCCCCCTCTACCCCCCCCCCCCACTACAGAAGTTGCAATAGTCTTCTGGTGCAAGTAGCAACCAGTAGGGTTTTAGCATTGATAAACATGGATGGGCAAGACAAGCACTTGACTTAACATTTGGTTAATGCTTTTTCCTGAAGACATTTGTTTAGGTTTGATGATAGTGAAGCTTTTGGTTCCATCCCTCACTTTTAATATTACTGGGCAAATGACTGAAACTGACATTAAATCAGGACTGAGCAGATACAGACAGAAAGAATGCTTTCCATATAATTAAAATTGTAACATTCACTTCATGGGTTTAATGCAAGTAAGCAAAGGATAATGACATTTTTCCTGCTACCTGTATAGTTTTGCTCTGAAATACAGCTTTTTTTCCCTCAGTGTAAGTCTGGATTTGTGAGGCACTGAGAATGTTTGGAGATCCTTGAATCTCCTGCTAAACACTGACAATTAAGCCTCTACAAATCTTGCCCTAGAGCTTCAAGTTTTCAGCTCTGCTGAGTTTGCTGCAACAATCCTTAATGTAAGATTTTGCTCCTGAGCTACACTAGAGCCCTTGTCATCCCCTTTTGTTGTAGTCTTAGTTTTTGTTTACTGATCTCCTTGAGCATTGCTGAGCTTGATTGAGAAAATAAATCGGTTTATGATGGCTGCTAAGCATCCTAAGGACTTCGGTGGGTGAAAGAGAGAAAGCTTAAGAAATAAAATTATTACTATTGTTCTTTATCTATGCAAAGCTTTGTTGGAGGAAAGAAGATTGCCTGTGAACTCTCCTCTGCAGAAATTCTCATCACTTAGGCCATTTAAAAATAGACTCGACAAAGCACTGGGGAACACGCTGCTGAGGGCAAGCCTGCACTGTTAGTGAGAGGGACTAGATGACTTTCCCATATCTATGATTTTTATTGTAGCGAGGTAATATGCCACCACTGTGTTCTTTAAGGCAACAAAATAGAATAAATTAATCTCAAATGCACATCTGCCCTGAGAGTTCCACCACAGTCAAGAAACTACACTGAAAATTTCATCTGGAAGTTACTAACTAAGAGTATTGCATTGCTAACTAAGAGTAAACTGCAAGATATTCTTCCCAGTAAGAAACATCAGTGTTTGAAAGTAAGGCTTTGAAGATCTTTCTACTTTATGGAAAAGCATTTTCCAAATCATCCTTGTGAATATAATGTAAATGATCTCTTTTCACCTTTTCTGACAAAAGGTGTGAATTGCCTCCAGTGACATTGTCTCCATCTGTCTTGCTGCTACCTAGCCCTGTAAGACAAAGGAGGTGGGGGACACTCCCACTTCCAGAAGGCTCTCATCACACTGCAGTATCAGGCTTTTTATTGGTTTATTACTTCATTTTCTGGAGAATGAGAAATAGATCTAGCTGTGTTTCCAGTAAAGGAAAGGGTGTATCTGTTGAAACAAGTGCACCAGAATGAATGGATCAAAATCTAGAGAAATCTTTCATTTCAGTTACTGAAACTTCTTTATATCCTGGAAAGCATGTTTTATTGCAGTTAAAATAAGCAGAGTGAGCCTTTAAAACCTTCATGTTTGTTTGTCCTCATACATTAGGTAAAAGGCCATCAGTGGGTTTGCATTTTGTGAGGCCCCTAGTACAGATGACTGAATATACGGGACTTGGCTTCATAACGATGAATTAACCACTCTGAACAATCCCAAATATGCAAACCACCATAGCTGAATTAGCAAGATGTGCAGGTGCTACGGATGAGTAACTGGTCAGAATTCTCACCACCACCTCCCTTTCTCCTAATCTCTCTTTATTTTATGCCTAAAAAGATGTTTCAAGATGTTAATAGCTGGGTCAACCTCTTTATACCCCCAGAGATATTTGTGCTTCATTACTGGGGAATGTTCAGTAGGAGGTCCTAGTTACTCAGTAGTCTTAAGGAAAAGCACTCTCTCTCATTGGCTGACCAGGTGTGTTTAATTCATATTTAATCTTGTTTATTGTATCTACAGAATGTTTTCTGAGATACCATGTTGCATCTTCTTGACTCGGAGTCCTCAACAACCCAAAATACAGCTTCCAGTTGAGATATGTTTTGTCCTGGTCATGTCAAAAAATTACACAGGGAAGGAAATACATTATTTAGCATTGCGTACAGAGACAGAGCATTTGTTTTCCATTTCATATTTTTCAATACCTATGCAATAGAATTATTTTCTAGTCAATATTTTATAGTTCTTTAGTCACACAGGAATACTTCAAGAACTTCCTTGTGATTAAAGTGTGACAAGACTGTCCCTTTAACAGCCTTCCTATTCTATCATTCTATCAATTATTTCTACGATGATAATTTTAAAAATAATAACACTTCCATTATCCCAGGTTTGCAATGACAGCAGCAATGTATCAATGTTTCACTTAAGAGTTATTAGTCAAGAACTGCTACTATCACCAAAACCCTGTGATAACAGAAAGTCAGTTACAGTATCACTAGTTCCACATTACAGCATATACAAGACAAAGATAAAGCACTGGATGGAAAAAAAAAACCAAGAGAAAAAAAATCAAAAACAAACCTAACACCCCAAAATCAAACCAAAATAACCAAATACATGAGGAATGCACGTCCTGTTAGAAAAAATTGCATAGCTATGAGATGGACATAACACTGACCCTCATAATAATGACAGAACTCTTGTGCATATCACCTTAGGTGACTTCACAACTGCCCAGAGTGGAAAGATGTAAAGCAGTCTCACATCCATATCTCCCAAGAGTGCACTGAAGCTGAACTGAATAATGTCTGGACTGTTTTCTGAATCTATCCAAGATAGGAGTTGAAATTCATCCAGTTCCAAAAGGCTGTAACCACTTCAATGAAGTTTTTTTCTTACATTCCCCTGGCAGTACCTTTCCAAAGCACTCAGAGAGACTCTGGGGATGCATAGTGAAAAAGATCCAAAGGCCACAGGGAAGACTGTGAACTCTTATCTACATCTTCTACTTTCAACATGCTGGACATGGATGTATGGACTATCTACAGGCTTATTCTAGACACAAGCTGCATTGCTGCCCAATAGCACATCCATAGCTCAGAGAGTGGATTTCATAGGTTTCTAAGTATTTTGGGGGGCAATATACTGGAATGATCTTCCAAACAAGTGATGAATAGAAGGTTACAGCATTTCTAAGAAAAGAATTTTGTATGTTTAGAAAGCAGACAATTGAGGATTTAAAAGTGAAAGCTTGTAAATTAGTAACCTATTGGTATTCCTAAGGGGTTGCGTGTTTTCTGTTTGTTGATCATTTGTTTTATTCCATATTTATACTGGCCAGGAAGGAATTCCCACTTCCCTTCCTCCCTTGACGTATACCTTTGCCTCTAGGTTGTTTATTGTTTGCATTCCATTGAAGCATTTACAGACTGGCCATAGCTACAGACAGGTGAATGGGTTTGCTTCCAGGAACTTCCAGGTGCTTGCATGGCTTGTGGTCCTCACACAGCAACAAACCCATGTGCTGATTTGGCATCAAAATCCACTTCCTTCTTCCCTCGAAGTTGCACTTGCAGGGAATTTTCAATGTTTACACTTTGTTTTCCTCCACAGTGAATTTAGCCCAACAAATCACCTGCTATGACAGCACTATGGACAATGGCAATGCCTTTAGTTAACCTCCTTCTCCTGCTACATTAATCATCATGAATTTTAGTCCCTTTCTGTTGTTCTTAAGTTTGAGATGGAACTATTCAGAGCAATACAAAATATGGAACTCTTTGCCCGCAGATTTTGAAACCACTTTATGTTTTGTAAACATGAAGCTTGTACAAGAAACTCCTATCATTTGACAACTTCAATCTCTTACAGTCTGCACTGCAGTATACTCAAAGTAAAAACCTCTTCCATTTCTGATAAAGGAGGTTTATCTGTGATCGGAAAAATAAAATTCTTTGAGAATCTGGACAAGTCAAATAAGGCAGAATTAATGTATTCGTTATTACTACTGCTTTGGCTGTCTTTCAAAAATATAACAAACACCACTGACCTTAAAAAGACAACAGCAGTTCAGCATGAGATACAGAAAATGATGAAAAACAGAAAATGTTTTGTAACATTTTGCAATGTAAAATATCACCAGTAGCTTGTATGAAGCTGCCATATGATCGCGATTGTGATCTCCTGATATCCTCTCCCTGGAACTGCCACAAACTCTGCCCATCTTCATGACTGGTGGCTGCAAATTTCTCTTTAAAAAAGGTGTGGGGAGTATGAATACTGTCACCATCTCACAGAAGGGGATTCAAAGGCTCAGAAGGCTTACATTTACATCTGCCAATTCACAAAGACCTCTGTAGCAAGGCCGTGAAAAGATATACAGAGGTTCCAGATGCCATTTGACTGCTACAGACCCAAAACTACACTTCTGTGACTTAAGCCAATACTTTTGATACTTGTTTATCAGCAAGAGTTAGTCAAGACTTACATGAGTATATGTCTCTGTAGCTAAGAACTAACATGTAGAGAATTTCTGTGGTCCGCTGCCATTAGGATTTTGTTGAAAAACACAACAAAGGCTTTCAAAAGCATGTGCAAATAGACACATGCATGCACACTTAAGTAACACAAAAAATCTTGTTGTAAGAGAGGAGAGTTTTAATTTATGATAAATGAAGCAATTTGAGATTACTACTGACAGGATTTCCGTCTTTAGTAAGATCACAGTAGTATAAATAGATGTGACATACTGCTTCACTCAAAGCTAAAGTCCAGGTTTGTCTTAGGCAGTTATTTGCAACAGTTGTTTGCAGATGGGAAAATGTAGGAGTAAAGAGAGGAGCTGCAGACAAATCTGAATGTCTGCACAAGGTTCCAGGACTTAGGGTTTAGGAAGTCTATTTTAATCTTAGTTTCTTTAAAAAACAAGGACCTGCAAACTAATACTTGTCATTATGGTATGATCTATCTTCTTTGCCAGAGCATTTGGGGATTATGTTTTGCAGAGAAATAGAGTTATCTGCCAGAGATTATTCTTCATGTTTGTGATCTGTTTTCCCTCTCTTCCTACTAAAGCTTACAGCCTTCCATATCTCCTCAGGCATTAAAACCAACTGTGCAAATGTCTCTCTCCCAGTTTTCAACAAACCTGTTTCTGTCCAAGCTGATTGCTCCCACCAGCCTGCTCAGAGAGCTTGGTGTGGCAGCAGCCAGTGTCCTTCTGATATTGCTGTTCAAACATCTCTTTGCCTGGCAGCTTGCTTAAGATTGGCCAAATGGACTTGGGATAAGAAAAAGACAATTTAAATACTGAACTGCTACAACCAACTTCAAGAGAAAGCTATAGGAAAAAAGAAAAAGATGTCCCCTGTTCAAGTATAATTAACTATGTACTTTCTCCAGAGAGCACCAGCACCAAAGGCCTCTGAGCAAAGGAACCAGATCTCTGCTCTGGTTTCACAATCAGCTTCCAGTTTCACTCAGGGCTGCAGGGGGAGAAGGTGTTAGTGCATTTGTTTGGCATGACATTGGTATATGCAATTATATGCTATACTGTCAGAAGGATGTGTGCCTTCTGGGATAGGTGGCAGCACTTCAAATTTTCTGGGACTAGAGAGATAAAGAAGCTGTGTGAATGACAAAAGACTTGGGTGTATATAATGCGATCTACGTATTTTGTGCATGTTTTGGCAAATGCATGATCTGCCTACTGGCTATAAATATATTTGATAAATTTTTCACATATGGGTCTTAGACTGATAGAATTCACCATGACATGGTAAGTTACAGATGACTGGATACTGAAAAGTTTTTTGCTGTGATACTTAGGTGGGTATCAGGCCCAAAGTCTCAAATCCTTTCCATAAGGGGACTTATCCCTCAAACTCCAAAGACTGGTTCACAGTGAGTCAGATGGCGCACAGTGATGAAGACCAGTTTTCTGGAAAGTTTTCCTTCTGGAAAGGAATTCTTGCAGACCATGATTTATCAATCTGTTATATGGCCTGACTAAGGAGGATACTTCATGTGTAAGAATAGGAGATCCACCAGTCATTGCTTGTCATTCTCTTACAGCAGAGATGTAGAGAAATGTGCTTGATAGCTGTGATTATAAAGCTCTGGAGAGGAGGATCTGTGAGAGCCAGGAGAAATAATGTAAGTTTGATCTACTGCTTATCTGCTGGGAAATAAAATGAATAGAAGGATGCATGCTAAGTTGAATAGAAGGATGCATGCTAAATTTGAAACAGGGGTCAGACTCCTAATTTACAAGGACTGTTCCAGATTAAATGGTCTGTTCAGGCTGAGAGATTACTTTGGATAGAAAGAACCAGATAAGCACTCTTGTTGTTTCTTTAAATACTCTTTATGTGTTGATTTATAAACTCAGAAATAAAACTGAAAATGTATGTAAAATATCCCTCAACATATCTTAACAAGCTAAGTGAAGTGGATCTAGCAGTGATATAAAGTAATTACACACAGAAACCAAAAAAAACTGCTGGGAAAAGAAAGTATTAGTTTTCCTTGGCTTTTCAAAGACCTTTTTTTAACAATCTGCTTAATAGTCTGCCTACATTTGAGCATGTGATTTAAGTGACTTGGGTTGAAATGAAATAGCTGGCAAGAAGCAGCAAACTTTTTTTTTTTTTAGAAATGCATCAAAAGTTGTTTAAGATGGTTATTGTTAGTTATGGCAACATAAATCATTGTACTTCTCAGTCTCATCAATTTATTCTTTATTGTATTTGATTCTGCAAAAATCATTGAGCTCCTTTACCTTCTTTTTCTAAAAAAAAACCCCCAACAATACACATACATGTCCATCCTCCCAAGTTTTGCTCTCGCTCAAATGAAGGCTGAAAGTCAAAATAGTTGCAATTTCACACAGTGTTTAGTACAAAACTTTAAGGGACTGGGGACTAAATCTGCACTTCTGCAGTTAATTGTGGCCATGTTAGGGCCATTATCAGCTCAGGCAGTTACTGAAAACACTAAAATAAGTTTAACACTACTTGTCCTGCTGATGTATTTACCAGACCATATTATCTCCTCTGCATGAATCCAGATATTGGGGGTGCTGTTATCTGGTCATAAAGAAGGAAAACCAAGAGAACAAGAACTGTGTCCTTCCTCTCTACCCCACCCTCCCTCTAGCTCTCTCCCCTTCTGATCTTTGGTGAGCTTCTTTTAGACAGGGGTGGAAAGCCAAATTTAGTTCTCAGTTACACTGGTGTGTATCTGAATAAACCCACTGCAATCATGGGAGATATTCTGGTTTTACACTGTTATAGGAGACAGTAAGATTTGGCAATGACCTTTATGTAGCCATGTCCTGTAGTATAAACAGCTTGCTTTTATGCAAACAAATTACCAAATTGTGTATAGAGTAAGAGAATCCCTGCTTTTTAACTGCCTTGGTCAGGAAAAGGAATTAAGTCATCCAACTTGGATACATGTAATCCTCTTGAATTCTTTAAATTTACAACTTTCTGTGTAAACTTGAGTTTCCTTGTGGAGATGCTGTTCTCTCTAAATGTTTGTTTCTTGAGGATATAATTTTGAAAGATCATACTGTATCTAGTCATCTGCACCATCTGATGCAATTTAAGGAAAAAAGTAAAACAACATACCACTAAATATAGTTAACACAGCTCGGTTCTGTCTTCTTGTAATTCCCCTACAGGCAATGGAAAAGGAGCCCAGAAAACAATTTGTTTATTATAAGCAGGTCAGTCCTCCAGGGGATTCATGGAATCACGCAGTGGGAGAGGACAATCACAGCACTGAAATGGTGGGTAATTTTATTTGTTCCACTTGATGGTCACAGTGGCATCATGCTGGCCAATTACTCTTGAGTCAGCAGGTTTCAGAGGTTAAGACCCCCTTGTGGGTTGCAGCACTGCAGGCAAAGTATTCAGGCCAGATTGAAACCGTTTCAACAGCAGAGACGCCAGCCGCCTTCTCCCTTGGAGATCTCCTTTTCAACTGTGTTCGAGACATACATGTGATAAAATAGGCATGTCTCTAACATCGAGACAGCTTAATTATGAGAGTGGAAAAAAATGCCAGCTTCAGATAAAGAAAGGAAGAAAATCAGCCAGGAAGACAAGCTACACCGAGGAGGCATAAAGCGAACAAGCGCCGCAAAAACTTCAGCTGCAGGTTCCAAAGGAAAGATCATGTCTGGGAATAATCCTCATGCCAGCAGCCTACTAGTGTTTCAAGGCTGCTGAACCTTTAACAATTTCATCACATTTTTCTCCAGTGGAAATGTTTTGAGCTACTTCTTCAGTGATCTGCAATTCTAAGGGGAAAAACAGCAGCAAAGCATTTGCTTTACCACTAGACCCTGCCGCAAGTGATTGGGCAGAGGTGGATATGAAATCCAAGCTAGCAGAAATTATGGGAGTCAGTGTGTGTGTGAGGGAACTGGGCAGGAGTCTTGTCCAGGATGGGCTGACTCTGTTCCATTAGGTTTTGCCATAGATGAAATTTGTGAAGTGACTCACATTTCATTTGGAGAGGGGTATGGGAAGCAAGGAAGTGGCATTTTATCCTCTTAATTATAAAACGAGTGCTATGATCTTGGAAACAGGGGAGGCTATTCTCAGGCTTAAGCTCCATTGTGTATGTGACATTTCAAGCTTAAAACATCTCGAGTGAATATTTCCTGTCAGACATATTATGCTGTGAGAGCTATTCAGTTTCTGAAGGATTCACTGGGGACTTAAGATCTGTGCTTTAATGTTTTTTTGTCTACTATCATGCCAATTTGCAGTTTCTGGAAAACATCTCAAGAATCTCAGAACCAAGACATAGATGTATTATTATGATTAATAGTGGTGCTAATTCATCTGGAGCCTGTTCTTGAGAGACAGAAATGATCAGCGGGACTCTAAACTCTGATGTCTTGCTCTGAAGAACGGGATCCAATGGCCTGTTAAGTTTAATATAAATGTCAGGCTATTTGAAATTGCAAAACACATTGGGACAAACTGGAATGAAAGAAAATGTATATATCAGGTGTTTAAAAATAACTTTATTATTAGGAGTCACTTTTCTTTCTTGGAACACGACAAATCCTGCAAATTAACTTTTTTCAGACCAAAAAGCATTTTGATCTAAAAATGCTGAAGTATTGTTTTTTTAGAAGTGATATCCCAAGGAAAGGAGAAATCTAGGGGAGGAAATTTGCCTAATCCTAACTTACTCTTCTAGCACTGCTTTGTATGACATGAACACTGAAAATTTATGGCTGTAATCTAGTCCAGCCTAGTGTCTAGTCTGGACATAAAAAGTGAAGCAAAGCCCAGTTCTCAGCCTATTTTGAATCAGGTGCATTTTACATTGTCCTGATTTGAACATTAGCAGAAAGTTGAGCACATACTCGTTTAAGCACCTTTGCTAATTTGTGGCCACCGTGAAGGTGCACTCACAGTTGCAGACATCTAATGAATAAAGGGCATGCAAGACTTTATTAAAAAAAAAAAAAATTAGTTTTAAGAGCTTAGTACTGATCTTTTAATGAGCCTGAAAAAATCTTTTTATTTGGAAGTTCAGAATATGAAAGAGAGTTTAGAAGAAAGACAAGAACCAGTCTTTGTCATTTAGGTTTAACTGCTTGAACTAAACCTTTGGTTCCTCTGCGCAAACACTTGACAATTAACCCCTGCATGACATATGTGGTGCCAACTAAGTTTATACTGTCCAGAAGCAGCCCTACAATGAGCTGCATCTAAAACACTTATTAATCTTCCACATTTTGCTGCAAACACTAGAATTAATACCAGCGAAGATGGCAGGGTGAGAATAAACTGCGTTCTAAAGAAAGCCGTGAGGAAACATATAATTTCTCTTCACTGCCATCACTAGGATCCAAATAGGAATATGCACTGTTCATTTGACAGACTAATGGAATAAGTGATATAGATATGAACAATATAATTTCATTGCTTAACTGAATGTGCTGTTTAATTATATCGGTATGATTGACATCTTATTTTTTAGAGATAATCAGTGCTGACAATACAGAGCTTGTTGTGTTCTGTATGCTCTGGATAAAGAAGTATAACTAATTGTAAATAATCAAATTCATTAGGATGGTCCATTATGTCCACTTTGTCTGATGAAGCTATCTTTATGAAAGAAAAGACCTGATGCAACAAATTATATATCTGGCAAATTTGCACATCAATAAATGAAGAAACTTGGACTTTTTGCTGTTTGGAAACATACATTCTGCTCCACTGTAACAGGTTTAAACAGATTGTGTAACAAGTCAAAAGAGGAAAAGGAATGGGAAATTTTTCTAATTTAACCAAAGAAGGATAAGAAAATGTATTCACCTCTTAGAAGGTTTTTTTGCAAACAAATAAATAATAATTCCAAATAAATAAAATATGGGAATAAATTTTTAATAATAGAGGATTACATTTCACCATCCAACTTTCTGTTTATTCTCTGTGCTTATTTAGTAATTTTACCTAGTATTATGATTTTCTTCAAGAACTGGGAGTATCTGGTGTTAAGAAATGAGGAAATAATAAGTAGAAAGAAGAAAACTGAAGTTTCTGGGCTTTCCAATCTTCTCATAAATACTTCTCCTGAAAGATCCTATAAGATTTTTTTCATTTGGTTCACCAAAATAAAACAACATCTCTTGTAATTAAACACACCAAGAACACTTCAGGGAACTATGAAAGTGTGTTTCAGAAATGTCTATCTGAAAGTTGTTACCTTTTTTTGAGTGATATACTGTACAGAATATTAGGGCAGAATCTGTCATGCAGGGAAGATATTTCAGCCCTTAGGTGTACTCATGAATATGTAGAAACAACCTCAGATGTGGAGAGGCTCAGCAATTTGTTGTAAACATGTGTCCTGGCGTATGGATCTTCGTGTATGTACAGGTATATATCGATAAAGATCTACAGAACTAAATGCTTCAAGGGAAAACAATGCAGGACTTCAAGAAGTTTCAATAAATGTCATCTGCAAGACTTTTGGTTTTGAGATTTCTTGAAGCCAGGTTAATTAAACATAGAATTAGCCCATCTCCTGCACATCCTAGACAACTCTGCTCCTAGCTTCCTCAGTAAATGTCAGTTGTTAGGGACTTCAACATGACGGCAGTAAAAAAGAAATCATGCCTTGCAAATGAAAACTTCAGCAAAGAGCTGCCAAAGGAGAAAATACATGATTAATCTTTACTGAAATGCCTCTTCATGTGAGGGGAAAGCACATGATTTCACATCCGAGTCACAGTGGTGCCACACACATCCATCAGTGCTGCTCTACCTCAACAGAGTGAAAACAAGGCCAGAATTTAGGAGGGTTCAGTAACTGGAATTTAGACCAGAACTGAATTTGCAGTTCCATAACTAAAACAATAAATACATTTCATCAACAGGATCCAAAATAATTTAATCTTTCTCTAGGGCTTTTTGTTCACATGTAAAAACATTAAAAAAAACAACAACTTTCTTACATTCTTTTATTTTTTTTTTTTTTTTTTTAACAAAGAAAATGTTGGAAGACATATCTGGATATTGTGTCATTCAATCCCTCTTTTCAAGCACTGTGAGCTGGAGTAAGTTGCTATTGACTGTAACCAGTCAGGTTTTGAGTATCTCCAAGGATGGGGACTCCACAGCCTCTCTCAGCAACCTGTTCCAGTGCCTTTATATGACAACTCTCACTACTTTATGTTTTATGTGTATAATCTGTTAATGCATTTAAAGTAATACCTTTGGAGCTGTATGAAGTGAAAAATAAGAAAGGAGAAGACAACATTCACAGGACTTTGGAAAGAAGTCATCCTCTTGCACTGAGTCATGCACCACTGTGAGCATGTGTCTGGATAGCCCCGGGAACTTCCTGGCTTAGGCATCAACCCACCTTGTAGGATTTGAACCAGTTTCCACCTCCAAGTGGTTCTAACCACCAGTCTGCAAGGCATTCAGGTCCAAAAATGAATGAGAGGAGGGTGGACCATGACTCACAGCGCAGCAGTTGAGGCGCAGTCCAAGGAGACAGATTTAAGCCTGTATTCTACCTGCTCTGGCTGTAAACCTGAGTTTATAGCACAGCCTCCTAGATAGCACTTCCCAAACCTGCTACTCAAGTTAGCATGTGCAAGGCCATGTTTTAAATGGGGACAGCATCTAAGTGTGCTTTTTCCTGCAAGTTCTGAGAACCTGTCCTTTTTAAAAAATATCTGTACAGGCTGAAATCTTTTGCCATTGAACAACTGGCTGCAGGTCTATTCAGCTCTGCTGTCCTGTGACTTTTCCACAGAAGTTTTGCAGTGTGACAGATTCCTGGGGAAGGGAGCACTTTGAAGAATACAGACACAGAGATCTCTTACTTTTTTTTCCTTTCTCTGACACAAATGCCCACGTGTTGCAAAACAGCACCATTTCCATACTGCTTTTAGAAAGCACTTTCTTGAAAGAGATGTTTTTGCCCTTCAGCCTGTGAATAGGGAAAATCAAGTTGACAAAATTGGGATATAAAAGCTCTGATTAAACTCTGGAGCAAATTCACACGTTACAGTGTTCTTTGTCCCTTACTGTAGGATATACCTATTTAAATGCACATTGCCTCTATGCCCGATTTACAAAAGTGAGATTGCTCCTTGACATGCAGTGAGAATATAACCAGATGGGCACCAGGAGACCAGAGCTGTGGGACACACTGGGAAATGCATCCACCCCATCCTGTGGGATAGAGCCATGAGAACCAGCTTTCCTGTTAGCCATTGCCCCCTGACCTTTCCTGCATTCGTCTGACATGTTCTGCAGGCATTGCTTAGTGGGGGAGCCAAGAAAGAGAAGACTGTGGCCCTATTCAGAGCCCAGGCTGTTTGAGAACTCCAGCACCTCTGCACTTGGACCTGAACACTGATTGTGCCCAGTATGAGGTGGAAAGGTTATAATTTGCAGATCCTGGGCTAAGGAATAGATGAAAGAAGTGTTTTAACTTTGTGCTGTATATCACCAGGAGAGTCCTTATCTCACTCTCATCTCTCTCAAAAGGTGAAATTCCTCTGCTGGGCTTCCTGCCTGCATACAGATTCCCCTTTTTCATAGCACCCATGTAGAAGCAGAAAGTGTTATGTTCTCCTTGATATTCCAGAAGGTTTCTGAATGTAGAAAAAGAATGGAATGTTGGAGATGCATGTGACTTGTCCATCAGGGCACAGAACAAGAATTTGCATTAGTGCAATAGGTATGATGAAGTGCTCTACACAAGATGCATTGCCATACCAGCAGTGTCCAAATGCACCAGATTTCTGGAACACAAGTAAATGTTATATTCATATAGCACAGGAAGGTACCTGTCTCTGATGAAATTGCTGAATGTGCAGGAAGAAATCCCAACCCCAGAACTTCAGTTGTGGCCAAAAGGTAATTTCTGCTGGAGAAAAATAGACATAACACAGGTGCATGGTAAACCTAGATAGGGCATTTATACTCAAGTGCTGATATTAGAACCCCAGGAAAAAGTCCTGAGTAAGAAAACAATCTTCCTGGATTCCATAAGTGGAAAGATTTCTAGTCAAGAAATCTTTACTAGGACTAGTCAAGGTCCTAGTATAGGACCTATGTGCTTATGTCTTATTTACAGATGTCTGCAGTAAATTAGTACAGTGCATTCCCTTTAGGCCTGTCAGCCAGCCTGTGGCATACTGGCTACTTGACCTGGAAGCCAGTGCATGGACTGGTTTAATTGTGTCTTGAATTTTATGTGCCTTCAAAAATGGGAACTGAATGGAAAGGTGAAAACAGTCTTTTCCCATGTTTAGAATCTCAGAAATCTTCCCAGGAGGTGCTAATCCAGTGGAATTTTTCTATATTTTTGCAAATATAATCCAGTGGGATCCAAGGGGTTCCATGCATCTTTGCATGGAGCTAACATTCAGTTTGGATTCAGGTGTTCCTTCTAGCTGTGAAAGGCCCCTGGATGCAGTATGAACTCCCTTCGATCTGCTTTTACCTGCCAAGCAGTTTGTTTTAATCTTCTTTTTCCTTTGACTCCTGATGCTTGTAACACCAAAGTAAAATGTCACTCAATAAGCAGTGAAGATCTTCACTGTGGTGTTCTCCCATGCTTTCCTATCCATGCTTTGGTCAGCCAGAGAACTATTTCTCTGCTAACATTCATCATCTTCTTGAGGACTGTCCCCATTCAAACCTTTCTGAGTGAAGTGATGCCAATATATCTCTTTGAGACTTGCCCTTATTCACAGTATGTTTGTTTGACTGCTTGAAGTCACCTTAAACAAATTACTGGTTTACACTTGATTATTGTCAAAGGTCTTGCTTTGTTTTTCTGAATGACTGCAGAAACAAGAGACCCCCTCTAGGTTTTTTAATGAAAACTGAGATTTTGGAATAGAGACGAGAATGGGAATGTGACACATATTAGTAGTATAGCTTTAAAAAAAGTACTATTAAAGTGTCATTTTGCTCTCATTCTATCTCTGGCAGAAAAGTTTTCCATGTATATATTTGTATATTCATACCCACTTTTGTTTGCAGTTTACATATATAAGTTTAGAAGGATTTGTTTTAATTAAAAAAAAAAAAAGTAAAGTAACATAGCTGGAACAGATTAAAACAAAAGAGTTTTAGTAGACCAGCAAACATATTGCACTGATAAGGATTTTTGTTTTAAAGTTCAATCCTACCATAAAGTCATTTATTACCCATTGTTTGTTTTTCTAGAAGTCCAGTGCAGCAGCACCATTTGCTGGCTGGTTGACGATGCACTCCCTTTTTACAACTTGGAATTTAAAACAGGAAGGCTGCCGTTCACATCAGTTAAGGACTCTATATTTTAGATCACCTGGAGAGGTTCATCTTTGGCATAGGCAGATGGGAAGTTCAAATGCCTAAAATTAAAATGCAAAAGTTCTCATCTCAGATCAGTTTCTACATGTGTAGCTACCTGCAAAAAAATAAATCAGGAGGAGTAATTGAAGAAATACATTTTCACTTCAGCTCTCCATTTCCACCAAATTATTAGTTTCCTCCTCAAAGAGCAACAGAAATGATCATTTTAACATCCCTCAACAGGAATTGCCCCAGTACACTCTGCGAGCCTGGCTTGTCACTTGGTTTCAGACATTGAAATCTGCAGCTAATCAGTCCTGGTTGAACTAGGAAAGGGTCACAGCAGTCCTGCTGAACTATTACTGAGGTGTTACAAGACATGGTGTTATTCATCCTTACTAAAACAGGCAAGGAGAAATCAAATGAAAGCAAAAGGATTAAATGTAGTGTATTTAATGTAGTCCCAACATGAGCAGGGCTGTTTCTGGCTGCACCAAGCATTCAGTTTCCCACCCTTAGTCCCATCACAAGTCACCTCAAAATCCTGTCTGGCCTATACTTTAGGCACAATCTTGGGAGCAAGGTGTGTATAGAAGCACTGTCCAGAGACTTGGGTCAGGTCGTGTGTCAGGAACTTTTGCCAAAAATGTAAGTGCTACGATTTTCTCTTTCTTTTTCTTTCTTTTTTCTTTTTTTCTTTTTCTTTTCTTTTTCTTTTCTTTTTCTTTTCTTTTTCTTTTTCTTTTCTTTTTCTTTTTCTTTTCCTTTTCTTTTTCTTTTCTTCTTTTTCTTTTCTTTTTCTTTTTTCTTTTTCTTTTCTTTTTCCTTTTCCTTTTCCCTTTTCCTTCCTTTTCTTTTTCTTTCCTTTTTCTTTTCCTTTTTCTTTTCTTTTTCTTTTTCCTTTCTTTTTTCTTTTTCTTTTCTTTTCCTTTTCTTTTTCTTTTTCTTTTCTTTTTCTTTCTTTTTCTTTTTCTTTTCTTTTCTTTTCTTTTTCTTTTTCTTTTCTTTTTCTTTTTCTTTTTCTTTCTTTTTCTTTTTCTTTTTCTTTTCTTTTTCTTTCTCTTTCTCTTTTTCTTTCTCTTTTCTCTTTCTCTTTTCTCTTTCTTTTCTCTTCTCTTTCTCTTTCTCTTTTCTTTTTTTTTCCTTTTTTCCTTTTCCTTTTCCTTTTCCTTTTCCTTTTCCTTCCTTTTCCTTTTCCTTTTCTTTTCCTTTTCCTTTTCCTTTTCCTTTTCCTTTTCCTTTTCCTTTTCCTTTTCCTTTTCCCTTTCCCTTTCCCTTCCTTCCTTCCTTCCTTCCTTCCTTCCTTCCTTCCATTTTGCCCATGGCATATACATTGAAAAAATTCCTGGGAACACTTAAACTCCAATGCTACTTTACTATAGGACATGATAGGCTGAAAAACCTCATACCTTAATGTTTGATGGCAAACACAACATATATGTTTCTGTTCATGCTACTGCAATTGTACTTTTTCTTTTTTCCATGTTTCACTATTTCTGTTTGGTATTTCAAACTGCTACCATTAAAGAACGTGAGACTAAGGCAAAGGACAGCCTCATTCAAAATAGTCGACACTAATATTCCCAAGAATGGAAACTAACTTTCACAGGAGTGCCTCTCTGTCAAGGGAAGGCAGTCCTGCTCTTAGAGAGTTTGAACTTGCTCCTGATCTGTCTGTGAAGCAGCAATACAAATATATGGTTTGACTTCACTTGTCACCTCTTGAAAATATTCCTTCCTCCTTTCAAAATGAGGGATTGCATGAACACTGAGGGAGTGTTCATCTTTATAGGTAATGCATACTGCAGTTTTAGTTATGGGACCCTAAAAACGTACTATGCCAGATTTTAAGATATATTCAGAAAACAACGTTCTTTATGTTTAGGAACGAAGTAATGTGAGCAAGTGAAGATTATGTGGACTAAAAAATGTAAAAAAATATGTCCTGTTTCAAGTGGGGGACCAAAATCACACCTGTGATGGCAAGGTATTTTTGTTTTTGCAAATGCCATGGGATAGATCCTTCCTCTCTGTTAGTGACCTAAGATGCAAACGCATTTATTTTCTGGAAGAACTGTAGTATTTCTTCTTGCAGTGTCAACATGCAGCAGAAAGCATTGTACTTGCAGCATTTCCCCTCTTGAGTACAATCATATAAAAGTGTAAAGAGAAGATTCTTAATTTCAGCTTGCGTTGAAGAAACCTCAGTAAATTCTACTTTGTGTTTTAAACAGGGAGATATAACCAAGATAAATTAATAAATATTATACATTATATATTATATATTATTTATAATAAATACTTTATATTTTAATATTTAAATTTAGATTTGAAGAAAATAGATAACCAGAATTCTAGCAGATTTTCTTAAAAATATATTTCCCAATTTTAATTCTGTACATTTAAATTTATTTGCTACATGTATATCTGTACATATATGTAGTTTCTCATGATTCTGAATGTTCTTAATATTCATAGTTTTATTTGTATAGTTAAAAAATCCTACTATGTCCTCAATTTCCATTATATTTGTGGCAATAAGCATAGTAATAAGGCATACCTGATTTATCAGCGTCAGTCTTTGCTGGAGTCAAGATTTCTTCTCATAGCTAAACAGTGATGAACTATTGAGTTTCTCCTGTTACAGAAGCCTGACTTGAAAGGTAATCTGTAATTGATATTTACACCTTGCAAATATATATTTAACAGAATGGTCCGCTATGAAGGCTGAAGCTTGAATAGACCTTAAGACCTCTTGTTTTTCTCCCCTTTGTTCCCAGGATCCGTGTTGTCCTGCTAGGGTGACACAGTGACATCCTCTGTGGACAGAGCATTTGGGTTCAAATATTCAGAATCAGCCTTCAGTCATGGCTCTCAGCTGTGACCACCAAACCAGAACCTAAAGTGGTGATTTTTGTAACCTGTGAGAAAAGGTCACTGATTAAAAAAAAAAAATCAGGAAGAAAAACATTTTTTTGGTATTTTTGCTTGTTTTTGGGTTTTTTTTTTTTTGGGGGGGGCTTTGTTTTGTTTTGGTTTATTTTCTTGTGTTTTTTTCTGCCAATAGTGGGAAAGAATTGTGGGGGCAGAGAGGAGTGGAACAATTCCATAAAACTATCTAGAAGCTGAAAGCCATTTTCAAAAATGTGATTTTCTGTCAGTAGTTCAAGGCTGTCAAAAATCCTGAATGTTCTTGAGTGTGGGTCTTGTCCAGTCAGAACTAGCTAGAGTCTGGACTGAGATGCCAACTTTGTTTCACAAACACCACCAAAATGTCCATCACAAGTCACAAGATTCTTTTTTTAGTTTCCCCAGGACATAGCAACCTGGCCCAGTTTCATGTATTACAGATGAATTGTGAATGCTTTGCTATAAATCTTGAAGAACTGCCTTCCAAAACATATTTTTATATCATTTAAAGATGTAAAAATATATAATGATTTAATGATAAATATTATGTATCTTTTATGAGGGTAGATTTTTATTAGTCTTTTATGCATAATATTATTACTTGAAGTTGTTGATTGTTGTTAATTCGATTTTTGCTGGAGTTACTTAATAAATGTCAGTTTTCATTCTTCTAACTCTTTATTCATTGTCAGCTGTGGATGATCTGCCAGCCCACATGAGAGGGCAGGTTACATTCAAAGGAATTTACTTTGGTTTAGGGACATGTGCAAAATCTGAGCTAATTGCAGTGCAACTTTAGACTTTAACTGCTTCTTATTAGCGGCTTAACAGATGTCTGTGACTTCTTATTCTGGTGTTCAGTGTTTGTACTGGGAACTCACAGGACTCAGAGAGAGATGTAGGCAACTCTCTGTGAGGGATTTGTGAGACTCAGCTCCTGCATTCCCAGGTCATCCCTTTAGAGACGATAGGAAAAGGTGATGGTTGGGAGCTGCTGCCCAGCATGTGACTGTCAGGAGGTGGCCCAGAATGTAACATGTATTTGTTGCTTGGATCCATATCTAGGGCTGGTTAGAGGACATGGTGATGCCCACATCTATCAAGTATTAAAAGATCCAGGATTTCTGAGTCTGATGTCTTTCAGCCCCATCTGGGAAGGAGATGATTCCTATGTATAATTGTAATGGAAAGGACTTAAACATGAGAAGTAAGGAGAATGCAGAGGCTTAGCAAAGTGAAGAATGGCTTTCTGTAGGTTTCCACTAGGCAAAAGCTCTGTTTTATTGTACAAGTAATATAAATTTAAACTTCTAGGAAAGTATTCTTGATCCACATGTGCAGTGTTCTCAGCCCTCCTCATGCTGAGTGGATGGATAAACAACTTGAAGAACACCTACTTTGACTTTTCCTTCTAGAAAGCACCCTTGTGCTTGCACTTCAAACGTGGGCTTTTTGTTTTGTTTTGTTTTGTTTTGTTTCTATTGAGGGATGCCCTCTAGAAACAGAAGGAACCCTGTTGTTTTCATGAAGGAGGACCCTCAAACTAGGGTGCAGTGAAATGATTTGTATGTTTGAACATGCAGGGCTGTTCAGCGGACTGTTTGACCTGAGTGAGAGACTTGTCAATGTTTGCCTGTATCTCTGTTCCCTCTGGTCGAATTTACAGGTAAAGGCCACTAAAAAATGATAGAGACCATGTGAATTTGAGCTGGTATTTCATGTGACTGCTGTTTTTGTGTCTTCTTTTAAGTATAGTGTAAAAATATGTTTGTATAAACGACAGATATAAAGGCCATTTATGCCATCTTGGCAAGGACTGCAAAGCTGTGATCTTCATCTACTTTCTGGTGCTTAGCATACACAGTGGACAACTTCTGGTAGTGCACATAAGAAGGAACGAAACACAGAGATAGAGTATATTCCAATGCATAGGGTAAAAGGAGAAAGGAGACAGATGTAGTAGAAATGAAGTGTTCATTTTTGCAATATCTTTTCTCTTCTAGAAACTGGAGGAAATTAAAGAAGGCCATGAAGAGCACCCACTCAAAATGGTTGGTGAATAAAAAGAAAGAAACCACAAAAAAAGGATTTATTTGGATGGCATTCTTGAAGTACTGGGCAGGTAAGTGGAGAGGAACAAGTTGACCAAACTGCCAAAAAATAAAACAAGACCACAGTGCATTTTTATTTGGTTTTACTCTCTAGCCTCATATTGCTTGTTTCCCTCAGAAGAGACAGCACAGTAAGTATGATTGGCTGTAGCTGACCTCAAAGCACTTTTGCTAAGTCATGTTTCATACAGTGTTTCAAAAAGAATATGCCTCAGCAGCAAGGTGTGCACCTTGTTAAGAAACTGTTGGCATGTACTCACCTGAGGCCACCCTAATGCTTCCTTTTACAGGACAGGGCAACCCTGTCTCTCCCAGAAAGCACAGTCCTGTCCTCACACCCTTCAGAGTTCTGATGACTTTGTAGAGATTTGGAATGAGTTAAAATTTTGGAGAAGTGATGGAGCATGCAAGCATATTTTTTATTTACACTCAGTTGTTATAGTTCATTTAGGTTCCACAATCTCAAGACATTATTAGCATCCCATCAGAAACTTAGTGGTATTTCCCCTCTACTCAGAAGTAGCAAAATATCTCTCAGTGCTGGGACAAGTTCTCATCTCTCCAGTACCAAGAGACATGACAGTACTGGACGAGTCCAGTGAAGGGCCAGACTGGAGCACTTTTCATAGGGTAGGGACTGAGACAGCTCAAGAAGAAAAACTCGAGGGAGACCTTATCAATGTGTACAAATACTTGACAAGAGGAAGTAAAGAAGTCTGAACAATCTTAGTGTTGCTCAGTGACAGGAAAAGAGGCAGCATTCACCACCTGAAATACAGGAAAACTCATTTAAATGTAAGTAAGAAGTTCCTTTAGTGCAAAGATGATAGAACATCAGAACAGGTCACCCAGAGAAGTGGCAGTGTCCATCACTGGAGAGATTAGAAACCCAGCTGGACACAGTCTTGGGTAAACTAATCCCTGGCCCTGCTTTGTGCAGAGGGGTTGGTCTGGGCAATCCACAGAGGTCTCTTCACACCTCAACTGTTCTGTAACTCCTGTATTTCACTTGCCCTCAGTCTCTTCTGATTTCTTGCAGACATTATTTGATGTTAGGTTGAAGCAGGCTTCCATCATTCCACTCTTTACATTTCTTTGGACTAGAATTGCAATTTATATTTAAACTGTTAAAACAGATACTTTTAAAGAGACAAAACAAAAAACTGCAACAGCTAGTGCACAACCATATTTCTAAAGAAGTAATGTTAAGCACTGAAAAATTAATGTAAAATAATATATATATATTAAGATGAAATATTGCTTTGCTTTTGTGAGGAAGAACTCAGCTGTAGCACAAGACATCAGAATTAAATTACCATGTTTCCCATTGTCTTTCCTTTTTAAATTGAAATTATGGGATCTTTAGGGTGCTTCTTTTTAATATGATTTTATGGAGCTTGACTAATAAGCCCTGAGCTTGCTTTATAGTAACAGGAACTATAATCAACCAAATAATAGAGTAAAATACAGAAGACAGATTTCATGGTGCCTTAATCTGATGCACTTATATTAACCCTTGCTGAATGCATAAGATGCTTTTCTGAACTCCACATTAGTTGGTAGGATAATTGCAGTGATTTGAGCATGAGTGTGTCCTTAGTTCTGTCTTTCATTTCCTGTACATTTTTATTTAATTCTGCAGCCACTGAGGTGAAAGGCATACCCAAACAGAAGCAAGGGAATAGAGAAGAGGAAACTAAAGTCAATCAATTATTTCCCTAAGAAACTGGCACACCCAGTCTGTAACTGTATGTTACGCTCAGCCTTCACACTGAAAGTGAATTCAGAAGGTGGACGTAAAGGCAATCACTGGTGAAGAGTCAAAAACCAGTTAAGAATCACATTGATTATAGGTTGCTATCATGCAGGTGCCTTTAGAGGAGAGGCTGGCCTTGTGGTAGCTTAACTGTTTACTTAAAAGCATTACATTTCAATGGTGTCAAGAATCAAAAATAAAAATTGATTGATTTCAGAGAGGAGGAATAAAGATATTCAGAATGTGAGGAGCATGTTTTCTTAAGAAAGATTTCAAAAGCTGATTATTTGTTTGGAGAACCAGAGATGTCTTTGAGAAATGTAGCAATGGTTAGAGAGATTCACCATGGAACGAGCTTTGCCTCATGTTTGAGAAAGTTGCAGGAGTCATCCACCAACAGCTCAGAGCAGAATTTAATTTACATTATAAATAGCTTGTGCAGGTACAGAAGGGCATTTCTAGAGTAATGAAGTAAAACTATTAATGGAAAATATTTTTGAGAAATGTCCTGGCAGCAAATAGAAGCAGTCTCACAGGAAAAGCAGAGAAATTCTGCCTGGGGTTTATGTTGCAACTGGACAGAGAGCAAGGGATCTATGATAGAGCACTCACTCTGCTTCAATTAAAGGATGAGCCAGAAGAGCTTCTAGCCTTTCCCATCTTTGTTTTATGAGTACAGGTGTTACAGGCATGCAAAGTAGCTATCTTAATTGTCATCTCCAAATCAGACCAGTTCCACTTGTGTTTGGTTTAGCATACTGTATTTTGATGAAGTTTTCATCTGATTTCCCTCAAGGACAACAGTAGCATTTCCACTAATTCAAGAAGTCAAGCTCTTATGCTAGTTCATTTACTATGGGCGTAGAGAATTTAAAGTGTGAATTAAACAATGGAAAAGCCTTTGTGACATAGACACAGGAGAGCAAACCGTAGAACTTTTGACAGTACAAGTAGCTGTTGATTGCCAGAGCTTTACTCATACTCCAGTAAATTCGCTCTGGGAAAAGAAAGCTGCACAAAGAGCTGCTGGAGCCTAAGAACTTCAAAGCAATGACATGGAAGTGCAAATCATAGAGTAACCACGTGAAAATTTTCAGGGGTATTTGATGCCTTCATGTGTTCATTTTGAAATGTTACCTTACAAATTCCCACTAAGCCTATCTTTCTTAACTCTCTAGCTATTTCCTGGGGGAAAAAAAAGAAAAAAAAAGAAAAAAAAGCTCTAACAATCTTAGGGAATCATCGTTATGACCTTGAGATTTTGTCAGAAGATCCTTAGAGAATATGAAAAGCTTCATTTGAGTTGGTTTTTTTTTTTTTTTTTTTCAGTACAGTGTTTCCTTGTGGAGAAAAGATACAAAGCTCCCATCATGTGCCTATTGCCAACAGTGACTGCAGTTGCAGCCCCTGCTGGAGCACTCCTCTGCAGGACCAGCTGCAGCAAACCACAAGGCACGCATGATCTGTTGCATTATTCTGCTGAAATGCACTCTTTTTCAAGAATTTTGCACCATGTGTTTATCTGTCAGTAATGTTATTTTAAAGTTGTCAGGAATTTTGTTGCTAATACCGGCTCCTGCTGGTACCCTGAGGTAGACATAGCAGTCTTTAGACTGGATATCAGCTACTGCTTATCTGTTTTCTAGCTTTGTACTTTATGTTAAAGTTGAAAATAGTGTTGTCTCCTACTAATCAGTAATGACCAGACATGATTCGCTGATGTTGTAATGCTTTTATATAATTCAGAGCTTGGAGTTCTTAGTCAAATAACCTGAAGAAAAATATTTCTACCTTTTATTACTGAATAATTCTTTCCTGTGATGTATCAGCTGATATAAAGTCATAACAGATTCATTCGACATGTCAGATATGCAAGATATTTAAGAAAATATCTTTAATCTCTCTGAAATGGCCATGTAAAACAAATCGTACTGTGACTTGACTACTACTTGGAAAGAGCATCATGCAATGTTACTGAACTCCTGCAAGGCTCTTCTGACTTTAATGAACTTTGGGATCATGCCCAGATTTCCTAGTGAGTGTCAGGAAAGTATTATACTATGCTACTCTAATAGCATCCTTTCAACTGCTAAAACACAAGAAAGAAGTTTATTTTAAATTTTTTTGATAAAATGTATTTCACAATGTTGTTGTAAGGAGCAAAAAAGCAAGTGTTTTAAAGCAGTGATTCTAGAAAAATGCTCTGTATGGTTTTAAATGCAACGGGTGCATTCCTTTCTAATGTTCACTACTTGTGAACCTTATAAAGTTCTAAGTATATGCATCTAACTAAGCATATGCATCTGAAAGTCACTTTTATCTTCATTTTTTCATGTGGAAACACTTGCATTTTTCTATGTGCCAAAGCCTTGATAAACCAGACACGCTGTTTTGTTAACTAGGACAGACAACAGAAATCTTACTTAAAAATGTTTATTGTAAAAAAGTGGCTAGAAAACAACATAAATTTCACTTCACACTTTCTTCAAGTTATCTATAGATGCTGCTATAGGCAACAGTTTGCTTTCATTCATAACACATTCAATCATATAAAAATAAAAATATTTACATTATGTCCACATACTTTACAAAATCATTAATAAAAAAGGCCACTTGGAGGTGGTAATGCTGAAAATATTGCATTTCCTTTGTGCATTTAAAAAAAAAAATAATTGTCAAACTCCCATGAATCCCCTCTCTTGCACTTATTCCCGGTTTTTAAAGAAAGATTAAAGTCTATTCCATATTAAAGATGGTCAAGCATGCACCAGGAATGTCTGAAGCTAGAGATTTTTTTTTTTCCTTTTTCAAAAGGCACACCGCGGTTTATTTGTGGCTTTTAATTTTTTCGTACATTCGCTTGCATGTTTTTTTAATCCTCTCTTAATTATGCAGTTTTAAAGCATTTTGGATCATTAATGAAGGCCTTGGCTTCTAATAAAATAAAATAAAAAACAGAGCAATGATAATATTAAAGATTTACTAAGGTAAACTTGGAATACTTTTTAAGGCACCTGAGATAAATGGGTCTAGCAAAATTCACTTGGGTAGTATTTTTCAATAAAAAATTCCACTTAAAATACTGTTTCTTTGGTTGAAATGTCTTGGCAGGAATGTATTAGTAACCTTGCAGCCTTTTCTAAGCAAGAAAGACAACATACATTTGGCTTCATTTGAAAAATAAATCTGATAATGCTTCTTCCTTTAGATCTACTTGAAATTCATGCATGGTGTATTTCCCCACATGTCAGAATTCACACCTAGGAACATGAATGTGTGACTGAACAGAAACTACTTAAAGCTCATTCTTACCAACATTCTAAGTTCTCCCACTACTTTGTTTATTTGCTTGTTTGGCAGTGTTTTTGGGTTTTGGTTTGGTTTGGTGTTTTGTTTTTTTTTTTTTTTTTTTGGCTGAAAAGTAGAAAAGAAAACGCCTTTGGATTTCCACTTATCATCTGGAACAGAAGTGGAGAAATGCATCGAGTCCAGGTAAACATTGACTGCATGACTCAGTGTGCTACACAGCAGCCAGATTCCTCATGTTTGTGCAGAAGAGACATTCTGGAGAAAGTTTTGGAGCAATTTTTGCACGGTATTTCTTCACATCCGAATGGGTTGCAGATGAGCTCTCAGATTGGATCTGTCTGCAAAAGCCCTGTTGCAGTGAGGACAGGAAAATGGCTTCTCTCCTAAAAAAAAAAAGGAAACATCAAGGAAAAATAGGATAAAGCTTTAAAAAAGAAGTTTAATTTTCAGGACAGGAAAACCCCACTTTTATCCTAAGAAAGAAAGAAACAAACAGAAAGTGTTTATTTTAATAAAGAATGTGTAGTAATCAGGCTACAGATGCAACAGCTTTCAGCACTGCTGATTGTACTTGAGGAACTCAGTCTTTCCAGAATATGCTGCTAAGTGCAGTTGCTGAAGACAAGCTGCTGACACCTTCTGCATCTGCAGGTGCAGGCAGTACTTGAGGCTGGGCTCCTCCCAACATGCTCAAATATTTCCATAGAACTTTTCTGCTGAGTGAAGTGGGAATTACTGGGGACAAGGGCTTTGACTGAAAGCAGCAAGCAGCAGTACAGATATTACAGTGTACCCAGTGTACTCAAAATCAAGTTTTTGTCTCAACAGAAAAACAAAACAAAACAAAACTCCAACAAAGACCAAACAACTGCTTCAGTGATGATGTATTTCAAATTCTTAAGGACTTGAGATAGCACATGCAAACCCTGCTAACTGCTCAAGGAACCAGAAAGAAGCTCCTCATGTATTTCTGTCTTGTGCTTTATTTCACAGATGGAGCTTTCTCAAAGTTAGCAATTTCCACAGACTGAAAGTTAACATAAAATCCTTACTGCAAAATGTTCAGCTGGGGGAAATGGGCTAAACCATTCTGAAATTATCAATGCTGATTTAGTCTAGTATCTGACCCCCAGTTATGAGACCATGCTACACACCCCCCTCCCCAGCCCCCCTACTCCCAGGAGGAAGAATTTAGCCTTTAAAGATACATTTGTGATTCTGCATAAGAATTTCAAGGTTAGTAAAGAAGCATTGCTGGGGTTTTTTGCCACCTGTGAAGATAAAGAGCAAAAGGACATCCTGATGTTATAGCAACAAGAAAGTGCAATTGCAATGGTTGTTCTTACCAGTGTGAGTTCTAATGTGTCCTTGAAGTAGCCAAGGTCTAGAGAAAGCCTTGCCACAGATCTTACAGACACAAGGCAGTGTGTGGGTCCTGATGTGCATCTTAAGCGCTCCCAGGCTGACATACTCCTTGTCACAGTACTTGCAGCTGAATGATTTCCTAGACTGGGCATCACAGTGCAGCTGCTTATGTTTGGCCAACCCAGAGAAAGTTGAATAGGTCTTGTTGCATAAACTGCACTGAAACTTTTCAGCTTCAATTGCATGGGGGTCTGAAAGCTTGGACTGGATTCTCTCTTCTTCATCGCTAATGGGACTTTCTGAACCGCTGTGATCTTTGGAGGAGGTGTCAGAAGGTGGAGGTGGGCTGACTCTTCCCAAAGATGAGGGGTATCCAGAAAGCGGAGAGAGGTCGTTGGGTAATGGAGACGGTAGCAGCCCGGTTGTAGTCCACACAGTAATGGGATTGTAAGCTACTGAGCTCAGGATCTCTGGCTGTGGTATTATAGGGACTGGATAGCTTTCATACAGGTATGGGGATATAATCACTGGAGAAAGAAGAAAATTTTAGGGTAAGAGAACTAAAAAGTATTTCAAAAAGCAGTAAAATTAACATTTGGGGGATTAAAAGGTGCATAAATTAAAGGCTCGGTGCAGTCATCTAAATATAAGGCAGATTAAGGAAATACTATTTCATACATATATTCTGATGAGTAGAGACAGCACCCTTGAACAGCCAATTTACTCTTGGAGAGTCCCTTCAAGGCAGCATGCTGTTTCTAGACCATGCAGCCTGATACAGCGAAGCAGTGAAACTTCCTGAAGGATTTCTATGGAAGTTTCAACTCTACCACCAGCAGACACAGAACAGGAAAACTCCAAATCCTGAGTAACTGAGTTCAAGTGGATGAGCAAACTTTTTATGACTCACTCTGGGCAACACTGACATATTTCTCAAAACTCCAAGCAAAAAAAAAAAAAAAAAAAAAATCTTGCAATGAACTAACCCATTTCCCCCAAGCCTGACAAGAGCTACCCCACCCCTCCTCCTGACTCTCCCTCTGCAACCTCAGAAGCAAGGCGGCGGTGGCTTTAAATTTTTGTTACCTGTATGAGTGTCCAGCTCGCTGTAATTCGGCTTCTTGGACGAATTGAAATGTTTCTTGACCAGGAAGGAGCGTGGCATTTTGGATGCAAGGCTTTCTCCTTCTTCCAGGTTCTCCTCTCGGGCGGGTGTGGCGGTCCCCTGGCCGCTGTGCAGGACACAAGGGCACAGTCTGTATCACAGGGAGAGCATCGGTCCTTATCGTATCGCCTTCCCCACGCCGTCCATCCGCCGGGGCTGTGTAGTGGCAGTGCAGCGGCGCCTTGAAAAGTGCTGTAAATACCCACTAGTCAGGTGCAAGGGGGGGAGGGAAGGGTTTTTCCGCTCCTCCAATCACTTCGGGATGTTCTCAAGCACTTTTTTCCAAACAGGCTGTTTTTCTGGGAGGGCTCTCCGGCTGCTGGCAGGAGGGATCCAATCCCTGCTCGGAGGGTTTGGTTCAGGTTTCAGCTCCTCCCGCTGGAGACAGCTGCGGACGGAGGAGCGAGATGGTGTCAGAGCGCGTTACCCTGCTCTGTAGAGTAGGGGTACAGTGCCGGGCAGGATTTCGGTCTAAAACCGTGTTGGTCAAAGTGTTTTCTTTTGTTTTTTTTTGGTTTTTTGTTTGTTTTTTCAAGAAAGAAAGAAAGAAAAAAAGAAAACCACACAGCAGTGCTTAGTTTACTTATTCAGTTAAGTCCTCTTTTTTCTTTCTGACCGAGACCTGGAAAAGTCATAGGCACTGAAACGTCCTTCTTATCCTCCCTCCACCTCCACCCCCCCCCCTCCCCCCCCCTCCTTTTTTTTTTTTTCCTCCTTTTTTAAAAACAATCTGGTTTCCAGATGTTTGATATAAGAATTACAACGGAACAAACTGTTCATTAAGGGCAGAAGGGGGGGACATTACAAGATAACAAGTTAGCTGGGAGACCTAATGAAAGGCTTTGAACTGATTGTGTGCCTGCTCCGTTTGGGAACTGTCTTGGAATAGCTGTGTTGAGGAAAGGCTGGAGACAAGCAGCCTGCCTCCCTAACCTGCACCCTTCCAGGCAGAAGGGCCAGAGAGATACTGCGAGTGAGTTCAAGGAGAGGTAGAAGTCCTGGAAAAGATTACATTTCAGAGCATGGTGATAGGTTTTCTGTAATATGCATACTGCTTCAGACTGTTCATATGGAAAATACCTTCCTTTTTATTTTAAAAATCTATAGAATGCAAAACCTCGACCTTTCCTTCCTTGGGAGTAGTTATGTCACTCTTTTGCCTATCCTCTTAGGGCACTGCCAAGGAAATTTTCCTAATTATCCAAAGCAGTTAAAGGATGCACAGATAAGCAAAAACTCCAAAATTATAGACTGCGTAATTTAAATGTCTCTCAAATGTCCCTCTCCATTAGTATATTTAGGACCTCTTGATTTCCTATGAAGGTATAATCTGTATTAAGCATTTCATTTAGGATGAAAGTCTCATAAATGTCCTACAGAATTCTTTGGTTATCTAGATTCATTTAGGGGGGATGTTTAGTCACAGATTTATTTCTTTATTTAATTTTAAAGTATTTGCATTTTGAAAATATGGCCAGGCGAACGCTGGTAAGTTTCAAACCCAAATTACACCTTGATTGACTCTTGGTCTGCCCTTCCCACCCCCCCCCTCGGACTCCCCCCTCTTTGTGTATTAACTACACCTGCCTGGGCACATACCAGTGTGCTGTGCCAGTGTGCCGCGAGGGCTCTGTCCTGTCAGGAGGAGGTGCAGAGGGGTGTTTTACAGAGACCACCCCAGTCCTTTTTTTTTGCAGCAGGTGTTGGAGGAGACATGAAAAAAAAAAAAAAAATCCCTCTGGTTCTGTTAAGACATGTAAGAGCAAAGTGCTTTGTCGAGGTGCATGACTTCTTAATCTCCTGGATGCCAAAACAAGTGCAGAGAAAGTTAGCCATTTTAAGGAACTGGTTAAAAAGATTCAGCTGTTCAGCATCTCACTCTGGTGTCTGTGGGTGCAAGGTGTCACACGGATTTCCAAGCTGTAGGGAACACACCCAGGCTACGAGTGGAAAGGGAAAGTTGCAAGGAAAGGGACTTCCCAGGTACCTGCTTAACAGCTGGGGTGGAAGAACAGATGCAGCTCTTCCCAGAAGGGAGAGCAGTGCAAGCTGTTGCTTTTCTCAACTCCACAGAAATGAAGAAATCCACAAAGCATTTTTAAAAGATTGCATTTGTGGTCCTACTCCCCTCTCGGCTCTTTTCCATCTAAGAAGTGCCACTGCACTGCCAACTCTGGGAAATCATTGCATTTCAGGATGTGAGGCATTAGTCTGTATCTAAATAGTCTGTTACATGAGCTGTGATTCAGACCTTGAGCCGGTTTAAGTTTGTGTGTTGAAATGAATGGAGCCATGCAGATTTTCACTGGCTCGGGATCTGTTCTTTTGTATGTTTGTTAAAAGTAAAGGGTCTGATTCACCAGTGAGGTACTCCCTCTCGGGGCATTTTCACCAGCATAACACTGGAGTGATGCAGTTTAAATTAATTGCACTTATATAAATCACAGGCGCGTAAGCAGTTAGCCCACTGGCTGAGCTGATTGAAGGATGTTAGGAATTGGATGGAAGGCATGTTATTACACGGTCCTGAAAGAATATTAGCAGCACATACTACCTGAGTGAGGTCTGCTGTCAAAAAAAGGGAGAGTCTGCGTGAGGAGTAGTGGGTGAGTCAGAGTAAACAGGTGTTCTGGGTGTTTACTGGAAATGTGGATGAGAGGGCACTCAGAGACGTGCAGCATCCATCCCCCTTCAAGAAAGGCAACACAAAGGTCGAGTGCAGAAGGCGGGAGGTGTCCCCTCCTCGGGGAAGGTGTGGGGATTGCAGAGGGGGGCTGATGGCTCTGAGGGTCACACTGCCTGTGGCTAAAGCCTTGTGCCCACCACCTCTGAAAAAATCAGGCCTAGAGCTTCCCTATCACATTTTACAAGTAGCTGGCCTTTTAGGGATTCTTTCTGTTTTCACTTTGAGAGCTGGTGTAAAGCTGCCTTGTTAATGCCACTGGGCTGCTAATTGCCACTCTGCAAAGCAAGTAGGAAATGATTCGAGCAATTCTGTTGCCTGAAACCTTGGCATGTCCTTTTCACCACCTAAATGATTAAAGTGAATGTTTGAACCATGTGGCAGAATTTTTATTTTTAATTCTTTTTTACATCAGGTCACTTCTTCATATGCCAAAATAGCAACCTGTGAGCCTCACTGTAGTCTCCTCATTTTTTGACATCTCCATCAAATCCTTTTCTTTGTCAGGCTTTCTGAGAAGGGCAGCAACTTCTTTTACTCAGCTTTCTGGAAATGGCAGGCTGCCAGAACTATTCTTGTTATCAAAAAGGGAAGAAGACCCAGAGCTAAGACATTACCAGCTTAGTTCTTCTCTTGGCAGAGTTTATGTCTTTACAAAGGATCAATTGCTAACAAGATCACAGATCAGATATTGCTAAATATCTGGATAAACCTCAGCAGAATAATGAAAAATACTTTTAGGATATTAAATATATTATGCCGGATCACTGTTTCCAAAGCACAATGTATTTCTCAGGTATCTCTGTTAAGCACATTTTGCCTGGACCTGCCATGGAGCCCACGGAAGGCAGCACAACGATGTTCAGAGGAGCCCCCAGGCGGCACTGAGCCCAGTGGAGCATTCCAAAAATAGCTCTGGGAGTTTAGTGGTGCAGGTGACGACTTCATCCTGGAAGGGGTGAAATCTCAAGTAACTCACGGAGTAGCTCTGGCAATTCATAAACCTCCTACATTTCAAAGGAAAGTGTGGAAATAATTAATATAAGGGGAAAAAACCTGATCAGTTTTCAACAGCTGGTTGAAAGCAGAGCATACCAGCTCAGCTTCACTGCTACCCTGCACTTGCATGTTTCCTCCCTTACATGTCCCTGGTATGTCCTGGGAAAGAAGTGGTGTAACTTTTGGAAGCAGGAAAGGTTTAGTGAAGCTAGAAGGTGATTATGCTGGATGTCAGAGAGAAATAAGCAGAAATTAACACAGTAAAGGGGAACAATTAAGAAATGCTGCTCCTTCCCATTGCCCCAAAATATCCACCTTCAGAAATCTTTTAAAACACATTTTTTGGATGCCTTTTCTTTCAAGCTTGCTCATCCTTCTAAATACTGACCTGAACTATTGGAAGAAATGGAAGCAAATTTAAAGAAGGATGGTTATGAAATCATGTCAGTTTTCAGATTTGCAGGCTTTAAGTGCAATGAGTCAGAATAAATCTGTGCACTTTGGAAAGTTTCTTCAGTTCAGGTAAAAAATCTCCACATTTTGAAGGTTTTGCACCCATGAATACATATTTTCTAAAATCAGTGACTTTAAGCCAGGGTTATTACAGTTCTGTAACAGGATCTAAACTTCTGACATTCAGAAAGATTATGAAACAATTTTGCTTTTATGACAGTTATAGAACTAAGTGTTCCTCCATGTTTCAGTTAATTCAGGTTTGTAATTCCAGTTTAAGCCTATTAAAGAGATGATGATTGAACAACAAAAGTCTGATTCAGTCTGAATGTTCCAGTAAGTCCAGGAGCTTTAAAGTTGTTCTCTTAGAGGGCTAGGTCTATCTCTAATTTATATATATATATATTTATACATATGTATAAATACTATTCATTGCAAATAAACTTGCAATTATTAATAAGATCCAAAATGTTTGGTTTTGGATAAAGTAGGTTAGACAAATCTGGCTTCTATGTGCTCTCTTCTTCACACCTGTGTAACTTTGCTGACTTCAGAGGGTTCAGTTTAAAGTCAATTTAGCCCAGAATTGAGGAACCTGGTCATAGTTCAATATTCCTGCATTATTTCCACATTAAGATATTTAAGGAATGGGCCAGATTTCCCTGTCATTCCCCTCTGTAGTATCTCCATTGTCTAGAGATGAGCTATTTCACATTTATTCAAGCAGAAATGAGATGTGATTCTAGTCTATTTCATGAATATTTGAAATAACGAAAAAGCTCTGGAAAGTTATGCTTTCTGCAATGTATTACGTTTCCCTGATCCGAATAATATCAGTATCATATTCATCAAAAGAACAAAAGTTTGGAAAATGCTGACCCCGTGATTGAGGAAGCGAATGGAAGGCTGGCACAAGCCTTACGTGGTTGGAAGGAGCCATCTGCTGGGCAAAGCCACAGCCTGAGCCATGGACCCTCCGGAGCCAGCCCTGGGCCAGTCGCCCCATCGTGTGGCCAGTTCGGGAACTGGGGTTCTGGAGACCTCCGGGCAGCTGCCACCGCCTTGGTGGTGGTGGGACTTGGGGGAAGAGAAGTAGTAAGATGCTACAGAATGGCTAAATCACCTCCCGAATTTTGTAATATGACTGAGGTCTATGGATTTGGGGTCTTTTCATCGTTGTTGTTTCTTGCTTGTTTTTTCTTCTTCTTGTAAATATATATATTTACAATGTAGTTATTCTATACTATTACATTTGCACAGATATACTTAGTACTATAATGTATACTTGGCTGTATTTCAAAAGCTGACAAGGAAATCAGGTGACAAATGTTTGTGGGAAAGAAAGGGTCATAATTTCTACTTTACAAATTAGTAAACTGAAGCATTAAGACAAATTTTCAAGATGTTAATTTTTAAGTGTATTTTTAAGTAAGTCTTGTGGAACCGTTCTCTTCAACAGCCTGTAGCCTTGTCTTCAAATGATGCTCAAGCTGCTATATAATTTACTCTATAACAATTGTTCTTGTATCTATTAACAGAGCTTTCTGACAGTAAAAGATTATAAGGAATATAGTTCTTTGTATTCCTTTAAAGGATTATAAAAAGTTTAATTTGTATTATTAAACTATCATTAACAGATTACCCAGAGAGAATCATAGAATTGTTTTGATTGGAAAAGACCTTTAAGATCAAGTCCATCATTAACCATCAAGTCCAACCATTAACCTAACACATTTCCAAATTCACCAACAAACCATGCCCCTAAGCACTACATTTACACATCTTTTAAATACCTACAGGGCAGGGATGGTGACTTGAGCAGCCCGGTCCAGTTCCTGACAACCCTTTCAGTGAAGACTTTTTTCATAATATCCAATCTAAACCTCTCCTGGCACAACTTGGAGCCATTTCCACTTGTTCTATTGCTTGTTACTTGAGAAAAGAGACACCCACCTTGCTACAACCTCCTTTCAGGTAGTTGTAGAAAGCAAAGTTACAGAGAAGTGGTAGATGTCCCAGCCCTGTAAGCATTCAAGGTCAGGTTGGATGGGGCTCTGAGCAGCCTGACCTAGCTGAGAATGCCCTTGTTCTCTGCAGAGGGGTTGGACTAGGTGACCTTTAGAGGTCCTTTCCAGCCCAAACTGTTCTGTGATTCTATGATCCTCATACTGACATGACCTTTATTCACAGCCAGCTTTGTCTTCATAGAGCTTTGGCTTTCATAGCTTTTCAACTTTCATGTTTTTCAACTTTTGGGGGTTTTGTTTTTGGTTTTTTTTCCAATGAAATAAAAACTAGTTTGATAATTTTTTACATTATTAAATTTATTAAATATTATTAAATTAATGCTTGTCCCTTTATTCTATCTGGGGAACTGGAGTACTTGGATTTGGCCATCTATGTTTTGCCTAGGTTTCACTTCTGTTCTCATAGCAATTACTTGGCACCTTGTTTTTCCATTGGGCAGAAGCCCATAGTTCACTTTCCAGCATGCCCTGTCTTGACAACTCTACCTTAAGGTTCCCCACCACTTTGGTGTTTATTGACAGAATGTCCTACACTACCTGCCAGAAAATACAAATGTAAACCCCATCACCAAGCTTTTCTCTGAAATTAGGTTGAACTGGTCTCTACCAACCATGTCCTATCCTTGGACTGGGTTTAATTGTCTATTTGTCACCTCCTCTTCTTGGCCACTTTTCCTACACACCTACATATTCACTTTCAGTTGCTTGTTGCTGGGTGGGCACAACTTGTCCTCTTCTGTCCCCTTAAGGTGTGTTGGGTGAAAGAAGCAGCAGTAGCCTTTGACATTCAGTTTGTATACCATGCCAGCTCTGGTGGATGGGGTTGCTGCCTGGCAGCACGGAGTCATGGAGAAGGGGTAAGTGTGTGGGCAGTGTGCTGGGGACAGCAGAGACCTCCTCCTCTGCTGCTGAACTCAGTACACAGTAATCAGAAATGTATGTGGCATAACTGCCACAAAATGTAACTTTCCTGGGCAGTTATCTCAGATTAGTGAACCAGTGGTTTTGTTTATTTATCCACTGCATATTTATTTGTTCAAAGGATTCAAGCTCATGAATTCTTTTCTACATCCATGCAGCTCTTGTCATCTCAGCAGTGTGCACTAGAGTTGCTGTGCTAGTAGCTGGGACATTTATCTTTTTGCTCCAAAATGAACAGATGATGTCACTCCATGGAGTTAATATCTCTGTTTCAGCATAAATTCATCACTTTGCTGAGCAATAGAAGGTGAGATGTGCTGGATTTGCTCCAGTGCTACTCTTCTGTTTCATATTGAGGTGTCACCTTTCTGAAACCCTTGCTGCTCAAAGGGACAGTAGTGCTACAAGGATGGTTCAGCACCTATATTGTCTTTTCTTTGTTCTTTCATTTGACAGTATGTATTACTTGCACACTGGACCCCAGGCAGATGGTGTCCTTGTCTCTTTGTAATTTCTTGCACTGACTTCAAGAACTTGGTCTTTCAATTTCTTGAGGTCTGTTTAGAAGTTCCCAGGACAACAGAGGTTTCTGATAGTGAAGATCTCTCTTCTCCTGAGCTCCAGCTCCTTTGCATTCAGATTAGTATTCTGCTTCTGGCTCTGAGAAGCTTAATAAAGGCATCCTGCACTATCTTCTGTCACGTTAGACAGTAACTGTTGCCAGCTGCAGGCCTGATGTTTGAAAGGCCTGTTCTGTCTTTCTCTGTTATCACTGGAATAGCTTTGAGGGTAGGATGATGTCTGGAGACAGTTTTTTTTTCTTCAGTGGTACCTGGCAAAAGGCATAGTACAGATTGTCAGGAGCTGGGTGAATTGGCTATTTTCAACACTGAAAACAGAGACCCTTTTAGTGCCAGACAAGTCAAGTTGTGTATCTTTAGGATTACCACATAGTTACTCCATTGCAGGGCTCTGCTCCCTAATAGGAGGTTTCCCAAACATCTAAGACATTCTTGAGAGCTTTTTACCACTGCAAAAATGCTAAAGGCTGCAAAAATGAGAATGCACATCGGACAAGTAGTTTAAATGAGAGTGAGGCTGTCTGGGCTTTCTGCTCTCCTCAGTTCCTTCCTCAGCAGCTCCACCAGGCCTAAGGGATTTCTGCACTTTAGGATTCTCAGCAGCTCTTGTGGGAGCCTTCAGTTGCCTAGAGCATGTGCTGGAGGAGTTGATATCCTTACAGTACCTCTCTGTTAGGCTGCAAGAGTGCACAGAGTGGCTATTATCTTTTCCCTTCATCGTGGTCACAGTCAGTCATCATATTTCAACCAAACTTCTGGCTTGCTTTAATAATGTTCCCTGGCAATGGTACCACCTTTGCATGAGCTACTGTATATTTCAAGTCAGAGTAGCCTTGGTTAGGTATTTTTGGGTTGGTTGGTTTTTTTTTTGTCTGGGTTGTTTTTTTGTTTGTTTGCTTTTTAATGTTTTTTTTTTTAAATTTATTTTCTAGTTTTGTTTTTGTTTGTTTGTTCTATTTTTTTATTTTATTTCTGTGTTAACAGCCCATGTCTTCCTGCCGGCTTCAAAACTGTTTTACTGCATATCGCCAGCACCTGAACACACTTCTTCACCCTCATATTATGCTGCCTCTTGGTACCAGTGGGAGTGAGCTGTGGCTGCCTCTGCACATTGGCTCAGTCCCTCATTGATTCCACTCTAATTAAAGGTATGGAAGTATGGATGATTTTTAAATCAGCAGCTGAATATTTCTGTCTCTCCATCTTTCTTTTCCATAGTCCTGAATGTTTTCTCTGCAAGAGCGGTTGTCATTGCTCAGGGACTTTCCGTGTCCCTCCTGTTAAGAGACAATTATGCTGCACTAGTGTTTCCTTCAGTAATCATCTCAGCAAGGTGGTAGGTATGAAGTGCACCCCAAATTACCTTCTTTGGGCTGATAATTTTTATGTCTCCAATGCTACATGAAGATGCCAGTGATCTCAGTTTTCTGGAACAAGCAACTTAATCTGCTTCCCTTTTGCAGATGTAAAAGCAGTGTTTCTCAGTCTTGTTCCTTTTAATACTTGTCATTCTGCCACTGAACTGTGACCTGGTAGTATGGTCACACCAGCATCTCACCAGCCTTCCCCACAGAGGCTGTTCAGGATTCACCTTCATTCCCTCCCCTCTGCTCAGGCTGCATTTTGGCTCTCCACATGTCCATGGATGTGTCAAGGAAAGTCTGACTTCATGCTGTACTGCCTTTTCCTGCAGTTCTTGCTTGTACTTCAGTTCTTAGTGAATTACAACTCCACAATAAGAGAGAGACCTTTCCCAGACTGACAACCGCCACCAGAATTTATGGATAATTTGCTGGATAATACTATTGAGAAGACTACTTTACCACAGATAAAGCATGGATGTATAGACATAGATATGTGTGTTGCTACATGGAAGAGGTTAGTGACTGCCTTGAGGCTCAGCATTGCAGCTGACTCATGTCTTCATGTGCAAACTGATTTTTTCCCCAAAACCAGGGTGGATACAACTAATCTGCCTATTAGAAAAAGTCTTCAAAAATGATGAATGATGCCTAAGCCTTAGCTGGGAGGATGCTAATGCTTAGAGTCCAAAGCTATGCTAAAAAAATACTAAAAATGAAGCAGTGTAGACAGGTTGTAATCCTGTGCCTTGGCTCTGTTTCATCTACTAATCCAGACATATCTTATATTCCTGAAATCAGGCTGATTTTTCGTTGAAGGAAATATTGGCAAAGATGTTAAGCGTTGATATTAAAACAGGACAAATCTTGTCTTTAGTGACTCATCTACACCCTCCTTCATAACAGATCTTTTCCTCCCAACAAGTTATATGTATGTGTATTATCTCCTGATATGTATCTGTCTGGGGAGGAGTTGGGGTGGGGGAAAGAAGAAAAAATGGATGTATTACAATAAATTATGTTTTTAAATTATTATTTGTAATTTCAAATCTTCTAAATCAGCCAGTGAGCTTCTAAAATGCAGACAACAGATTTTTCTGCTGCTACCCCTGCACTTTAAAACTTCATGTCCTCTCCATTTACTCACTATGAAGCATCTCCTTCAGTTTATTTTATATCAGTTTGGTTCTACTTTCTTATCCATTGCTATTTCCTTACCCACACAGCTACTGAAAAATCTTTAAATTACTTAAAGAAGATTTAGATCTTCACGACATCAGGGAAACAACTGCTGATTATCCAAAATATCTCACAGCTCTCTGTGACAGAAGTGATCGGGGCAACTGATAAGATGAAATTGCCAAGTCCCATGTTACATGAAATTTGGGTATTATGTGAAAATGCCATATCCCATAGGCATCACAAGGAAGAGGAATGAGCAACCAGTATGACCAGCTAACGTATTTTGAAGTGGAAGTAATAAGGACTTTCAACAGAAGGTGGCCTGTTGCCAAATCACGACTAGCAAGCATTCGGTGACTGATTCCATTTCAGAAAACAAAAAAATTATGGGAACGTCATAGATATTATAGCTTTTATTGCAAATGAAGAGATGTTTGAAACTTGGAAGAGTCACATCTTTAAAACTCTGAAGATTACCTTGCATCCTTTTCTTTCAGGATAGGGCATGAGTCCAAATAGCAGGATTTCAAGATGAAAGGTTAAGGATTCATTGGCTTCCACCTGAAAAACATGTTGGAAGTTTCAGGTCTGCAGCAGACTGATGCCATTTCATATTTCAGCTGCTGCTTGCTATTTCTAAACCAGGGATTTTTCCTCTGTCTTCTATGAAAGCCTCAGGACTACTGCCTTACAGCACAGGAAACACTGCTGAGGAGATTAGCATTGTCTTGGGGCTGACTGAAGTCTGAAAGAAATTTAAGAGCTGGAAGAGGCTGATGGAAAGGGAATGGAAAGAGGAGGAGAAGGAGAAGGAGAAAGAGAAGGAGAAGGAGAAGGAGAAGGAGAAGGAGAAGGAGAAGGAGAAGGAGAAGGAGAAGGAGAAGGAGAAGGAGAAGGAGAAGGAGAAGGAGAAGGAGAAGGAGAAGGAGGAGGAGGATGTAGCTGGAACACGAGCCCTGAAATTCCTTCAAGGCTTCGACATTTCCTAACTTAGAATCAAAAGATGGTACCACATTACTGTGTGTTTGTTCTTTCTCCTCAGTTCAGACATTCTACTCCCATACTATTTGTGCAAGTGTCCTTATCATTTTCCAGAGTAAATCTCTGAGGTAACATTTTGAGAGATTTTGTGCTGGACAAAAAAAATAGTCTCAAGCAAGAGCTGAGGTTTTTCATTTCCCTGTCTCCTGGTGAAGAAGAGATATGAATGAATTGCTCCTGTCATGTGTTATTGCATAATTCATGAGTTGAAAGAACCATGAAATGCTTTGCTAAAATTTTAAAGATCCGAAGAGAAAATATGCATTGCAAAATCCAGTTTAGAGCACTGACAAACACATAATAGAGAAAAAAAGAGTCTTTCAGGGCCCTTAAGAGGATTGCATTTCACTTTTTTTTTTCCATTACTGCAGTTTTGTTTTCTCATTAATTACTTTTAGGAAATGAGTCAATATCTATGTGGTTATAACACTGGCTGTACAAGCTGCTCATTTCAGAGCTACTTTGAAATTGCCCAGTCTCCAGTCTATTTATCCTCACTCTGTGTAGATTGTTTTGATGTAAAGTTCCAGCTTTTTCAGTGACTTGAGCAGGTTGCAGATGCTGATCCTTGTGGATGTGAAAGGTAACATTTTTTTTAAGTAAGCTAATAGAGAAGCAGCTTTAAAGCCTACTGAAAGTCAGACTGAATAGTATAATATGTAGAAAGCAAATATGTTCTGTTTCATGCAACTTCCAGCTGCCACATGAGTTTGATGTACAGATCAGATACCACTTTACAGATAATTATTTGTGGACTGCTTAGTTGCTTATGCAACCTTTTTGTTGGAGATTCTTTGTGAAACATATAATGATAAGGAAGTTTCATGTAAGAGAGTCAGATAAAAAGAGAGAAGTGTATCTGTGAGAAGAAAGAGTGAGCAAACCAAATAAATGTCAGGTATTAATCTCTCAGATCGTGCAAAGTCTTTAAAGAGTATGGAGTCTATTTCAGATGGCAGATAAGACTTTTCAGTTCTGCTTTACTGACCTCTAAGTGCCAGCATAATGCTGTGGTGCCTGACAGAATGATTTGCCTCTGGAATGACTTTAGGAGTAGTGTTTTGATTCCTGCAGATTCTCCCTGAACATCACACTTTAAAAAATCCTTTTTATTCAAAAGTCGTTGCTAAGAATTTTCCATAGCTGCCCTGCACTAAACTCTGATACATTCTTTTTAAAATGCATTTCCTTGGGTCTTTACATTTAATTCTTCCAGGAATGGTTACAACATTTCATCTGTGAAAAAGATGACAAATAAATGTGTAGTAACACGCAAATTATTAAATCCTGTCTTAAAGACTTAGGTGACCTTCCTTTGCCAGAAGAGCCAGGTATATCTGCAGTGTGAGGGGAATAGGATACAGCAGAACAGCTTAGGGCTATTTTGCACATGCCTGGCAATAACGTTGAACACGTGCAGTAAATGAATAAACCTGGCATTTCTGACAAGTATGGTGCATTGCGGTGCCAGCACAGCCCAGCTGATCTGCACGTGCTTCTCAGGAATATCTAGGATTGGCAGATGTATTGTGCCATTTGTCCTTCACCAGCCTGGAGGTCACCAGTAAATGTAGAGTCCTCACATTTAATCCAGATGGAGATTTCTTTTTCACAAAAAGAGGAGTCCACAGTATTTGGTAGGAAGAGCTGGGAAGTCAGCTACCTCCTTTTTAGTGATGGAGCACTGAGGTACAGGGGAGCTAAAAACCCACACTCAATGCAATGGAAAACCCTATGTGGAAGTAGAGCAGGTCTACTGAGAACAATACTAACTATAGAATAATCTTTCTTTTCTCAGCATGATTTTTAAGCCATAGCTGAAAGAAGACAATTTTGTTCAAAGGCCTTTGGTCTGTGATCAAGGGGAAAGTCCCCAAATGCAAAGAAATCCTAAATGAACAGTGACTGAACAGCACATTTTGCTGTGAACTGCATAATCAAATTATTTCTCTGGTTACACACAGCACCAGCTGACGTTACACTTTAAGTCTTGTTAAAATCTAGAGAAGTAAGCTACCTGGAGAATTTGAGTAACACCTGAGAAGACACAGTAACAGCAAAGATCCAGGGGATTCACTGTTAGGTAATGTCAGGGATGCTAACAAAATTAGCAGTGAAGAAGAAAAAATGAATCAGTGATGAAAAATCATGTATTATATCAGGTAAGTCAAGGCATTGTTTCTGCAGTAATTAATTATTCCAATGGTGTGGGCTGGAAATGTAATGAGGAGGCAGCAGTGAACATGCACTAATTACATTTGCTTTCAAATTCGACAGAAGCTGGACAGCTGTTTGTGCAGTAGGTAAATTAAGTGCACTAGTCAGATCCAATTTTGAAGTGAATCCTTGATGTCACTCAAAGATTAATGTGTAGGCTGAACATTTCAGGGCATGATTCAACTAAAAAAAGTGTCACTTGGTGCCTTATTATCTCTTGCTGCCTTAGTCACACCTTTCCTCTAAATACATCTGGGGGATGGGGGAATATATAGAGGGGAAACAGAAGTAGCTGAAGGAAGAGGTTTTGGTTGTTCACCTTGCAGAATTTTCTTGTTAGATACCTGTTAATGGGGAGAAGGAGAGAATAGGATTTTTCCTCCACTCCTGAGAAAACAGCTGCTGAAATAATTTGTAAGGATTGCAGTAATAGCCTGTACATGGATCCTGCTGGACTGGAGATAAACTAGGGCACTCACCAGAGGAAGGAGCTGTCCCAGTACATCAGATCACCTTTAAAGGCATTTTAAGCAGGAAAGAAAAATTTTAACTAGATTACATTAACAGGTTAACTCCCCAGGGACTGCTGAGTGGCTCCATGGCCTACATCGATGCATCTTCCTAGCTTTTCTATCACACAGCCAACCCCTATACTAAGAACTGGGACCTTGGTAATAATACCACCTTTTCTTGCTATGCCTGACAAATGCATTCCATATTCTGGCACTGCACATTTCTCCTCACATTGTAATGAATCATTGATGGTGTTTTATTTCTGTTGATTTCATAGAATCATAGAATGGCAGGTTGGAAGGGACCTCAAGGATCATCTGGTCCAAATTTTCTGGGTAGGAAATTGGTTTAGATGTGATGGCTCAGCATCCTGTCAAGCTGAGTGTCAAAAGTTTTGCAGTGTTAGGGAACTGACCTCTTCCCTAGGATGAAGGGAAGTTCAATGTGTGACTTTCTCATAGTGAAAAATTTTCTTTTGGTATCAAACTTAGATCATCCCAGAAGCAGCTTGCGCCCATTACCCCTCACCTTTCCCATGTGACTCCTTGTTAAAAGGGAGTCTTCTTCTTTGTAGCCACACATTAAGTACTGGAACATGGGGATAAGGTTACCTCAAAGTCTCCTTTTCTCCAGGCTGAACAAACCCAATTCTCTCAACCTTTCCTCATACAGTAGGCTTTCCAGATCTCTGTATATCTTTGTGGCCCTTCTCTGGAACATCTCCAGCCTATCCACATCTTTTTTGTATACGTGGGACCAGAACTGAACATGGTATTCTGGGTGTGACTTGACACACCTGAGTAGACTGGGATGATGACTTCTTTATCTTTGCTGGTGATGGCCTTGTTGATGCAATCCAGCCTTCTGTTGGCTTTCTTAGAAGCTGTAGCACAATGTTCACTCATATTGAGATTATTGTCTACCAGTCCTCAGGTTCCTTTCCACGGAGCTCCTGTCCAGAGTGGCATATCCTGGTCTGTGCTGCACTCCTGCATTGTTTTCCCAGGTGCAAGACCTCACACTTGTCCATGGTGAATTTCATATGTGGTTCTTGTTACCCCACTCTTCCAGTCTGTCTGTGTTTTCCTGGAGTGTGACTCTCCCTTCTCAAGTGTCTACTTGCCCACTCAACTTGGTGTTGTCTGTAAACTTCATCAGATTGCACTTGATGTCAACATCCAGATCACTTATGAAAGTATTAAACAGCCTTGGGCCCAATATTAACCCCTGGGGTACCCTGTCTGTGACTGGTTGCCAGCTTGAAAAATAGCTATTTAATAACACCCTTTGAATGGGGCCTGTCAGCCAGCTCCCCACACACTGCATACTCCACTCTTGCAGACCATGGCACATCAATTTCTCTAGAAGGTTGCTATGGGGAACTGTATCAAAAGCCTCAGAGGAGTCCAGATAGACAATGTCCACTCCTTGCCCCACATCAACTAAACATGCCGTTTTTTTGCAGAAGACAGTAAGACTTTTCAATCATGATTTGTCCCTGGTGAATCCACCTTGGCTTTTCCCAGTCACATGTTTCATTTGACTTGTGACAAGTCCCCAGAGGTATTTATTCCATAGCTTTCTCAAGGACTGAAGTAAGGCTGATGAGCCCCTAATTACCTGTGTCCTTCTCTGAATCCTGCTTTTAGATGGGGGTGACATTAGCCTTCTTCCAGTAATCCTTGACTTCCCCCAGTCTCCACAGCTTCTCAAAGATAATGGGGAGTGGTCTCTCAATGGCACCAGACAGCTCTCAATATCTTCAGGTGGATGGCATCTTGCCCTATCAATTTGTTATGGGTCAAGCTCCTGTAATACTTCACAAAAATCTCCTTCATGGATTCACTGGTGGTTCAATGTTTTCATCAACCTGGATTTTTGTTTCCAAGGCCTGAGGCCCAGCAATATTGGTAAAGACAGTGCTGAGAAACTCTGCCTGTTCAGTGTTGTTGGTGACAAGTGCACCTCTCCAGTTTTACAATGAGCCCATATTATCTTTCTGTTTCTGATTATTGTTTACATACCTGTAACTTGTAGTTATTGAAATCTCTGGTCAATTTCAATCCAAGCTGAGCTTTTGCTTTCTAAATGCATCTCTGCATGCTCTAGTACTGTCCTTGTAATTCTCAGTATTATTATTCCACTTTTCCATTTATTCCATGCTGCACAAAAAATCCTGATCTCAGAGTGTGATGTGGAAGGGGTTGGCACTGATCAGTAAGAGCTGAGGAATCACAACAGTGGCTTCTTCTCTATGTGAAGTTGACAAGACAATCAGAAATCAAAACAAAATACACTCTCAGCCAAATGCCTTGTTAGAGAGAAACAACAAGAATTTAATTATTTAAGGCTTTTCCTTATTTATATTTAGCTCCTGATATTCTCCAAGGGCTGTTTTGCTTCTTCTGTTTTTGAAACCCAAAGTAAACCTGTAGAAAAATACTGAGTGTAATAAATGGGATAATCTATTTTCCCATTCATTACCAAAGGGCCTTTCCTGGTGAGTGACATGTGACAAGTCATTGCTTTTTGTAATATGAAACTTAGGTCTTGGTCGTTCTTATTTGCCTTGAGCAGCAAGTGAATTTCCTTTATCAGTTTGCTTCAGCCAGTGCCCTGTTCTGTCTGACACAGTGGTAGACTCTCTTTGATGACTTATTATTTTTAAAAGGAAAGAAGAATCTGTCTGGTCAGTGGTTTGGCTTTTTTTTTGAAATGCATAGTCATGAACAGAGATTCTTGTCTTAGTCCAGCACAGGGAATATATAAGAGTTATGTTCAACATTCTCGTCTGGATGCTGCTTCCCTCAGAGCTCATCAGCAGTCCTCTTCTGAAGCATGACTTTGATTTAGATGCATTTGTTAGCTGCATATAGATGAAAATTAGCTTTAGGATTATTAATGATTCTACAAAGACAGAATCATGGCAGTGAGAGACAGAAAACAGCTTCTCATCCTCCTTTCAATGAAATATTGTGTGGCTTCCAGAAATTAAGTAACTTGGGTAGTCATATAATCAGTACACACAGGGTCGGATGAAAATTTATGTTCCCAATGTCCTCTCCAAATGCAAATACTGGGATGAGAATCAGTACTTTGTTAAAGAATCAAGCATGGGCAATTTCATCATGGACAGAAACAGGCTTAGTTGAAACATTTAGTAGACTCAAGCTACACCATTAAAACTGATCTCCTTGATCTCCTTGTCATAAAATTATAAGTTTTTTGTCTAATATCATAGAAACACAGCAATCCAGGAATAAAGAAATAACTACACTCAAAACTTCCTAGCTCTCCCTTTTTCTGGAAACACGAATACAGAGGAAAAAGTCATACAGTCATGCTCAACAACCCCATGTTGTAGTTAAGATATGAAAGTGTGGTATGCTAGGTAGCACTGAATCAAATCAGATCCATCTCAGAGAATAACTTACAATAATTTTGTAGAGTTCATTTGGAGTTAAAGTTAAGGTCTGCAGAAATGATCACCAAACATAACCAAACACAAAAAGAAGACAGCAACCACCCTCTTCTCTGTTAAAATACAAATATATTGTGATGAACTGCCTTTTAGAGATGTTCAAATGTAGATACATGTTAGAGTGTTCATAGGGAACAGACCTTGAATTAAGGTGTCAGCCTATGGCTCATGATCTTCAAGGCTGAGATTTCATCCTGAAAGTCAATCCTTCACTGATGAAGAAGAAGAAAGTACCTCCAGCCACATCTGACCTTTCCACAGTATACCAGTTCTGTAACTTTTGATCTGTGACATAGACACACTGGGACCAATGTTGGAAAGATAGACAACCTAAAACCAAAAAGTATTTGTAAAGCAGGGGGGGTATAGACCAGAAGTGAGAAGAACAGAAGAACTTTCTTTTGTTTTCTTTGCAGTTAGATAATTTGCTTCATCATTTTTTATTGGATCATCTTTGGATTGGTTACCTTTCAAATCTGCCCCCAGAAGATTTGTGTTATGTGTTTTCTCTTTCTTCATCTATTATTATGTCTCAAAATATCATGAGGAAGCCATTCATCTAATTTGCTATCAAGCATATGTATTGTGTTGTATATTCCATGTATCACTCAACAGTGAGAAAGAATAACATTTCTATGGCAAAATAAAAGCCTTCATTGACATTCCAAAAATTCTTCCTTTAATCTTGTTGTGTCAACATTATTCAGTAAGAGGAAAAGATTTCATGGAGATCAGAACATTATGCCTTCATCTTTGCATGGCTGTGCATGGAAAAGATGGAGACCAAGGGAAAACAAACGGAATTCAAGAAGCACAGAGCATTTTTAGGTTGGCAGAAATCCATGTAGTTAGCTTCCTTCACAAAGACAAGTCTTTTCTTAAGGAAACTATCACACAACTTGCAAGGACAAGTGGCTATTATATTGTACTAAGAATAGCTATGCAGTAAGGTCTATTTACATATACATAGATGTAATAATCTACTGTTAAAAAACTACTGACATATTTTTACCCATTTTTATATTTATCTGCTGAAGCTACTACTAAATCCATCAATTTGTAAGATGCATTCTATATGATTGTTAGATTTGAAATTTGCATGAAAGCTGATGTTTTTTTCTTTAAAAAAAGGGGTAAAAATTAGTTAAATGGCAAAAAATCCTTTTTAAAATGGCTAAGATATCCTCACATATAAAGGATCTTCTTCTTCCTCCCCACAGAAAAAAGGCTTTGAGAATGAAACTGAAAAAAACGAGAATATGAAAGGAACTGAAAATAGACTCTGGAAAAGATTGGGTGACACTGAACATAAAAATACAAATGACTGAAGTGGGTAAAATCACATTGGAGAGATTGTGAATGAAATTAAAGGAAAATAGAATTTAACAAGATGGGGCACACAATGTCAAATATAAAATCTAGACAAAAACATTAAGGAGACAGGGTCAAATAATAAGATAATGACTGAAAATGGAGCAATGTGGAAGAGTGTAAAAGGGAGAAATGAAAAGGGTAAATGAAAGGGAAGGAGCAGACAAAGAAGTTTCAAGAGGCTGATTACTCATGGCACTAAAATGAATAATTTCAGTCACAGTGTTAAAAGAATCCATACCTGTACACTACTGGAGAAAAGTATGAAATGGACTTTACAATGAAATAGCTATGTTTGGAAAGGTGACTTTCTATTTTGTGTCTTCAGAAAAAGACAGAAAGAAAAATATAAAGAAATTATACAGATCTGTAAGTTTCCCCTCCATGAACATGATTTAGATGTAATAAGCTTCTGTTTCTGTATGATTTTTTTTTCAGTAAGACTTTTGATAGTATCCATTATAAATGAAATTTGAAAAGAAAAAACAGATGTATAGCATATCATATTGTTGATAGTTTGACTTCATGTAAATTGTGCCTCTCTGCTTTTACATTACATGAAATTAATTTTGCAGTCCCAGGGTATGTAGGCACAGATGAATTCCAAATCACGTGATGTCTGTGTGACTGTGACAGCTCATGACACTTGGGGAAATCCAGCTTTTTTTCAGTATCATAAAAGAAGGGAAAGAGCCTAAGCTGCTGCAGCAGTGGTGTGTTGGACAAATCTCAAAAATACAGGTAAACTGAGTCTACTACTGGCCATCCTTATGTGACTTCTTTATTCTAAACTTTGAGATTCACCAAAATTACTTCTTAAAATTCCAACGAAGACCCACATGTGACTGTTTTATAGGACTGAAAGGGAAAAAAAAAGGAAGGAAATAACTTCTTGCTGAAAATGGAGTCTCATTAGCAAAAAGACCATGAAACAAAGAGTATGCTGTTGAAACTGATCTTTTTCTTCTTAAATGGTTGGAATCTTCCATTTAGTGTTATCTGCCAGCATATGACTATCTTGTGATTATGATATCGAACAACTTCTGCCTCAACTTTGGAAAATCACCTTATCTTGAGTATGGTTTTATATGTCTGAAGAGACTTATGATTCATAAAATACTTCATGTGTCACCATTGATACACAAATGTGATGAATTTTGTTGTTTCATTCACATTGTCATACTTTCCATGTAATCAGTATAGAAAAGTAACTTGCTGTTTGGAAACCTTTCATACTAGAGCTAAGTGTTGAAAAGACCCAGAAGAACTGTGTTACTTAAAGAGAGAGTGTAGTGCTATTTATGTGTCTGTGTAGTATTATTTATGTCTCTGTACCATCAGGTATCATCAGCCACCTTGAATTTCTTACACTTTAGATAATGAGATCAAGTCTTCCCATTTTAAGCTACATTCAAAACAGAAAGACAAGTCAATCACATAGACCAGTTAGGTATTTACACATAAAACTGAAGATATAGATTCTGCTATAAAACTAGTTAAAGAATGATGAAGACATAAAGCTTTCTAAGCTACTCAACAATAATTAAGTGATTAAAATTCATAATACCTCAAGTTCACTTGTAAAGTTTTGCTGTAGTTTACAATGTAGAGATGACTGAAACTTAATATGCTTCATCTGCCTGACTTTCTGCTTTGAGAGGTATACCTTCTGCTAAAAAAAAAAAAATCTTGTTTGCAAAATAGTAATGTGCATAAATGTATATTCACACTGCAAAATTATCCAAAGTTCTGAAGGGAAAAAGTATTGTATAATGTACATAAGTATACTGTAAATATAGTATGGCTTAGCACAGTACAGTATAATATGGCATAACTTTGCATACTTTAAGTTGCCAGAAACAGTAGTTTAAATTTTAATTTTACTTGACTATTTTTTTGCACAATTTCAAAGGTTTTTCTAAGCTTCCATTCTGATACACTGGAATGTTGTTTTGCTGCTGGTCTTTCGTGATGGTCCATCAGTGTACCTCTGGATAAAACTGAGGTAATGCCACATAACACTCAAATGCTTTTTCTGTTTTAAGAGTGATTCTCTCATTTCATTTGGCTTTGCCAATGTGTGCCTTTGAGCATAGATGCAATTTATTTTTGAGGCTCCAATTTCATTTGTAGTAAGTGGCAAGTAAAGTGGCTTTTGCTGTCTGTCCCCACTCATGCTTGCCAGGGGCTCTAAAAAGGCAAGTTGCCCAAAGGCAAGTTAGGCTTGGATAAGGTACATAGTGTGGTCACATATGTGGACTCTAAGACTTTCCTTCCATGTTTTTAAGAGTATTCTGTGAATGTTGTAATATTTTACACAGCTTTTTAAATTAAGAGAGAAATGAGTTTTCAGGTTGTGTGTAGGGGCAGCAAAGCCATGCACTACTCTGTCAGCACAGCAGTGTACTCACTGAACTCAGAAGACTGTGTTGAGCCTTGGGCTTTTTTTTTGGGGGAGGGGGGATTTCTCAAATTCTAATTTAATGTATTTCCTTCCACCTGCCTTGCTTTTCCAAAATTTCCCTGGGATCTGAATGGCATATTCCTGACATTTTCTTGTTCAAAATGCTCAAGAGCCTCTTACAGCCATTTCGTATCTATACCAGCGCTGAGATGTTCTTGCCTCTCATAAAGTGCTCTTTGAAAGCTATCCCACCAAGGATACCAAGAGGAGCAGCACAATGTGCAGAAAGGTGATTGCATTTTTGAAGTCAACTAGATAAAAGAAACTTGAACAGATCCTCTGCAAGGCTACTGGCAAAGTTGCTTCACTGCTCTAAAGCTCTGACTTGTTTCAGCATGTGACAAGAGTAGCAGCTGACCCACACCAAAATGCTATGGAGCACAATACAGTATTAAAAACTTGAGTCTAAATGTTAGCAGTATAGAATTTTCTGTGACTTGACTTATGTAATACTGACATTTCAATATGCTTCTCCAGGAAAATCAAAGGGTTTTATAAGGGTTCTCTTAACAGCCTGACTCCGAATTAATTCACTGTTCTGTTCCAAAAAAGTGGTGTATGAATGGCCACAAATGTGGCAGAAGCAAATGCATATTAATGCAAATTAAAGATATGTGATGACAGCTATAAGGCAAAATAAAACTAAGATAATTTGACACTTGAAGAATCCAAGTTTACATATAAACTTCAATCCTGAAGTGCACATATGAAGCCAACCCACAGTGCCACTGGAGTGCTACTGCTCTATATCAAATGGTGTTATAGTTTTTGTTTGCATGTTTTTTCAACAGCTTTTCTATTTGGAGGTTGTAGAATTACACACACACACATAATTTTAATTTCATGCATAATTTAAAATGTATTTAAAATTTAAACAAAATCAAGATAAAGGAAATTGTAAGGTAACAGAGGGGTTTTAGTGCCATCAGTAGTTTACTACTGGAATTTCTTCATGTAAAAACAAGCAGCACCATGGAAAGCAGAAGTGGCGATGGGGATATTTTTAGACTTGCTTCCTCTGCTTCATTTGCCAGTGTCAAATAAGCAGAGTTCCAACTACAGCATTTCCACGGCTGGAAATTTCATAACATCTTTCTTGGCAATGGATTTCTGGATGTTTTTTGAGAGCTGAGATGAGTGAAGGTACTTAAGAAAGCTGCCCTCCTCCAACTGGCTCCAACTGGTTGCTGGTTTTTTTCCTCAAATTTTAGAAACTCAGCACATTACTGCTTGCTCTATCTGTCAAATTTAATAGTGTGGACTATAAACAAAAATAGTGTGGACATGTGCAAATTCACATATGCTATGTATACATAAAAGATGACTGCACAGGGCTTGTTTCTTTGGGATAAAAAGTACTTATGACTTGCCAAAAGCATGAAGAATAATTTAAGGCAATTAAGAGAAAAAAAAACCTAAAAATTAAACTGCTTCATCTATACACTCACTGGTGTTTGTGTACATATTTCAATATCCAGAGCTAAGGATTAGGTCTTTAAATTTCAACACATTCAAAGATGTCTAAAGTGAACTAAGGATATTTATCATGTAATATAACAGGAAATATTTTTAATGAAGCTATAAAATGCTAACCAGTAAATCATTAAAGAAAATATTGTGTTCTTTGTTTAACACCCAGTAGCACCTTCTTTACTTATGCAAACTGATAGAAGTTTGCAGTGTCTTTGAAATAAGTGTATTTGCCCTTTAAAAGCAGAAGTATTATCTGCAAAGAGATAATAATCCCAAGAAAGAATTTTACATCTCTTCTCCTGCTCTATATTTAGCAATTTGACAAGTATCTGTAAAAATTAAAATCTTCTTATGGATTAGTTTTCTGCTTCTTTATTTTCCAAGGCATTTATTCACTGACTGTCCAACAGTGATGCTAAAATTACCTATGCAGTAAGACAGAGGAGGAATGTCAAGGTTGTTTACAAACTGAAATATTTGAAGGGCAATCTAAGTTTAGCAAGAAGAGGCAAACATCAGAAAAAGAAAAAGGGTTCCTACTCTGAAAATTTGTGTTTGAGAACTGTATGTGAAGGAGGCTTAAATATTACACTTGACATATTACAGTTTATATTACCTTTGAGCAGCTGTTTTTACACTATTAGTAAAACCAGTGACATTAAATTGGATTTCTTTGCAGAGAAAATTGGCCAAATCAGTGAGAGATATTAATTAAGAAGAACTTGGTTTTCAGTTCATTTTTTTCTGCCTCTTGAATGTGAGTTTCCTTCATTCGTTCTTTCTTTGCTTCTATTTCTTTCTGCTTTCTTAAGGATGAGGTTGAACCTGGTAAATAAAAAGATGTTGTAGACTGATTGAAGTTGTTCTTTTAACTGCCTTTATAGTTAAACGTCTTTGTTGATCAAAATAATAATTAGAAATCACCAACATTTTGTAACTTCTCATGAATGCCTCTAAATCAATTAATTTGGAAGACTGAGAACTTGAGGAATCCTTGCTATTAAGCCTGTGTTGGAGATTAGAGGATGTCTGACTAGACAGAAATTAAGACTTTGGGTTAAGATACCTTTTTGCAGGCTCAGGCATTTTTTTTACTGAGGGAGGAATGGGGAAGGTATTTTCCACCAATTCATTTAAAGTTAATGTGTTCTTGAGCTTACTGACAGTTTTTTGCCCACCTTTCTTTGTATCTGAGATTAACTAAACATTTAATTGATTAGCTCTTACTTGGTACAGTGGGAGAAAAAGGAGAACTGTGAAGGCCTGGATGGGGTTGTGGAGGAGGCAAGGACAGGCTCTGGTGCAAGATGGTCCTCAGTCCTCCAGTGCTCCATCATGAGGACATGGGTATCACCAATGTGTGGCTCTGTGGTATAGGCTTGCCTAGAGGCCTGCTGTGGCTTCCTCACATCCACTCCCATATTCCAACTTATTCCATGAAGAAATGGAGGTCTGGAAACCCAAATTTGAAATGGAGCAGCATGGAGGAAGATCTGGGAGCACATAAGGATGAAACATTTTCCCCGGTTCCAGGTCCATTTGTTTTTGAACATTGAGCCTGCTCTTCTCAAGGAGACTTGCTCATATATCTGAAAATTATGAATGACAGGTTTAAAAAAATCCAAGCTAAAAATTAACATTGGTTAAAGAAAAGGGTCATATTAAATGATTCTTTTAATTACAGGAAAAAAAATTCCCTCCACCCACCGCTGTGTTCAACTAGTTGGATATTTGAGAGTGTTCTCATAATAGGAAAACTGGGTGATTTGCCTAATGTTATAAAAAAACCCCAAGCAATAAAAAAAGGCAAAATCATTTCTAAAAAGTCTGTTTTGGTAGATTTTGACATCTGTAGCATGTTGTCGCCATTTGAGAATAACTGAAGTGGCCAAAAATATGAAGAATATTAGGGTAGCAGAATATTATTGCACTGCAGATGCCCGATTTGGCCACAAGAGAGCATTGTAAATCCAAAGAAGGACAGGTTCAGAAAATGAAGTTCAGGAGACCTTAGGTGTTGCTTTTTCTCCACTGCTGTCAGAAAGCTTGAAAAATGATGACTATGTTTATTGACATTAGGACTATAGAGATAATTAATTATTTAGGGTTTTTCCTGAGAAGTGAAAAGGTCACCTTCATTACACATAACTTTTGAAAAATACTCTGAGTGATACCGCAGAACATGTAACATTAAAATGCAAGCAGTGATGGAGAATTTCAGAATTCATACATTTGTTTTACTTGTCTTTTCAGGTTTGAAGTGCTTGCATTTCTACAGTACTGAATGGTCTAAGAAAAATAACATTAACAAACCCTATCCTGAAAAGCAAAGGCTGAGGTCTTTTCTAATGTGACTGCAAGGAAGGTGAGAAATTCTGAAAAGAAAGTCTGAGAGAGATTTCACAGTACTTTTTTCAACATCAGAAAAACCCAGAAAATTAGTAAACAAGGGGTCAAGACCACAAAAATGGGAAAAAATTGAAATCAGGGAAGAAAAAGGAGAAATTAAGATCTGGGCAATACATACTAAAATGCTAGGCTAGAAGGCATCATAAGCAACCTGATTTCCAGTTGTGCACTCTGTCAGCCTTTGGGCATGCACATGACTGCCCACTCCATGCATCTTTTTTTCCAGGTTTCTTCAGCAAGAAAGGCTGGTACTCACCCCTGGGGATGGAAGGCTGCCAGATCAGCTCTAACTTCTCTCTCTTGATTCAGCCCTGGGGAATCCCACACCTTGCTTCTCAAGTTCTGCTGATGCTGCACGGTGAGGCTGTGAGAGAGTCTCACCTGACTTTCTCCCCTTCCTTGGGCATAATTTCAAAATATATACATTTATTTCTTGTGCGGGCTTGAAAAAAGAGCAACACCCTTTCTGCACTTTGCCCTGCGATTTCCTTCTCTATTCCCATGATACTGCACTGCCACAAAGAGCTGACACCATCATCATGGTGGGGTTGTTCTCTGGGGGACAGCCTGGCCTGGCTGCTGAGAAGCAGAAGTGCAGCTGGGGAAACGGAAGCAGAGCATAGTGGGAGAGGTGCCCCTGATCACTTTGTCTCAGAGACCCACCTGATGCTTGGGGTGGGATAAGGTGGCAGAATAAGTAGGTTGAAATAATAATAGAATGGTTGTAAAAGAATAAAATCTGATGTACTGTGTCAGCCGGGTTAATGAAGTCTATTTAGGAGGGTTAATAGAGAGAAAAGTCAATAAATGCCTGCCAAACATGAAAGCTGCAAAGTCTTCCAGCAGTGAATCTAGTAATGTTTCAGTACAAACAGCTTGATACTTCTGTCCAGGCACATACAATACAAACTTCTGCAGCTCACTGAAATTAAACTATGGAAGATCAGTGTGAATAAAGAGATGGTTCTATGACATCAAACAGTGATGTCAGTCCTGCAGGGATTATATTTTAGCCATCAGAGGGTCCAATTTAAAATAGCCTGTAATTTGACTTGTACTTCATGTCTCTGCTGATTGGCCCTTGGCCCTTAAAAGCACCTTGAAAAGGAGAAATGTAAGGTACAGGACTATAGGACTGGAGCTGAAATCAAGAGAAACAACTGTACTTATATGGCAAAACCAGGTTATGCGTTGTATTTTTTTTATAATCTTTGTGCCTGAGCTAGAAGAAAGATGAAACAAAGCTAGTAATGAACTTAAACCTGCCACCCAGGGCAATTTACTGAGAAACTGAAGGATGTGAAGTGGGTGTTGAGAAGAGAATTTCTGCTAATCAAGCTGCAACATTCCTTCTCAGGTCAGTGCCTGACCCACTCTGCATGCAAGGCCACACTTTTATGACCATGACAAGATTTGGGGGTGTGACCCTGGCTTCAGTGGCAGGTTGGAAGAAGTCCTCAGTAGCATACGTAGTCACTTGTTTGAAGGATTTTCCCATTCCAGTCAGTTGACTGGACCTTTTGTGTTATGTTAATCAACTTATTCCATAAAAATCTAAAAAAAATTTCCATGTTGCGGCTCCATCTAAAAACTTTTGGAGAGAAAGGGTACATTTTGCAGCTAAACACTGAGCAGTAGGGCGTGTGCTGCAGTTAAGATTACTGGCACTTCTGTTTTAAAACTAGTAATCAGACCTAACCTATAACTCTTCTTTTAGATGTTCTTAAAACCTTGCTTGATAACCTGTTTGATTATAAACTTGTTGTTGTTCCAGAGCTGCCAAGAAATGCAAGCCCCAAGGTAGGGTGTAAGCCAGGACTCTGCTGTGCTGAGGACAGGGTGGGGGCTCACTGCTGGAAGATGGATTTTGGCTCAGGCACTGAGAACCTGGCACAGGTCACCAGCATCGGTGCTTCAATGACAGAAGCCTTAGGGCAATCTCAGTGTACAAAACCAGGCCAAGGGATATGTCCAAATCTGCTTCTGCAATGACAAAACCCACCAGACTTTTGTCTAGTTCCCTGGTTACAGCCATGGTAAGTGAAACTGTTGGATATTCCCAGCTGCAACTTTTACTTGGATGAAAACAGGGAGCATTTGACTTCTTGTGATCAGTCCAGGAAAGAAGCTCAGGATTATTTGACTTCTATCTTTTTGCTATTAGATCTCAAATCCTGAACAGTGATTCAGCTCCCAGAACACTACATTAATTTGATACTAATCCATGAAAGGTCATTGCTAGCATAACAATATCCCATAATAGCAGAACAAGAATATTCAGTGGCATTTTACATGTGTTTGGTGATGTTAAGCTAGCACTCAGTGTCACTATAGATCCTGTGCAGTGGTGAACATTAAACCTAAGTTTTTTCATTCCTTAATTCTGATGAAAACACAAATATGGGCTAAGACAAATAAAAGCTGAAAACACTGAGAGGGCAATAGATGCACTGCAAATGTAATGCTGGCCTACATTTGATCTTTGACGAGATGCTATCTGATGAGACAAAACCAGATCTCTGGGTATTGATAAATGAGCCTGGAGATTCTGTCACAGATGAAAGGCTATGAAAGTTGGGTTGTTCCCAGAGCCCTAAGAATCTGGAAGAACTGCTAGAAGTAGAACTGACAGAGATATTGATTTCACTGAGGCGTTGGTTTCGCTACAGACCCAAGAAGATCGAGTTTTATGAAAACCATCAAAAATGCTGAGTTTGGTCTCATTCAGACCTAGCACTTCAGGATTTTCATCTATTCTCTAGATGACCATGCTTTTCCTCAATAACACATTTTCCAGTAGACAGCCAGCAGAAATTGTGGGCAAGACTGAAAACAATTGCTGTTCTCAAATTCATTCCATGCCCAGCATGGGATACTTTATTTTGAGGATTATTTTCACAATGCTTGGACTGTTACTTGAATAAAAGAGTAACCCCTTTTCTTGTAATCATATTGAGAAATTGACAGTCATTAAAATTAACAAGTGACTGTTACCTAAAGGTTATCCTTGAAGCAAATATATCTCTGATTCAAGCACCCAAGTGAAGGAGGACATGAGAAGGGGAATAGCCATGAGAAGCTGGATGGAGGTTAAAAGCAGTTGCCTTTGGCATGTTTTTAATTTTTGGTTGACATGGGGAGAACATTGGTGTATTTAGTGAAGTTGCAGCACTGAATGAAGTTATGATGAAAACCAAAGTTACATAAGTGCTGAAATAAAAATTACTCAAGCAGTATTTGTATGAAGAGTGAAAGATCAGACAGGAAATATTTTTCAGAAGTGGCTGTTTTATGTAGTTATCCCAATCAAAGTAACAATTAGCATCCAAGTATTACAGAGCAGCACTTTGTGCTGTTGTGTGAGAAAAATGTGTTTCCTGGCTGTTTGATAAAAACCATTAAAAGGGAGGGAAAGCCAGTCACTTTGGCTGTTGTTCTTTTCCTAACTTTGTGCTGTTGAACATGAGGAAAAGCTAACCTTGCCCCCTTTCTTTGCCCCAGGCTGGGAATACATGTTTGAAACTTTACTTCAGTATATTTTAAATCAAAAGACAACATTTTGCTATTACAAATGTAGGGAAGTGATTTGTTTTATTTTGTTGGTTTTTTGGTTTGTTTCCTTTTTTTTTTTCCTTTTAAGTCAATTTAAGTGTGTCTGAGCCTTCTCTCACCTTTGCCACTGTTATTATACCAGGCTACAGGTTTCTGGAGCAGGCTTCTGTTGTTGCATGGTAGGAAATCTATTTATTATTTTTTCACTAGAGATCTCCTCAGAAACATCCACTGAAAGTTTGATTTTGTACTTTCTGTTGCAATAACACAGTACTAGAGCTTCTTCAGTTATTCTCAGCAAGAATTTGAACATCAGTAACCTGGCAGTCTGAGCACAAACACACCGGTACAGCTGGTCACCAAAGGCCTTTCCACTGCATTTTTTTCCTGTACAGATAACCAGTTCTGTTGCCGGAAAGGAGTCTCTTGTCTGGGATCAACGCGTTGATATGGTGATACAGACTCGTAGGATGTGATCTGAGTCTATTGCCCACAGTGTGGAACTAGCAAAGATGGTCTGCTGCTATGGAAGCAACCAGCCGCTCTCCCAGCTAGCTCTAGAATGAGCTACCTCGGTGGGTGTGAGCCTCACTATTTATTGGCCCCATGGTCTTGCACATGCTCCATAGGGGCCCTGCCCTGACTGGGCACAGGTGGAGTTGATAGCGGCTCACACCCACTTCTTGATGATCAGAGGCACCTGGTCGCTCTGTTCCACTACACAGTTCTTTTGATTGAAGGATTCTTTTTCTATACTCTTTGTGTAACTCTTTTGCTGGGGATTGGAAACTTTTGTAAATGGAAGTTGACCGCTGCAGTTCTGGCAACCTTTTTCCTGTATACCAGGCATCACCTTGGTCTGTGTAGCTATGCACTCAGATTCTTACAACACTGTTGTGGTTTAGGTGTCCTTTTGGTAGTGTTGTAGATTCTTTGCTGTGTTCACAGGCAGACATCCACTTCTGGAGAGGAATGAGAGGAACTAAAAAGAAGAAAACAGGAACAGAAAACAAGTTGAGTACACTGTCAGCCTACAGATCATCCAATAGAAAAAGTCACTTTCCTTGGGACTCTGGGATTTCATTAGACTTGTAAAGGATTTTACAATTTCTTTTGCTGATCTGAGGTTTGGATTTGGTCTATAAAAACCATATCTGTTGCAGAGATGAGATGGACATGAACTGCTGCTAGGAATATTTCTTGCATTCTTGCATTATAGGAGAAAAGGGGGTATACAGACTGCTAATCTAAATATGCATTAACACTGGCTATTATGAACAGAACTGGTTAGCATTCTTAAAATTAAAAAAGGTACATTTTATAAAAGAAAGGACCTTACCAAGTATGTGAGGAACTTCAAAATGAACAGCAATGTTTTCAGCTGAAAAATAATGAGCAGCATGAAGAAATTGTACGTTACGTAACACTTTCATCGTGGAAACAGCCTTATGATCGTTTCATTGCTCTCAATCTTTTTCTTTTAAATTTGGGTGTCTGAAGCTCAGGCTTCATGAGTGAACATTGATGCACTGAGTAGCTAGGCTGAATGTACTAGATATGTTTAGTTCCAGTTGAGCATCTTTGTAGCATGAGAGCTCAGTAAGGACATTGTTGGCCAGTTGGATCCTTTGGGTTATTTCACAATTGTGCACCAAAGATTCACTAACCTATTCTCATAATTAATTTACCTTAATTTAATTTTAATATTGTAGGCATAATTACTTAAAATTAGCATGTTGGAATACATTTCCTTGTCAAATGATTATTAGATTTGGTTTTGAATAACTTCAAATTTCTCAGGACAAGAGCTATTACATTTTCATATTTTAGAAATTTTGAATAGTCTCAAAAAAGAATCAATGAAACAAGTGAATAGATATAATAAAATCCTTATTTACTTTCTTTGAAATTTAGAGGAATATTTAGCATGGTTTATCTTAATAAGGTGTTTAAAACCCTTCAGTCAGATGTGTCATGATAGAATCGTAGAATCATTTATGTTGGAAAATACTCATAAGATTTAGACCAACTCTAAATCTAACACTACCAAGTCCACTACTAAACCATGTCCCTAAGCATCATGTCTGTATGGTCACTCAACAGCTTCCCTACACAGTCTGTTCCTGTGCCTGACAGCCCTTTCAGTGAAGAAATTTTTGCTAGTGTCCAATCTAAGCCTTCCCTGGCACAGTTTGAAGACATTTCCTCTTTTTCTATTGCTTGTTCTTGGAAGGAGGGGCTCACACCCATCTTACTACAGCCTTCTTTCAGGTGGTTGTAAAGAGGAATAAGGTTTCTCCTGAGCCTTCTTTTCTTCAGGCTAAACAAACCCAGTTCCGTCAGTAGCTGCTCTTTCTCTGTTTCAAATTCATAACAAAATAGCTGATTCTCAAACAAGTATATTTACACTTTATGTGAGATAAATGCGGAGCCGCAGAACACCAAATATATTGCATCCAGTGAAGTCAAAACAAAATAAATGAATTAACAGGTTCAAATATGTTGAATGTTGTAATAAAAATAAGTATTTTAGAATTTCACTGAAGAAGATATTATTCACTGTACTAAAGGCAGATTTTGAATCCACAATCATGACATATATGAGTAAAGTCTGAATAGTATTTTTCAAACTGATTTGATAACGCTTAAGGTGAGAAAGTACAGACAGAATACAGAAATTTTGATTCATTCCATTCTCAAATAAGTCTGGAAAAATGTGGATGTTAATTTCCTAAAAAGCTGATTGGAATTTACTACCATCCCTTGATATTTTTTTGGCAGTCATCTGTCTTCCCTTTTCAAATTTCTATCTTTTATCAATTCTGACCTTTACTACACTCTGCTAATTTGCTATATCTAAAACTTTTATTATATCTATCATTTATGCAAGAACATTTCTGTGACGAAATATTTAGCTTCTGCCAGCACACTGTGAAGCCCCTGAAGACTACTAGGGCTAAGTCTACACCAGCAAGATCAGACCAATACTACTTAATCTGCAGGGAAAAATAAAGAATTAGAGATAATTCAGATTTGAAGAGACCTCTGAAGTTCACCTAGTGCAACAGCCTGCTCAAAGAAGGTCCAGAGACAGCAGCTTGATAAGTCAGTTGTTAAGTTTTTTAAGCATCTCTAAGGATGGCGAATCCCCACCACTTATCTTAGGGAAATAAATATATAAATAAGCTAACAAATCAATAAATAAACTACTCAGATAGCAATAGTATACACATTTCGTATCTTGGCCTTGTTTTAGTCTCATCCCATGGACTGAATACTTATATGTGACAGGAAATTTTTGGTTTGCTTGTAAAGCAACTCTTCTGGCTTAGCTTTATCTAAAGAAATCAGATTCATGCAGTAAAAGAAGAGTTTGCCATGTGAACTAAGTGAAGGCAACCACCAGAAGAGCTCTCCTGAGTTCAGCTAAAGTGCTCAAGTTGTCACATAAGGTTTCATGCTTCTTTATATTCTCCCTTGACAGTTTTATGCTGCAAATAGATGATTTTCTGTGTTATATTCTGGTATTATAACATTGATAGCCCCTCCAGTTTTAATGTGCATTTCTAGTAGAGTTACATAGGCCTTGGAGTTTCCCACAAAGCTATAGGAAATTTGGCATTTGCTGGAGATGAGAAGATGAGACATATTTCTTGCTCGATAATGATATCTGCATGAAAGGCACAAGCACAGGATTACACTAAACAAACCAACATTTTAAATTTAGGCACAAATTAGAGTTGGGGGGTATTTTTGGTTTTTTTTCCTCCAACAAAAGAAGTTTTGTCAAACAGTGCAGTTTTGTCCACATACATATCAGTGAGAGACTTTGCTATAACATTGTGAAACATGCTAGGGATCAGGACAGTTAAGACAGAGTTTTCCAGGAAGATGTGTTTTTTCCTTGCGTCATGTTGATTCTGAACAAAGTCCTTATCACTTAATACTTCAGAAAGCTGAGCTCTTGCCAGCATCCTGACTGAAGTTTAGCATTTTGCCTGTTAATTAAAAGCTGTTAATTATAGCCAGTGAACAAGTTATGCTCTTTGTTATGCTGGCATAGCCAGGCAGTCACTCAGGTGCTGTTATATTTCTCACAGCTGGAGAGCACAGTAGTTTTCAACCTAAACTCAATTTAAAGGGAAAAAGTAAAACTGAGACAAACCTGAAACTGACAATATAACATGAATTTTCTGTAACACAGTATAAAATTCTGCTTCACAAATGACCTTTGCCCCTGCACAAATGGATTTGTGAGGTTTTATAGGATAGTAGCAAAGCAATCATTACAAATATATAGCTACATACGCTGTGGTTACATCGTGATAATTTAAACCTTACAGGCACATTTGTACACTGTGCTCTTTTTTTGCTGCTGTGTTGTTAAAAGGTTCAAGGTGGCTTGGAAATATGTTACACTGATGCTGAGTTCTCTGTATTTAAATACACAGCCCATAAATAGTCAGGTCTGGTGCATGAGGCCCTTCTCAATATATAAAGCTACATATACTACCCTGAGCAGTAATACAAAACCCTCTCAACACTTTCCTATGTTTTGGTTTTGTTTTTTTTTTTTTGTTAGGTGTGTGTTGGGGCTTTTTTAGTGCTTTGGGGTTTTTTTGTTTTTCTTTATTTTTTATTTTTACTTTTTTTTTTTTTTTTTAATTCTTTATTCCATATCAAATATGTCCCAGGAATTGTGACCATTAGAATACAAAATAAAATGAATATCGCAGTAGTCTACCGAGTCCATTACCCTTTCTTGTCTGAAAACCACCTCTTTCTTTAGAAAACACCTAAACCATTCTGTTTAGATGATGAGGAAAATACTGTTGATTCTTCCTCTGAGCTGCCATGGGATGGGAAAGAAGATTTGAACACTGATTTCCCCACATTGCCTTTTACTTTCTGTTGCTCTGTTCCATATTCAAGTTAGTTGAGTTTGTCAACATCCAAGAAGTCTTTGGGACCCTCAAAAGAGGGATGTTTTGTGGTACCCATTGTATAAACAAATATATCTAACATGCAAAAATACAAGCAATGTACAAAATATGATGGAGAAAAATATGTTTTTAAAAATAAAAGTGGTGTAATAGCACTGCTATTAGCTTCACTTTTTAAAGCTAAAGTCAGTTTTACAAAGGTGTAGGATGGTCATACTCTACCTTATTTTACCTTCTGACTTCATTGGAATAGCATGGGGGATAAATCTGCTTGTAATCTTTAAGCAGCAAGCAACCTCTCTTGATTAAAAGTATAACATCCCATTTAATAGAAGAAATCTATTATCTCATGCTGTGTGTTAAAAGTAAAACAGAGGTAATTTAATGGAATAAGCAGAGTAGTACTGTAGTTGAACATTTTGGAGATTAGATTTTGTCTGATCAAATTCTTTCCAAAATTTCTAATTATCATCACATTTTTTATGATCCTTCTGTTCAAATTAAACTGAGTAGGGTATATCCTTACCCCTAGCATTTCCTAGATTTCTTCTTCTTAGTTCTTTTTTTCTACCTTCATTTCAGTAAAAGCTTCTTGTGTGTGCATGTTTGTATGGTATTTTTCCATATAAAAGAAACAATATGGATTTTTGGCAAAACCATAAATTTTGCACATGGTTACAATCACCAAAGTAATGGCAGAGCTGGAGACAGGATGCAAACCACTGCCATCTCAACAAGGCATCTTATTCCAGGACAGTGCTTAAAGATTCAAATTTATCAGAGATTTCTCAGTGTCAAAGGCTATGACTCAACACCAATACACAGAGTCATTTTTCCCCTTATTAGTATTTAATGGGTAGCATGAGTAATAGTTCAGGACTTCAAAGCAATTTTACATTTTGTCAAAGTTAAAGGCCCTATTCAAGGACCCCAAACTGATCTTCTCAAGGGACAGAGGTCAATAAATCTTCTAATAAATCTGGGTTGCAGATAAGCTGGTTTGTACTTACGAGGGAAGGTTTTCATACATAAGTTATTTGACTTAATGCATGCACAATTTGGTTGTATTTTAAGGATCATATTATGGAATGAACCAGAACAGAAAATATAAGGTTCCATACATTCCTGTAATGCATACTCAGTGATGCATTTTCTCTGTCAGTTTGATATAAGTCCTCCTTCAGGCTGCATCTCTGGTCCCCCAGTACATTAATTCTAAATTAAAGTTGTTGGGTTTTTTTCCTGTGGGAGACTGGAAGAACTAGCTGTATTTCAGGGCTGTGGATACATAGTATCTGATGTGGAAATCTGTTAGCATTTTCTCAGCATGTCTTTTGTCCAGGGAAGCCTTGTGTGGACTATCTAACACAGGAAGCTCAAGTCTCACTTTTCCCAAAGCAGCTTTTTCAGCACCTGCTCATTCTCTTTCTTTTGTGTTTGGCAAGTTACCTTCTGTAACAGAAAACGCTTCTTCCCAAGAGACCACACAAAGCATCAGAAAGAAACAGTAGAAGGATTTCTAGAAGTGTTACTGGAAATGGCTGAACATCTTGCTGCTTCTTAGCATGGCAGGTACCCAGGTTAGGAAAGAAGAGTTACTTTCTTAGCATGACAAGTCTTGACCCCAGTGACACCTTGGAACCACTTTTTGTCCTCAGCCTTCTGGGAATGAGGCCAGATATGGTCAAGTGAGTATGACTTATGCCCTACATCCATCATACCCATTTGTTTTAAAGTTTTTTAATAACAATGTTATGAACTTTTGCACTTTGCTCATATAGGAGGAGTTGATTAGATTTCCTAGATGATAATGAGTACAATAAATATATGCCCATTCTTTCACTGTGTGTATTCCAAGCAGTAAATTGCTCATCATTATTCTATTGCAGAAATGAAGCTAGAAGACTCAGCCATTAGCCAAATGATGATGGCCAAAACTTTTTAATCAAAACATATAATTTTATGGCTTATGAGTTAACTAATGGCTGTGGAGACTGATTTGAGATTGACACATTGATCATAACACTGTTCTCACAGAGCATCCTGGTTCATACAACAAAAAATGCATTTCAAAAATATGGGTAGTGCCTTGTTTTGCATCAGTAGTAATCACCTTTTGCTACTTCTAGTGGCAGAGGTGAAAACAGCTATACCTAGATTTGTACTGCGACAGTGATTCTGCTTAATCCTCCTCTGTCTGTAGCCCTCTCTGTAACAAACTGGAAAGCAAGGTCTTCAGCTGTCAATTTTTCAAGCTTCTACAGCCTAGCTCTGAGATGGCCTGGCTGCACAGCCTTGGCTCAGGCTGAGGAGAAAGTTGCTGAGACAAAGCTGTAGCTGTCAAGTCAAAGCTGTCAGTCAAGTCTTCAAAATAAGAATGTTTGAGACATGGATCAGGAGGAGCTCAGTTATTCAAGAATAAAAATATTGGCCCAAGAGAGTGTAAAATCTTAAAATGAAGAAGACAGTGGTGAGCATTTGTCCAGCTGTCTGTGTTAACAGTGTGTCAGTGTTGACAGAACTTGTGGATGATGGCAGCTCAGCAGCAGTCAGTAACTCTCTTGCAGGGAGCTGTGAAGGTCACCTCTTTCCCTGCTGACTGATTTCCCTCTCACAGGCAAAGTCTCTTTTGGTGTCTTATTGGGGTGGAGAACACACCAATGTGTAGCATACTAGCTTGTGAAATCCTCATCAGCTTCTGAATGCATCGGCCCATAAATCACTGCTCTTTAGTTTTAAACATTCTGCTTCCTAATCATCTTCACACAGCCCAAGATACCTAAACAAATTGTCCTTAAAACACAGCACAGTAGCTGAATGAGTATTGAAAAATACACCTATGTTTTCTTAGAGTGTAACATAGACCTGTGGACTAATATTCAAGAGCAAAACACACTGACTTTGCCTAGATGAATATGTAAGTAACCATCCTGTTTTGGGAACAATGTGATAAGATTTTAATAGAAGTACAGGAAAAGACAAAGAACCAGGGCAAGCAAGCACAACAGCTTGCAAACAGAAGGAAGCTAGGAATGAGACTGCCTGTGTAAAGACCAATAACCCCTTTTTATCTCTGCAGATGGTACTGAATGGGATATGGAACGACTGATAAAAAATCATTTAAAACAGATGTGCAAGTAGACTTCCTTGCTGTATTGTAAAATCCTTTGGTTTTGAAGCACTACTCTCTTTCTCCTGACATTAAATCATACCTTGTTTCAAAATGCCATTGCATTCCAGGAAAAAAGGAAACCTGGAAGATTTCAAAACCCTTTGGGCTTACTGTGTGATGCAGCTTGTTTTGAGATCCAAAGCACAGTGAGCTGCAAAACTCCACCTGGAGTGGTGATGGGTGACACAGTCCAAGGCAGGAAGAGAAACTACAAAAGCACTCAGAGAAACCAGAGACCCTGAACCATGGCATTCCTAAGTATAATGGCATATGGACTCTTCAAGGACTCTCATCATAACCTGCGAAAGCATTTGGTTTTTTTTTTTACAGCAGTGGTTGCTGAGGAAAGTGTGTGTGTGTGAATTCTTTACATTCCTTATTAGTTCATGTGCAGGAGCTGAGAACTGGAAGTGCCATTTTATCTAAGATATTCTCACCAGGAGACGATTGATAACTTTTGCTAAATGCACTGTATCGGCATGTAAATGAACCAGAGTCTAAGGTTATCAGCACATCTTAGGTAACCAAAAAAGCATGAAAATCCATTTCCTAGTTTGGATGTCCTGTTATTATTTAAATAAATGAGATTAGACTTTTTCATCTCCTCCACTTGAAAATTAGAAAGAGAATCAAAGGCAATGAAAATGGAAAAATGTATTTAGAATTCAGAGGTGGAAGCAGGATTTAGCAGGTTGATCTTATACCTTTACACCAATTTTCTGTTTGTTCCCAAGCTTGGATAGTATTTTCTGATTTGGAACAATTTTTAACTTGCTTGCAAGTTGAGAGTGGTGTAAAAAAGGATGAATTGCCTATAACACAGAATCAATACAGGTATTGAATTGAAATAAAGGAAAAGATTTTATGCTTTGGCAAATGTCAGATGAGTTCAAAGAGAACTTGTCCATAAATGGCCAGGACAGGATTTTACTTTGTTTATAACGTTGTGTGTAGCGTGTGGTTTAACTGTTCAATGAGATGACTGGAAGAAATGGTTTCTGCTTTTTTTCTACTGTCTTTAGTCTTTCTTTTCCTAACTTGAAAAACTTTGACCCTGCATGAGTATTTATTTTCAAGGAAGCTGTACTTATTGTGGAGGTGTACAGTCTCTTTCCTCTATTAAAATCTGTAATTAAAATAATGTTGTAGCAGTGTTACCTATTGAGAGGGCTGCTCATCTCTCTTGAGACTTCTTGTTGGAGGGTGAGAGCTTCAGGGCACTTGTGTTCCAGAGGACAGTGGGTGGCTGCTGAGCTGGCTGGAAATTTTCACACTGATTTTACACTGGGAAATTCTGACATTCTGTAATATCTGCATCCTAAATAATAAAGCTTTAAGTTTCTCTCAGGAGATAAATGTTTCAGAGAATTTTGATTTGGAAACATCAAAATGATCATGCTAATGTGCTTTCTTCTCCCTATTTATGTCCAGATGCTTAATTCTAGTAATGCCTGCTGTAATGACACTAACTCCAAATTCCCATCCATGGCATGGAATTTCAGATATCAGATGGAACTGTAGAGATAAATCGATACTAAAAACTGTGTTTTGGGTTTGAAGAAGTCTAATAATTTCCCACCAGAAACATACTCAAAATGAACATTTTGTTTTTTTACCAAACAACATTTTGCAATAGACAGCTGTGCTGTGAAACCAAACATTTAAACAGTTCTGTTTGTTGTTTCCTGGTTTCAGTCTCATATTGCACAAGTCAGCGCTATGAAAAGATCTACTATTGCAGGGATTGGTATTAGCTGCTGTCTTTGCTTGTTTTTGTGTTTTCTTTTTAAATAAAAGAAGAAATGCAGAACTTAAATACAGTAAAAATTCAAGCTGTCTTTAAAACATCAGAACAGTTGCAAACTGATACAGCATATAAGTGCTACACTCCAACAGAATCCCTCTAGGATAGAATTCACTGTAGCTTACATTTACCATCAAGCTCGATCTCTGTATCCTGGTGCTTTTCTTATATCTGTATCATGGTGCTTTTCTGCTCCCTAGGCTCACTATTATCATAACTGTTTGGTTTTTTTTTTTATGTTGAGGCTGCTCCATCATAAAAAGAACAACTGCTCTTTGTCACCCTTAATCTTCTCAAAATTATTTAGATTGATATTAGGTTTTGGGTTTTTTGTTTGTTTGGATGGCTTTGTTTTTTTCTTGTTGCTGTTTCATTGTGAGGTGGGGTTTTTTTGTTGTTGTTGGTTTGGAATTTTGTTTGTTTGTTTGTTTTGGGGTTTTTTTTTTTGTGGGTTTTTTTTTTAAGGAGCATAAGGGGCAAATAACCATCCCATATACCCAGGGAAAATCCTGACTGGATTTTCTCAGTGCAATTGTGGCAAGGAATCTCTGCCCTTTTTGAACTGAGCAGGTAAATCAGCCAATTTCCAAAGCTCTTCTGGTGTTTAGAACACGTATTGTGACTACAGGGAAATGAAGTTAAAACACAGAAGCACTCAAAAGCATAAGGTATTCAGCCTGGAGAAAAGGGAGTTGATGATGAGTGTTTCATTAATGCTAGTATGAAGAGTGCAAATGCATTGCCACATGTTGTGTTGAATATGTATGCTTTGGAGGCTAATAACCTAAATTTCAAAATTGATGGGTATAGTACGAGTCTCAGATTGAAATAATAAAAAAATATTCCATCGCTTAAATTATTTTTTATTCCAATTATTTTAGTTCTGTAAAAAAGCTTGATTGAAATGGAGAGGGAAAAAATCTTTGGAGAGCCGAGGTGATTAAGTGAGAGAGGAACATAGTTCAGGTTTTCTTCTTAAATGTTGAAGTGAAGGAAATTTTAACATCACTGACAGTCTGCAAATTATAACAAATGTAAACTTGGGCAGCTGCAATTTCTCATGGGAAAAGAGCATAAGATCAGAATCACCAGTACATCTGAGACTGTACATATTGCTGTTATTATTCTTTTTAATTACTTTAAGTATTATTTAATTATCTGAACAATTACAGTGTGACCTTACAGTGACTGATGATGGCAGTGAAGAACATCCCTGGAGACAGCAAGGTTTGCATCTGCTGGTGATAGCCCCAACACCATGGAGGCAACCTGCTATGGTACACAGAGTTGATTGGGGAAGAATATGGAACAACTGTGCCATGTAGGAATGTTTTATGTGGCATTAAATTTTAAAATATGTGAGTGCTGGTACTTCAGAGAGCAGCAATTTGTGTCAACCTCAGTGGGTGCAGTAGGGGAACAAAGCCTTTATCTGTTGAGAAGGTACACAGTAGGTGATATGAAACTCTTTACTCATCTGGTAATGAAAAGTATTGATTTTCTATTGAAAATTAATAAATAAATTGCACATCCTTATTAATTGAGTTATTATCCCTTATAGGGATAATAATATAAAATTATTAAATACTCAGCAATATTTTATTTTTTTAAAATACCATAAAAGAAAGCAGAAAGTAGCTATTGAAATTCAGGTATCCTAACCTCTGGACAATGTCCAGTCAAGAAAACAAATATGGTACCTTTCAAGAAAACAAATATGGTACCTTCCTGAACATCAGACACTCATTCACAACAAATTTTAAGTAAATTTCCCCATTATAAATTGTTTGGTCCTTGGAGCATGCCTGTGTCTTCCTTTCTGTTTGTGTGTCCATTGTTAGGGAATGGACAAGTAGTAGCTCACACCAGATCTTACAGACTGAAACTGTTTGTGGAGGGATTTGAAATTCTGATATATCTGTAAGTCCTATTAGGCTTGGTTCTGTGCCATAGTTGTACATCCTTCCACAGTGTTATTTACATCCTTCCACCACAATATGGATGCAGAGAAAGCAAGTCAGGGGAAAATGGTAGCAGCAGGGCTGCTGCTGTTAATATGCTTGCCACCAATCCAAAATTTTATGTCCCTTCTAGTATTTGTGCTAGGCTCACCTACTCAAGTTAATGACACAGGGGAAGGAAATTAGATCAAAAATTGCTACATGATTATAGAATGTTTCTGAATGAAATGTTAGCATGCTTCTTAGCATGGTTTCAGTCCAGGGCACCTAGTCTCTCCCACACAATTCCTGGATGTGGTGCTGGGTCTGGCATGGACCAAGGTAAATGAGGCAAACTGCATTGGGAATGAGAGACTATATCCATGTGGTTGTAAAAATTGCCATACCCCTTCCCAGAAAAAGCACCCTGTTCTATTTTATTTATAAGTATAAATACAGCCTGTGATGTCCCTATCACTCCACTTGCAGGTGACAACTCAACTTAAATGATGTGTCCTCTTGAACATGTCATGCACATGAAATAGATTCTCTCATTTCCCAGAGTGGAGACAAATGTTATATGAGCCTTTGAGAACAGGACCTAAGGACCTGATACAAACTTCTGCATCAGAAGGAGCAAGAACAAACACTAAGAAATGGCCTCTGGATGTAATTCTCTTTGGTCTGCAGTCTGAGAAAGGTGGGAGGGGAAGATTGTCTCTAACCTCAGCAACTGCCCTGTATTTCAAGGGCCAGAAAATGTTTGATCCTTAATGAAAAGGTCTCATTCCAATCAGATGAGGTCATGGGGGAAAAGATAAAGCATTAGTATTTTTGTATGGACTGAAATTAATAACTCAACTTGTGCTGTGAGTCATTACACACCAATCTGTGCCACTCTGTCCCCTTTTCTATATTTGCTATAAGAAAAATTATGACTTTCCCAAATTATAAACACATTTTAACATGAACATTATGGAGATCCACTCTAGGTGTTTCATAAATAGTGACTGTTAAAGAGTTACATTAATTCTGAACATACTATTTCTAGCTCACAGTTCATCTGCATGCTTTAAAATAAAACAGTTGAGACTGGCTTATGGTGAAGGCAAGCTTACTCAGTTATGTATCTTAATAAAAAACATATGAAGGTAATTTATGCACATGGCAGTAACAAGGGATTTGCAGCAGAAAACACTATATTTATAGTGTCATCAATTAATTTGTCAACACATTAGAACTACTTCAGTGGCACCCAAGGATCTGACAGGATATCCTGTTGACAAAACAGCAGCTGAATAGTGTGCAAAATCTGATCCTTACTGGTTTTGTTAGCATGAGATCTTCAGAGAGTAAACTGCATAACACATAACAAACTGTTTTAAATGTCTAACACAAGCTTAAGTTGTGGACAACAGAAAAAAGATGGCAGGATAATTAAATAATCAACAGAAACTGGTAATTACCATTACACAAATCCTGACCATCTTTGAAGATGTTAAAGCTCAGTGATAATGAACTGGAGGCATTGCCTATGACACTATGTATTAACAGTTTCTTTTTGCTTTCAAGGTATCTTTGGCAATATTATAAATTACTAGCTTGAAATAATCTACCTTTGCGTACCTCACTATGCAGCTGGGACAAATGATTTAAGATGTCCTACTTACTCACTGGGTTCAGTCCTACACAGATGTTGATATGAAAAATAGAGTAATTTTTCCCTATTGGAAAGAAGCTGCACTCTATCACATGACAAGAAATCATCCAGTCCCCACAGAAAACATCTCATGGATTGCTTTTTCCCCATTTGGCTGTGCCACGGCTTTTTCTTATGTTTCAGCTTGGCTTTCATTTCCAACTTCAACTAACAACATGGTAACAGTTGTCTGCTGGCTGATCAGATCTATCTTTCACCTTTACTGTTGTGACAGATTTGAGCAGGCACTTGATTCCTGACTCTGGCAGAGCTCTAAAAACAAATTAAAAGGAAAGCTCAGGGTGACTATGTTCCAGTACTGCAGAGTTATATATGAATGAGGATACTGTGTATGTAGTATGAAGAAATGTGCATGGAACTGCAATTACACATCATAAAACAATTTGTTTCAGGAAAAAGAAAAATTGTAAAAGTTAAGGGTTGTGCTCTTGGAATAAAAAGGAAATACAATATGTGAAAGTATTCTTCACATCTACAGAAGTGTCTTAGCATGGGGAATCACAGAAAACAGGTCTGGAAGGGATCCGAGAAGGTCAGTTTGTTTATCCCCTGCTCCAAGGCAGGATAAGCTATATATAAATTATCCCTGACAGACAGCTGTGTTATGTCCTGCTAAAAATAACCCCAGTGAGGGACACACTGTATCTCCTCAGGCAGTCTACTCCATTACTCAATGATCTCTCCATTAGGGAGTTTATCTCCTGTTGCAATGTAAGCCCCTGCTTTTTTTCCTGTTGTTGCTTAGAAGAGAGGAAAAGGGTTTATCCTCTTTCTATATACACCAAGTATGTACTGTGAAAGAGCAGAACACACTCAGGAGAGTACTCTATGTATGGAGACAGTAATATGGGCCTTAGTCTTTTACTAGTTTTATCAAAGCCAGTGGGCCTATTCAGTAATTAAACTTGTGTCATCAGTTACCTATCTGTAGAAGTTACTGAACAGAAAGCTGAAGTGTTAATTTAAACCTTGCTGGTGACTCCCCACCACCTTTCCCTGTGGATGCTTTTAGTTATGTTTATAGGACATGGGCACATTTGTGCTCACTCTGTCACGGTCCAGCACTAGGAATTTATGAGTTATGTGTGATGGATCATGTTAGTAGGACACACTTACCAAGCCTGCTAGTCTGTGTGCCAGCCCAGAAAGCAATCAGAGCAAATTCACATCCCCCTGCAGCTATCTTTTTTTGTACTAAAGGATTGCCTGTCTAAGGAGGTGACTGCCAGTCAAGCCAGGACACAGGCACAGCAGGGCACCACCTGCTTCATAAGAAATGCCTGTGTAAGAAGCATGCACTGAACATTAGGTACAGAAGATTGGCAGGTTGACTACGTTCCCTGTTTGCCTGACCCAGTTATGAAGTTCTGTGTGTTGGGTAGTGGTAGTGAGGTGGAGGTAGTGAGCACCATAGCAGTGAGGCCACCAGGCACCTTGAGTAACGTGACAAGAGACTGGCTACATGTCACATGGGAGAGACACAACGTAAGGCTGCATGTGAAGACAATCTAGTGCCCAGAGGAGCCTGTTAGTTGTAGAGTCTTGGCTACTGGCCATTGCTCCTGAGAAGAAGAAAGTTTTTTAAGTTTTTTTTTTACAATTCTGGATGGTGTATCTGAGGTGTGACTGGTTAGTGAGTCAATGCAGTAACACCAGGAGCAGAATGTGAGGGTGCCAGTGCAGAGAAGGTAATGTCCTCTAATATCACATGTACCCCTACTTCTCATAAAAGTCACTCCCATATGCTAGCCCTAAAAGTACTTTTGTGTTATGTAGGTGACTTGACATTCAGTATGGGGTTAATTATCTCAGTCTTAATTTATAGTATGAAGAAATTGGAACATGACATAACCTAGCACAATGATTTCCCTGTGTAGATGTGCCCTTAGAGGTAAAAGCAGAATTTAGTCCAAACATATTTGTCTCTCACCTGACATTTTGTCTTTCATCTTTTCAGATTTCACACTCCCTTAATATTAAAGGTAAAACAGAAAATGACAAAAGCACACAAATTTACGCTTAATACATTCTTTAATCATAGAATCATAGCATGTTTTGTGTTGGAAGGGATCTTAAAGGTCATCTAGTTCTGCCCCCCCTGCATGGGCAGGGACACCTTCCAATAGACCAGGTTGCTACAAGCCCCATCCAACCTGGCCTTGAGCACTTCCAAGGAGCTACAGTATCCCTGGGCAACCTGTTCCAGTGTTTCACAATTCATACTTCATAGATTATATTATTCATAAAACTATGGAGTTGACAATTTTAACAAGAAACACTGCTCAATGGTTGAGTCAGGAGTTTCGTTCCTACCAATGAATGTTCTAGCTTTTACACTTGTTTTTATTAAAACAGTGAACATATTATTCAGTCAAAGAATCTTCATCTCACCAAGTGAAGAAAATAAAAACCACATAATGAGCTGGGTAGAAAATACCTCTGCTGGTGGACACATAAGAGACACTAGAACAAAGCTCCAGTCTGCTGAAGCAAGTCCCCCTCAGTGCTTCAAACATAACCATTTGAACCTTTGCAAATTATATTTTTCTGTCAGTCAAAGAATGAATATTTTTTCCCTCAAAACATGTATATTTTATGAATGTAGGAGATTGGCATGTCTGTTCCTAAGAAAAACATTACCTATAAAAGCCTGTCTGAAAGCCATCTTTCTTTTCTTTGACATTTGGGCATAAGGCTAAAGAAAAAGGTTTTTTTCACTTTCTGCAGAGTTTTCTGCTTTCCTCTGGCAACTTGCTGATTGCAGTCTTACAGTGAATTTTTAAAATATCATTTTTATTTATGAATAATTAAGCTATATATATGTGTGTGTGACTTTTCAGCATTTAGTCTTAAGGTAGACTGTATGTATAAGAATACATGAATACAGAGAATACATTGGGAGGAAAACTTATGTCTACAATACTCCTTTTTTAAAAGACTTATGCGTTGACAAAGGAGTAATGGAAATGGGAGAATTTCCATACAAAAGGAAATAAGTTAAGGACGGGTCTCTCCCAGTGCTTCTAGCCACGGAGATGTGTTCTTTCTCAGGTTTAAAACCAATATCAACAGACTTGTCTAATTCATTAAAATCCACAGAGGTTTGAGATTCTTTGTGTTGCTAAGAATCCTAGAATACACAAATCCTTAAAACAATATGTCTTTGAGACATATTCCATCTTGGTTTTCTATGAAAAATAGATTAAAAAGCATGAAATGGAGAAAAAAGGCTAAAATGTTGCTTTCAGTCATCAAGACAAAGAGCGCTACATGAAGCACAATGCAATTAGGAATTTGCAATACATTGATGCTCAATGCCTTTCCAATTTGCAAGCTAATCAGGATGGTGCAGAACATTTATTCTCTGGCTTGATGCAGCTTATTATTGTTACCTTTGGGCAAGCAACCTTGTCCAGCCTCTAATGGCTCCTTTTCTCACTGATCTTTTGGGACATGGCAATGCAGCAAGGGAACAGTCCTGAATCCTGAAATTGTGTCTGTGACCTTGGCTGTCTTTTTGAGGGTAGATACTCCTTTTAATTCATTCTACAATGCCTTACTACATTCTGGATTTTAATATTTGTGAAACCCTTGGACAAAAGGTGCTGCATATTGAAAATTACAATTATAGGACTTTGCCCTAAAGTCTGTTTTTTTCAGTTTGCCTGATCAGTGGGACTTTAGTTGAATTAGAATTTGGCTTGTTTAATTAATAATAATTACTTATTATTAATGCATACTAACAGAATTATTCTAGCTTGTTTTGCCTTTTTTTCGTGAGTTTTTAAACTGCTCCAAGCTGCGTTAAGGAAGGCAAAACCAGAATCATTCATTTTTCTTATACCTAAGATAGGGTTTTGAAGTATTTTAGCCTAATACACATTAAAATACTTTTCTTATACATTAAAGCAGATTATAAAGAGTTTGTAGAGAATAAAAAGGAGATTGGATAGAACATGATTTGGATGTGACTCACAGTCTCATATGAGTGTTCAGCTCAGCAATCTGAACTCAGGTTTGCCTAAATGTCAGAGGATGTTGCTTGCAAGTAGGATTAAACTTTCAACATTTTCCTTGTGCTGTTTTTGCTGTACTCCACAGTTTACCTTTGCCCCACAAAAGGCTGTTGGTTGCTACATTCTATAGTATACGTGAACAGCAAATTAAAAGCAGAGAAACACATTTAGAACACAACAGACTATTTTAATACCTCGTGAAACTAGGGTAAAGGTTGCAGCTGGTTACCAAATATTTTGGCAGCACATATAAAGCAGCTAAAAAGGAAATCCAGAATGCTGAGGTTTGCACTATCAAAGGTTTTTCAATTTCTATTAATTTTTAAATACCATAAAATGCTTGGCTTGAACATACAGGCATAAAATAGCATTCATAATGCTTTTTTAACATGAAGGCTTGAAACAAGGAGCTGCTGACATACGTCTTTTGAAGACAACCCCAGCATTACATTTCAGTGAAGGAAATTTACATTTGAGTTATTTCATGTAAAGGCAGACGAGTACCTCGGCTGGAAATATAAAGTGGGGTAAACCAGTTTATTCTTGTTGCTGTGCTTCTGCTAAATGTGGTGCAGCAGAAACAGGATAATTATTCAGGGCTTGATTCCACTGCACTGGTCAGAGTAGATTACCACACTTGTAAACTACTCACAAGGACTGTACAGAGACCAGAGGGATGGGCAGAACTTTGTCTGGAGTGCAGAAAGTGTAAGCATTAGCAGAGGGAGCTCTCCTGCTCCATCTGAGCATCAGCAGTAGAGGAGCTGAAAACTGCCCCTCAGCCTGACAGTATAAGCATCACCTAGAGTTCATCTCAGTTAGAACTGGATGGATTTGCTGGTATGGATGAGCATTCAATGAGGCACTGAGCTGGACAGGGCACCCCTTGTGCCCTGGACAGTCACTCATGCTGAAGCAGGCATTTGGTTCTCAGTGTGTCTCAGAGCATAGAAAGATCTTTCCTTCTGCTCACCTTGCAAAGCCAGGCTTGAGTCACATCTGAGCCCAGCTGTTTGGCTCAGTCTATGGGGTGGGGGAATTTTCTGTAAATGAGTTATACAATAATACATTATTAATTTGATATTCACTGGAGGTTGGTTTTACATCAAGCCAAGTTCTCCTTAAAGAGTGTGTTGTATAGATTATTCACAGAAGGTTGTGCAGATAAGAAAACTTAGTTTACCCCTAAAGAAGAGATATTTTCAGGGTAGATTTAGTGTTGCTTCCTGTTTCTCAGAGTTATCAGTGGACTTTTACCACTGTAGTATGCAACTTGGCATGCTGTGCTATCATGCCCTGTAGCGCATGTTTGCTCCTGTTCTTCCAGCAATCCTCTGTACCTCCCCTGCTTGGGGTTGGCTAGAGAGGCAGGAGAGGTTAAAGGTGAAAAGCACATGATGTTGTTTTGAACATATTTTTGGAAGATGGAGTGATATTCTGGAACTTCCTCACCCGTTCAGTCTCTCTCTTACTGAATTAAAGCCAGTGTCTGACAGAAGCAGTCCTTGATACAACAGAACAGTGTTGAGGTTTTGCTCCAAATAAAATAAAAGCATTTCTGTAAGAAGCTATGAACAATTTAAAATGCATTATTTGGCTTTCTATATAGCAGCTTTAAATGAAAGGTCTTTGGGATCCATCTTCCTTCTTGTATAACACTTTTACTAGAACTCTACAAGTGCTTAACAACCAACAGCAGCCAAAAGTGAGAAAGGTTATAATTTTGGATAATGTCTATAAAGTGAAAACCTAAGAGTATAGGAACATGCAGGCAGGTTGGCAAGGGGAGTGTCAGAGTCTCTGTTTTGCTGCCTTCAAAATGAGACAAAGTGCTTCCTAAAGAATATTTTTTAGCCAGACACAAGTTATTGGGCTCATCAGAGACCAGTATCTTCTGGCCTTTGTTGTAAAGCAGCTTGGATGTGTTTATTTACTAATCCTTAAACTCATTTAATCTGTGAAACACAAGAAGAAGGGCCCCAGCCTAAGTGGTAGGGGCTGTAACAGCTGAAATAAAGTCAAGGAAAAGAAAAAAATACAACAAGAAAACATATAAGACCTTTTCAGTCCTATAAATCAGAAGTGAACCCCTTTGCACCAATCTTTTAACAGCAACATAATAACAGAAGAATGGTACCTACCTGTAGCTATGTTAAAAAGCCTTTCAAGGGTAAGTATAAAGCAGCTCAAATTTGAGACTCTCCAATGGCTTTGAGGAAAAAGATAAAAAAAAGATAGAACAAGCACCTATGATGGAATTTAATTTTAATAGTATGTTAAGCAACTTATTATATTGTTTGATATGTACAGGTAATAGTGTTGCATTTTATGGTTTCCCCAGTATCACATGCTTTGTGAGTAAATATGGTTTTTTCCTGTTGCTGGTTGCATACAAAACATTATTAGCAATATTGAGAGTGGTGCTCTAAGTACTAGAAAAAACCATTGTAGTGCATATTGCAGAGATCCAATACACAGCTGAATGTGAAATTACTGGCTGCTCTCCCACTGTGCTCTAGGAAAATTGTGATTTTCTGGTATGATCTGTTCAGTCAAATTATAGTCTGATGACTGCCTTAAGATGTCCATTTATCACTCAAAATAAATCAAACTGAGAGAACAGGCAACAATACATGATTGCATCCAAAGGGAAAGCATCAGCAGCTATGGGTAAAATTTCTAGTAGCCGTCAGATAACAAGGGCAGGCAATAAGAGTACAACAAAAGATCTTGTCAGAACAGGATATTATAGAATATCAGCTTGGTTCATAAATATAAAATAATGAGCTAATGCTTTTGTAGTCTCACCTGTCAAACTGTATTGAAAAACTGAAAAAAACCCCAACATTATTGCTGCCTTTTACAGCTGAAGATTTGGTCAAGGAATTAAATAGACTGCACTGAAACAAGTTCACCTGCTTTTTATGTATACACTACCACACAAAATTTGAATAACTCACCAGCTGGACTTTCCCTTCCTAAAGTGCCTAAGTCTCCTCAGTAAGAAATATTATTGAAGACTACCAACAAGAAGGACCAACTAAGTTACACATGAGCTAGAAGCTGCTCCCAGATAAGGATGCACAATGAGGTATGATGAACCTGTGTAGGTGCTGGGGACTTGCAAAAGAGCTAGCTAAACATTTCTAATTCTGCAGTAAATTGGGCTAGAGAAGAACTCCCTACCCTACTTGCACAAGCTATGAAATACTTGTTAAATTGAAGTGAATGTGACAGCATTTTCATTGAAAGGGCCTATCACACTTCCTAGCATCTTCACCATCATTCAGTTTTAGTTATGTACCTGAACTGCATGGACACTGGAGTCAGTTGATGGAAGAGCAATACAATCCTCTGCACTACAGAGGTGGGCATGTACACATCACACCTCACATTCATTGGGATGAGAATGTTCCGTCTTTCTGCAATTCTGCAGAAACCTACAGTAGATATGCACATGACTCACTCTTGTGTGGATTAATTACCTGTAGCTTCTCAGTCCATGTGACTGTATTAAGCACTGGCCTTGCCCAGAGAACACTGGCTAGGGAAAAATGTCATTGTGAAATCCTGCCTCGGACAGGTAAGTATGCTACTGCCCCTGAATACAGCAAAGATGTCCAGTATGGTGTAGATTTTCACCACACCAGAAAGGAGAAGATGGTTGGGGCCTTCAGCTATGAAAGATTTCCTAACAGCAAATTGCTGTGCAGTAAATCCATAGGAGCCTAGTGGAAACAGCTTCCAAGGAGAAGACTACTAGGAAAAGGGAAACAGAAAGAGGTGTGATGCATGTCCATCAGTGAGCAGTTTCTGAGACAGAACCATGAAGGTTAGCTTTGTATCCAGAAATCAGTATCACATGGATGTTATCTCCATTTGAGAAGGACTCAAAAACATCACACAGGATTATCTAGACTTAGCAAAACCAAGTTTGATGGTGGCATATGCAATGATTTTAGTGCATCAGAAAAGAGAAGAAATTCAGCTAGTACTGGCAGAACTTTTGAAGAGTGCAGTCTAGGAGATTCAGTGGCCAAATGGTCTCCAGCAACCATACAAGGTGATGTTCTTGACTCTGGAGCTTTTTACTGCATTTGCTGTCCTTTGTCAACCTGACAAGGTGTAGCTTTCTGTAATGCACTGAGAAGAGCAGAGATGCTGCAAGATAGCAGCAGGCAGTTTTCCTACAGGTCCTGTAGTCTGTGCAAGAGCAAGAAACATCTTTCAAAGGAGATATAAGAACTTGCATGATTGTGGTCATGGCCTTGAGATCTTCATCCTTGACAAAGCAGGAATATGCCTGCAGCAAAGGAACTGCAGACACGGACAAGGCAGCCTGGGGGCTCCTTTTTGTGGCCATGGGAACTGTGTAGACACGTCTTTATTTTGCTTACTTGACTTGTGGCATTGCAGCTCCATGGAAGAAAGAGCTGAACAGGCAAACATGTACATGTAAGATTTCCATGTAGCTCAAATATGTGTATAAAGGCCAGTACTAGTGATTAATTTCCAAGTTTTATTACGAACTTCTTAAGGTTTGAATATTTGCATTCAGATTTTCACTTCTCTTAAAAATGTGAGATGCTTTTAGGTGGCTGTTAAGATTGTGCCTTTTTCATTCCACAAGACCAAAATGACAAAAAATTATTCTAATGATCCCTTGGCAAGATGCTACAAATTTACAGTAGATGGAATGGGAGCCATAAGGCAGCCAAAAGATGCTCCTCCAAGTTGAGCCTGCTGCCAGTGGAGGGAGCAGAGTGAGACAGATTTCATTCTGTACCTGGAATAGGAGAGCAGGGAAACCAGGGAGAGAAGTTCAGTCAGTGGGAACACAACTGCTTCACTGACCCTTTTGAGGTGCTGCCAGGACCACCCTGGTGGCCTTTGTGAGCCCTATTCCTCAGGGATTCAATTTCCTGTTTTTGAGCTTTGGCATTTTGAGAATGTTTGTAGGAATTCGTCAGCCTCCAGTGAGGGGTAGCAGAACCAAATTACAGCATTGGGTCACAGTTTCTAAGCCTGCTTTCCTATGGCACAAATGAAATGTTTGATACAGACTAATTCTTTGAGTTGAAGCAATGCAATAGAGAAACTCTAAACAAGTGAATCAAGGGAAAGGAAACAGTTCTTTGAAAATTACTAGATTCTCAATTTCAGAGCTATCAATGTTCCTATCAATTTCAAAATTATAAAATAACTTACACTTTGATACAACTTAACACTTTGATACAACTTAATACTAGAACATTCTGCAACCACATTTTGTAAAAAATGGTGAAGTTCTGCAGTAAGATTTTCTGATCTTTTGCTCCTCTTTTCTGTACTTCTGGCACATTAAAAAAGTTATTATAATGTAGTAAAAAAGGGTATATTTTTTGACTGGATTATAATTAAAATGAATGAGGTCAATGAACTGTGTCTGAATCACTACTTTCATACTCAGAAATGCTGATTGGTACAGATAATATTTTATGTTTCTACTATAAGTACTTTCATAAAAATAAAAAGTCTAAGATTATATGTGTGGTCAAAAGCACAGTAACTGTGCATGGTGTTGAATGTCTGAGAATAGGATTTGTTCTTACTTTTTGGCTTTTAATTTGTCTCTGATTAGCAAACTCTGCTCTGCGTACTGCTATGACTGGTGCAGAACTATCTTGTGTACTTTTGCCTGAAATTCTGCATATTGTAAATTGTGCACAAAATAATATGCTTTAAGTTTTAAGCAGTTGAATCTGAAGTGCTTTATTTGTGAATATGTTCTTTAAGAAGCTACTTAGAAAACAGCACTTTATCATAAAATTACAGGTATAAGAAATGAAATAAAAAATAAATGGGTTTTTGAGAATTAATCTCTCCAACAATATTCATAAAAAATCCCCATAAACCAGGTGAATGGTGTCTTTGGGTCTTCCAGGTGAGACTGTGGAGATAAAGATCTGTGAGTGAATCAAAAAGCACCTGTATCCAGATTCTCAGAAGTATTTAGAAATACTCCTCCTGATTTCTGTCCAGGCACTGGTTCTACTAAAGGTCAACAGTACCAGTCTGGTAAGTTATAGAGCAGATGTGTGAGAGCTAAGCCAGTGCTGAGCAAAACACCTTTGTTCTGGCAGCTTGCCTAATTTTAACCTCTCTGTGCATGTCCCAGCTCCAATAACAAAGCTCTTTCAGACATGCAGGACTACCTTTTCCCAAAAGTGTCTCATGAGAAAGATGTAGGTATAATGACAAGCTGTTCTAACAATTATTTCTCAAACTGCTGGTCAGTATCTTTCTGGCAGTCCTGAAAGGGCTTAAAGCATCAAATATCATGTGGCAGCAGTTCTCTCTGTCAGGCTGGCAGCAGCTGCTGCCTTAACAAGTGAGGACAGCCTATGATTAGTGGCTGCAGGATTTTATTCTACCCAGGGAACTGATAACCATCTTAAATTGCTGACAGCAGTTCAGTTCTCCAAGGTGAAGAAGTGAATATGAACACTTTTGGCCAATTATAAGCTCTTCTCTCTCAGCTGATATGGAGGAGCTAAGCTCCTGGAAAGTATAATTGAAGTGGAGGTGACATTTTCAGGGTTGCATAAGCTAGTTCTAGATATTTCTAGATTCTCTTGCTGAGTTCAAATACTCCATTCTCTGCATCTGTCCTGACAAAAGATATATAAAGTCCAATCCAGCACTTCTCCCACCTCCTTTTGCTCCTACTTGTCTTCAGTCATACAAACAGATTACAAAACCATAAACAAAGTTGGTTACAAAAACAGGAGAAAACATAGCCAATAATGATGCAGAGGTAAAGCCTCAATCATGTTACAGCTTGAAACTTTATTTACTAAGCATGTATAGAATTTGTCAGAGATGGAGACAGATAATGCAGGATTTGATCACATTTTTTTCTGTCCTGAATAGAGCTTCACTTGTGCAAACACAAGGTAGGTCAAGACTCTTGACTTTTAGATAATTGCAGGTACCAAAGAAAGGCAAATGTTTGAAAAGTTTTATTTCTGTTTCCACATAAAAGTGTCAGATAGATTGCTTTTCACAGTCAAAGTAAACGTCACATGGATGCTGGCAGTGCAAATTTCCTGTCATGTGGGGTTTTTTGTTTTGCTTTTTTTTTTTTCTCTGGCATGATTAGGACTGGATGTGAAATGATAGCATCTTCTCATTTCTTTAGTCTTCTGTAATTTGCTCTGGTTTTCAAAAGGGATCCAGTTAATATAAGCTGCACAGGTGTTTTATCTATACTACCACATTTTATCTATCTATAGTGCCACATGAACATCTATTTCACATGGAAAGAACAGATGACAGTGACTCATTTTGTGTGTCAACTAGTGATCAGTTGATCACGACCATTATCAGAATTGTAAATGGTATCTTTTAATCAACAGCAGCAAATCTATTGCTCCTCTTGAGCTGACAATCCACAGATAACAACTTTCATTCCATTATCAACCACAGCAGCAGTGGCACTGTGTTATTAAATAGACAGTCAGTATTTTCTTTCAGTGACTGACGGAATGAAATGTATGTGTAATAACTACATTTCAGAGCTGAGACCCACTGTTAGCCCCGATTTCATCAGGTCTGGTGCCTATGTTGCAGAAAATACACTTCTACAGAAAAGCCTCTGAGAAGTACAGATTTTGTGGCTCTTTGAACATTTGTGACTTGTTAGTGTAGAGCATTACAAAAGATTTTGGAAAAAACACAATTTCAATCACTGTATATTTTTGGTCATTTATGTTCTATATAAAATTCCAGAGAAAGGTATGTGAAGAAAAACTCATAGGCTTGCACAGATATCTCTAAAGTTTTAAAATAATTTTTTAAAAGTAGGTCTTATCTTAGAAGACTTTAAAATAATATTTCTTTATCAGAAGAGAGATTTCAGAAAATAAGGTGTCTGATTAGAACCCTTGTTCCACTATAGGAAATGTTACTGCAAATGGCTGGTGTGCAAAAAGAAAACGAGAAAACAGATAATAAATTTGAAATAATATATATTTTTCTGCGTAATAGTGATTGCTTAGTTATTCTTAAACCATTACTTCAGTCACTTTTATTTGATTTGATTTTCAATTTCTTATAAACCGGTAGAACAATGGCATCATCACATGTCATGATCATAAGCTAATTCCTGTTCCCATAGAAGTATCTAGATTTAACAATAAATAACAATAATCTTATTCTACTCTGTTTCATTCTCCTCAAGGCAGCAAGCCTTTATTTCTCACCCTAAATACTTATGAAATACTTACATTTTCTTTTTCTGTCTAAGAGTCCAAGCTGGAGGTATCTATGACACTGGGAGATTTCACAACCATGAACTGGTAAATCAATTTCTCCACAGGAGGAACAGTTCATAATGTTCAGAGGCTTTCAAAACATTGCATTTCATACATTGCATCAGTTTGACAGTCTCTTGAATGCAAATCTATATTTGTATTCAATACCCCCCTCAATACCATTTCCACTATATTTGCTGGTGCTGTAACTGTGACACAGCCACTATTTTAACTCTCTATGTGTAACCTCAAGAAAGACATGTGACCTGTATCATGTCCTTTAGGACACTTTCAAGTGTTTAACAATCAGCTAATTGATTCTGGGTTTATTGAAATACCTGTTTCACCTTGCCTTTCCACTCCACTATAAAGCTTGACATGTCTATAATATGTTCTTTGTAGCTTTGGTATATAACTGGTTTTGGCAGTCTTCTGTAATTTCCTTGTTGTATACAACTTCTGTTTTTCTCAAGTAAATTCTTAAGAAGTTGATTGGGTTGTCACAGGTATGAGAGGATAGGAAATAGGAGGAGGGATGGAGGGACAGACCATTACACAACACTGGGAACAAGTTGCCCAAATAGGTAATAGATACCTTGGAAACATTCAAGGTCAGACTGGAGAGGGCTCTGAGCTACCTGACTGTGTTGAAGATGTCTCTGTTTACTGCAGGGGGGCTTGGACTAGATGACCTTTAAAGGTTCCTTCAAACCTAAACTATTATTTTTTACTTCCTTGAAAACAAAATACAATCACTGTCCCTCCAGTCTGACCAAAGGTTATGACCTTCAAATTTTGGGGTCTGGCATATCCGAGCAGAATATCTCTAAATATTAAAGCAGTTACCAGTTCACAAACAGTGTCTATCTTGGACTACATTGCTTTCTCCTTTTCTGAAAGCTTTTCTCAGCCTCTTGGAATTCCTCTCTCCTCTTTATGCTGTCTTCCAGGTTTTTTTGAACTCCACAGAAGGTGGCTGTGCTGCCTTGTAGCATTTAGTCATGCAAGGAGCCCTACCATTACTTTTCAAAACAAGAGTTCAAACATGTTTATTCAAACAGGAAAGGAGAAAACTAGATCAAAGGCCAAAACAAACGTAGAAAAGCAACACAAGACAGGAAAACAAGAACATGTTGACAAGAGGTATAGCCAAACACAGGCTGTAATAGCAAATAACACACCAATCATGTCAAAAAAGTGTTCCTAGATGTATGAGGATACATAGATAAGAGGACCTGAAGAAGGCCCTCATCAGCTCCAGCTAATGCTGCCAACTATGCCTGGCAGCTGGACATATGCTGGACATTTTTACCTTCAGAGGTGCACAGCTTGCCTACCTTTGCTGTTTCATAGAGGCAGCTTGAAATACAGTGTCTCTGTGTTGTACCTAAAAGCTCAGCAATGCTGTCAAGTAAGATGGACAAGTTGTTTGTCTGGTTCTTTTCTCTCCTTTTTGCTCCCAAGTTGTCACAGAAGTGGGAATTGGCAATGCCTTTTGTCTACTTTTTAATTGCTGACATGTTGCATATTTCAGGCAGAATGCTCTCCCCCTAGCTGCCCGAATGAGACAGAGAACCAGCTTTCACTGTGCTGGATGACTTGACACTGGGGGTGTAGAGGCAGCTTTGCACCAACCTGAGCAAAAGACTTCCCAGCAACAGCATCTGTGGAAACAGAAACAGTAAACACATTAGATGTAAAGAAATGCAATCTAAAGAAATGCAGTAACTGCACCCTAATTACAAACCTACACCCTAAAGTTAACCATGTATAAATGGATGCCTAGAAGACTCATCTGTTTGCAAGCTTGTTGGGCTCTGGACCTCTTATAACAGGTGCCAGTCATGTCACATAAAATTAGCTAACCCTTAAATTGATGCCAGGAAACCTTGTCAGGGAATAGAACATGATTGTCCATGCTATTAAAATGTTAGAAATGTCCTGGGATGGCTTAAGGTTTTCCCTGGCTCCCTCCCCAGGAAATTCCCATGTAGCTTGGGATTTGACACAAGCAAGAAACAATTCTTTGCAGACCATTTTGGATGTAACAATACCATTTTGCAGTACAAACCAGTGTGAACATTGGCCATTCCATATCAGTTGTCAAAAATGTTCCCAAGCATATTTGAACAGCTAGTACAAACAAACCTGGAGAGTCTAGAAAAAAAGTGGCAGAGCCCCTAGGTAGTCTTAATGATGTTTGCATTTCTGAGGCCAACTGGTTAAAGTGTGGGAGAAAAAGGAAGCAGCAAGCATAATAAACTGAGGATCTGGCCTGACATAGTTACACGAGAAATCCTACACTGTTGGTGTTCCTCCAGTGAGCCTCTCTGGAGCCTGGTCTGATTTATGAGTGGATGAAGACTTTCTGCTTCTTCAGGTATCCCTGTATAAAGCAGAGCAGGTATCTAAGGCACATAATAACATGCTGGATGTGTTTCTTGCAATTAAGCAGTCTGAGACAAACAACGACATGACTTGTGTGTTTACTATATGGTGGCTTTGGAGGAGAGAAAATTGTTATGAAGGAAAACAAGATAACAGAATAATGATCTACTGACATGGGTCTATTTGGTCCTCCTGCTAACATGGCTTTCACTAAATCAGCAGACATTTGTCCTTTATGCAAAAGCAACTGTCATTTTTCCTGGTGTGAGTTCCCACTCACTGCAGTAGAGTATGCTCCTGCAGGACCATATGCTTTAAAGCTTTTCCTTCCCAGAAGCTTGCACATGAACAATTTTGGACAGGGCCTTTGGCATCTGCAGAACAGCTGTACAGACTGGGCTGTAGGTTCTTCTGATGTGAGCTGCCAGGCAGCCATTTCTCCTGTATCCTAAGTAGCATCATTGTACTCAGTATGATGTTAGCAGTGGGGCTCAAGAGATGGGGCAGGGACATGAAAGAGACCATGCATAACCTGACTATGGGGCACAGCCACCTGCCTGTGTAAGGGATATTACACACCTTCATGACATAACCTGTCCTCACAGTTGGTTCTAACCTAGCTGCAAAAGTATCCTATCTTTGACTTAAATTTGAAATATTTCTTCACTGTGAAGTGGTGGATGCTGGCCTTGGACAGTTCTATTGCTAGGTTATTGGGAAATTTTTCAGCTGCAAAGTTATGAATGTGTCCTTCTTGTTCACAAGTTTTTTGATTTTTTTTTTGCACTGCATGCTGCTCTATTCTGAGCATCTGGCCTGGTAACAGAAGACAACCAAGAAACGAGGATGATAAGGATGTCATGGCTCAGTGCTGAGGAATGGTGTCTGTACACCTTGGAGCATGCAAGGTTATAAGCAACGTCTAAAATGTCTTTGCAGAGCTGCAGAGGTGTCAGGTTGTGTTCACTGTGGTGGGGCTGAGTTCATGTTACTTGCAAGGACTGAGAGAGAAAAGGTACAGAAATGAATGAGAGCAGAGTCTGTGTGTGCACATCAAAATGCGCAGTACTGTTTACAGCAACTGGGAAAAGTGGATGCTACACAATAAAATATTTATTTGAACCAAAATAGACAAGGATTCTAAGATATGTGTGGTTTTGAATGTGAAATTTAAAAGCAAGCCAATTCTTCTTGTCTCTAGAGTTCCATCAATCTCCAGGGACATATTAGATGACTACATAAATATGCTTATGATTCAGTTTTGTTTTACCCAATTACATTATTTTGGATTACATATTCTATACATCTCATATGTGATGACACAAAGAGCCTTACCCCTGGGTAGGAACAACCACAAGTACAGGCTGAGGACTGAGTTCTTGGAGAGTAGTGAAGGGGAAAGGGACCTGGGGGTGCTGGTGGGCAGAAGGATGACCATGAGCCAGCAATGTGCCCTTGTGGCCAAGAAGGCCAATGGCATCCTGGGATGCATTAGAAGGGGGGTGGAGAGAGGTTCTCCTCATCCTCTACTCTGCCCTGGTGAGGCCACATCTGGAATATTGTGTTCAGTTCTGTGCCCCTCAGTTCATGAAGGACAGGGAACTGCTTGAAAGAGCCTCCAATATGATTAAGGGACTGGAACATCTCCCTTATGAGGAAAGGCTGAGGGAGCTTCAGCTTGAAGAAGAGGAGGAGAGGAGAATAAGGGATGACCTCATTAATGTTTATAAATATGTAAAGGGACATAGAAAGATATAAACTCGAGCATAGGAGGTTCCATATAAACATGAGGAGAAAATCTTTACTGTGAGGTTGACAGAGCACTGGAACAGGCTGCCCAGGGAAGCTGTGAAGTCTCCTTCTATGGAGACATTCAAAACTTTCCTGGATGTGTTCCTATGTGACCTCCTGTAGGTGACCCTGCTCTGGCAGGGGGCTTGGACTTTCGAGGTCCCTTCCAACCCCTAACTTTCTGTGATTTTGTGATTCTATTTTGTAGGGATACAGTTTATAACCCCTTTATTTGGTCATACTGGAACCTTAAGTCTTTTTTTGAATACTTGAAAGTAGCAAGAAGTCCAAGTATTTATGCTCCTTCTTGGAAAGATGAAAAAAATGTGTCTTGCTGGAAGAAATTCATCAAGCTTGTGCAAATTGTATCTAGATCCCAAGAAAAATGTGTTTCAGTGAAGTGGTAAACTACAGGGGAAATGGCACACATTAAAACATCTTTGTTATTTATAAGTGCAGTGCTACATTGGAGATGGAACTGAATGAAAAAAAAAAACAAACCTGTAACTGTTAGCTTTTGAAAACTTGATGTAATAAACTGGAAGTGCAAAAGTTGTACTAACAATTTAGCAATATGTACAGTCTCTACCAGTACTTGGCAGTGCAGTTTACAGGTCAAAATATGTGTTTTCCCTACTTTTGCTGACATTTCAGGCAAAGTGCATCATTCAGAAGCATGCTGCATGGAGTCTAGAGTTCAGTAGTTACGTTTTACTTTCAGTGTCATCTCACCTGATCTCCTAAATGGTCAGGAATTAAAAGAAAAAAAAAGAAAAGAAAATATTTTTCTCATCATTAAATGTGTTTTGGTTTTGTTTGGTTTGGTTGTTTTTTTTCACTGTCCCACTCACATTTGTGGTAAGAATTAAAACTGAAACTAAAAGAATTTGTGCCAGAATTAACAGTAAGCAATCACTTCAGGACTGAGAGTGGTCATTACTACAAAGCTGATGTTTTGCAGAGGTGCCACACACTGCAGTGATGAAGAGAAAGGCTCTTCCTTTCCTGTCTGTGCTCAGGCTCTCCCCAGGGGTTCTATGGCTCTTTGTCTCTTTCACAGGCTAAAGAGAATATAAATTCCCATTTCTCTTCCACCCTTCCATTTAATTCTTCATCAGTTCCTCAAATCCTCTTGGTTTTGACAGATGAGCCCTGCATTCTTGCTGAGCTGTCTGGCTGGGGGGAATATTTGAAGAGTAAAACGAATAAAAAAGGCAAGTGTTGGCAATGGTCCTTGGAAGCAGCCAAGAAACCAAATAAATTTTGATAACTTTCTCTTGCATAGTGAAAGCATGTTACTTTACATAGTGGAGCTACTTAATTTCTTTAATGCAAGCCTCTTTTACAGACTCCACTCACAATTCAACACTACAGCCATGAAAAACAATTTGCTGAGACAGTGAGCAATTAGTTACTGAAAGATGCATGAAGGAAACATTTCTGAAAGGTTTCTGAAAATGATCATACATCCATTACAAAATACTACCCAGGGAAGTTTGGCCTTGTCATGGAGAATAATACTGTGGAATTAAAACAAAATTTCCTTCAAAAGAGAGTGATTTATACTTTCTGTACAAAATTCGATAGAAATGTTAATTGTGGAGGGTCAATAATACTGGGCAATGAAACTGTGCAGAATCTGCTCTCCCAGAAGCTTGGGAAGAGGAAATACTCTACCTACATATACCAAAAATGTACCTCCTACATATGCATGGGCAAAGATGCTTTCACTGGAACTGTTTGCATCTAAGCATTAATGTCAGACTAACCATACAGTCATTCAAAGGACACAGCCATGAAGCAAGACTGTAAAAATTCCAATGCCACAATACTCCTCCACAAAATTAACTAAAAAAAGAAAAGTTTAAAAAACCCAAACATTATCACAAAACTGCATGGAACACCCAAAAGAAGTCCCTAAAACAATTGTAATCATTCTCACAGATATTCCAGGAACTGAAAGAGTAGCTAAGTTTATCAGATGAACCTTGACTAGTGAATAATTAACAGGTCAGCTTCAAGGTCAAGCTTAATATAGGCTGCTCTTTTGTTTTTGTTGTTGTGACTGAGATGTTTTAATCTCTAAACCAAGGTTATACCAGGTAATCCTGGAAGGCTTAGATGGGAGACTGCTTCATTTAATGGGTCATATTGCTTTAATTTTTAAAGTTCTGTTATACTTTTGAAAGTATTCCTGAGTTGAATTATAATGCAGTAGGTTTTTTTCCATTTTTATGGTTATGCATACATAGCTATCAGATGAATGCTGCTGTTTAGGTCACTATTAATCTGTCAAAAGACTGAGAAAGTTCCTTCTCTAAGTGCATTTTTATAAAATGGGGGATTATGTACTATTTATTTCATAGTGCCCCTGCCTCTTAGCATGAAGCATGGATAGGAACTGAACTTGTGCATTTAAGGAAAGAAATTGTAGAGTACATTTAGTAGGACTTCTATCTTCATGACAGAAGTTGAGTAGTGAATGCAACAAAGATTTCAAGGGAGAAAAGAACAGGTCAGTGATTATTAGGCAACTGAATGCTGTCTTGAAAGTTGAATTATAACCTTGCCTCTGAGTTTGTAACTAATGCCAAGCAATCTATGTACATTTACATAGCAGCCACTACCATTTTTTTCCCATGTCTGATGAGAATCTGCTTTATTAATGTGCTGAGTGCTTAGATTTGGATCTGAAGTGAGTAAAGCTGTAAGGTGAGTAAAAGAAATGTGCTATAGTGACAAGTAGTTATAAGAAAGTTAAAGTCGTAGACTGCTCTCATATGAAACATCTAAGCTTTGTGGATTCTTTTATCCTCGCTTCTTTGGATCTCAGTATTCTCACTTGTTCACTGAAGATAATAGCATGTCTTGGGTTTGTGGCAATGCTTGAAAATAAATGCGCTGGTATTTTAGATGTACTCTGTCAAAATAACCATGGAAGAAAAAAAAAAAACACTGGTGAAATCTGTAGTTCTGTATTCAGAGCATTACTTGAAGAAAATACAAGAGATAGAACATAATGCTACACTGAGTGGGAAAATGGTGGAAAACTTGTCATTAAACAAGTACTTTCTATTCCAGTGAAATGCATGAAACAGGGCTTCAGAACAAAGCTGGTAAATGACCAGGTACATGAAATGACACAGGAAAATAACACACATGAAGCAGTGAAGCAATTTTTTAATTTAAAAATTTAAAAAAGATTTGTTTTTCCCCAGCTCATGAGTTTTTTGGCATGGTTCCAATATGGATGGATATTTGTGGGGATCACAAGAGAACGATTTATGTCTGCTTTCTTGCCAAACACAATGAACAGACCATGGGCGTGTTAGAGCCTCAACAGGTTTTTTTCTGACAAAGTAATGTCCTTGACAAACTTATGAGTAGATTAAAAAACAGGATCCCAAAGCTGAAAGAGAATGGCAGATACAACAATATATGACAATACATGATAATTTTAGTAGCTCTGTCTATGACACTGTGCACACCCACCTTTATGAGCCAAGAGGAACTCTTCCTATTGCTCATTGGAGAAAAGGTTCCCTTCTTTCAGGAATGGATCTGCCCATTGAACAGATTGCCCAGTGTGAGGGTGTTCTTGGTGACAAAACAGAGGGAGTGGTGTATAAGTTTATTGATCACAAATAGAATAAGCCTCAAAATGAAAATTCATTCTTAAGATGGGAAAAGAGGTTACTGATACGATGAGCTAACAGTTCAGTTACATTTAGATATCCATAAAGAAGGAGCTGCAACAGGGGGTAGAGACATAGTGAATGGGGTATACAGAAATCTGCAAAATTTTCTAGTCTTAAAGTGGTTTTTTAAAGAGCAAGATAAACATAAAAGCTAACTGGTGCTAGTGCTTGGTATTAACTTAAATACAAACTATTTTTTGTGTCAATCTTGCAGATTTCACAAAAGTAAGCACCTTCAAGTTTTGCTCAAGAAAGCTCAACATCAAAATTCTGACAGCAGGTCACTGTGTATCTGTTAGAACTGCTGTATGAGTATTATTTTACAGGCACTTTCCCTGCAGTATGCTTTACATCCTTACAAATATAATAGGAGATACTAATATTATTAATAATATTAATAACATTATATTATTATGTTCTTATCAGAGTTAGGACACACTATTTAAATAGTTGGATGTGTCACAGAACACTGTATCACACATCACACATGACTGTGTTCTTACCCCCAGCTCCTGCTATGAAAAACATTGATAAAACATTACCTTTTGAAGCAGCAGCAATTCAAACAGCCAAAATCTATTTGTTATTTGACAAGCCTGAAAGGTGAGGTAAAATAGTTTAGGACAAGTTTTGCCGTGAGATAGCATTACAAGATTTTAGAGAGAGTTGTGCAATTTTTATGTGAAGAACAAAGTATTTTGTGCACTTAGCTCTAACTGTACCAGGACTTTAGATGATCACAGGTTTCACTTAGTAATAGTCAATTGACTTCAACAGTCAACTGAGAGTGGAAATCCAGCATATGTGCACAGTAATACACATATATACTCTGCTCTTATGAGACCCCACCTGGAGCACTGTGCTCAGTTCTGGGGTCCCCAGTGTAAGAATGACCTGGAGCAAGCCCAGAGGAGAGCCACAGGGATGATCAGAGGACTGGAGCACCTCTCCTATGAAGACAGGATGGGAGAGTTAGGGTTATTCAGCCTGGAGAAAAGAAGGCTCTAAAGGTCTTTGGTACCTGAGGGTGCCTACAGGAAATCTGCAGAGGACCTTTTACAAGGGTATGTTGTGATAGGACAAAGGGGAAGTGCTTAAACTGCAAGAGGGTAGACTTAGATTGCATACTAGAAAGAAATTCTTTACTGGGAGGGTGGTGAGACACTAGAACAGGTTGCTCAGAGAAGTTGGGGATGGCCCCTTCCTGGAAGGGTGTTCAGTGCCAGGCTGGGTGAGGCATCCGAGCAACCTGCTCTAGTGGGTATGTCCTAAGTCAGGGGGTTGGAACTGTATAATCTTTAAGGTTTTTTCCATCTCAAACCACCCTATGATCCTATGATATTTATAAACAAAATAAAATCCCCTAGTAAAGCAGGTACCTGTCTGTTTCACCCCCCCCACACACACTACTTCCCCACAGGCCAGAGAAGAATTCCGTAACGCAGCAGTTGTTATTCCACACTTCACGCACTCCAGACAGTGCTCAGCGATGGCAGCCGGCATAGCGACAGAGGCCACCAGGACAGAGAACCGGGGTGGCAGCGTGACGGCCCGGGACTTGAGTCCCTGCGGGTGGGTGGGTGGGTGGGTGGCAGGGAGCCAGGGGCTGCCTCACGCCCGTCCCGTCCCGCCCCACCGCTCCCGGGGCGGGCCGTCCGCCGTCGCCGCGGCCCATAAAGCGGCGGCCCGGGTTGCCGCGCCAGTTCCTGAGGAAGGCAGCGTTATCGTTTCGCTGTCTACAGACGGCTGCTCTTCCCTGGGCGACGCAGGTGAGCCCTCGGGGTGGGCAGGGCAGGGTCTGGGGGACACTGAGGAGGGGTAGGGGTGCGACCGCCACCGTGGCCGGGTCTGTGGGACGCTCTGCCCCCTCCCCGTAAAACGCCTGGTTCCGCCCGCAGCTCCTCCTGAAGAGAAGCGGACTCTCGTCTTGTTCAGCCATGGCCTCGGTACCTTCCGCTGGCTGCCTCCTGGCCAGGAAACAGTACTACAGAAGTAAGTACCCAGCCCACCACCGCACCCACAAACCCCACTCCCTCAGCCGGGATGCTCGGGAGGAGGGAGACGGAGCCCCCCGCGCTTTTCCCGGGGGAGGTGTCCGGGTTGTGGCCACATGGAGAAAGTCAGAAGTGTTTTAGGGGGTGTCAGGGTGAGCTGGAGGCAAAAGGGTGTCAGTTCTTCATTGCTTGGAGAGTTTTTCCTTTATATCAAGGACCTTCTGTTTTAATGACCATATTCTGATTATTAATGAACTTTTTTTTTTTTTCTTTCCCCTATTTGGAGCTGTTCATGAGGGATGTATAACCTCATTATTTATTTATATATGCATATGTATGTATAATATAGGAAAAGTGTTAGCCCAGCAAGTCCTAACTTCTAGCTGTACTTCATTATTTACTATGCAGAATTACATGTAGAACGTCATTAGCTCTCATTTTTGTTCCAAATATGTGTTCCTGAATATTAACAAATCCCTGGTTTGAGAGTACATCTAGTGTTTTAGCTTTCCTCTCTACAGGATAGATCCTTCAATGCAAGTATAGTATTTAGTTGTGCCACAATGGAGAGTATAGCAATTAGGTTGTTTTGGACTTGAATATTCAAGAGCCAGACTGGTGTTTCGATAGTGCTGTGTACACGGTCATGAGAGTTTTTACTGGTTTCAGTGAAAGTTATACAAAGACATCTGAGTATGGTTTTAAGTGAAGAGTAAGTAGACCAAGAGACCAACTTCCATAGGAGTTTTTATGTAAATAACTTTGTAGTAGAATATTGTATATAAAAATTATACTTTGTGGCTCAGTAAACTTACACTTTAGATATCTTTCTTCTCAGATAGCAGTAGGTCTGAAAAAGTCTTGGCATAGACATAGTATATTTTCTCAAAGCATTTTTTCGTTATGTGTCTCTTTATCATGAACAGCAAGACAGGACTCGGAATCCAGTGTTTCTTCCAGCTCCTCCTGCTGTTCAGACTCTGTGTATGCTACAGACCAGGACAAAGCATATCTTGGTATTGTTCCCTTCTTTCAAACAGTCTTCTACTTTTCCATGTTAGTTAATCAGTGTTTAATGATGTGGGCTTCTTCTCCTTTGGCAGGGTTACCCGAGTCAATTGATAAATGTTGGTGGGTAAAAGGTTTTTTCCATAGTGGATCATCTCCACCAGCTGTCAGCAGAAAAACCCTATCAGCAAGCAGGTGAGTCCTGTTTTTACATAGATAGGGATGACTTATTCATTCCACTTGCCTGTTATCGAAGTGTTGCTAAAGAAATAATCAGCTAGAACAATCTGGGAGTGCAATTTTTCATGACTTGATTAAGAGGTACTGCAACTATATAGGTATAGAGGCTTCCCATGTTTCATTTTTGATTAATGAACTCGTATGCTACTTTACATTAAGCAGGTGCTAGTGATATTTATTTAATCCTCTACCTATAACACTTGCATGCCCATTTATGCAGTTTACCTGTTTGTCTTTATATTAAAAAGCTGATATGAATGCATTCAAAAATATTAAGGCAGATAAAAATATTTGAGGAAAATATGATAATTGTACTCATAACCTTTTTATATATATTTCTGCAGTACCAACAGCTGAAGAGGACAGCATTCTGGCTTTACTGACTGAGATGCTATAGGCTTGTTTATCCAAGAGGCTTGGAATCTTCCTATTGTCTGGATTCAACTGCAAGAAGAAAACAAACCTTTCAGAGAGTGGAAAAGTGTATTTTTAAAATATTTGTCAGTAGCTTGAATGATATTGCTTAATGGACAGGTCCATGGCCTACCTTGTTCATCATAGAGTTCCTATAAAATGAGATATCTCTCTAACGGAAGTTACCAGGATTAAATATCCTGATGACTTATTGGATAGTTAGGGAAAAATGACAGTAAAAGTAAGGTATTATAGATCTAGGAGAAGCATGTGACTTTGCAATAGGTGGTACCAGCTCTATAGGCAGTCATGCCCATGTAAACAAGATGCACATACATAATCCAGAGTAGGACTGCTGTATGGTTTTCTATCAAGTATTTGTGTACCCATTACAGAGAGTAAGTTTACAAGAAAGGTTATTAATAGCTTTGCTTTTAGAAAACCTGATTACATGAAGAAATGTGAATTAATTTGGTCTCTTTATCTGAGCAGGATGCATAGATCTCAGTCTCAAACACCCAGGTATGACTTTTATTCATATCTATGTATGTTGGTATTTGAGAACAGAATAGAAGAGAGACAACAAACCAGTAACTAGTAATGGACATTTACATTTTCTAAGCACAAGAGCAACCTTAATCAGAGTGGGTACTCTTAGCTCTGTTTTAGATTATTCTCACTTGTAGCTCGAAGAGTTACTTGTTCTTGAGTGAATAATCCTGTCTCTGTTCACTGTTGAGCTTAGTTGTGACAGATCTGGCAAAGTCTTCCAAATCAAACTAATCCCATTAATGTTATTAATAAAGCCTGCCTTTGTAATGATTCATGCTCTTGAAAGATACTGTAACATAGCTTTATTTGGTCTTCAACATTGCAAAGCAGTACATCACGTTATTTATTGTACCAGGTATGACTAAAATACATCAGAGGTCCTAAAAACCTGCAAGTATTTATGATGTAATTTCTGCCAACTATCTATGCAACTTCTTGATTTACAGTCACTAAACCTACCTGAGCTTTGTCCATCACTGGATGAACTAAAGATAGCAAACAATAATGTAGCCAACATTTTTCATTTTGGGTTAATGGTTGTCATGGTTATGTATAATAGAACTCTTATCAAGTGGCTGCTTCAGGAAGCTTTATTTGGTGGAGGGTATGTGACACATGACAACAGAGAAGAACACAGTTCTGAAATACAGCTTACAGGAATCTTTAAATTGATTTGTTACGTATGTTACTGTACTGCTATTGTGTAGTTTATCTTTGTCTTTCTCTGAGTGTACAGAATGAACCCTTTTTTTTATAGTAAGGTTTTTTTTTACCAATAAAGACTTAAACAGTGTTTTGTCCTGGCTTATTTTTTGCCTCTTACAGCCAACTGGTATTCTGTGTTGCTTGTGGTGCTGTTAGTGGGTGGTTTATGGGTTTATTATGATGTGTGTCTTTTGTGGTTTGTTTTGTTTTTTCCTTTAATATGTGAAGTATTAGTAAAATTGAAATTTCCTACAGAAGCCTGGTGTGTGTGTGTTGCATAGTTTAGTCACTTTGAAGTCTGACGTGAGACTAAAAAGGAATGGTAGAATGTAAGCTAGGAAAAAGACACACTGGTTGTTTTTTTTTATTTTTTTTTATATAAGATAATGTTATAAAGGAAGGGGGAAAAACAGACTTGCTAGTTGCTGCAGCCCTTAGGGTATAGATAAGGAATACAGGTTTCACAAACACTGTACAACTACAGTGATAAACTATATTTATTGCTCACTGAGCTTAAGCTACTTGTGCCCTTATGTAGTCAGCAAGTTGGGTACAGAACATTCTGAAAAAGGTAACAAACCGTTAAAACCCATAAAAACAAAAAAAACCCTAACAAAAGCCAATAAATAAATAATGCAAAAAAGAAATAACAAATGAGCCACAACCCCCCCCCCCTTTTTTTTTTTTTTTAAAGGGGGGGAGGCTTTAACTTCAAGAGGAGGGGGATAGTGTGTTGATTGCGTTTGCTTGATATCTTTGAACTTGTTTCTGTAGTGGCATCATGGTGATGGAAAACTGAAGTGCCCTCATGTCATCCCCATTGTCATTTACTGTGATCAGCTCAGCATTAGAGTGGCACCACCACCAACTCATAGTTATTTGTGCCAGTATTTCAAAATACAGTTATTCTGCAATGAAGGATCTCTGTTAAATAACATCCAATGTTGCTATGACAAACTCTTGAGAGATTATGGCAAAATTGGATACTACACTGCTTGCTGTCAAAGAGGTGCATTTTGTTACATCACAGTAATAAGGAAATACCAATTTTCTTGTATTGAATGCCAACTTTTTGGGAGGATAAAGCTAAAATTTAAATGATTTAAAGAGGTTGAGAGAAATACGAAGGGAAAACTATATTGTATAGCTTAAATGTAACCTAGAATAAGAAAAACATGAAAACAGTATGATTTTAATACCTATCTGAGTAAGACAGGTGGAAATGTTTGATCAAAGGTTAATTTCAGTAGAAAAACATTTATGTTTAGAAGGAATATAAGCAGAGAGCTATTTTTACAAAGTTAATCTGTTTATCTATCTGGAAAAAAGTATCAGAAACAGGTCTTGTGTCAGCATGTAAGTGCTAAGTTAGATCCAACTGTCACCAATTTAGGAACAGAGAGATGGACTTTTTTGTTCAACTGCACATAAAGCAGTGATATTCAATAATGAGCTTCCATTTCTTTTCTAAAAGGAAATCCTAAATTACAGTCTATCACAATTTAGGAGGTTTTTTTTTTTTTATGATTTTTGACACCATTTTTGTAAGGATGAAATCTTCCTGTTGAGCAACTTAGAGAGAAAAATTCTTTACCAGGAAGTACTGTTTTTCCCATTTGTTTGGAAGAAAAAACATAAAGTTGCATTTCTTTCTAAGGATTTTTTTTATGTGCAGTAAGTGGTTACTACATATTGTGCGTTCTTAGAAAAATAAGGATTAGCTATAAAGACTGTAGCTGCTAACATGAAATGGGATTTTTTTTTTTTTGTACACTAGCCTGTCCTGAACAAGCAAGAATGATAAATGAACCTATTTAAGAAAGAGGTATTCAATATAAGAATGAAAAGTAAATTAAACAGCAAGTCAAACTCAATTTGAGCAGTAAGGAATATTTTTTTTTCCTAATATATCCAGTGATTAAGACTTACCATTCCTTTGTAACTCCTTCAGAAGAAAAAAATCTGTTCATGGTATTACAGCTTTTCAGTATTTAAAAATATGTGCAAATGCCTCTTTTCTTCCCCCATGATCTCAACTAATCATGCATTATGTCTTCTTGAAAGCAGATACTCTCTTTTACTGTCACTTTTCATCTCTTCTGTAAAGGATAACCCAAGAAGGGTTCATTCAGCTGTTTCTAGCAGGATTAACATTGTTTGCAAAACATTTATTGGGTTATTGCACTTAGAACTGGTGACTGTGAAAATTTTGATGATACCCATGTTCACTGTGTCCTGGCTGACTCTTCTGTGATGGAGGGATTCTGTCAGATTTTTCTTGTCATATACTCTGTCATATACCATGTTAAGCTCTTCTGGCAGTAGCAGATGTGAAATATGCTGTATATAATCACTGGAAGACAGATCTTTGTAATAGAAAGGGGCTATCACTAATACAGAACAGAATCAAATCGGTATACTGGCATTAAGTCAGGGGAAAAACATATTTTTTCTGTTTTTCCATTTCTTCAGTCTCTCTCAGAAACTGGAGAAAGAAATCACTGTTTCCCAGCTCTGTGCCAAAAGAGAAGTTTTTAGCTCCCAGTTTCAATGCTCAGTGGTGTGTTCAGAGAAAGTCTATTGACTTTTTCTTAGAACCTGAATTATAAAAGTGCTTTTCGTCTTGATGACAGGACACGATCTAGACAGAGATATAATAATATTTTTATTAGATTAGTTCATAACAGAGAAAATAAATAAATTATTTGAACACTCAAAAAGTTGTTACTTTTCTTAGCTGTGCCAGCCACTATCCCTCCTTAAAACTTTGCCATATTTGGCTTTAATACAATCAATTTTCCTTTATACTTGTAAAGCAGACCCCATCACCTCACTCTTCTTGTCTAGTTGAGATAGCAATATTCAGCACAAGATAAAACTATTCTGTCCATTTGTAAGCTGCACTGAGGTACAGCCTTTGCCATAACAGAAGAGTACTGACAGGAGTAGATGGATGCCAGTCACTCATGTGGGATCATCTCCTTTGCAGGCTGAGACCAAGATGTCTAGGAGAAATGCATCAATATTGGGAATAATTTTGTAAAAAGGCATTATTTGGGGTTTTGTGTGGTTGATTTTTGTTGGTTTGGGGTTTTCTTGCTCATTCTCTTTTTCCAACGAGTGAAAAACCATCTCATCCTGACTCAGAAGCAGTTCGTGATGGCAAGCCTGTAAAACACCCAAGTACATTTTTCAGTTCATCATACTCAGCTTTAAAGGTCTTCCCCATTTCTGCCAATTTGAATTTCTTTGTAACAGCAGTTCAGGGGTTAGTCAGGAACACATGACTCAAATCACAAACAAAAAATTTTCAAATGATGATTCCACCTCCTCTTCAAGGATCTTGACAGTGATTTCTGAAGAAGTTGGGTTATTTTTCAAAGAATTATAGAATTGGCTAGGTTGGAAGGGACCTCAGAGATCATCAAGTCCAACCCTTGATCCACTACCACTGCAGTTACTAGACCATGGCACTGAGTGCCACATCCAGTCTCTTTTTAAAGATCTCCAGGGATGGAGAATCCACTACTTCCCTGGGCAGCCCATTCCAGTGTTTGATCACCCTCTCGGTAAAGAAATTCTTCCTAATGTCCAAACTAAACCTCCCCCGGCACAACTTAAGACCGTGCCCTCTTGCCTTGCTGAGAGCTGCCTGGGAAAAGAGACCAACCCCCACCTGGCTAAACCCTCCTTTCAGGGAGTTGTAGAGAGTGATGAGGTCTCCCCTGAGCCTCCTCTTCTCCAGGCTGAACAGCCCCAGCTCCCTCAGTCTCTCCTCATAGGATCTGTGCTGGAGTCCCTTCACCAGCCTAGTTGCCCTCCTTTGGACCTGCTCCAGGACCTCGATATCTTTCCTGAACTGAGGGGCCCAGAACTGGACACAGGACTCAAGATGTGGCCTCACCAGGGCTGAGTATAGGGGCAGAATCACTTCCTTGGACCTGCTGGCAATGCTGTTCCTGATACAGCCCAGGATGCCATTGGCCTTCTTGGCCACCTGGGCACACTGCTGGCTCATGTTCAGCTTCCTGTCAATCCAGACTCCCAGTTCCCTCTCTGTCTGGCTGCTCTCCAGCCACTCTGTCCCCAGCCTGGAGCTCCCCATGGGGTTGTTGTGGCCAAAGTGCAGGACCCAGCACTTGGCCTTGTTGAACCTCATCCCGTTGGAATCAGCCCAACTCTCCAGTCTGTCCAGGTCCCTCTGCAGAGCCCTCCTGCCCTCCAGCTGATCGACACTCCCCCCCAGCTTAGTGTCATCTGCAAACTTGCTGATGATGGACTCAATCCCCTCATCTAAATCATCAATAAAGATATTAAATAGAACTGGGCCCAACACTGATCCCTGGGGGACACCACTAGTGACCAGCTGCCAACTGGATGCAGCACCATTCAGCACCACTCTCTGGGCCCGGCCCTCCAGCCAGTTCCTAACCCAGCACAGGGTGCTCCTGTCCAAGCTGTGGGCTGACAGCTTTTTCAGGAGGATGCTGTGGGAGACGGTGTCAAAGACCTTGCTGAAATCCAGGTAGACCACATCCACAGCCTTCCCCTCATCCACCAGGTGGGTCACCTGATCATAAAAGGAGATCAGGTTGGTCAGACAGGACCTGCCCTTCCTAAACCCGTGCTGGCTGGGTCTGATCCCTTGTCCATCTTGCAGGTGCTGTGTGATGACACTGAGGATGATCTGTTCCATGACCCTGCCAGGCACTGAGGTCAGGCTGACGGGCCTGTAGTTTTCCAGGTTCTCCTTCCAGCCCTTTTTGTGGATTGGCGTGACATTCGCCAACTTCCAATCATCTGGGATGTCCCCAGTGAGCCAGGACTGTTGGTAGATGATAGAGAGAGGCTTGACGAGCTCTTCTGCCAGCTCCCTCACCACCCAGATGGTGGATCCCATCTGGTCCCATAGACTTGTGGGGATCCAACCAGTTCAATAGATCACTGACTGTTTCCTTTTGGATTACAAGGGGGCTGTTTAGATTCTTGTCACCTTCTATAAGCTCCAGAAGCCAGCTGTCCTCAGGGTAACCTGTCTTACTGCTGAAAACTGAGGTAAAGAAGGTGTTAAATACCTCAGCCTTTTCTCCATCTTTGACAACTATATTCCCGCCCACGTCCAGTAAAGAATGGATGTTTTCCTTGCCCCATTTTGTTAAATCCCCAGCTACACCAAATTCAAGAAGTATTTCAGAACAATAGGAGTGGATCAACAATAAGTAGAAGCAGCTGGAGATTTTCTTTTTTATTCTGTGAGTCAAATCTAAAAGCCAGGCATTCGAAGCACGTTTCCTATGCTGTAATTTACTTATTTCCTATTGGGTGAGGACAGAAATTATTGCTTAGTAAACCAAATGAGAAGAAAAAATATGATGCTGCAGGCTTGCGATGGCATAAAAATTTTGGCAAGTTTTAAATCTTGGACCCTAAGCAACATGCTTTAACTTGGTTCACTTGAAAATGGAATTTAGTGGGTAGATTCCTTAGTATCTCAAATGATAACATACTTAAAGAGTTCTACTAGTAACTGTATGAAATAACACACAAGTTTGCATATAATTAAAATTTGATTTTAAAATAATTTTCAAATGTCTCTTTGGTAACTTGTCTTTTGAATTTTTTGTTTAATTACACTGTCACACTAGTAGCTCCTTCCTCTCAAAAACATACTTTAAATATGGAGTAAAATTTTGGAACCTATAATAGGTTCTTACAATAAACCAATTTTAGATATCATCTACCTTTCTAAGAATTTCTAAATTGCAAGTTTCACTGTCTCAGAAACAGAATAAGTGAAGTGAAGTGCAGAAGTGAAAGGATAATACCAGGGGTAAAATACACAGTGAAATATGTTCATTTAAATAGGTGTTTTCTCATCATATTTTAATGAGGTTAATTTAGTCCTGTCATGAATACTAACTCAGACTCACCATACATTCACTTTCAGGGGAAATCTAGAATTCCTATTGAATCACCCCAATGGGATATGTTAGACAATTTCTCCATGGCAGTAGCAGATTGAGTGAAGTCTTGAATGTGAAAGGCAAGGTAAACACATGTTGTCTGTAGTTATCCCTTGACATTCTGTCACAATAATAAAATGCCTGCCTGAAAAATACATGGTCAGTTTGGGGAAAGGAAAACCAATGTACTTCAACAAAAACCCCTCTTTGTTCTCATTCTGTGTTTCCAGAGAGATATTTTTCTAGGTGAAGCATTAGTTGCTTTGTATTTCTTTCTAATTTCATTGCAAAAGCAAGACAAGCTGTAATGCATTAAGCAAACAGATTGTTACTTTCACTGCCTTGTTTTCCTGGTTGTCATAATTATTCTTCTGCATTAATCTTATGCCATTATTGCTTAATTTACTTAGTGCAGGAGTTGTTTGTTCTCTATTTATCTGTCACCATACTGTGAAAGTAACAGTAGTGTCAGCTGGAGAGGGCAGCTTTGTGGTGTAAACACTTTTTAAACACCTACGTGCCATTAAGGCAGAGCCCCAGAGATTAAGCTGTGATAAATGTACACATGCTGTAACTGTCTCATGTAAGGACTGATTTTTATTCTGCATTATTACAACATAACTTTGGGCATTCATCTTGAAAGCCACCAACTGCTAGGCATTATAATGTTATATGAGGCCTTTATGACTGACTCTGAAAACAGATGCCCTTTCACTTCTTTTTTGACATTGAAGCATCCACAGCATTTATTATATATTTCAAAGGAAGACTGGCCAAAACTGAGGACTAAAATTTGTTGACCAAAACATTCATCAGCAGAGAACAGGCCTTTTTCTGCCCAGTATGAGCGAAATAGTATATCCTCTGTATATTTAATTTGCTCACATTTAGTTCAACCTCCAAACAGGATCTATTCAAACTGAAGGTAATTCTTCTTCAATATCACCAGATGTCGAAATCCACAGAGATCAAAACTGCGTATTATAATAAATAAAAAACCTAAAAAGGTCACAAAGATAACAGTTGTGACAGTCATTCACACCTGCTTTAATCCTAATTATACATATGGCTCAAAGAACCACAGATATGAAGTCAAGCTCATTCCCTCTCTCTTCTGACCCTCAGTCACTCTCTGCTGTAACTAAAACACCACAAGAAACATCTTTTTATCATCAAAACAAGAATGATACAAACAGGAGACAGAAATGGCACCCAGGGCAAACATCAGTCTCTTTAATCCTGGAATAGGTTTGCATATATCCAGGACATACATCTTTCCATCTCTGCTTGAAAGAAAGAAGGAAAGAAGGAAAGAAGGAAAGAAGGAAAGAAGGAAGGAAGGAAGGAAGGAAGGAAGGAAGGAAGGAAGGAAGGAAGGAAGGAAGGAAGGAAGGAAGGAAGGAAGGAAGGAAGGAAGGAAGGAAGGAAGGAAGGAAGGAAGGAAGGAAGGAAGGAAGGAAGGAAGGAAGGAAGGAAGGAAGGAAGGAAGGAAGGAAGGAAGGAAGGAAGGAAGGAAGAAGGAAGGAAGGAAGGAGGAAGGAAGGAAGGAGGAAGGAAGGAAGGAAGGAAGGAAGGAAGGAAGGAAGAAGAAGGAAAGAAGAAGGAAGGAAAGAAAGAAAGAAAGAAAGAAAGAAAGAAAGAAAGAAAGAAAGAAAGAAAGAAAGAAAGAAGAAAGAAAGAAAGAAAGAAAGAAAGAAAAAAAAGAAAGAAAGAAAGAAAGAAAGAAAGAAAGAAAGAAAGAAAGAAAGAAAGAAAGAAAGAAAGAAAGAAAGAAAGAGAAAGAAAGAAAAAAACCCAACAACAAACCCACAAAAACAAAAAATCCAAAACAAAACCAAAAGTTTTTTACAGTGGCCAGGAAATAATCTAGACCATATTAGAAGCTCTGAAAAAACAGGCACTCTTATAATTTATATTGAGTCAACTCTCAAGTAAGGAAAATAGATCATAAGGAATCCATAGCCTCACTGTAAAAGCAAAGAGTAGGATTGCAGCATGATCTTTTGCCTCAATAAAACCTTGATTTCTTGGTTGAAAAATGCCAGCCCTGAAATAAATTGTCAGGTTGTGTTCCATGATGGATAGTAGGAGTTTTTTTAAGACCTCTTTTATGGCCTTACCTTCTCAGAAATTGTTTCTCTTGTGTGTATGCTGTGTGTTCCCCCCTACCCCACTTTTGTCCATATGTTACATTAAAGTGTATTGTGGATTAAGTGTTTATGAGGACGTGGTGATGGGCTGCAACAAAGGAGAAACTCATTGAGAGGTATCACAAGTGTATATTTAATTCAAAATACTATGAATTTTGGGCCAAACATAATTTTTAAAAAATCTGTAGTACTTCAGTGGAAGAAAACTTAAAAGACGTCAAAACATTTTGACTGATCATAATAATGACTGTTACAAAGAGATGTTGTGTAAGAAGTTAGCTGAATTTAACATTAACTTGCAGTATCAGAGAGCAAGCATCTTACTGATCTCTGTGAAAGCAACACTAGCTGCTGTAGTAAATTGCAGATGGGGCTTGATTCTCCCTTCCTTCCCAGAAACAGCACTAGCAGTGATGTCTTTACTTTTACCAAAGGCATCAAATGGGCATGTTGACAGGAGGCAAGCAGGATGACTAAGCCAGACCCTTACTGGCTGCTACAGACTATCAGAAAGAAAAACTTCAGGCTCATGGGAGGTCTGGACCTAACATGACAGAGGTCTAGTCACAGTACTAGTCAAGGTTGTCTAACATACTCTAGCTATAGAGACCAGAATCTCTAATGAGCTGAAAAATTGCCAGTCAAATGGATGTAGAGATAGTGATGTTGTCAGTTTTATGGTAGAATATACATAAGGGTATATTTTTAGTAGGGCTTCAGCTTCTTTAGTATCCATTTAGTTAATGAACGGGATACACTTTCAGCATGAACAGATGAAAAATACTTTTATGGTGTCTTTTCAGGACTGAAAACACTGTTCAGCTGAAAGTAAATTTCAGTTAATAAACCTCACTTCCACTTCTGTTATGTGGAGCAGTGACCTAGAAATAACACTGCTTCTATTTGGCTGCTGAAATAGTGTACTACAAATGAGGGCTGAGGAGTTCATCTCACGTAATTCCTTATTTCCAAGAAATCCAAGTGCCTCTTGTATTACGTAAGTCACCCAGGAAACTAGAGCTGAAGTTCCTGTGCTGAGGCTTGCTTAGCAATGCTCTATAACTAGCTGGCAAGTCAATTCAACATTTATTTCAAGTGTATGAAGGAACAGCAGATTCATGAATAGATAATAAAATGGCATACATTCTCTGAATGCATTAGTTTAAAAAAGTGTTCTTAAAGTACTGTTTTATTGAAAGCGTGCATTTGAAGATCTTAGATTATTCCATTTGCAAGTCAACACATTATGTTCATTACACTTGTATTAAATTATTATGCTTTGGCTAAATAAAGACCCTCATCCCAGATGCTTCCTTTTTATGAGCCTCCTACAGTAATGTGCAGAAAGACGCATGGGAGAGAAGGAGAGAAAAAATTCTTTGTACTTTCAGTGCTCATTGGACAGCATAGTTTTTGGGTCATTGCACAGAGGAGGCACAATCTGAGCAGTAAAAGCATAAGCAAAACATTCTCTTCTGAGTATGTTCTTTTATGACTTACCAAGGTTTGCTTTAGCACTTTCTAATTAGCCCTGCTTTTGGACACAGCACTGAAATGAGGACACAAATAGTTCTCAGCTTGAGAGGTGGTGTGGGGCTCTTTCATGAGTTGTGCACTGAAAGATCAACAAACTGCAACATGTAGAGTTTATAATTTAGAGATATGGAAAACCATAAATGTCTGGGAGGGGAGGGACGGGAGCAGAGAAAGTGCAATATAAACCCTCTGGCTTTACCCTGCTTCTTCCCTCCCAGTTTTCTGAAAAATTCTAAAGTGAGCATTTGCTACCAGATTGGTATTTTCTCTTTTAAACTATTCATTTTTTGCCACTCAAGACTCTGGCTGGACTTGAATGGGAGTATTCAACATTGATGGTTTGTATCAAATAGTGTCTAAAAATCAGAATTAAAACATAACATTTCTGGTTAAAAACTTTATTTCAGCAACAAGTTATTGCAAAGCCTGTATCAATATAAAGGTAGAGCAAGTGTTGTATCTTACAAAATGCAAAACTGGAACTGATTTAGAAATGTATACATGCTTTATAGTGCTCATTAAACTATGTATTATGTACTTAGTGAACTAAAGTCCCTTCACCCAAAACTAGAATTGCTATATTACTGTACAGAACACAGTGTTTAGCGTTTCTGTAGAAACTCTTACTTGTATGCCCTAACTTTTTGGCTGAGTAATCTTAGAACTGTATTAACTTTTTTTCTTTCTTGCAAAATGAGTAATACCTCATGTATTTTGCAAAACAATCTACTTAATTTCTTAGTTCCCTGTCTTAGCACCACCAACAATGCCTTTGCCTAATCAGTAGAGTTAATGCTAGGATAAGTTTATAATCAAGGATGTTGTGTAATGGGGCTTAAATTTCTGTAGGGAAAATTGTTTCTGAACATACTGAATTCTTATAAAGCAGTTTTCTTTTTCCTAGCAGATTGGTTAATTTCTGTAAAAAAGGCATACTTTTATACATGCTTTGTGTGTGCTTATAAACTTACATTTAGGAATGGTCATACATTACTATTACACATTTTAAAATTGCATGTATTATTAAAATCTAACAATAATAATATTAATAATAGTAAACTTCATAATAATAATTTTTACACAAGGATTACAAGATTATTTAATCAGAACTGAGCCTCAGACTGAAATAGAACATTATATGTACAATTTTCCATGTGATTTATCTTGCAGGCACCATCGTTAATGATAGTTTTGGTAACAGCTGCTGCTAAGCCAGTTGGAAATATACAAAATATATTTTCTGCTTTACTGGTCAGGTGGTGTATGAAAATAATTGTACTTATTTACTGGGTGAAGTTTCCTGGTCTGTCTACTTCCTTGTCTGAAAGTGTCCTTACAGACTCTCTGGATTCAGAATTATGAATCTTCTACCAAAGACACTTTTTATTTTTTAGTTTTAATGATTGATTAAGGAGTTCTCTGCCTATATTATGTCATCTTCCTTTTGTATTTACCTCATATTCCTTGTGGCTGAGGAATCCATCAATGAATAAAATGATCCCCAGTGAATCAAGTAGAATTATCAAGTCCAGAGTGTTCCCAATATTATGTATGACTGCTAAAACATCCCCTGAATGCTGTCATAAAACCTGCAGTTCTATCTGAAGAAATAGTAATGCACAAGATCTCAGCTTAATAAAACTGGAATCTGTGTTAATGTGACAAGATCACAATTTAGATCACACTTTAGAAAAACTGGAATCGTTGTCAATGTGACTAAAGTGGACTCTTCCGGCCTAAGATTTTCTTCAGTTCTCTTGTCTCATGGTAATGGCCTTTGTCTTATAACACACTGAGTCTCAGTTATCAAAGCTTTGTTTGCTCAAGCATTAAATAATGATTAGGATAATAATAATAATAAATATTGTCCAAAATAATGATTAGGACATAGTAATAACAGTAACAAAATCTTCAGCCTGTAGCCTACTCAAAGCGATTGGCCCTATAAAGATGCATCTTTCAGGAAAGGCAAATGGTCTTGGTGCTCATGGCCTGTCCGTGGTTTCTTATGGTCTCAAGGCATTGGAACAGGCTGCCCTGAGGGTTGTGGAGTCCCCTTCTCTGAAGATCATAGAATCATAGAATTGGCTAGGTTGGAAGGGACCTCAGAGATCATCAAGTCCAAACCTTGATCCACTACTGCTGCAGTTACCAGACCATGGCACCGAGTGCCTCATCCAGTCTCTTTTTAAATATCTCCAGGGATGGAGAATACACTACTTCCCGGGGCAGCCCATTCCAATGTCTGATCACCCTCTCAGTAAAGAAATTCTTTCTAATATCCAACCTAAACCTCCCCCAGCACAACTTAGGACCATGCCCTCTTGTCTTGCTGAGAGCTGCCTGGGAGAAGAGATCAACCCCCCCCTGGCTACACCCTCCTTTCAAGGAGTTGTAGAGAGTGATGAGGTCTCCTCTGAGCCTCCTCTTCTCCAGGCTGAACAGGCTGAGCGATAATCACGCTGCCTGGATGTAGTTCTGTGTCATGTGCTCTAGGTGATCCTGCTTCAGTGGGAGAGTTGGACGAGATGATCTCTGGAGGTCTCTCCCAGCTGATAATACTGATATCCTGTGATTCACATTTTTTTACTGAACACTAGGTACTAACAATGTGTCTCAGAGCAGTGCAACATGTAATTACTGCCTGTTCCTTAAAGCTCGGAGTACAGCAGCATAGGTACTAAGAAAGAAAGAGGTTTGTGAGATGCCTAGAGGAAAAATATAATTGGAATTATTTTGTTTTAATAGTAAATTTTTATTGCTTCAGTGGAAAATGCTATATGACCTTTTAATGATTAAAGTGTTTTTTAACCTTTTTGGAAGATGACAATTCTAATAATGTCAAGCCCTCACTTGTCTTGATGAAATGAAAAATGTGATTTTAAGACAGCCATCCAAATCTGTGCCGGTGAGATGACAGCTGTCCGATTGATTCAAGTTTCCACTTACAGTTTCTAATTGCTATTCCATGGCTTAAAATATATATACAAATATCTAATTTAGTCCGTATTTCCTAATTATTCATGCACTCATGCTTGTACATGACTGCAAATTGTATGTTAAACTCAGAAGTCCAGCCTGAAAAAAGTATTGGACCTACGGTCCATGGCTTTGATGTTCATAGGGAAAAAATTAAGAGATTAAAACATTAGTAGAAAGGTATCTCTTCTCAGTGCCCCTGTGTTAGGATTCAAAATAGTGTATGCCAAACCAGCCTCAGTTTGGTTCAGCTCAAATAGTCTGTGATGATAAAGACAGGAACGAAAAATTAAGTCAGGAAAAACTCACTACAGTTACTTCCATGCCCACCTTTGTGAAAACCACCTTAAATCAGAATTCCTGAGAAGAGGCATGAGACTAGTGAAGCTAAATAAGCCATGTACCCACGGTCGTGGTCTGAGGCATTACCTCTCTAATTTTCCAAGAACTGGTATGGTTTCATACCTGGGAGCTTCATGCCAACGTTGTGTCAAGATTCATGTCAGTCAGTTTTTGTATCTACCACTTTCTTAAGCTATGTGAAGATAGGGGAATGAGATCTAGTCTCACTTGAAACCCATGCAAGAGGCCTTGAACAATTTTTCCTCAGAGTATAGATGAGAACTGTTTCTTTCAAAAATGTAAATCAAATAGCTTGTGAGATGACAAAGTCCTCTGCCTTTGAAGGGAGATAATTTTTATCCCAGGCTTATTCAGCATAGTAACCACATGTAGTTCCAAAAAATTAACAAGCAGCATTTGAGTTGTCTTTAATAATTTAATAGGCAATTTTGAAAAAGGCACTAATTAAGGGATAAAATAAAAGGCAAACCACAAAAAAAATCACACTACTAAAAATGAGAAGAATAAAACATTAGGTAAGTCGAGACATGTCTGGAGAAAGGTGAGATCATGAATTATTTTACAAGAAATACAGAACGTTCACCTTTTAATAGAAAGACAGTTCAGTGATGCTCACACATGACCAACTCCTTAATTTCTTAATTTTTGACATTCAAAATCTGGCACAAAAAACTCTTTCAGGAGAGAGGAAAGTTATATTTGCATCACAGGAAAAGAAAAAATAAAAGAAAATTATAGACAGAAGGACTTTGCTCTTTCCTTGTGATTCTTGCAAACATGGTGTTCACAGTCATTTATACCACTCAGATTTAAATACCTATTTTAGGTGGTGACCTTGCCCGGCACTTGCCTATAAAAGAAGTTATGAAAACAAGATATGACATTTTGCCAAACATCAACAATTATGATTAAGTTTAGATGTCCTGTCTATCTCTGCTGATTGTGTAGGGAACCCAAGTAGATCAGTTTTATAATTGGAGATGCTGAGCTGGTTGCCCAGGTTCTAAGTAGGAGCTGACTACCTGTGCACAACAGCATCAGTGCAATCAGGAAGGTTCTTAAAATGGAGTTTATAACCATTTTATATCCCGTTGGATTCAAACTTCAAAATGCAGTTGTTTCCACGAAGTCATCTTAAATGTCTTCTGACATCACAGCAGCACTGTAGAACTATGGTCCCATTGGTGGTTTTGTTTGTTTGGGATTTGTTTGTTTGTTTGTTTGGTGTTGTTTTTTTTATTTTTTCTTTCATTTCCATTTTACTGGACTTCCATTCTATTTACATATGACCAAATGGGATGTGATACTCCTACTTTTGCTTCCTCAGGGCTACATCAGCACTTACGCAAGAATTAGAGAGCTTCAGAAGTGGCAGATGTAGAACTTCCAGGATGTGGCTTGGTGTTAGTGGACCATATCTGAACCAGTAAAAATCATATTAACCTGTTTCTGTAGGCTACTCTATTGTTGTTACCTCTAGGTTTTATTGCTTTAGGCAGTAAAAAGCTGTACTGTTCTAATAGAAATATTTACAGCAGTTTTGATTATGTTACTGTTTTTTTAGAATATTGTCATTTCCAGAACCTCTGGTTCTGTTATGCCTCCTGAGATGAAACTCTTGACTGATTATCTTAATTTTATCATTTGCCTAAAAAATTCTGATTTTACTTAACTGAACTTATAGTAAGTATGAATCTGGCTAGAATTAGTCCATAATAACTTCTTTTTAGATCTAAAGCTAATTTCTTTTCTGAAAAAGAGTGGACCTATATTCTAAAAGCTCTGAAGATGTGTAGAAGATTTGAAGATGTGTACTTTTCACAGCTCTGCCTGTGACAAATAACATTCTCAGCCTTTGCTCTCATGCATGAATGAAGAGAATGAAGAGGACTAGACATATTTTAGATCTGCTGCCAAATACTTGAAATCAGAGTATTTTTAAACTGTTTGTAGCTGCAAAAAACAATTCTTCTGGCTAAGCCCAGGGTACCTAGGTTACCTGCTGTAAAACTGACCTTTTCAATTATTGATAATACCATTTATTTTAAGTTACATTGTTTAGGACTACTTGAAAACTGTATGAGGGCTCTCTTTTAAAAAAATCTGCACAAAATAACATGGAATGCAGGCCATTTTTTTATATCCAAAAGGTTACAAAGCTTTTTGTATTTAAGAAAAATGCCAGATAAATTTTTTTTTTTACTTTTTTGTGAAAACCCATTCTAAACAAATTTTCAGTGCTTAAAATTCTCAGGTTTAATATTAACACTTCCTAATTTTAAGCAGCCTCCCTGTTCTGACTAGAAATAGTACTTTAAATCAAACAAACACAACTTGCTTTGTCTTTCATCCCTTCTCCCACTTCCCTCTCAAGTGACTACCCAAATATTTTCAAAGATTATAATACCTTTAATAAAACAATTTAACATTGTTCCAGTCTCCTTAGTCTCCCTTTCTTTATTTACACCTTTTTAGAAAGCTTTTTCATAGGCTTTGGTTTTTTCCTTATGAGAAATAGATGAATTTCTTAAATATCTCTTACTCTCACCAGCTTGGAAAAATCTAGTATAAAAAGAAAGCAAACAGGTTCATCTTTTATTAGCGGCTTTCTTGTGTTCAGGATACAAAGCCAGAAAAAACTCATCATGTTATGGGAATTTGAAAACCTGAAGATCTGTAAAGCTGAACATTTTGTTCTTCAAAAAGGACCGACCTGATGCACTTCTGCTCCTAGAAATAAGTTTTCAGATTTTTCTTTCCATAGTTTACAGACATTCACACAACTGCTCTTTGCAGAACAAGACATGCAAATTCAGACTGTATGAATCATTTATCAGTTGGTATTGTGATTTTTTTTCTAATTGTAATTAGAACTTAAGTCCTTACTGATAGAAAAAAAAACCAAACTCCTTTCATTTATTTTAAGCTAGCTTCCAACTAGATTTTTAATTAAATGACTGCTTTTTTCTCACCTTGACTTGCTGTCTCATGTAAGAAGATGTGGGTACTCAATTTAGAGCTAATGAAGTATATTTAAAAACAGTTCTGACTGTCATTTTTGCTTCAGACTCCAGATTTCAGTATTGTATACAGACCAACGTGAAATATCCAAGTCTGAAACTCTCCACCATCTGTTCATTGTCAGAGACTACTTGAATGAGCTTCAGCTAAAAGTAATTATCCATAAATGAACTGAAACAAGTTGATTTTCCACCAGCTTTAATATTACAGTATTTATTAGAAGTATCAAAAACATCACTTGTACAGCATTGTACTGAAATTAAAAACTGAACAGAAAATCACATCTTTAGATCCAGCCAAACTTTTGTTATTCGTGCAGAACCTAAAATTACCTGCAAGCATATTAGACATATGGAATAGAAGTTAGCTGTCTCTTCGTAGGTTTTGTAGTCCACCTGCTTTGAAACATTCAAATCTGACCATTTAAACATTTTTTGCCTGCTCCAAAATATTAGTTTTAAAATATCTCCTCCCTCCAGTGAACCCATGCATTAAAGTAACAATCTTTAAGGCTTTAAACTGTTTTTCACCAGCTGCTCATGCTTGGTATTATTTATTGCTTTCAGAAACTGCTGAAAAAAATAATCATCACTTACTTAAAACAAAATTTTGCTGTATCATACCTTGTATGTACACAGTTATTGTGCAGTGGTCATCAAGCTTTCTGACAAGAAAGGTCTCATTGACACATAAAGGATGAGTTTGTGGGAATCAAATGAAATTAAACTGCTGACAATTTAATGCAGAGAGATCACTGAGCTAGACTATTTACTGGATTAAAGGACATTTAAATATATTGTGATGTTTATGCATGTTTTTATTCAGATAGCAAATCATATGGAAAATAATCAAGAGTCATAATTAGGAATATTCTCTTCAGAAGAAGCAATCATAATTATTGAGTTGTATGGATCACAATTCTTACACAGATGGATGAATTGTGGGAAAGACACCTCAGGATGTATGCCAGTGTGGATATGTGCATATCAAGGCTGTTGGGTGGGAAAAAGCAGAGGGGATGTGGAAATGAATCTGCAGTGCCACACCCACAGTCAGGCTTCCAAGGTGATGAAAAGACAGATGATTTCTATGGAACCGCTGGGGTTGTTATTTCTTGCAACCCTAAATGCTACTGGAAGCTGCTGGGCTGAGATTAAGTTTGGAGCAGCCTGTAAGGGCCCACTGGCTATGAAGGATGTGTGTGTTCCTACAGCATTTTGTTTTGATCTGCCAATAGATCAGAAATTTGCTGTGCTTAGAAAGCTTTTTCTATCTTATGTTCCTTTTGACATGTTCTCCTGAAGAAAAATAGCAGAGATATCCTCCCAAGGTCTTGGCTTAATTTAGGTCCTGTCACAAAATATTTCACTTTTTTTTCCAGGATATTATTTACCATAATTTCATATATAACCATTGTGAGATAGCCATAAATCATAGGTCCACATTTTCAGTCCTGATTTCTTCAAACCACACATCTTAAAATACATGCTTGTTATTGATTTGCCAGAATTGAAGTATGCCAAAAAATTTCTAATGTCTCTTCCTTCAGAGAGATCTCTCTCGCAGTCTCTCTTTGCAAATGACAAGTACAATTAAGGTACTACTACTGAAGGTTAAATGAAAGCAATGTCAATAACATATCTTCCTATAAATGAGGTTTCTGCAGAGTGCTCAGGCACTGTAATGAACTGCATGGAAGAAATCCTTAGGTCTTCAAATGAGCTTTGGGAGCACTGGAGTTAGGAGCTGAATTTACCTTCAACTTGTCTTCACTTATCAATGTAGATTTATATCACAAAAGCTGAAAACTGTAGAGCTTAAGGTGGAAAATGGGTTCATCCAACTCATAGAAAACTTATCTGCCGCATAACCTGGCTGCCTCTCTCTTCACAGGCAGAGTGAATTGTTATAAGACTGGTGAGGACCAGGGTATAGAGCAGAAGGACCTAGCTGGAAGCCCTCATCCAGATGATGGGCATTGCCCTCTAAGTCACCCTTACACCTCCTCTCAACAATTTCCTGAGTTGTAAGTAATATGTTAAAGCTAGACTATCAGAGGGAACTGCGGTTATTCCTTACTCTTTGGAGAACTGTATTTGGGACATGGACAGTTTCACATGGTCAGAAATTTGGACTTCTTTTGGCTTTTTAGTATAGAAACTCCACACATCTGTTCTGGGTAGGTGCTTGCATGTGAAGTGTTCCTCTTCTTTTTTCCCTTTGTACTGTCTCAGTAAAAGACAATTTAGCACAAGACAATTTAACAGTCGGACTTGATCTGTAGTGAGACTACATTTTGGCTGACCTCAATAGGAGCTGCATACCCTACAGGCAAATCTGTACTCAGTCTGCATAATGTCAAGGAAATTAAGTTTATTCAGAACTTTCTTATGCTGCTATTAAGTACTGGGTGATTCAGAACTGAATCTCTAGGAGCAGGCATAAGCACAGGTATTTGACACACTTGCAACTGGGTTGATGGGGTGTAGAATGCAGCAAGTCAGTTTCTGCTTGAATATGCATTTCCACATGTTTATGTTCCATTGTACCATTTGTTCCAAAAAAAGCTTAATCATTAAGACATTTGCTTTGTATTCTAAAATTGTCCTTGGCAGCAACAATCTTGTTAAATCTATCATCATCCAAAGCAGGGGGATACTTGTGGTTTTTTGCACTTATGGGAACTAGAAAATTGATACTGTCATTAAAAAAACAGTGCTTAAAGTGAAATATTTTCTAAAGAAAAAAAGGGAAACAGGAAAAATCCAATAGCAAGTTAGCTCTAAACAACCATTTTATGATCAAACTCCAAGGGCCTAAATTTAGGTTAGCTATTGCCTATAATGATCTGTAATAGTGAAAGGATATTGTACCATCTGAGGCTACACAGTATTTAAAATAATAAGCTTACCCATCTAAGCTTTGCTGGTTACCAAGGTTTATACTTTAATTTTAAGCACTACATTTTTCTTCCGCTTAAACAATAACAATGATACACGTATTATACTATATAAGATACAAGTGCTCTTATGAGTCACACAAAATTCAAATTAAATAAATTATTGGTTTTGCATATGTTCATTTTTTGTGGAATCTTTTTGAAGCAGTTATTGGAAGGGAGTTTTTCTGAGTAATCTGATTTTTAGACCATTTTACATGACTGCTAAGTACAGCTAGCAATAAAAGGCACACAAAAAGATTTTAAAAGAAACTTTAGTTGAATGGAGCTTTATGTTTGTTTCTGCAGGTTCTCACACTGTTTGTTATATTCCCGAGCATTACCTTGATTGCATATTCACTGTCTGACCATCAACTAAGTGTAGATATTCCTCCTTGCTGAAAACATCTGCTACTGCTGCTACTGCTCCTACAGACATGATTTTGATTTAGTGTTGCTGTAACCAACCAACCAACCAACCAATATTTTAATATGTTAATTTTAATGTTGCATGTGGATACTCTAAAACTGTCTTCATACCTGTGTCTTTAAACTTAGAATTTGATTTCTACTGATAGTGTTACTTCCATAAGGAACTTTTACATTATAGGACTCTATAGAATATATTTTATAGTTTAAAGACTACAAATACTTACTGATCTTAGAGAACCAGAGGTTTTTCTCTGATACTATAGCCTACAAGATAAAAGGTGATAATTTCCTTCTGCAATACTTCTGGAGGACCCAAATAAACATTTTTGTCTTGAATACACATAATTATAACGTGTAGGCATCATTGCAGAAGAGTAGTTTTAGTCCATTAAAATCTGAAACAAATGCTTTCAATTTGTTGTTTTGCTGCAGCAAAAGGATGGGTAGAAAAGAACAATTTGCCATAGCCATATATCTTCTTTATTAAAAAATATTCTCGATTTACATTCCAGAATACACGGTGGCCCAAAAGATAAATGCTTTCAAAATGCTAGTAACATGACAGCCCTTTATTATATTGTAGCTAAAAGCTGAGATAAAATCAATAGCATAGATACTATTGCAGCACATCTACCCGGTTCAGTTCTACCTGTGTTTTATGCAGTGAGGCCCAGTTGAAAAACTGGTCTGTAGTAAAGTGGTTTTTTTTTACTTGTCTGTGATGTTGAGCTTTATTGAAGCATCATGTTCTCCCTATGATCTGCCAGAAGGTACATCCTAACCTAAGAGGTACAGGTCTCTCCTCAGTAATATTTGTGTAATTTTGCTCCTACTTGGTTTGCTTAGGAGACAGACCAGGTGAATATGAAAGCTATAGACTTAAGAAAAATGGAGAGAAAAGTTGATGTATTAATAACTCTGCTGAGACGATGACCACAGACTTCTTCTCTTTTCACTAGCTGATCTCACAGTGCCTTATGAAGCTTCTAAAGCACTAATGGATTCCCACAGGCAATAAGGAAAAATCCATCCCTTCCTCTCCTTGCTCAAAGTACAAAATACTGTTCTCAACTGAAGCTTATAAATGCATGGTATAGGATGAGGCATCAAGAAACAACAAACCCTACTGCATGAAGCAAAAAAAATACAATAAGCTGCTCTATCAGACTCTTCTTCAAGTGATGGTTAACAATCCTATTAGCAATAGTCAAAGCAAATATTCCACAGCTGAAGTGCAAGCGAAGATGCAACACTATATCCTGAATCTGGAGAACTTTTTATATCAGCTAAAGACTGCAGCAAAGTAAATTACTTGTGGTTTCCCTTTCAGTACTGAATGTACTTCATTCATTAAGTACTCAGGTATTCAGAAAAAAATTGCCAGTGAAAGCACTTCACACATACAAAGATATCACTCTTGATGTAAATGTTTTGCATACAGAAAAAGAGCTGAATTAGCATATCTACAAGACAGGGGAAAGAGACAGATTGTTTTCTATAACACAAGCACACAACTCACACTGGCAACTGCTTGATATGCTAGAGCAGTATTGATCTAGGAGCCACGTCACAGTCAATCAGACTCTCAGAGGACCATGAAAGAATTGCAAATGCTTAAGTTAACTAAGGAAATATTAAAAAGTCTTAGTGAAATAAAAAGGAAATGTTTTCAGCTGCAGATGCCTACTAGCTATTTTTTACCTTTGCTTGATTGAAAAAATAATTGGGAGCTTAATAATTCTTTGAAAATACCGAGATGATAGAACAACTCACTTAGGGTGCTGTACTCTAATAGTAATGTCAAATCACATCAGAGTAACAAAATATGCTGAAACAAATCTCATAAACCAGTATTTAATTCTAAGTTTTGCTCAGAGTAGTAAACCTTTTCTACACTATTTTTACACTGAAAATCAAGGTGCAAGATTATTGGCTACTATTGCAGAACAGCAGTACATAAGCATGTGTGTCTACTCCCTTGCCTCTGTATTACTCTTTGCTCTGTGGTTTTTTATTACTCCTGGGATTTCCTTTATATGATTGACATAAAGAGACCCATGTTGAGGTTGCTGTAACTCACTAGAAATGTCATATATTATCTATACCTGGTGCCATCACTGTAAACTTATTGTCCCTTTCTTTAGTTTTCTTGTCTCCACCTCTCATTCCCTCCCATCTTGTTTATTATACGAAGAGCAGGCTTGTGCACATGCCCCATAATGCCATGGAGCAACTTGGCTCCACATTCCAGCATGGATAGGTCAGCCTTTTGTAAGTGCACTTAAGTATTCATCTAATTTTTTGCCCCAGATTGTCTCTGATTATTGTCAAAACCAAACCAAAACAAAGCAAAGCCAACAAAACTCCCAAAACCCTCCTATCTTATTTGCTGAAATTACAGGGGGCAGCTGAAGCACTATGACCTTTGTTGTGGTCAGTTATTTTCTTTACCTAGCTATGTCTATGTTACATGGAAAAGGATATCAAGCAATTCCTGAACAGGTGTACATTTCACCTGGTTAAAAACTGGCTGGATGGCCATGCCCAGAGGGCTGTGGTAAATGAAGCTGAACCCAGTGGCCAGTCACAGAACCAGTCATGTCTAATATCTTCATCACTTTTTTGGATGAGGGGATTGAGCGCACCCTCAGTAAGTTTGTGGATAATACTAACTTGGGAAGAAGCCTAAGGGTAGGAAAGATCTGCAGAGGGACCTGGACAGGCTGGATTGAAGTGCTAAGGCCAACTGTATGAGATTTATAAAGGCTAAGTGCATGGTCCTGCACTTGTGTCACAACGCCATGCAGCGCCTCAGGCTTGGAGAAAAGTGGCTGGAAAGATGCCCAACAGAAAAAAATCTGGGGGTAGTGGTTGACAGCTGGCTGAACATGAGCTAGCAGTGTGCTCAGCTGGCCAAGAAGGCCAACAGCATCCTGATTCTTCCAAGTACAAGTGACAGGACAAGAGGAAATGGCCTCAAGTTGCATGAGGGGGAAGTTTAGATTGGATATTAGGGAAAAAAAAATTACTCAAAGACTTAAGCATTGGAACAGGCTGTGCCATGAAAGTGATGGTGTCACCATCCCTGGAGGTGCTTAAGAAATGTGTAGATGTGAAACTTCAGGATACATTTTAGTTGACATGGAGGTGTTTGGTTGGCAGCTGGACTTGACGATCTTAGAGGTCTTTCAACCAGAACAATTCTATGAGAAAAAATGAGAGGACCACCTTACAATCTCAGGAATTGGAACAGTATTTAACACCCACTGATAAAATAATCTGGAGCTGGTCAGTGATGAGGTACAGAAGATCAGCCTGTTGGATGATAGTGTGATATGACATAGCATGTCACAATATCTCTCATTCAATTAGGAAGACTTATGGTATTTTCCCTCACAAGTTTGGTTTTTTTTGTGTGTTTGAAATTTACATTTGGTGCTGGGAAGCACAAAAATATTTTTTGTCCTGCTGTCTGTACTGACCACACTAAGAAATGCCCAGTGGACCTAGAGACGAAGGTTAAAGGGGCAACCAAGCTGCTTGTATGTCTTATTTATTAAAGACAATATGTACCCATGTACCTGTTGAAAATTATTCCCACCCTCCTCGAGTTCTCCTGCCGACTCCTGACAGACAGATGAAGCATAAAGCTTTGCCTCAAGATGTTCAAATCTCCTAGTAAATTACTTTCCTCTGTGTCAGTTGACCGACCCATTTCCTTGAACAACTCTCCTCACTTGGTCTTATTCCCATTTCAAAGATCTCATATTTGCTATTTTAAAAATACAGCTTCGCCTGCAAATGGCTGTGACTAACATCTTTATTACAGAACTGAACAAAAAGCAAATCTGAAAGGAGAGAGAAATGCTGTGAAGATCAAACATGTTTGTACTGAGTCTTATCAGCCTTGCCCTCAGGGCCATTTCACACATTTACAGTTTCTCTGCAACAGAGGAAACAGCTCTTGGCAATGACCTTTTTGAATCTGTGGCATATCTGATATGTGCAGCAGAGCATAGCATTTCTCACCAGTAACTTTTTTTTTTCCTACTCTCAAATGGTTCCTTTCACTCTTTTACCCCTTCTGGGCATACCTGGCACTTCTCTCTATTTTTCACACACACAGTGTTTGGAAGACTGATAAACAAGCTTCTGTGAACTCGGAGGCTATTCTCTAGCTTAGAATTCACAAGTAAATGCTGGAAATTTTTATTTCCTAGCAAGCTCTCAGCACCTTTTCCAGCTCTACGTACCTCTGCTGGGTTCGAACTCCTTTGGGAGTAATTAAGAGGATGCCCTCTGATCTGCCCATTCTGGAGAGCTGTACACCTTCATGGAAGAGTGGAATTGACCACTGTTTTTGTTCTCTGTGGCACTGCCTCAAACACTGAGCAAATATGCATGCTCAATGAACAAACAGAAACTAACAGCCTGGCTACCTGCAAAATGATTTTCAATGCAAATATTTTCAAACCACATATTCTGACTAAAAAGTCCCCGGGTTATGGAATTCTGTTTGAAAGCATGATGCAGGATTGCTGCTTTCCTATGAAGGCAGGCTGGGAAAGTTGTGGTTGTTAAGCCTGGAGAAGAGAAGGCTCTGAGGAGACCTTATAGGGACCTTTCAGTATTTGAAGGGGGCTTAAAAGAAAGATGGGGCAGACTTTTAAGCAGGACCTGTTGCAGTAGGAAAAAGGCTAATGATTTTAAACTAGAAGAGTTTTTCTGATGAGAGTGGTGAAACACTGGAACAATTTTCCCAGAGAGATGGTAGATGCGCCACCCCTGGAAACACTCAAGGTCAGACTGGATGGGGCTCTGAGCAACTGGACTGAGTTGAAGGTGTCCCTGCTCACTGCAGGGTGGTTGGATTAGATGACCTTTAAAGGTCCTTTCAGACCCAAAGCATTCTGTGATTGGTTCTATGATTCTAATACTACTGTCAGTATCTATTATTACTACCAGTATACACAAAGCACCACAGAAGTGTTGAATTAAATCTCAAAATCTTACCAGGTGTGTAATAAAATCAGGACCTTCTCCAGTGTCATCTGAAAGAGATGGTCTAAGGAATAATCAATTAATTTTTCTACTCTGTGATCTACAGTTCTCTTTAAAATTAAAATTTATTCACTTAAATTTTGCAAGGTAAGACCAAGGGGCCAATGAAACTGATGAGTGTAACACTGACATTTATAAGCCTTTTAACTTATCTATTACTTTACCTGAAGCAGAACATTATATATTTTATGGAGTGTCTTTCTTTCTTCATACTTTATACATGGAAAACAATATAAAATATTCTGTCTAGGAAAAGACCAGCAAAATATTTCAAGTTTGATAAGATAAGGCCAGTGTTAAGAGACTGTTCTCTTAGACCATTGTTGACCCTGCCTACCAAGGTTATGCTCCCTGCACGGTGTAATCTCAAGGGTGCCTTCAGATCCATCTCTTCAGGAAGTCTGAATCTCTCACCTCACCCTCTCTGCATCTGTGTCATTTTCGTGTAGTGTTGAGTTTCTCTAAATTTTAGTTTTCAAGATGTTGTTTAATCCTCTGTTGAATTAATGAGCACCTAGCACACAGTCTTGAGTTGCAAGCTCCCTTTGCTATCATAGCAATTTCACCTGTGTTCAGCAGTATTTATTTATGTAATTTTTAAGAGGCTTTTCATTCCTCATTATCTGAGTTGCAGTGACATAAACAAGATTGATATCTGACACAAACTCCAGCTCCTGTGCTTAATAGAGTCTGGACGTCAGTATTGGCTCATATTCCAAATAGCACAGGCATAACAAAGCCATGCAGATATTATATCATCACTTTAGCTGAGCTCAGCCTCCTGACCACTCACACCAACAACCTGCTGTCTGTCATCAAAGCTCGAGATTTGAGGGAGCCATCTAAGCTCTAACTTTGTGCAAACCAGGTGACTCCAGATAAGGGAAACCAGACCTGCTTACATTCTAGTTGTGTCTCAACAGTGTGGCTACAACTAACTTGAGTATTACGTGGGGACTGAAACCAAATACAATTACCACAGAAGATCCTGATGTAGGCCATGAATGTCACAGGAAGCAAGGGATCCATTTACCAATGAATGTTTTCTCCTTTCTTATGTGGATGTGTACACCAGTTGGTTTGTGCCTGTTTTTAATACATCATTGATAAGCAGCTGCTATTTTTTCAAGCACGAGAATGTCAGACAAGTGCCAGGAGTGTCAATGCTTGCCAGTGTAGATTTGCCAACAGATTAGAATTTAATTTTACCTCTGTGGGCTGCTTTTCATCAATACACATGAGAGTATCAGATATGTGGGGAAGGAAGGCAGATCAAGTACACACCAGAGCCAGTGCTGTGTGATTGCATCTGCATCCTAATAATATGGAGAACTGATAAAAAGGAGCAGGCTGTTGAAACAAATGATTGACATTTTGATGAAGTTGGCTTCAAATACATAAATACACCAGTCAAAATGTTCTGCAGCATTGCATGGAATATTAAAGCTGGAATTTAGCAACGGGTACAAACTGCTTTTAATAAAACATGCAAACAGCTACTCACATGCAGTAATTTTTATCTTACTTGGCAAATGCAATTAATTTAACATATCCCTAGAAATTATATATTGATGTTACAAAAAACCTCTAGATAACTCGGAGGCTGCTTTTAATGATATTATGTGTTCATCAGATCTTAGACAATCACAAAAACATTTTTCTATTAAGGAAGTGCGAAGAAAAGCTACAGACAATATTATTATTATTACTGTTGTTGTTGTTGTTATGTGACAATTTAGCATTTAAAATAAGTACTACATAAAAACATTTTAAAAGACAGAAATAGTCCAAAGTAAATTAAAGATGGACTAAGCGTGGATAGAATGGAGTATGTTTTACTGCCAGGGAAGAGGAAATAGCGTTAATAATTTCTTAAAACTTTCAGAAAATCAGCCTTTATTCAACACGGTATTCTAAGATTTTGGTGCCTGCGGATCTTAGCCTGCAGAAGACTGTAAGGATGACAGCTTAGGAGCGCAGACTTTAGTTTCTTACCTTAAACCTGTTGAAAAAGCAGAGTGACTAGGGAGTGAAAAAAACACCAAAGGCAAAAGGTGAATCCCAGTTCCTCAAACCTTTCTAATATAAAGGGCTTGAGGCACAACAGTACATAGTCTAATGTTGTCTGAGAGCTGAGTACAACAAACCTCTTGATGCTGGTGAGCTGTGCTGTGGGCTAGCACTGGACAGGAGACTGATTGTGGAAGGTGCTAGAAGGGTATTTGGCAATATCTCTGTGGGCTGATCTCATTGGCTTCTGACACTGAACAACTGGATGAGAAGACCCTTGGTTGATGGTGCATGTGTTAGGGCACATCTATGTGTCTGCTTTTCCTGAAAAAGCTGATCCCTTGCTCAGGCCACTTCAGAAACTGAGCTTTGCAGTGTCAACTTGTTCCATGTTCCTTTCCTGCTGCCTCTGGGACACTGATTAATCTCCTGTCATTGAGAATTCTATTCACTCCCTTCAGAAACATTAAAACATTTTTTCAGTGTCCTCACCAAGCCAGGATTTAATCTCTGGTATCCAGAGATCACTGTCTGGCCATTCCTGCAATGTAGCTGTGGGGAAAAAAGAGGTAGGTCTGATAGCTATGTATTTTGGATGCATGGTTCAAAATAGTTCTTATGTGCAGAATTATAAAAAAAATACCAATTGATAATTGTTATTTTGATTAAGAGCTGAGGGCATTTTTGTAGAGGTAGAGATGCATTAAAAGGCAACACTGTTTTGGCAGAGCATAGCAAAATTTAAGAGTTTCCATCACATCAGTAAGAACCATGATTTGCAGTTATTAACTGTTCTGTTTAATAAGTACAGACACATAAAGCTGTGTAAAGCATTAAGCATGTGTAAATTGCAATTATCCTTTTCACATTTAAAAATATGTGACTCAGATTATTATGACTCAGCAGCAAACATCTAGCAGAGAGGCAATGAGTGCAGGAGGAAGCTCCTTTCACATATAAGTATGTAACTGTGTGGTACTATTCTCAGCACTGCTGAACATTGGTATTAGCAAGGTGGAGTCTATTCCATTTTGCTTTAATTTGCCATCTGTAACAGAAATACTACAGAGAGAAGCATGGCAGTTAAAGGAAAACAGAAAAAATAAAACCATGGTTTGAGTCCCGTGAAAGAACATATTCCTTTTAAGAAAACGACTTAAATATATGCCAGGCCTCCCACTGATTTCAGTCCACCCTGATTAAAATCTAATTATTATCTTAAGTTATTTATCTTAAGAGGTAGATTTAAGTTTGGAATTAATGTTTTCTTGAATCAGGGCTAGAACCACAGAATCAGAATTTAAGGTGTAAGAGTACTCCAGAGGTTGTCTAGTTGAATTTTCTGCTCCACACAGGGTCTCATTAATTCAAGGCCACCTCACACTTATGGTAAAAACCAAACATACAAAACTTCTAATATTTGAATAGAATTTTCCACATTCTAATTTCCTATTTCCTATTTCCAAACACTTTCAAGAAGACCCCAGCTTTATTTTCTCTGTATCCTCTGATCAAGGTTTCTAAACAGTGTCTGGTTAGCTTGATTCTCTTGCCTAAATAGAAAGGATGCATTACTAAGTCATAGTCACTCTACTCACTGGGACATCCAGATCCTTCTCTGTGGAGCTGCTTTCCAACCATACTGTTGAATGGGGTTGTTCTGTTGTACTGGGTTTGCCTGTGGTGGAGCTGACTTTCTGCATAGGAGTTAATCTTCTGCAGTCCCTACAGCAGTCCCTAGCCTGCTGTGTTTTGGATTTCTGGCTAAAAGTGTTGATTGCACACCAAGTGTTTTGGTTGTTGTTAAACAGTGCTTGCTCTCCCTTCTTTTTGTTCTGTCCCCTCCTACCCCTCCAAGAATCAGCTGGGGGTGGGCAAGAGGTTGGTTGGAAAGGGATACAGCCAGGACAGCTGACCTAAATTTTTGTTTGTTTGTTTGTTTGTTTGTTTGTTTGTTTGTTTTGCTTAGCTTTGCTTTGTTTTGTTTTTTATTTTGGAGGAGGGTGGGCGTTTTGTTTGATTTTGTTTGGGATTTTGCTTGTTTGCTATTATTTCCAAAAGTGGCTCATTCTTGAACACTGGCTGGGCATGCCTACTTCTGGGTAGTGCTGAGAGATTTTGCAGCTGGAGAGATTTGCTTTGCTGGTTTTATTCTTTGCTTCACATGTTAAGCTGTCCTTATGTAGATCCATGAGTTTTTCAACTTCCATTCTTTCTGTTTTCTCCCCTGTCCCGCTGTGGGGTGGGAGCTGAGCAAGTTGTTCTCTAGGTTCTTGGCAGCTTGCTGGGGTCAACCCACCACAACCATTCTAGGTGCACCTTTTACTTGCTCATGTTGAACCACACAAGCAAGTTCATGATGCCCATTCCTGTTCAGGCCTCCCTGAATCAAACCTCCACTGTGAACCTCAATTCTAGAACTCGGGTTAAGAGAGATTTGTATTGTCAAACAGGTTTTAAACAGCTTTTTGCAAATAAATTGTTCAAAAAGATCAATAAATTTACTGAGAGGCACATAAAATACACCCAATAAAAGAAAAACATGGAAGCATCTGAAACTATTGTTGAGCAGGTGAAATATATAGCTTAAACAATAATGAAAATAACACCTCCTAGGTAATGAAGAAATCTATTTTCTTAAGTCTGTAAGCTCTTGGTATTAACCACTTTAAACCAATAGTTACAAATGTTGCCTGAATTCAGATAAAATAGAAAATAAACCAATAAATGTAATTATTTTAGAGTTGTTTTTCAAGTGAGTCACCTCTTGTTTATAAAGGTACCTCAGAATTATTCCTTATTTAAGCAATGGTGTTACACAGTCTAATATCCATGATAGGTGTGACTTGGATTGATGGTTCCATTCCTATATCACTGGGGGAGACAACTGGTACATTAAAACTTAAATGAATTAAAATCTTTTTGCTTTGGACAGCTAATTGCATCTGGTAGAGGGAAACAAGACATTCTTCAAAATCCTCATTTCTAGCAGATGACATGGTAATTTCAAAAATGTTTTCACCTAGAATCACCTGAGACATGATGCTGCATGTGACTGATGTTTTGATAGAAAATGTTCTTTCTAGTTTGGTCGTAATTATAATTCTCTAACAAATGAAACTCAATATTTTCACAGAAAGTAATACAGCATGAATTGCCAAACAGCCCACACAGTAACAGGAAATCTATTGTGGCTTACCTTTGAATTTTTTTCTTACTTTCTTGGTTGATACAGAACAAATTCTGCATGCATTATTGACACCTTCAGGCTCAGAAATGCTGTCCCTTTGTGGTTCAGGTTTACCAGGTTGCAACAGGAATGACTAGAAGGAAAAAATGGGTTCCATCATATTAAAATTAAACTGAGGTTTATTCCAGGACTGTGCTGGAGGTAGTTTTTAGAGAATATCAAAAATCCTAGTGGGTTCCCAGCTATTAAACCAGCTCTTAAGTGTGACCTGTAGACCTACTCCCTGCTGCCACTTTCTTAGAGTCTCACAGTCCATGTTCATATTTTTGTCTCCACCTAGAGTTTTTGTCTTCCATCTGGAATACAATATGGTTGCAGAAACCTGCACAACATGCTACAGATAGGGTTAGTGGGTGAAGCTGGTAATTCTGCAGTTTAACCTCTGCCTGTTTATTTTTTTCAGGAGTAGGCCAACACTTTACAGTCACTTTAATCCATAGATGATCTAAACAAATAATGAACTCGCTAGCTGTGTATCCTCCTCAGATCAGTTCTATGAAACACATTTATAGATAGATGGTCCTGAAGGATAACAATTGGAACTCATAGAACACACTATGTAGAGAATTAGTACAGCATCTCAAAAGGTCAGATTCTTGTGCTATTATGTATTCTATTATGCCTCTAACAAGAGTCTCTGAAGAACTGTTTGAACCTCTCATCCAAGATGACAGTCTCTTGATACTGGAGAGGAAGGATGGGAGCTCATGCAAAGAATGCTACAGAGCAGAATACAGTTAGCTGAAGGTACATTTGTTAGCTGGCAGTGCAGCAGACATACTGGGCCTACTTGTTGAAACAACTCACCCATCTATGCTTTTTCATCCAAAATGAAGCCAACATGGAGATTAGATTAGCAAGTCCGCTTAATTTTAGATGAGAAAAGTATAATGGCTTGTTCCACAAATCCCTCAGTAGGTTACTACTGTCATCATGGACTTAAGTACTTCTCAGTATAGGCAAAGGCAGTTGGAAGCTAGAACGGACTGGAAATGTACAAAATCTGGCCATGTTGCTTCCATGTATTCTTCCCTCAGAGGCATGTACACAGGCACCAGTGTGGAGTCTGCAGGAGGGAGCAGTTTGGAGAGGACTCAAACTATCTCACCTATAGAGGGCCAGATGCCACTGAAAGGGTATCATGTGTCACTAGCAGAAATTTCGACACTGGGAGAAGAAACAAAAGAAAACAGTGAGACTGCAGTGTACTGCATGGCTCAGCTAGAGAAAAGAAAAAGAAATTCTCTTGACACAACAAAGGTGTCCACATTTCAGAGTAGGCATCTCCCTAAAGGGTTACTCTAAGGACAAAGATATTTCAAATGTGAAGTTCATTTCATACTATTGCAGATCATTTGGGCTAGAGGAACTTTACTTTAGGACTGACATTTTTTTCTCAATGGGTGATGAAAATAGTTCAGGTGACGAGCTCAGATAAAGATGACTGCACTGCAGACATCTAAAGTTGTAAAAGACAAATTCAGTTTTTGATGAGTGAAAAAGGGGTTACCATGGAGTTCTATGAACTATTCATGGCTACAAAAATATCCATATTTTCTACAGAGGGTAGTAAAAAACACACATGTATGAAAGCAAGAGTTGGATTTATTTGTGGCAATTACTCTGTGTAGATGACGTACTAAGATAATACTAGAAACACTTGTTAAATGTCACTTCATGAAAATATGGCTGGTTAATTCCTAAGTCATAGAAAATTGAACACTTAATGACAACTTACAGTATATGTTGACCCTTGAACAGGCTGAAAAAAGAAAGAAAAAAAGAATTACTTTTCATATATACTGAATTTCTCATCTTTCTGAGGAGTACAGAAGAGAGCTCAGGAGACAAATGTTTTAATAGCAGAGAGTATTTTATTCAAACATTAGTGAGACAAAATAGAAATTAAAAAGAAACTGGAATTTTAGGCTTTATTTTTTTTGCTGAAAGAGAAACTGAAACAATCAAAGTGTATCTGTAACAATGACAGTTGATAAAGGGAAATGAAGCAGAATACTCTAAGACAGTAAAATATCCAGTTGCTCACACGTCTGAAGAAAAAGTGAAATATCAAAATAAGTAAAAGCTGTTATCAGAGAAACAAAAGGCAGTATAATGTGAAAGGTAAGAAAGGCAAAACCAAGAAACCTGCATCTCTGAGATATGCCTCATTGGGTTCAGTGACTCTCCTGGTTACTCAACAGATGCTTCGCATTTTATTCATGCATAAGACAGGCTGAAGCTCCATCTTCCATGAAACCTCTTAGTATTCTGTTAATATAGTACGCCTTTGTGATTCCAGGCCAAGAAAACAATTACATGTGAGCTGATTAACATAATACATCAGCCTGGGGTTCTAATAGAGAAGGTGAAAGACACTGGAGAAGAAAGTAATGAAGCTAATTATTTTGTGTATTAGTGTAGCCAGAAAAGACTTAGGAAGGGGACATTATTGGTGAAGATTTAGAATCATACTTTGTTGCTGGGTAAGACTAGTGGCAATGAAGTCAATAGCCTGGATTAATACTGATGAGATTGAAGTTTAGGATTCAGAGCCAAGTTCAACAGTGCCTGGATTTAGACACATAGCATGAAATCAGAAGAGATGCTTTACAGAAAATACTATAGTTCATAGGTTGAAAATTGAGCCAGTCTTAGGCTGTGGTCACCAGCTGTTAAGAATACCATCATTCTTTCTGAAGGAAAAAAAAAAAATAAAGCTTTTCTTATGAATGTGGAAGAACTGTGGGCATTTTTTGATATTTCCAAAAATTTTCATTACCAAAATGATTCAAATTTCAGTTTAAATCTGTTCTGCTATCATGCTGACATTGTGTATAGATGCCAATTCAACCATTTGTCTCTGAGAACAAATCAGATTCTTATTTCCAGATTATCATAATATGTATTTGATTCAGGTTCTTCGACATTGCATTTTCTTACCTGTTTCAAGAACTTAGGCCATTCCCAGATAAAATTGCATATGCAATTGTTTGGAACTGTATCAACTTAAAAATTATACCTGCTGAACTTTTTTAATCATTTCGAAGTTCTAATAATGAAGTGAGAGCTGTTTGCTGGAGAATCTGACCTAACTGGTGTGGATAGCTTTAATTTCTTTTAAGATGAGTAATGTGCCAAACTCACCAATAGATCACCTTTATTTGTAGAGCAGTAAATAGTGGTGGACACCTCTATTAGTAGAAAACTATTAGATTGTCCGGGCTATAAAATGCAACTCTTAATCAAAGGTTGTAAATAAATTCATTAAAAATAATGAAAAAGAAACCTAGACACATCAAATAAGAAGTCTGGCTGCCTTCCAGTGAAGGTTTTACAAGGACATAATGAGAAATAAATCCACTCCCTTCCATTTATGAAGCTTCAATAAGAAACAGCATCAGAATACCAACTATTCTTGTCAGGAAACACATACCTCCTATGAGCATAATAATGTTTCTGACAAGGAAGTATGTATTTGCTGAATTGCCTTCAATAAAAGGATGTTTACATAAAGCCATGTTAATTTCAGCAGGTTAAATAACATTCCTCCTTTTGCTTTATCCATCTGACAAAACAAAAATGGTGTGTAATGAAAGTATATGTTTAAGTTGCTACTCACTCTTGGAATTAGATCAATATTAACCAAGTTTAACTCAAATTTTGCAGTTCATAATTCCTTGGTGGAATTACAATCTTGTTACAAACAGTTGAGGGCACATTATTCCATATTTTTAATTGAAATGGCCTAAAATGCTCAGCTTGCCAGCATAAGAAAAAATAAAGTTTGCATTTCTAAAGCCTACAGAGAGCTATAACTCACTAGTTTCTCTACCCTTGGGTACTATTGTTGTAAATTACAGGCATTTCTGAAGTGTAAAACAAACATGGGAATGCTTTGTTCCTCACTACTCTCCACTTAACCATCTGAGTAATTCCCAGATCACTCCTCTGAGCTCTAAGGGGACACATTGCATTGGTTTCAGAACTGGAGAATAGCTATATGACTGTATCTGAAGCCTGAAAAAGTTTCATTTCCACTGCTGCAGTCCTGTCTGAGTATCTCTAATGTCTTGCTAAAAGTTTTGTAGAAATGCTTTTCAATTCTTCTTGAGTAATTTTCTGCAGTTTCCCCGGCTCCAATTTTTATAACATTCTTACTAGCACAGAACTCTGTTTGGAGGTACAACTGTGTGCAGGACCAAATAAAATTGCAAGGAGGTAAAAAATATTAATTTCATATGTTTCATATATAAGATTTAAACTACAGGATGAATCAGGAATCAACTGATGTGCAAAACTTACACAAAAACCTTTCCAAGTGGATTCCTTCCTGCCCTCATCTGTTTTCTCATTTTCAAAGCATGAGGCAAATCTTAGCCACAATAAAGGCACCAACTGGTGACACAGGTAATAAACAGATGCCTGAAAGCACTTCACAAAAGACCTTTCTCTGTTTCAAATAAGAGCTATTTAATAATCCTCTATTAATTACCACTCCTAAAAGTTCACTATAGCTGTGCTGTAGAAAAGTTCTTGATAGATTTTCTTTTGCCATGTCCTGTCTCTTAAATCGGTTGCTGATTGAACTGCTGCATCCAAACTGTGGGGCAGGAAAGTGTTTTATAGAGTCTGTTGCACTTCTGGTCCCAAAATTTTGTTTATGGTAGAGAACCTCTTGGAGGGCACTTGCTGCCATATGCTTGGGTTTCCATCCAAAAAAACCTATGATACTGGAGAAAAGCAAGAGAAGGCTGAACAGCCTCAAAGACAGAATGGTGAACTCCTGGGTCTCATCCTGAGATTTAATCAGTATACATCTGGTGTTTATTTCCATGATGGGTGGCTGGGGAGTGTTTTTAAGTTTAATGGTTACCTAATGCATCAAAGTTTTTTCCGCCCTTTCTAAGCTGCCAGCTGATTCCTCTTTTCTACATAGATACTGATATTTCAATATATAGCTGAAATGCAACAGAATTACCCAGAACCAACATCTGTCCTTGGTTCCTCAGAACAAAAACAGATCATAAATCAAAGACTAATATCAAAGCCAAAAAAAGAGATACTTATGTTCTACCCAGAGCCTCATCTCTACAGTGACTTTTCATTGAACACTTGGGAAACAAAATAATCCTCAGCAATGAGACAGTTCTTTTCTTCTCTTTTGAACTTGGCATCCTTCTATCAACATCAATCATGCCTCAGAATCTCAAGTACTGTTCAGAAATACACATATACACTCCCTTTAAATACTTCATATAATCAATTTACTAAATTGACAGAATAAATCTCATTTCACAAACTTAAAGAAATCTGTTCCATGTTTTAAAAAGTTAGCTACATATTTTTCATAGTATCTGCACACAAAAGCCTTCCACTAACAATTTTAAGAGTAATACACACATCCATGAGTTCACTGCTGCAAACAATCATTCTAAAGCTTCTGTATGTTTTGTAACTCATGAAGGGTGTTACTATGAGCTGTATTTCCAAATTACTCACTAAAAATGGATCTTCCAGAGAAGACAAAAAAGAGGGACAGGCATAAATGGCCATCTAAGATCCAAAAGCCCTGTCTATTAAGGGAAACATTGTAATATTTGCAACAATTGAGCTTTATTTTAAAGTTAAGAAAGTAAAAACAAATTAATCAGTGTGACATTAATATTGATTGTAGTAATATAAACAAATTAATTATTAATAGAAATACTTAAAATTAGGACATCACAACTGAAAATAACAGTTCTATCTGTTCAGGAAGGTGATCTTGCCTTTTACAAGGTCATATCTTTAGATGCTTAGTGCCTTATTGTCTGTATAACTATGTATGTATATTATACTATCATTAAGGCAGATTTTACAGTTCAGAGTTCCATGAAAATACTAAGGCATAGCAACAATGAAATCAACATACACAAGGGACATTTATGTTCATATTTTCTTTTCTGATTGCAATGATATATCTATCAATACAAACATTACCATCTGTCATGAAATGCAAAGAATTTGCAAAAATAGACATAACTGTTACATTTTTCTTTGCAAAGGCAGATTATTATGCTTCTTTACTTCAGGATGCCCTTGACACAAAGTACCAGATTAAATTTTTGAATCACTTTGCTATTTAGGTGGCACAGATTGTTCAAAATGCTGGTGATTTGGTAAGTCTCAAGCCTAATGCACTTTGAATTTCCCAGTGCAATATTTTTAGCTTTTTGTTTTTCAGACAGTATATACAGTAAAGCTGAAAAGCAGTTGTTAAAATTATATAAACTATAAACTACTACAGGAACTATAGTTTATAGGCTATAAACTACTGTAGGAACTGGACAATTATCAAAAAGCTTTTCAAACAATTCCCTGTCCTACTTCAGGGCTCATAATTACAATGGCAAATTATTAACCAATTGATAAAATACTAACTTTTCAATAAAGTGTGATTTTTCCAAAGTAAATTTTTCACAGTTGCTTTGCATCCATTATTCTTGAAATATTTAGTTTCATAGAATTTAGAAATCATAATGTCCTACTACCCGAGCAGACTGATCTCTTCTTGCAAAGCAGTTTTTAACATCATACATGCATTATAATCAAAATACTTTTATAGCTAGGATTCCAAGAACAGAAATTTAGACAAATAACTATAGATCAGTTTCCTCCTGAAGTGGCTAAAGACCACTCAAACTCAGCCTACAACTGGCTGCTTCCTTTGTGTTCTTCCCAGAAGTGTGGCTGCACAGGTCTCAGGAAAAACAATGCAGAAAACTAAATGCTATCAGAACAATCAGTCTAACAAACTGTGAGTTTTAGTGAGGAAACCTAATTATCAGTCTCTGCCTCTGATGAGATGCACTGCATGGAAATACAGAAAATATGGACAAAAGTTATGAAGCCTGTGACAGCTGCATGAGTTATATAGCTGTGCTTATTTCCATGTACTTGTACAGAAAACCAGTTTTAGATTTAGGTCATGAAGCTGGGTAGTGTCTGAAGCAGATTTTTACATAACAGCTCACTAGTGCACACATTAGATTCCTGAGCAAGGTTGCTAGAGGTTTGTATATGTATTTGCCTTTGTAGTGACAATGTTATGTTCCATGTTATAGGGGTAAACCCCCCCCCCAAATTAACTATACGTAACATATCTAGCAGTGAAAAAAAACATTGTCTTTTCAGGAAGTATCATGGTAAAAATAATGTTGTTTTTAAACAACAACAAATTTTTAAACAATTTTTATAAAGCCATTTTAAAGTGACCACAATTCAATATCAGAAACAATAAAGTGAATGTATGCTTGTAATAATAGATCATTGCCTAGAAGCTTTTCCCTTTCTCTTCTTTATGTAGATGTGACTCTTAAATAATTCCCTAATGCCTGAAGAACAAACTCTTCTTTATCTCTTGGGCTAGGATTTTCATTCATTAAAACCATCCGTAAATCACTCTCTGCCTCCGGTGACATATTGGATCTGTGGTTCAGTGCTCCAATATTAATCTTTTGTTTTATAAATCTTGAATTCATAGATATTTAAAGAATAATCATTTTAGAGCAGGTTGATAAGGCTCAGAGTCTTCTGAAAAAATTTAATGGAAATAAAAAGACAAATGGAACATTGTCTCTCTTATCTGAACCACAAGTGGCTGTTGTCAAATAAGAGAAGTCACCAAGTTAAATTTATTTTTATATTTTTCTCCATATGAAATGAGAAAAAGGAAGTGAAGAAAACAAATAAAATTTAAAAAACCCACAAAAAAACAACAGAAGATGAGATGTCAGTAATGACTGAGGAGCCATGGAAATAGCTTATTTGGAAAATTAAACATTTGCACTGGTATGGAGCAGACTGTAGAACATGAAATGCTGAAATCAAAATGCTCAAGGAAATGTCACACAGAGAAAATACTTGCATCACCACTATGACATTACCAAAATTATGACCCTTGTATCTGAAGGACACATGTCACTAACAGAAGAAAACTTTACTTCCCTTTAGATGTAATTAGAAGACAAATACAGATGACCAGACTTTGTTGGTCAGTCCAATGCCACTGAGTTTAATAAAACGACGCAGGTTGTGAATTTAGGCCCTAGAGATCTATTTAGGTCATATCTGACAAAGATTTAAGTATCTCTAAAAATAACTTAGCTACTTTGAAAGTGAGGGATGGCTAAGGAGATAGCAGTAGCTGCTGAACATTCTAAAACAACAGAAACAGAAGCAAAAAAATCAATACAGACTTACATTAAAGGTGATTTTTGAAGAAAAAGGTTCCATTTTGCTGCAATATCTCTGACACGAAGTTTCATACTTGCACCGAACTTTTTTATAAGCTACCCCACAAAAAAAGTATTCTCTGATCAGGCCAGCAATCATCAACCCTACAAATCACTTTTTAAGAAAGACATTGGGTAGCTGCAGCATGTCCAGGGAAGGGAGATGAAGCTGGTCAAGAGTCTGCAGAACAAATCTTAAGAGGAGTGGCTGAGGGAACTGGGGTTGTTCAGACTGGACAAAAGGAGGCTGAGGGGAAATTTTCTACAGCTACCTGAAAAGAGGTTGTAGGCAGGTGGGTGGTGTTGGTCTATTCTCTTAAGTAATAGGCAAGAGAAAAAAAAGGAAATGGCCTCAAGTTGCACCAAGAGTGGCTTAGATCAGATGTTAGGAAAAATTTCTTCAATGAGCATTTTTTTAAGCATTGGAACAGGTTGCCCAGGGAAGTGGTTAAGTTGCCATCCTTGGGGATATTTAAAAGATGTGGAGATGTGGTGCTAAGGGACATGGTTTAGTGGTAGACTTGGCAGTTCTGGGCTTAGGGTATTTTTTGTTTGTTTGCTTCCTTGCTTGTTTGTTTTATCTCTATAGGTTTTTCAAAGTGCCCTGCAGCTAGAAAACTGCTCCTCTTTTTTTTGGTGCAACTGTTCACCAAGAGGCCAGGGCACTGCCAGTCCTGTCAGCAGAGATGCTGCCAATATGTTTGGGTACCTCCTCAAGGCTTCCATGTTTCCTTCTGTGGGATCTGCAATGCTCGGTATGCTGGAGAGATTCTTGGTGGCAAAGGAGGCACCTTCCTGCCTGATCTTGAGTGTCCATTGCCAGCTCCTGCTCCCTATCCATGTGAGACCTGTGACTGGGGATGCCACATAGCAGAAAGCCCTGCCCAGGAGCCACAGATGCCTACTGTGAGGTAGGTGAGGTGGGATGGATGGTTTGGGGAGGTTTTGGTAGGATGCCCTTAATTCCTGTAGACATAAAGGAGCTTAATGTCTTACATAACAAATGTATGGTTTTCTAAAGATCTGTGATGGGCTTTGTATCTCTTTCACTTGTTTTTCTAAATGTCTGTTTGATTTTCTTTAGGCACCTAGACTTGTAAAGCTCACTCTTTAGAGCTCCCTGAAGGGTGAGGATTGCTCCTTCCTTTAAGTGTTGTACTCAAAGGAGAAGTTGCCAGAGACAGAGAGGTAAGAGAGGCAGAAGGGTCGTGGTACTGAGCTGGGAGTCCACAGCTTGTGTTTAAACAGCATGCAGTGAGGAGAGAGCCAGGTTTCAGTGGTGATGTAGATTTTCCCAGGGGCCAGAGGATACTGCACTTTGCACAACTCTAAAAGTTGCTAAGATGTCTGAAAGCAAGGGCATACTTTTAAGGACACAACAACCAGGAGAAAAGTTGCATATAATACCTTGCAATTGTAGCCTTTTTCCTATGTGTTCTGAAACGTCTTTCTCTGACAGATTAATTGCCAGTCTGCTCAGCAATATTAAACTTCCCCCACCTTTTCTTGGTGTGTTTAAGAACCTTTTTAGAGAGCTCTCAGAGAAAAAGTCTTGGTACGACCACTTAAATGTTTTTGTTTCAGTGTCCTGATCCAGAAAAGCCCAGGTGTCCATTGAGAAAAAAGGGCTCTGCAACTTGTAAGCAGGATGGCACTGTGGACCTCTGCAAAATAAGGTCTGTGCAACCTTTCTGTCTTCAGTGGAAGACATGACAGGAACTTTGAAGACATAAATAAATAAATTATTTTTATTTTTCCTGAAATATACAATTAAAAATTGTTTCTCAGCAGCTCCTCTGAGCTGCTGCACATACAAGAGAGTTTCTTCCCTCTCCTCTCCTCTCCTCTCCTCTCCTCTCCTCTCCTCTCCTCTCCTCTCCTCTCCTCTCCTCTCCTCTCCTCTCCTCTCCTCTCCTCTCCTCTCCTCTCCTCTCCTCTCCTCTCCTCTCCTCTCCTCTCCTCTCCTCTCCTCTCCTCTCCTCTCCTCTCCTCTCCTCTCCTCTCCTCTCCTCTCCTCTCCTCTCCTCTCCTCTCCTCTCCTCTCCTCTCCTCTCCTCTCCTCTCCTCTCCTCTCCTCTCCTCTCCTCTCCTCTCCTCTCCTCTCCTCTCCTCTCCTCTCCTCTCCTCTCCTCTCCTCTCCTCTCCTCTCCTCTCCTCTCCTCTCCTCTCCTCTCTTCTCCTCTCCTCTCCTCTCCTCTCCTCTCCTCTTAGGGATAGCAAGGATAAAGCAGATAAGCATAAGCATTTTCCAATAGAATTCTTTCAGGTTCTGTGTCTCTGTTACGCTAAAGCAGAAATTTAAAGGAGATTGACATTTAGACTGAAATTTTTGTTTTATTCAAGGTATTCCTAATGCTCTTCTGTATCAAATATTTTTAAGGATCCTGACATATTTATGATTAAGAAATTTGTCAAACTTGCTTCCTAAAGATTTGTAGTTTTTTTGCATGCAGATTCAAAAGATTTCATACAACTTCTGGAATGAGAAACCGATGAGTACACTCATTTTATCATAGATTTTCATGATGCAGTAGTAATTACTTTAGCAGTATTAATTGAATATTGTAGGAACTCTGAAAAAATGAATGACTCAGTTTTGCTATTCTGTGTTAAAAAACAAAATGATAACACTTCTTGGAAAATTTTAATCACAAGAACAGTCATCAACTTGCAAACATGCTTTAATTTAAAACAAATTTAAAGAAGGAGGCTTTCTGTGATACAAAGATCAGAAGAAATTGTTCATTACTGATAAACTCCACTGTTTTCTGTAAGTATTAAGGGGTGCCTGATATAGCCAGAAATATCTGCCCTAATACTGTTTCTTTTCCTTCCTCCCACCTGAGTGGTAGACATTCAGTGGAAAATCACAAATTTTCAGGGAAATGTAGGTTTCTTTATGCTTCTGTCTTCTTCTTGTTACTTCTCTCTACTTGGATCTTTGTCATGTTTTGTGCAACTGTGCTATGTAACTTATTAGTCTAATAATTTCTGCACTAATAGGCAAGTAAAAATGTGTGTGTTACTTAAAAAATATATGCTACAAAAAGGAACTAAGAACCATGATTTGATTTGAGATAAACCCATCCGTGCAACCTCCTTTTTTCTTTTTTTTTTTTTTGAATGAAAGTAAGTAATGCTATTTTTGAAAAAGATTATAAGAAAATTGAGCCCAATAAAACCAATGTCTTTTTATCAAGACATGCTATTACCTTCTAAATAATGTAGGAAAACCCCCAAAAAGCCCACAGTCAGGTTTTGGTTATTTTTGCTTAGATTGTTTTTGGTTTTTTATATATAATGCATTTATTTATGTATTTATCGGCTGATTTCTCAAAGCAGGAGGCAATTTATCTGTTAAAGTATGTTTCAAATTAAAGTTTGTGTAGCAAAATGTATTATTCTAGTTTGATAGATTATAATGCTTCTCAAGCATAACGAAGTAGTGGAAAAATTAATCTTAAACTTGTTTTGAAGTAATGGTTTTCGAAAGTGAATAAGTGATTGAGCAATGAAAGGAGATTAGCTGAAGTTCAAGAAAGTAATTTTTGTTGTCTGCCTTATCTATTCAAATTAAAAAATCTTAATTTTTGTAATGCTTCAACTGTTTCACAGTTAAGGTGATTAAATGGTCCTCTTCATTCATAGCATACTTGATCATGTGCAGTGCATGAGGTCTGAGACAGAATAAAGGCAATTTCCTCAATTTTTTTATGGACAAGTGTTTATGACACTATTAGAATCACTATGTCCATTGACTGGGTACACTTTTGAAACTGTGTCAGTAATATTTTGGTTGTTTTTGCAACTATATTGTTAAAGATAGAAAACAAATATTCATGATTCAATTTCTCCATGCCATACAAAGCTACTCAATGATATCCCTCATTATCTGCCTCTTCTCAGCTGAAAAATCCTGCTTTGTTTAATTGCTACTATTATTGGAAGTATTTCATACATGTAATAATCTTTTCTGCTAATCCTCATAATTTTCAGTTCCTTCTGTGAGCAAGGGAAATCAGGGAAGCAGACTATCTTTGAAGTATAGCTATGTAACGATTTATTCATGTTGTTCTCAGGGGGAAATAATCCAAATAAATAAATACCAAAGTTCCTTTTCAAAGAAGGGAAACAAAAAATTTCTCTCTACCTGTTCAGCTTTTTATTAATCAAAACCCCTTTGAGTCAGATTTCAGTGACTCTTCAGATTTCAGAGATGTCATTTGTTGACATGGGGGTGTATTCAACTTTATTGTGCTCCTACACTGGGCTGCTACTGTGTGGCCAGCTAGAACTTTAGCAAAGAACACATTAATTACTCTTCAAAAATTTAGAAAATAAGTGTTATCCTTGTGTTATCTCTCAAAATATTTTGTGAAAAATTCTCTTGTTCTGCTATCTCTGTTACTGCTGGACTAACTGCAGAGATGAATTTGTTCAGCTTTTTAAAGAAATTGATTTTGCTGCTCTAATGATGGCCGTTGTTAGAGGAGGTCTTAAATTCCTGGTATTTCTGTGCTTTCTTTTTTCATTTAAGAAAAAGCTCAGCTGCTGGCTATCTGCATAAGCCCTCTACTAGAACATATGGGGCTTTATTCTTCTTTGGCATTGAAAAGCAGAGAAAGCCAATTAAACTCTAACAAATTAAGGTTGAATAGTTCAAAAGTGAAATGCAGAGAAGTCTTTTACTTTGCAAACAGGAGGTACACCTGATGAAAAGCTTCCAAGGGAGCTGCGCAGAAGTTGCATTTCATCATTCCTAATTAAAGCAGAATTTTCCAGCAATATGAAAATTCCAATTTTCATTTGGGGGGGGGAGGGGGAGAGGAAATTTTAAAAATTCCCTAGAGCAACCTCTCCCATAAAAAAAAGCAAACTTGCCCACTCAACCATAAAAATTGCAGTATGTATGCACAAAGAAAAATTCTGGTCACCTTTTGGTCATTCTTTCTTTTCCAGGCTGTTTGTATGTCATGTCAGCATCAAGCCTTTCATACATTCATACATGACCTAAATGTTTTGCCTTTGAATGCCAGTGAGGGTACCTTGGCTGGAGGTGGTCAGTAGTACTGTGTTCTCTTCTGAACCTGAGAAGGTTTTATGCAGCTGTGAACTTTTCCTAAGTCAATATCTTTTTTAAAAACCTTTGTACCACTTTGCTTAAAATTTTTTGAAGTCTCTTTTATGATGTTAGTGTGATAGAAGTAATACCTTCTAAGAAACCAGCATGTGTTCCTCCAAGCAGTGCACATTGTTTCACCCAAACTTTAGGAAAAAAATAATTATATTACACATTTAAGCTTTTAATAAGCATCTTTGGAACTATTAGTAATGCAGGTCACTTAATTGGTTTATGATGCCAGGATCTCAATCATTTTCTGTATAACTGTACACTAAAATAAAGGAGGAATGAAGGTCTTAAGCACATTTTTCCTGCAATGTGTAGATAGATCACTGGCTTTAGAGAAATCTAAGAATACAATAATATTTTTTGTCTTGCATACAGTAAACACTGGTTTAAATATAATATGCATCGTTCCTTTTTTGGGACCTAGGGAGGTAAATATATAAGGTGATACAAAAAAATGGTGAGGATTTATCCAGATTTTCTAATGCAAATATCAGGCAAAATTTACCATTTTGAAAAGAGAGCAGCAGAGGGGAGAAGTTTCATACAGGATAACCTGAAGGACTTTGGTATTCAAGCAGTTAAGAATAGGGAATTCAGCTAAATTTTCCTTTAAAAAATATTTTTCAAGATACTGCTGTGGTATATACAAATATAGATCTTTTGCTACGGTGGCAGTGTCCTTGTCATAAATTTTATGTGACTCATAAATGAATTTTTATGTTCAGTGCAGGAAGGAACAAACTTCTGAGTGAAAATGTCTTGCCTCAAATAATGCGAAGAACCTGATCCTCATGAAAGAAACAAATAAGCTTTCCTAATGAATCCTACATGCTACAGTATGAGATTCTTTCTAGGGAGAGGATTGGGTAAAGACAACTGCCTGAAGCAACTCTTTGAAGACCAGAACTATATATAGTTCTTGTAGGTGCTCCTGTGTAAATGGTTGCTTGATTGACTTTTAATTTTTTGGTTGCCTCACTGACTTCTCATTAAATGTTTTTTAGAAGCCAAGGTGAGCTCATGTTGAAAATTTGCAAAAGAGAAAATAATACTTTCTGGGTGTTCGTTTATTTTGTGATTAAAATACCATTGAGGAAATGATATTTGCATAAATTCCCGCTGTGTCTTCCTAAGCTTCTTTTTAACTTGTTTTGTGGAATCCATAAAATAACACATATTTGTTTTATTTAAATTTAGCATCCAGTATGATGTATTGTTTAACAAGTACTCAGCTGCCATGTTGGTGTGAATGTTTTAATAGCTGCATTAAACAGATTTAGTCTTCTAAAGCTTCTGGATATATACTAGATATGTTTGGTTTCAAAAGAGACGAAGAATTCTCCAGGTTTAAATAAAAGTGCACTACCTTATTTCTATAGCAATCCCACTGCTATAATTTTAATGCCTCATTTTCTATTATGAAGGAGCCTCCATCACAATTAGTAGATTGGCAAGGCAGTATGAAATGCCCACAAAAAAAGATGACACTTTGCTTTTTACCCGTTTCCATTTATTGGAACAGCAGAGTGTTGGTTTTAAAGCTTGAAGCAAGTCATATATTTAAACCCATATGGGCATAATAACTTTTATGTTCAACAGACTGCCCAAGAGCTCAACCAGAACTGTGGTTCTGGTTGCACACGGCTCCTTCAAGAGAAGTTGTCTCCAAGGACAAACCACTCTTCACTATCCCCATCTTTCATAAATGCCCTCAACCTGACTGACCACAATGATTGTGTGAGAGTAAATATTGTTCTAAGGTGCCTGCCCTCTAGCATCTCCCCAGCTGGTTTTAGAAATAGCATTGAATTTGGTCCAAGTTGATGAAAAGTAAAGCTTCATAAAATAAAACCATATTCTCAATGCTATGAGTTTGAGTCCCAGAGCCAAGCATAAGGTCTATTGCTGTTTAGCTTCAACTTCACAACCTCTAGGATAGTTTAAGGTGGAAGTCTGACATTTATGAAGTCTTTGTACTTTTTTAAAGACTACTGAAACAGTAAAAGATAAAAGTAGTGCTTCTGAAACCATGTTTTTTTTCTGAGTCCCCAGTACTTTTTTATCTCTTGAATAGTGCCTACCTTGCCTCAGCACTCCTGTTTTTCATGTAGAAGAAAAGGTGATTTTGAAGTAAGACTTGTGCTGAGATATACAGTACACTAAAGTGCCCTTTAGCTGGAGAAGAAAACCTACAGAAATTGTGATCCTAGAGAATGTATGTATTTTCGTTACCTATTTCTGCTTTGAGAATATTTTAGGTTAGGCTACAGATAATTGTTAATGACTGAGGGATTTCTTAGTGATTTTGGCTTGTTTGTTGCTTTCACATTTGAAAGTAACATATCAGATGTAAAAAGAATATATTTGCTCTCCTTCGTTTTGTAGAAAAAATAAATTGTGTGTTTTCAGTGGTTGCTTATCAGCATATACAAAGTTGTTCCTCCTGATAATGTGGAAATATTTTGTACTGCAAAATTAATTCTTCATCCATCAGAAATTTTACCAGAATTTTGCAGTCAGGACAGTTACAATCTGTTTTTGCACTCTTACCGTTTTACCATTTTTACCACAAACCCCATATTTTTACAAAATTGTATTTTAATTTTTTTTTTTTTTTAATAGCAGCTTTAACTTAGAAAAAGTTTTCAAAGCTTTCATAAATCAGATCTAGTTTCCTGTATGATGCAGAGGAAGAAAAGGTACAATAGAATCTTAGAATGGTTTGGGTTGGAAGCGTTGGATCATCTGGTTCCAACCCCCCTGCATGGGCAGGGACAGCTTCCACTAGACCAGGTTGCTCAAGGCCCCATCCAACCTGGCCTTGAACACTTCCAGGGAGGGGGCAGCCACAACTTGTGTAACTTGTTCCAGCATCTCACCACCCTCACAGGAAAGAATTTTTTTCCTGGTGTCTGACCTAAATCTCACCTCTTTGTGTTTTAAACAATTGCCCTTGTCCTCTTGCTACACACCCGTGTAAAAAACCCTACCCAGCTTTCTTGTAGGCCCCCTTCAGGTATTGGAAGGTTGTTACAAGGTCACCTTGGAGCCTCCTCTTCTCCAGGCTGAACAGCCACAATTTTCTAAGCCTGTCTTAATAGGGGAGGTGCTCCAGCCCTCTGATCATTTTTTTGGCTCTTTTCTGGACATGCTCAAAGAGATCTATGTCCTTCTTATGCTGGGGACTCCAGAACTGGGCATAGTATTCCATGTAGGGCCTCATAAGAGTAGAGTAGAGGGGTAGTATCACCTCCCTCAGCTGTCTGTCTGTGCTACTTTTGATGCAGCCCAGGACATGGTTGGCTTTCTGGGCTGAAAGTGCACACTGATGGATCATGTTAAGCTCCTGGTCCACCGTCAGCCCCAAGTCTTTCTTCTCAGGGCTGTCCTCAATCCTTTTTCCTCCCAGCCTGTATTCATGCATGGGATTGCCTCAACCTAGGTGCAGAACTTTGCACTTGGCCTTGTTGAACTTCATCCAGTTTGCACAAGTCCACTTCTTGAGCCTGTCAAGGTCCCTCTGGATGCCATCCCTTCCCTCTAGTGTGTTGGCTTCACCACACAGTTGGGTGTTGTCAGCAAACTTGCTGAGGGTGCATTTAATTCCACTCTGTCACTGACAAAGATGTTAAATAGCACTGGTCCCAGTACTGACCCTTGAGGAACATCACTCATCACACATCTCCATTTGGACCCTGAGCCACTGATCACAACTCTTAGAGTGGAAGCATCCAGCCAATTCCTTATCCAATGAGTGGCCCATCCATCAAATCCATACCATTTCAGTTTAAAGATCACAATGTTGTGCAGGACAGTGTCAAAAGCTTTTCACAGCTCCAGGCAGATGACATCAGTTGCTCTGCTTTTGTCCACCAAGGCTGTGTCCCCATTGTAAAAGGCCACCAAATCAGTCAGGCAGGACTTGCTCTCAGTGAAACTGTTTTGGCTGTCACCAACCACCCCGTTGTTACTTGCTTGCCTTAGCAGAGCCTTCAGAAGGATCTGCTCCATGATCTTGCTAGGCACAGAGGTTGATAGAGGACACTAGTTTTCCTGTGAGTAGCATTTTATGATTTGAAACAAGCACTTATTTACTCAGGAAGATGGAATGAGACCTTAACACTTAGGTATATTGGTATTCAGGATACTACAAATGTCCAGAAAAGTCAATTGTGTAGCCTTGTTATTTCCTATAAGGTTTAATCTGTCTTGTTCAGATTCAGGAGACAGTTTAGTAATCACATTGTTCAGTGCAGTAACTTTGAAAGCCCCATTCAGCTGTATGGATTTAATATCTTGTTCAAAATGTATTTCTGAAAGTCTTTCAGTCAGGAATAAAAAAATATTTATCTTCAGACTTTTCGATGAATAATCTATAAAATTCATCCAACATTTTATGGTAAGTTTTATTTTCCATTTTCTTATGGCCTGCAAAGAGTCTCTGAATTTACTTTGAGTGAACTCAGTTACATGCCATTTGCAAGCATCCTTAGACAGCTGTGTTATTAAACTATGGTTTGAAGTACATGTTGAAAATGTGAATAAATGAAGTAATGAACCTTGCAACGGCCCCTAATAAAGAATAAAACTCATGTATTTACACATACACATGTTTGTGTGCATGTAGACACATGCACATTTATATGTGTGCACATATATGCTTATGAGTATGCTATACATATATCTACACACAGAGATATGTTTACATGCATGCACATATATGTGTAGTCCTATGTCTATTTGGGCACAGATCTATATTTTCATACATGTGTACATAATTACACCTGCATGTGTGGATACTTTTCTAATACCACAGTCAAATAGTATCAGGAGGGTGTAAGTAGAATAATGAAATATTTTGGTGAGTTCCTCCTGGCCATAAAGAGGAAAGGGTGAAGAAAGAATAAAGATACTTAATGGGTAACTTGACAGGTGAACAGGGAATTTGAGATGAACTGTTAGAAATGGAAGATCAAAAGTTGGTAGTAAATATGAGGGATAGAAGTAGCAGAGAGCACTAAGGAACTCCTAGGCTATGAGCTACTTGGAAAGGTAATCAGTGCAACAGAGTCAGATCAGCAGGAGAAGAGATTGTTCTTAGAAGCATTTTTAAAGCTATGGGAGGGCATGATTATCTGCCAAGAGAAATGATGATTCAAGAAACAGAACACAGAAGGATGAAGATCTAAGATGCTCTTTTGGCTGAGTATAGGTATAGGAAAGGTTGTATTTAGCAATCTTATGTGAAAAAAAAATACCTAAAACTCAGCAAGATTTAGCCATATCCTTCAGCTGAGGATTTATCAGGGTCACAAAAAGATGCCTGGATCTATATAAATGAGTGACAGGGAACACAGCAGTTAATAGCATCTACTTATCAGACAGTATTCTGATCTTACAGTATTACTGGTTCAGGAGGGGAGGGAAGTTATTAAGACCTTTGTCTAGTCAAATTGTGCATGAGTTATTAACTAGATATCTAGGAGAAAGCATTGGGAAAAGAGGCCAGAATTTTCCTTAGGTTATTATTTCCACACTGAAGTAAACCTTTGGCTGTGGACTCTTTGCAGTGAGTGTTAGTTTTGAAAGAATTTTTTTATCTCGTTATACTAGAGGGAAAATATATGAAAAGATCAATGAGCCATCTCTTCAAGGTAAGGAAAAATAGTAGAGATTAAAAGAAAAGGAAAACCAAGCAGAGAAATGAGGTAGGAAAAGGATGAATCTATGGGAGCAGAGGGTTTATAAAGTACGTGGACTATGAAAGTGTCAAATGAGTGATTCAGTAAGCATTTTTCAGTGATATATTAGTAAATTTGGTCTCATTCTGTAGAAAAAAACTGCTGTAAAATAAAGTTTGCAAACCTGATGGACTTCAATGTAGCACGTCAACAGCAGAGTGAAAAACTGGTTTTAGATCATATGTCTCCCTGTGCTGCAATCTGAGTAAAAAGCAGTACCATGAGAAAAAGTATGTAACACAGCAAGCACAAAAAATGTGCTAAAGTGGTATTTTTGGGTCGTCAAGAAGAGGAAAAAGCAGTTGAAATATCAGAAATAGTGAAACATGGAAGAAAGAAAAAGTAAAATTGCAGTAGTGTGAACAGAAACATATATGTTGTGTTTGCCACCAAACATTAAGGTATGAGGTTTCTCAGCCTATCATGTCCTATAGTAAAGTAGCATTGGAGTTTAAATGTTTTCCAGGAATTTTTCCAATTTATATGCCATGAGCAAAAAGGAAGGAAGGAAGGAAGGAAGGAAGGAAGGAAGGAAGGAAGGAAGGAAGGAAGGAAGGAAGGAAGGAAGGAAGGAAGGAAGGAAGGAAGGAAGGAAGGAAGGAAGGAAGGAAGGAAGGAAGGAAGGAAGGAAGGAAGGAAGGAAGGAAGGAAGGAAGGAAGGAAGGAAGGAAGGAAGGAAGGAAGGAAGGAAGGAAGGAAGGAAGGAAGGAAGGAAATATGACCTAGTCATTTGAGACACTTGCCCAACAAAAAGTTTTGCATACTTATGAGCACGGGGAAGGGAAGGAAATGTATTGTTTTATGTGGATGGAAAAGCTTGTTTCAAGAGAAAGCACATAGCTGTAACTTTTATGTTCATGTAGTGATTTTGTCTTTGTTTACTATCAAGAAAGTGACATGCAGATGTATGCATATATTTGAGTAATTTTTAAAAAGAGAATGCTTATCAGACTGGATGTGCTTGTTGCTGGAGAACCCTCATGTATTAATTGGTGGAAAGGAATCGTCTTTTATAAATTTGGACTACAGTGTAGGTTTTTGAAAGTATATAGAGAGTGGCTTTCTGAAAGAATGTGTATCAAACCTTCTTTGCTTTTTGAGAGTAACAGGGTGCTTCAGGATACCCTATACTTGGGGGAAAGCACAATTTTCACTGCCATAAAAGCAAAGCAAAACACAACTTTGAATATTTGAAGCTCTAGATATTTTACTCCCTTTTAATTTCATGAATGTTAACTGTTGACAAAGAATTAGGAAAATACTGCTCTTTCTGAGTGCTTATAAAATAGAGATAACTTGTTAATTACTTTTTTGTTGGTGAATTGAACAGAAGGGAGAGATTAAATTAAACATATTGATTAAAAATGTGGCACTTGTAGCCCTTTAAACTACCCTCTATTTAGTCTCTTGCTGCTGGTTATCTTGATATTAGTTTTTCTTGAATCTTTTCAATGTCAGAGAATGTATGTGTCACTAAAGAAGAAAAGGTATTGGAAACAGAGTAGCTAACAACCAGAGAGGGCATTAAAACAGATTGTTTTAGGATAAGATGCAGTGAAGAGGATCAGACATCTGGAAGATTAATAAGGTTTCCCGAAGCTGATGCTAAAACAGTACCTTCAGAGAAGGAGTACTAGGAAAAAATCAGATGTTTTCATTCTAAAATTCATTAATGTTGATTTATTTCCTATTACATTATTATTGCAGGGAGAAAGCTGGTGTCAACTTGTGAAATAATAAATTTAAAATTTACCAGCATCTTAGAATGCACAAAAAAAATCAAAACTAAATTTGATAATTTCTAATTATTTTCTTCTACAGATGCTATATGAATAAAACATACTATATCATTAAGTTCTATGGAATCATACAACTCAGTATCTCTTTCTCAAAACGTGAGATTTACAAATTTGTTTTTTACTGATTTGGTGGAGGCAACCCATGAGACTTTTATTTCTATTAATCTGCCTGCTTCATACTTATGTGCTTAATACATTACCATTTCTGAAAGTGCAGCCAAGCATTTGGATTTCGATTTTCAATATTTTTTTACAAATGTCTTTATGGTTAGCAAAGCTCTAACGAGGTGTGGGAGGGCTGGGAAGGAAGGGTACAATGTAACTTGCAGTCTTTGGTGAAGGCATTGTGGTTGTGTCTGGGACTATATCTGTTTCTATGTTGTATCTTGTGATGGAACTCTTCCAAATCCCAACCTTAACCAAGCTGTACCTAAACTGTAGCCTTTTGAATCATGTTGAAGTTTGTTCTCTTTTTATATATTTTTATATTTATACCATTCATGATTACCCTTATTACCCTACATAGTTCTTAGAGCATCGTGTAATGGTACTTAACTTGCACAATAAACTCCTAAATATCAAGACGTGAACTTCTAGAAGGAGCCACTGTTAGTTGTATAACTGAGATAGTTTATTGACAAGCCAGGTATTAATCCTTTCTGTGTCTGCTCAAGCAGAAGCTTACATAATTCTGAGGCACCTATGCCTATCAAGGACTATTTTTGTAACAAGGAACATCTCATTACAAAGAAAGCTACAAGTCAGTTCTGCTTAAAAGAGGTAGCCAAAGCACAATTTGCTTTTAAGTCTTCCCAGAGAATATGTGAAGGGAATCAATTCTAGAGGTGTCCCAGTCTTTCAGAAACTTAAGAAGACAATTCCTAGTTGAAAGAACTACAAAATTACTCTGTCAGTGAGTCCTATTCTCTGTCATCTGAACGAATTACAAAAAAAGCTCTTTAGTTAAGAAATAAAGTACCAGGTATTAGGAAAAAATATTACTAGTTATGTGCCTTCAAATCTAATGACTGAATTTTATTAGAATACAATAACATTTTTACTCTTCTTTAGACTTATGTTGAGTACCAGATTGAATCATCTAGATACCTGACTCGTTTTTAGGGTGTCTCTTCATCAGAGTTTTAGATGAGACAAGGGTTGCACAGGGAATCTTTTAGGCATCTTCATTTTTTCCAAAGCATCTGAGCATCCTGCAGCAGTCTCAGAACACACAAAGTGGATTCCCTCCAGAAGGCCACCAGATTGTCCAACACAGAGCCTCCAAGATGATAAAGGAATGGAGAATTTCCCTTATGAGGAAAGGTTGAAGGAGCTGGGTCTCTTCAGTTTGGAGAAGAGGAGAATGAGGGGCCTTGCAGCCCTTGCAGACTGGTACCTACTTTTGCTTACAAGTCCCTTTAGAGCAGGCTAGGTCTGTGCATATTTAATGAAACTTGGGAAATACCCTAATGATGTGCAAGCCATCTGTCATCCTGTTGAATAACAGATCTTGTTATTTTAAAGTGGTTTGCAAGCCCCTGAGGCAGCAAGGAAAGTAAAACAAATGCTAACTACTCAGATCGCCACCATTTCTCATCTCTTGCAGGTAGGAAGCTCTTCAGCATGTGAGGAAAACTAAGATTGAAAATAAGAAACTACTTTTGTGTGGACTTGAACTTTGTACATCTGCAAGGAATGCCCAGGGTAGATGTTTCTGTACAGGTAGTCAATGTGCCCGTAGAACTGAGGAAATCAGTATGGGCTTAGTAATTGGACTTTATATCTCTCTTACTCTGGCTAGAATAATTTTCTGGACATGTCACTTGGTGCACACGAGGTAAATGAAGTGGCCTTTCCTTCCATAATCTTTGCTGCCCAATGTGAACTGTAGCTGAGGTTTACGTGTTTAGCTTTTAGAGATCTGTGTTAGTGAGATGCATCACATCAGGAGAGGCCAGAGGTCTGCGACTGAAAGCACTGCCCTTTGTGATGCCTGGAGCCTCATAGGGTTTTCCTATAGGCTTGAGTTTCCTCCTCCCCAGTTGCTTTCTACTGTGTTCACTGGTTCTGTGATTTATAACCATTTCACGGACTGATTTTAAATACTTGTACACTGACTTGGGTGAGACAAAAGCCTTTATTAGCTTCTAGGTTAGATTTGTTTGTAGACAAGCAAACAGCCTCAAAGTATTCTGTCAAACACAGACTGTAATTACAAATCTCTTTGACTTCTAGCACTGATCACTGCACTATTTGCAAGGTTCACTTTTGGGAGACATTTGAGGAGAGGAAAGAAATTATGTGATTAAAGCACAGAATAGGGAAATATGAGCTATCACCTATTCTGTCCTAGTTTTCCTGCATTATCGTGAGCAACAAGATAGAAATACACTTCTGTTCTTAAAAATAACTATATTTAAAACTAGTGCCTCACTATTCAAGAGAATAAAAGCCTCTGGGTATTTGAGGTGTTATGGGCTGACTCTAATGTAAAAAGCACACCCTCCCTAACAAAAAAACCAACAACACTGCTATTTTTTTATTATTATTATTCCTGTTCACTCTGAAGAGCTATTTGTCAGGGAAAAAACCTGGTGTTCTGTCGTGTAAATCAAGTAAATGGTAACCACAGGGCTCCCATGCCTTTTATTTTACATCCAGCCTCATCACCCAAGGATATGATGCCATTTTTCAATTATCTGTGCATGGAAAAGGTCTCCCTTTATTACCAGTATTTTTGACTTTTTCTGGTCTTTAATAGGATTATGTGGCTTTAATGGTCTTCTTGCACTGAGTAAGAGGTGGGCCCAATTAAATATATTCACAACTTGCAAAGCAAAGAAGGACTTCATTAAGAATATAATGTTGTATACAAATCCTTATTAAAATTCACACTGTACCTGCAATACATTGCTTCTTTAACATGCAGGTTATGGATATTTCAAAACATAATGTTTTATTTTCATAAGAGTATCAAAATAATGCTCTGTCACCAAAATGTTTTTTTTTGGTTTGTCATCCCAGAAAGAGTAAAGATGCAAAACCAGAGATGACAAATGAAATGTTTAACACCATCCTGATGGTAATCTAGACTGCATATTCCACTTTAGATTGCATCACACAGTGTGAGTCTGCTAAATCTGTCATCAGTGTAAAAAGAAAAATGTGGCAAGGAACAACACCCTGATAATTACACTTTTCATCATAAAAATGTCACATAATATTTTAGTATGTTGAGGGTTTTTTGTAGGGTTTTTTTGTTTGGTTTTTTTGCAGGGTTTTTTCAGGAAAACAATGAGAACCTGAGGTGTTGCTCAAAGTGTGCCTTATGAAAAAAATAGCTCAACGGGTGTTGCTTTAATTTTAGAACTACTGCCTAAGGAGAAGAGGATGTTTGCTAAATTGTGAAGGCCTGTGTTCAGCCACTGGTTTGGATGTAGGTTTTTTTAAACAGTTGGAATGACTTTGTAACTTACATACACATCATGCAGGAAATTAACCTCTGAAGTCTGAATATTGGCAGATTCATGGCACATCTGACTTTTATCTGCTGTAGTCAGTTGTTTTCTGATCCTGTCAATTCATAAAGCAAGGCAGATATTGGATTAGAAAGTTCTGGGGGTTTTTGCACTTTTTATTTTCACATGTCCTGTCTCATTTTTCTCTTGTTACATTTTTATTTTTCAGGAGGCTAATGGACTTTTGCCTCATTACTTCAGACTTTTATCAAGTTTCAGCAATAACTGGATTATGATGCTTCCTTCCTGTGTCATCTTACTTAAGCATTTTATTTCTTTTTTGTTTTGCTTGTTACTTAAAAACGGGGTTTGTTTTTTGGTTGTTTTGGGTTTTTTTTATTTTCAAATTTTTATTTATTGAGAAATCAGTGTTTGAGTTAGCCATGAACATAAGCATTTCCAGAGTCTTCAGTCAGATATATTCTGATTACTCTAGCACATATTCATGTAATTCATAAGCAAGTGTAAATAAATGTAGCTCCAGTCAAGCCTTTGTAATCCCCTGGAGTTGCATAAATGTGGTATCTATGTGTTTATCTGCTGTAGGTGTATAATATGAGGGAAATCAACTTGTGATTTATTAATTAATGTGTTTCTGAAGATTATGCAAATTAATTTGTGATTATGGGAATGAGTGCAGCAAAGCTGACATTCACTCTAAGAGAAGGTAGTTGGGAGGTACCCTGGCATCCTTCTTAAATGAGCACAGATAAATTCAGCTTGGAAATAGAGACAGAATTATTACAACAGCCAAGAGCATGTGGTTAAATGATAGTCTCTGGGACCTGGACTTTGTGTGTATTTCTTGGTAATGAAGTTGCTATAACAAGCTGGGGGAAGGGGGAAGAAATAAGAGGTATAGATGTAATAAGACAAAAAAAAAAATCATAGGGGAATACAGTGCCCCTTCATTATCACCATTCCCACTCTTCTGTGGTGATGCTGCATATTGCTTGATTCCCTGAAGTACTGTTCACTAATTAACAGGATAAGATCACAGGAGAAAGGAGAATCTTATGATGCTGACTGTGCCTCTGCTTGGCTTCAGCTATATGCTGGAAAAAAATATGCTTTGAGCTAGATGTGGGGAAAGGTATCCACACCACCTTCCCTGTTGATGAGGAGGGAAGTGGACTGTATACTTCACAGCATCACCTGATGTAGAGAGAAGTGTTTCCTAATTACCACTGTGTTGTTCCTTCAGGGGACATTGTTGCCTTTGTTACCCACACTGATTACAAGAGTTGTGTGTGATTATTCTTTAAGTAGGATTTTGTTTTGCAATTTGGCCTCAGAGCAAACAAATTGAAGCAATCAAGGACAAAGAAGTACAGAAAGCAGGGGGTGAGGAGCCAGACAATGGTCCTTGGCTTGCTTTGACACTGGAATGACGTTTTTTTGAAATGCCAAGATTTTGGTCACGTTATTAATAATGACCAGACATGTTTATCAAGAGCAAAGATGGAACAGTTACTGGCAATGGCAACAAGAGCACTGTTTAAATGGAATGGCTTATAAAAGTAACCTGAAGAAGTCTATATAGGTACACAGAATTCATAGAAGTGTTAAGTAGATATATTTCTCTGACTTTAGGGGGAATAGAACTTTATCTGATATTTGACCAAACTTTCTGGTATCTCTTTTTATTGCATTTTTTCACCGGCCTTCATTAAAATTATTCTATACACAGCCTTGGGAGAAAAAACCAAAAACTACCACATGAAAAGTAGCTTAATTTTGCTATAAGAATGAAGAGAGGGTTAAAGAAATCATTGAATTTTAAATATCAATTTATTTGAAATGAAGTGTTACACTTAGAAGTAGCCAAAGGTTACCTTTTTTATAAGCTAATGGTTTTTTAAAAGTACTGTACTGGGAGTCCTGGGGAATTAAGCCCTTTACTTAGAGTATATTCCAACATGTCTGCTGACAAAGTAGTATAGAAAATTATCCAAAAGAACATTTTAATGAGAATAGCTGTATATACATGCTTCATTAACAGGTATATGACACAGATTTGAAACATCTTTACTTTACTCAGTCTCATCTAGTCAAAACAAAGCATTTCAAGACGACTTTGTGTAGAGAGACATTGTCAACCAGGTGCCTTGAGTTGCCAAAGAGTGGGTGTGAGTCCACCTGTGCCTGATTAGGACAGGCCCCTATTGGGCATGAGCAAGACCAGGGGGCCAATAAAGGTGGGACACACACCCACAGAGTGGCCCTCAGCTCACTCTGGTGTGAGGCATGGAGAGGCCAGCAGCTTGTTGAGCCTCTGGAGCACGAAAGGCTCTTCCTGCTACACTTCTACCCTGGAAGCACTGTGTGGTGGCTGGAGTCCTGGAAGAGACCAGCAGCTCGTCGAGCTTCAGGAGCAAGAATGGCTCCTCCCGCTACAGCTTTGATTTTTATATACTGCCCAGTCTGGAGATATGACCGGCACCTGAGAATCATGTATGAGATATGTTTTTCCAGTAAGTTTTAAAATAAATTGAGAAAATACACATAGCTAGATTCTTGATTTCTGTGCTATCAACTCCATGTCTAAATCATTCCAACAAAACAAAAAGTTGTTGAGGGAATAAAAGAAGTGCATGAAGTATCTTTTGCATCACAGTACTTGAATATGTTCTTCAGTGATTTTGCTCCATATATTTACTATTAGTTGCAGTCCACTATTGAACATCATGCAATATTATACGCATCATGCAACAGTAACTCAGCTGTAAATAGTAAGAGCTCAGTGGTTTGCAGTTTCATTCATCATCTAACATAAAATCAAACTACTGCTTAGAATAAAAGTGTTTATTAAACATTAACCTGTGTCTTCTGCCTAGAAAACACAGGATTGCTCCTGGAAGGGAATTGAAGTAGAATATACATAATGGAAAATGACAAAGAAAAGAAATATTCTGTTTGCAAAATACTCAGCCTTAACACGTTCTAGACATTCAGGTACTAAGAGATAGAAAACAATGCCTAATGAAGAAAACAAAACCAGTGCCCTCAAGGGGAAAGCTTTTGTGAATAAAAGTTTTGGACCAAGAAACAGCAGTAGTTATAACATGGAATAGGAAAAAGTATTTATTGCTTTGGATGCAGCCAAGATTAACTGAGGGATGCTTTAACTAGACACCGGCTTTTCAAGAAACAGTGTGATCAGGTGTTTTCCTAAAGGTACAATACAATTCAAAAATAGTACATTGCAGGTAGGGTGTTAAGATGAGTTCAGAATTGTCAAGAGGGTGGTTATCTTCAAATTTCTACATTAATTCCAGAAACTGCTTTTTGATTTACTTGATTTGATTGCCCAGTAGTTTAACCTGACTGGACAAAAAGTAATTTTCCCTATGTTGAGCAAAGTTGATAATTTCTGACCATTAATGAAATATATAGTTTAGGGCAGTGATAAGCATCTGAACTCAGTCGTGAAGTGATAAGCATCTGAACTCAGTCTTATGAGCAATGTCAGGAGCAAAAAATACTTTAGAGTATTTTAGACTTCGGAGTCCAAGCAAGATCTCTAGTATAGACAATTTTTATAATTATTAAATTTTATATTTTATATATGGTGCTTTGGATGCTATCTTGATTTGTCTATTTATTTTTGCATAAAGTATGAGCATAAATGACTGCTTAAACAATTTTTTTTAAAGCACTGGAATTTCAAGAAACCTGAAGGAGGAGCTGTAAGTGCTCTAGTTCTTTCTATTACTTACATTAGCTAACTGGAAGGAACAGGCAAACACAAGAGGACAACCGAGGTCTATGTAGTGAAATATAGCTAGGACAAATGATTTAAGGAAGAAAATATTCTGCAAGTGCACACAAAAAAGATCAGGCTGAAAAGATATAAGAAACTGCTGTCAACCATTTCAAAACAAGTAATACAAACTTTAGTTCTACGATACAGTTCTTAATTTTTTTTTAACTGTGAAATAAGAATAATAATGTGTGCACATCCTTTGTTTATTGACAGCAAAAATCTGTAAGTTCTTTTCCAGAACAATTAATGCTTCTGCTACTTATTCAGATGGATGCTATTCAGAAACCAATTTTTCTTATTCTTTCTTATTTCACATGAAAAACAGAATCAGAACACTAAACATAAGATAAATTAAATAAATTGAAAGCATCTATCAGTTTCAGAATTTTCTCCTTGAATTCACCTACACAAGGTTCTGATTCTTGTGACAAATAGGTATGGGGGGTTCTGTTGTGATTTTAGTTTTTGGTTTTTAGGGGACAGGGCATAGGGAGGAGTATATCTATCCATGCAAGAGCTGTTTTCTAAGTAACTACCTAATGAGAATACTGTCAGACTCACAGTATCTAAACCTATTGCTGCTGAAAAGATCCCACCAGGTTTCCATGTCCTATGGCTTCCAACTATGATAAGAATCAGCATTGAAATTATATCCCCTATATCAAAATGATATCCCATAACACTGTGAACAGACTGTCCTGAAATGCAATTGTAACCTATATACTTCTTCTCCCTAGTGTTTCAGTATCAGCAAATCTTAGAAGTTTTTGTCTACTGGGATCTCTAACTGGCATCTTTAAAGCAGTACCCTATATCACTACTCTAGGCAGCAATTAAACTGAACCCATTCACCATGTAGTTAAGCTTTTTCCAAGTATTACCCAAAATCAATCATTATTGTCTTTTCCCTTTACTGTGGTGCATCTCAAATAACAAAAAGGATGCCAATATTTTTGAAATAACTATTTAGCCTTGTGCTTAGTTTTATAAACTATTTTTTACACAGATTTGAATATAAAAGTACATTAAATATTTTATATGTTTTGTCTTTGTCATAGGGACATCTTGTTACAGCAAACATGTGAACTGGTAAAAGCTCAGGGACTTGTGAAGTAGCTATTTAATAGATTCAAGCAGGAGCTTTTATGTGAGAATATAAATTATTTGAATCCTTTGTACTGTAATGTGACCAAAAGTATATAGTAAAAAAGGAAGAAGAATGCCAAATGGAAGCCTGGACATGTGGTTTGAAAGTCCCAATGTAGAAATACAACCGAATGAAGTGTGTGAGGGTATTAAGTTTGTTCAGTGAGACAGACAGTGTTTACCCCTTTGTAATAGAGAAATAAGCACTCACAGCCTGATAGAAAAGGCAAATGAAAATGTAACAAAGCAAGTCATTAGTCTGTTAAGGAAAGCATTTTTCACCTCTCAGTTGTACAAAATGATGATGCAATTTACTTGACAAAATATAAGTAGGAGGTAGGACTTGAATTCAGGCAGGGTTGTGAAATTGTAAATAATTGTACCATGTAATACTGTTGCATTACTCATCGTCTAAAAATATTTCTGATTGTCTCACTTTTATTAATGTGGAAGAAATTTTGCAGTTGATCATAAAAAAGGGTGTAGGTACTTAAGCAAGGAATGTGAGCACCTTAACACCTTCCTTGCCTCAGTCATAAGCAGTAAGATCAAGTATCCAGCTTCCTGAGCTGGAAGACAGGGATGAGGAGGTGAATGGAGACCCCATAATGCAAGGGGAAATGATTAAAGACCTGCTGCACCACTGAGACATACACAAGTCTATGGGATCTACCTAGGGGTGCAGAAGGAACTAGTGGAAGTGCTCACCAAGACACTATCTATCATCTATCAGAATTCTTAGCTACCTGAGGAGGTCCAGGTTGACTGAAGGTTAGTAAATGAGACACAGATCTACAAGAAGGGCCAGAAGGAGGATCTGGGGAACTACAGGTCTGTTGAGCTGATTTTGGTGCTGGGAGAGGATAAGGAGCAGATTATCTTGGATGCCATCACATAGCACATACACTATAAACTGGTGATCAGGCCCAGCCAGTATGGGTTTATGAAGAGAATGTCCTGCTTGACTAACCTGATCTTCTATGACAAGGTGACCCATTAATGAATGAGGAAAAGGCTGAGGATTCTGTCTACCTAGAGTTTCGTAAAGTCTTTGATACAGTTGTCTGCAGAATTCTCCTGGAGAAACTGGCTGGTCATGTTTTGAACTGGTGTACACTTTGATGAGTAAAAAAGTGGCTGGATGGCCAGGCCCAGAGAGTTGTGCTGAACAAAGTTAAAAGTGGTGTTCCCCAGGGATCAGTGTTGGGGCTGTTTCCCTTTTCTGCCATTTGGCATGGACATGCCATTGGGCATGGACAAGGGGATTGAGTGCACCCTCAATAAGTTTGCAGATGACACCAAACTGAGTGGAAGTGTTGATCTGGCTGAGGATAGAAAGGCTCTACAGAGGGATCTGGATCAATGGGCTGAAGACAGTTTTATGAGATTCAAAAAGGCCAAGTGTTGGGTCCTGCACTTGGGTTGCAACAATGTCATGCAGTGCTTCAGCTTTGGGGAAGAATGGTGGGAAAGCTCCTGAGAGTAAAAGGACCTGAGGGTATTGGTAGACATGTGGCTGAATATGATCTACTGGTGTGCCAAGGTGGCCAAGGCCAACAGCATTCTGGCTTCTACCAGAAATAATGTGGCCAGCTGTCATGGCTTAGCAGTGTGGGTGGACCACAAACCTAAGGACAGAGTTCCTCTCTATTCCTCTCCCCCCACAAATGGAAGATAAAAGGGCAACAATGACTGGAGACTTTGAGTTGGAAGGTGAAAACAGTTGGATACGGATTTACTAACACAGGGGAAAGGTAATAACATAAGGGATAAAGTAACAAAGAATAAAAATATATACAAATATATATTTATATACATTTGGGGAACAACAGCACAGCCAGGAGTAAGTGGAAAGTAAAAGAGGAAGAGCTGCTGGCTTTACCTATCTTTATAGAGTATGAAAGGAAATAGGAAGTAATAGACCCTTCCCTTTGTGTTCCACCCCTCTCAGAGTCTGGAAGCCTTTCTTTGTTTTAGTTCCTTGTGTTCAGATGATGATACCATCAGGACCACAGAAGTGATTGTCCCCCTGTACTTGGCACTGGTGAGGTTACACTTCAAATATTGCACTCAGTTTTGAACCCTCTATTACAAGAAAGACATGGAAGTGCTGAAGCATGTCCCAAGAAGGGCAATGAAGCTGAGTGAAGGGTCTGGAGCACAAGTCTTACAAGGAGAGTATGAGGGAAATGGAGTTACTTGTTCTGGAGAAAAAGAGGCTGAGTACCTATTATTTCCTGTTAGATTTCTATCCTAGGTTTAATTGACCTTATATACTGTTGATATCATATATATGATGACATCATGCTATGACATAATTTTCTTCAATCCTGATGTCATCTGTATATAAGCAACAAGAATTATTAATTTCCTACTAGGATTCTGTAACCAAAGGCTTGATTATTACTGGTTTTTAAAGTGTTAGAATGCTTTCAGTTTCTGTGCAGTTATTGTAAGTTAATAGGTGTTCAGGTTATTCATGAGCAAAAGGTAATTAAGTTACAGTATCCCAGTAGAAAATAGTGTAATTTACATGACATTTACCAAGGCAGTAACATAAAACTACTTTTGTGCTGTAAAAGTTTAAAAGGTGAGGCTCCTTGTTCTTTTCAATAAAATAAACCAAGATTAAATTCCATAATGTTTATTTATTTATTTACTTTTGTATTTGAAAGACATTTCCTTAGGTGATTCTGAAGACACCATTGCTAATAGGACTCCTAAAGAATTCTCAGTGTAAAAACCTTGAAGTTGATCAAACGTTACCATTAGTTTCTGTTAACAAAGACTGTTTTTTGTCTAACTGGCATCTTTTTTCAACGGAAATGTATTATTATTTAAAGATCTATTGATCCAAAGAAATTGTAAATTATGAGTAAATCCAATTCCTGCATGGTGTGAATAAAAGGTCTGTGTGTTAGGCTTTAAAAGCTAATTCAGATCATATAATACTCTTAACACAATGGCTATGCTTTGCTGAATGTAATGTTGCTCAGCTTGGTGAAGAGTTACTATGAAAAAAGGGATTGCTTTTTATATTCATGCACTGTGGGGACAGTGACAGAATGATTAACCACATTTTCACAACTTCTGGGACAGAAACAATGATGACTGCTCGTGTTTTGCCTATGTGGAAATATAGTTGGTTGTTTGGGAGAGTTAGAATCATTAGGATGCAAACTCAAGTCAGGAACCTTTTGGGCGCTCACCTATGCTAGCATTGGTAGCAGCTTCAAAGCTTTAGGTTTACAAGCAAAACCTAAAAATTACCTCCAAGAATGCACCTTCTAATCCAAGGGACTAAGTTAGAGGCAGATCAAGAATAAACCCCCTTTCTGTTGGGTTGGTGGGGGGTGGGCTTTGTTATCAGGGGAGTGGCCGCAGGGGTGGCTCCTGTGAGAAGCTCCTCTGGGATTCTCAAATCAGACTCACCTCTGGCCAAGGCCAAGCCCATCAGTGGTGGTGATACCACTTGCCATTTACATATTTAAGAAAGTTAAAAGGAAACTGCTAAAAGAGCTAGACAAGAGAGGAGGGAGCAATACTTGAGCAGGGATACTAAGGTCAGTGAGGAAGCAGGGGGCAGAAGTGCACCAGGAGAGAGATCCCATGGTGAGCTGGCAGGATCCCATGGATGGGAGTGCTGGAACAGCCATGAAGGGTCATGGTGGAGCAAATGTGCACTTGCAGCCACAGAGAGTCCCATAGCTCAGAGGTAACTGTTCCCAAACCAAGTCATGGCTCTGTGGGAAGCCGTAGCTGGAATAGCCTGTCCATGAAGGATCTTTTGGGGGGACTCATGTCAGAGGAGTTCCATGAAGGACTGTCTCCCACAGGAGGGACCCCATGCTGGAGCAGGGGAAGACCATGAGGACTGCTCCCCCTGAGAAGGAAGTAGCTGCAGAAAACCACATGCAACCCCCATTTCCCATCCACCAGTGACACTGGGTGGTGAGAAGAGGTAGAGAAATGGGGAACAAAATAAGTTGGATCCAGGAAGAAGGGAGGGAGGGAGTGGTGGAAGGGATTTTTAAGATCTGGTTTTGTTTCTCAGTGTCCTGTTCTGATTTGTGACAATTTCAATGGGTATTTTCCCTCTGAGTCTCTTTTTCCTTTGATCATAACAGTTGAGTGATCCTTCCCTGTCCTTGTCTTGACCCACCGGTTGTTTGTTATATTCTGTCCTCCCCATCCCACAGCCTGGGAAGGAATGAGCAGGTACCCATTGATTACTGGATGCACCTAAACCACAACACCTGTGAATGCCAGCAAGTTCTTATTACCAAGTGTCTTGCCCTGTATAACCATTCTAGTGCAAATCATGATCTTAAGTGATAATGTCCTGTTCATCTGATAGGTTCAGGTGGATTGTAGTATAACATGTTTATCACCTTTTTTTAGCACCTCTTTTTTTTCCCCAAGTGCAAAATTGCAATAAAATCTGGTTCAAAATAACAATTTTTATTTAGCTTACATTTGGGTAGTAGTTGACTTCAAGGGAGAGAAAAATTTAAGTTATGAAACTTTTTACCTGGTTATTCTTAAATAAAGAGAAGGAAAAGCTGAAGAATTTTGACTAGTATATGTAATATTTTATGCAAGAATTTTGAGAAAAAATAATACCCAAAATATATCTTCCAGGAAGCATGAACTGATATTTTGCTAAGGGTGCTACAGTGTTACTTTTAAGAATTAAAAGATAAAGAAAAATGTGATACTTGGATACACACACAGAGTCCAGGTGCTGTGTTTCCATGTTGCCAAATCAAAATGAAGAATCTCAGTTTTCCACATCACTTTTTGTCTTTGTGTTACAGTGACCCCTAGGTTTTAATGGTGGCTGTTAGTTACTGGGCAACTGAGTTATTAGCTTTTTTTGTTACACATTAATTGTAATTTGGAAAGTTGGCGTGGTTGCAATGTTTTTGTAACTACTGTTGATAGTTTTAGTCAAATTATTGGCAGTCAGTCCTTGTCCTCTTACCAGCATCTAAATATGTAAGATAAGAGTGAATTGAACTGAAATGTCAATTTTACTACAATTTCTTCAGCAACAGAAGGATTCAGCACAGCCTGGCTGCTGGTACTCGACCATCTTTGTGACTATGTGCTGGACTTCAGCACTTAAGACTGACAAGGCATGAAATTCACATATAGTTAAAACACACTGTGGTACTGCTCTGTCTCACTAGAGCCAAAAGCAAAGTACTTAGTTCTAATGCCATGCTGGGTTTTTTTGAGCCTTTCCACCCTTGAGACTATCAGTGGAAACAGATTGTAATTGCCCCATGTGACAAAGATGTAAAATGCTGTGTTCTACAGTACTAGCACAGAACTTTACACAAAATCTTGATTGTTTTTTCCACATGCTGTTCCCAGAGCCGCTTTTGTTTCTTATCCTAGGGGGAAAACAGGATGGTGTATGGAAGGTACATTGCAAATCTAAGTCTTCAGTTACTACCAGTAAGAGCTCCTGCTGCTCTTGGCTTCTTTCAAATAAAATATTCCTCATCTCAGCTGTCTCAAACATCCCTCCCCAACATTTATTTTGCAAAGGACTTCTTTTTTTCTACCATTAGAGAAAAAGCAATCAGGTGTAACCATATATTTCATATTATAATACTACATTAACTCATTAAACCAAGTTACTCTGTTTTTCACCAGGGTCTTTTAGAAATGTTTATGGGAATAAAATGTTGTAACAAAGCCCCTGACCTGAACATATTCCAGAGCTCTTTTCAGAGTGAAAAATTTTTATTTAAATTTTAAATAAAATAAAATTAAGGACTAGAATATTGTATCAATATATGTTATACACCTATTAAAAGAAAATACTAAAGCCCGCATTATTAATATTGATCAGAAACCAAAATACAAAAAATATTTTCAAAAATAAATTCTTCAGAAGCAAATAACATTTGCATTAAATTACCACTCTCCATTCCACACAGCTATAGGTACAGCTCTATTTTCATATCATGTGGGCAGTCGTCTACAAAATATTTGCCTCTGACAGTAACTTAGTTGAAACATGCTCTTAATTACTGTTAATAGTCTGAGTATTTCCTGGGTCACTAAGGCTTCACTGCTTGAGCTAGGAAAAAAAAAAAATTGAATTAAATTAGAAGCTCCAGAAAACAACTGAGGAGAAACAAAACACCTGGAGAAAGGACTGCAGAAGATGAGAGTAAACCCAGCACGATAAATTGTGAAGTTTACAATTTACTGTCCTCTGTGGTGGTGGAAACTATGAGAGCTAAAAAAAAAGTAATAAAAATCTTTTAAAATCCTCAGCAGTGAGATGAAATTGAAGGGTAATTGTAAAAAGAGGATGCATCAATAATTATCAGATTTCTTTGTATGGTGTAAAGGAGTCATCTGTCCCCATTCAGAAGCCTAACATTAACCACACAGACTTATTTGATCATGGAATTAGGGATGAAAGCTGACAAGTGTTTCCTGTAAGTCCTTTTAGTAGCTGATTTGCATCATCTAAGACCCTTCCTTCTCTTCTCTAGCCTTATCTTGCCCCCACCCAGGTCCTGGGATGTCACTCTTCCTGCATTTGTCTCTTTGCTTGTTTCAAGCAGTCATCTCAGTATTCACCCTCCTGCTGATAGTTTTGGTGTCCTGTGCTGTGAACATCTGGCTGAGATACAGCCAGGAGCAGGGAGAGCTTTGCTGGATCAAACAGCTGGCTTTTGGGATAGGCTGTAAGGAAAAAACTGGGAAGGGCCTGCTGAATAGAACAACTCAATGGCAGTTGCTGCCATTGGGAAAAGCGTAGCATTACCTCAAATTGATGCTGCAATATATTTGCCATCAGGTGAGTGCTGATGAGGGAGGTTACCTCATTTTCTTTGCTATATTGGATGTACTGAGGCAGTGGAAATGTGAAGGCTGCTTCATATCAGGTGCCTCATAGCATACTGAAACAGGGTCTAGAAGCAAACTCTTGTTCTTGATGTCATATGTAGGGAGCCCAGAGAGCACTGTCAGGGCTCCTGATATCTCAGAAGTTGACCTACCTAAAGTGACAGTGCTGAGCAGGAAGCTGCTAGCTCTGTGGGAATGCTGAGGATGGGGAAATCTTTAGTCCAGACTGAACACAGCTGCCTTTGATTCTGTGGGGCCTCCACTGAGGCTTTATATACCAAGAAAACTCTCAGAAAAGAAGTTCTTATGATGTGTTTTTCAAAAGAATTATGCTTTTAACAAAAGACAGCATTTCCCTGTTTTCTAGAACTGCTGTTTGTTCATTTTTCATTAGTCTTCTTGCACAGTGTGGAAGATGAGAATTTTGTTTCCCTTCACCTAATATTATTCAACTCAGGATCCCAGGAAAATGTTTTAAATATCAGAATTCACATGTGACTTCAAAGAAGAGAATGCTGGGTTGAGGTTTGTTTGTATGTTTTGTAGAGTTGCTTCAGAAGAATAACTTAAAATTTCCTAAGATGGGAAGAGAAAGAATGACTAATGGAATGTTTTCTCTATGTTGTTATTCGGTTTGAGATCAAGAATTTTTATTTCATCCTTATTTTAGAGATCCTTTTCAGTGTATGTGGGCTAATGCTTTGACTGCATAATGATACATTTTAATGGAAGCTTCTTGATTCATTTGGCATTAAAATGTTCTTTTCACACCATACCCTGCAGATTTTTCCTACCCCTGTGCATCTCTTTCAGTCTCCTTGGTGTTTTAGAATCCTAATGTACTTAGGGGGGTGCTACTTGATGTCATATTCATGCTAACAGCTACAGCATCTGCAAACAAAATCCAGCCTAAACCACTTGAGTTTCCAGGTTTCTGTAGAAGCAGGCACTTTTAGGGTGAATATATATATCTGCCATTTCCTGTCCTTAAAGAAGAGGAGCTCATTTCTTTCTCAAGTTGCAGATAGAAATGTGTTCCTATAAACTAGCTTACAGCTGTGAAATTAAATGTTTACACAGAAGAAAGAGTCCCTTTTGCAGTCAAGGAGTGCATAACTAAGTGGGAACAAAGTGCTCTTCCCCATGTTTTAGGTTTCCTAAGGATTACCTTAGATTTCTTTCTGAACTGTTAAAAAGCTTTTAAGTTTCCTGCAACATGAATGGAGCTTTAGAACACAGCTAAGGCATGTTTGGGGATAGCTAAGGGAACAATTGCCTTGTACTCTAGACTATCTGAAATTAACCTGATAAGCTGAATTTTGACTCAGCTATCAGAGGCAAATACTTCAAGGCAGCTGTAACCATACTGCATTCAGACAGGACTAAACTTGGGTTTGTTAATGTGAACGTCTGAATATCGTCTTCTAGCTTTCTGCCTCCACCCCCATTCCCAAATTCCTTATGATTTATGGAATATGATGCTCTGACATAACCTCAGTGTCTCAAGTAGAGCAAACTAGTTCCTGGTGACAAGCAAGAAACCAAAGTTAAGGACTGGGAACAAGCTGTTCCACATGTAGAAGAACTTGAAAGCACAAGAGCTCCTTGCCAGAGTCAGTGCTATGTACCAGAGCTGGGATGTCAGTGTGCAGCCTTCACAGTCTCCATCCAGTACTCACTTCTGCCAATTTGTCCTCCTTAAATTCTACCCAAAACTCTTCTGCTTGGAGGCAAACTGTTTGATTGACATTGTCAGCTGTCACAATACAGGTGTGCAGTGCCATCAGAACCATGGTGTCTTTGAATGGCAAGCACTGCTGGTGTCTCTGAGAGCTTCATTCAGCAGTTTCCTTCCAAGTTTTCAGGGTTGTATAATGGAATGTGAATACCATCTGTTGCTCATTTGAGGTGTGGATGCTATAAATTACTTAGGACTGCCATTCTACTGCTGGAAATAAGATATTTCAGCTGCCCATAAGACTTTTGTATCTTCAAGAGTTTGGATGGTTTTGACCGGGGTTAAACCAGCTTTCTCTTCATTTTACATACATGAATATTCATTGATAGCTGGGGCCAAATGATTTGCTGAATATGTCCTGCTATGTTATGCTTGTGTTCAGGATTACTGCTACTCTATCTCTGTTAGTAAATACTGCAAAACAATTTGTTGAATAGATTTGTAGCTCAAACTGGTACCAAGAATATGAAAGAATTCCACTGCACATGTACCACGGTGTACACCACAATGAGGCACGTGAGTGTGGAGGTTTGCTCCAACAGTGTATTTCTTCTCAAGATTAAAATTCCAGTGTGGATTTACCCATGAAATTTGCAGTTATGATATGGCTGACAAGAATGCTTTGGTACTTGAGATTTAGGTGACTGAATGAGTAAAACTTAGGCTTGGTAGCTTCACAGTGTGATTTCATCAGTTCATGGGCAAACATCAGTGTACAAAGCATTACACATGCCATTAATCCCATATCTGGCCTTGAATGTGTGTAAGTGAAGAAATTATGATTAAGTCTCCTTTCAAAACGTATCTGTTCTTCCTCTTCCTTTGTATCTTCAAGGTAAGACTTGAGTTATATGATTTTATGAATACTGAAATTTAACTTGTTCTACAACAATCTACTTGTTTCTTTTTTTCCTTTCATACAGAAGCTGATGATTGCTCTCAGCTTTTCTCTTATACAGTCTTTGCTTCTTTTCTGCTGTAGATGTGCTTCTGGGTATCCTTTTCTGAGTTAATGTGGCCAGCAATAGCTGCAGAGCTGATGTCTTTGGAAAGTTGTACTCTGCTAAAGGTATGTAGCCATTTCAAGAGGACATATTTATTCCTTCAGGAACACTACAGTTTCTAGTCAGATTTAATAATGTAAGTAATAATGGAAGTTCAAGCCATAACCACATTATATGCCAATTTAGAAAAGTGACAACAGTAAAATGACCACCAGAGATACTTTTCAGTCCTCTAAGGAGTCAAAGAATAACCTTAAATATTTTCAGTGTAATATGTGTTCTCTCCTAATTGAATAAAAAAGCTACATTAATATAGCTGGAGAGAAAAAAACATGAAGTTTTCTTGTATTCATCTCTCCATGGACTGTCCCAAAAGGTCTTTGGAAAAAGTCCGAATAATTGTTTAGGCATACACAGAAACCTTCAAACCAGCATTAACATGAGATACGCTGGAGTTCCTTCAAAGGATCGTAACTAAGTTCCCTACCAGTAATATCCACAGTACCTTGTAAGGATGTGGATAGTAAATCCTGCTTATGTGAATTGCTTGTTGCCTCTAAAATCCAACTTGATTAATCCAATACGTAGGCAGTATAAATAAGTAGGAAATAAAGCCATGTATTTGTATATAAGCTAAAACTGATATGCTAAAATCACAGTGGATCTAGGTTTAGGTGTCCATGGCATTAGAAACTAAAGTGCTGTCGGTCACATCCAATCTCACAATGAAGTGTTGTGAGCCACTTAAAACCTCCAGAAATGAACCACTGGAACCACTGTTACTTAGTTACAGCTTTTTGTATGAAGAGAGAACATTTCTGTAATCCCCAAATGAATTTGGCAGGAGGAGAGAAAATCCTTGATATCCTAACTACATCAGTCATATGAACTGAAAGTTAAAGACTTAAGTAAAAATGTTCATTCTAACTTTTGACTTTTAACCTATTTTGCCAAAGAATAATGATAACAATTCAAGCAAATTATTTAAAAGGTTTAATCCTCATGGTACACTGTGCATTTTTTTCAATTAGTGCAATGAGTTGAAGAATGTAAGAATAGTTGACAGAATACCTGATTAATGGCTGGTCAGTATAAAAAGACAGAACAAAAGACAGAAAAATGAATACATTATACTCACACACAGGCCAGCCCTGAGTAAAAGTTGATAATGAAGAGAATAACAAAGAACAGAAGTCTTGGAGCACAGCTGAAGTTATTACTCAATCATATCTTTAAAGGTGTTGAATCAGAGCTTTGTAATTGTTAAGCAGGGAGGAGGATGGGACACACAAATTTATGCATTCCGTGGGAGAGTGTTAACTTAAACATTAGGTGAGGGAAATTGTGGGATTGCCTTCACCTGCTGAAAAAACAAAGCCCTCTGGCCTGTTATCATGGATTTTTGTATGAGTATTACAAGATGCATCTTTACTTTGACAAAGTGTTTTGATAAGATGATCATATTCTGAAATGTCTGGCCTCCTGGCAATATGGACACAAGAAATTTACATTTGTCTGAACTTACTTCCCTCAGCAAATCTGCAAGTGACATAAAACCAGAAGAAGAGATTAATTCACCATGACTGCATTGCCATTCAGAGGGAGATTGATAAGCTGAAGAAATGGGCAAGCAGGAATCTTATACATTTCTACAAATGGAAATGTGAAATCTTCTACCTGGGGAAGAATAATCCCATGCACTGGTACATGCTGGAGGCTAGCTGCTTAGAAAGCAGTTTTGTGGAAAGAGATCCAGGGGTGCTGATAGACATCAAGTCGAACACGAATCAACAATGTGCCCTTGAAGCAAAGGTGTTTAACAGCCTCCTGGGCTGTATTCAGAAGAGCTGCAAGTTGAGGGAATTGATCCTTTACTCAGCACTATGGAGGACACACGTATAGTTCTGGATTTCCCTGTACATGAAAGATATGGACAAATGCTCATATGTTAATGTATTTCTGCTTATATAATTTAGAGCAAATATATATATATATGTTTTACTAGTAAAACACTAGCTCTTCAGGTTGGATGTGCTCCCCAGATTCATGTCATTTAGACAAAAAAGTCAGCTAATCTTCCAGCATTACTTTCTTAATCCTCCGTCTTTTCTCTCTCATTAGAGTCATTAAAATGAAAATGGAATTAATCTGATTTAAGAAGCACCAGTCAACTTTTGTTCTCATTAATCTTTCCTAGGCTTTACTGGAGGCCTACTTCTGCAAGTGGTCTAAGAAGTAGCTTTGTACATGATGCCTTGGGCTAATAGCAGAAGTTTTTTCTACCTTTCATCTGACTGTGAGCAGCCTGATCATGCACCATGTGGACAGCTGTTCTAAACAAAGCAGAACTTGACCAATCAGCCACATGAGATGGGCAGTGTCAGCAGGAGATCAGTCAGGCTGGTTCTGTTACATTTTATCTCATTCTGAAAATGGGGCTTCTTTTATAATTGCCTGTTTTTCCTCTCTCCAAACACTTGAATAAAAACACAAACTTTTTGATTTTTCAGTCTAAAGAACCCTTTGAGTTGAAATGCTTGTACAACACATATAACAAAACCAAGTCAAGAGAAAATTATATCATGAAAGAGTGTCATCAAAAGTGAAGTATTACTACTTCCAGACCTTGTGGAGATCTGCACTTGAATCCCTATGGATAGTGATAGTATTTGAAGCTGTATTCCTTGTTTCTGACACACACTCAGAATGACAATTGGTAAATGAGAAAATAAGTGTTACGTTGAGACAGGTTTTTTATGGGCTTTTCATTTTCTGTGTTAATGGAATCAGTTTCAGGCTATTCCAAGATATGAACCACTTTTTAAGATATTCATGCTATGTTTTCTACACCCTGCTGTCTACCCACAAGTAATATGTCCATTTGTGAACTCTCTGTAATTCTGCCAATTACACTGAAGCTCCTTGTAGCAAAATATTTAACATTACTGTCCAACAAAGAGTGTGCCTAGTAGCTGTGAGAGATAGAACAGAAAATGCTGAGGTTGTGTTCATGGTGTAGATTTGGATAACAACATGGTAATATCACCCTTATATCAGCATTTTGCAGTTGTGATAATGGGATAAGAAATCTGCAGTCTTGTCTTTGGGCAGGAACTGCTCAACTGCACAAATCACAAAGTAGGAATGGTCACTAACTGGAATCATAGAAACTTTGAGAATCCCCTTGAATGTAAGTGCTCTTGTGAACTTTGAGTTGCATTTCAAAGAATGAATGAATGAAAACCACAAAGAATATGTGGTTTTGTGCTGTTTTCCTGAAGGAAACATTCATTTAGGCTACTGGTAGATTGAAAAGGCTTATCAAGATGGTAAAAATCTTTTCAAGTCCTGGAAGATAATGTGGTTTTGACTGCTGTTTAACTAAAAAAAAAAAAAGTTTTAATTTGCATGTCCACTGAACATAAAACATACATGCAGACAGGAGGGAGTTCCTAAATATAGTTGCTCCATATATTTAATTAGCATTATTTTAATATTTGAAAGTGTAAAGACAAAAATCTTGGAGGAGGAAGGATTCATAAAATTATAACTAATTGCAGCCTACTTAACGACTGGTTGACAACAATCAGAGAACTGTGATCATCAAGGGGTAATTGTGTCAGAAGCAACCAAATGTGTACAGGAAAAATTAAGCCTTATGAATACTATTTGTTGGACCTCATTGTGTAGGCTGATGGAAAAAATTGCATGCCAGCAGCACTGCTGTTAAGTACAGTGCTGCCATTCCAAGCAGGAGAAATTATGGCTGCACAAAGCTGGTTTTGTGGCTAGAGGAGGTGGGGTTGGAAACAGATGGGAGCAGTCAGGGCTGCTGCTGGGTGAGCAGCTGAATGCTAGAGCATAAGTAAGTGGCCAGTGGAAGGGGCAGGGCCTGGGAAAAATAGCCAGCACCTGTGTGATGATTTTACTACTGGTTTGGAATAGGCAAAAATATGAACACAATCAGACAACCAACCACACATACACACACACAAAAAAAAAACAAAAAACCAACAAAAACAGGAAAATGCAAAACTGCTTACTGAAAACTATGATGGTATCTCTCATACGCTTGTGATGTAAGATTGGTTTTGGGATATGATACTCAGTAATCTTTTTTTCTCATCAAAGAAAACCTGCAGAACAGGAATAAGACTTAACTGCAGGTGAGAGATGTTTCAGAAATAGTGCAGTGTGTAACCACCATATGTCTTGAAACTGATACCTAATTTGTTCTTTAAAATCATAATTAAAATAGGCCTCGAATATGGGCCAGCGGAGAAATCCCAAATATAATTAGGAAATCTGTACTGTATTCTCTCAGGGCTACCCTCTGAGTAGGATGTTGAGTGTGGTTGCTGATCAAGAGAAGCTGGTAATGTGTAGGGCCCTTCCAGCTCCAACTGCTTGTCAAATAATTTGAAGAAAGAGCTGACGTATATGAATGTGATCTTGGACTGATTTCTTGCATCTAAAACTAGGTTTGTGTTTATGGGCAAGTTAAGGGATACATAATACACTGTGAGCATTAGCTATTATTCTAGATTATATAGATAATATGGGACTGCTCCTATGGTATCTCAACAATGTTACATTGTTTTCATTCATGCAGATAAAAATTTATATGATGCTTGTGAATTTGATGTATGATATGAAATGCAGGTGAAACTAGACATCTAATGTGGTTGTTCATCTTGTCATATCATTCTAATAAAAAACCCCAACATTTTGGAGCTATTTTTTCGTTTCACCAAGACTGCATAGTTACCAGTTTGTCGAAACCCAAAATACAACAAAGATCAGTTACTGATTATCTGCAAAACTGGGGCAAAATCCAAACTCGAGATAGATTTTTCTACCTAAGTATAGACAAACCTTTCAATTTAAGACAGACCCATATATGAATATCTGGGGATCATGAATCTAAAGATTTAGAAGTTGGGGTCCTGCCAAAACATGCATTACATATGTACATAATTCTGTATGTCTGAATCCTATTGTCAGTTTTGTTAGAGTAAATATGTTAACTCTTGTGGAGCTCTAAGGAAAGTGTGATAGTCACAACAAAAGGGGGAGTAGTCCTCGTGAGCAGAGGGGTGGTGACCACTGAGGAAAAAGACCCATTCCTAGTAAACTTTCCAGTTCATAGAGAGTGTGACATTGGCAATAAGGAATAATTCTGTTGGTCAGCTTGAGTCAGCTGCTCTGGGTTTTGCTCCTCCTAGCTTTAGCACCTGGTTAGTTCAAAACTGCTAAAGACCTTGATTGCTGTGGAACCCTGCACACCATGGTTGGCCATAAAGTAAAACGAAGTATCTGATTGACTTTGTCCTCACTGAATAGGGTGCTGCAGTCTTCTCAAAAATGCCGCTTCCCCAAACAGGAAATTGATTCTGTGAATTCAGTCCCAATGAAACTATGGCAACTGTCCCTTCTTACATTAATTTACATGAGTCTACATATTATTGGGTTAATTTGCATGTAATCTTAGGTTTGGTTCCAATGTCTTAGCTACATTTTGGTTGGCAGGTAGAGAGAAACAGGTAAAGATCTGTATAAATGCAGCCTTCCAACTCAGCATTCATATCTTTCTATTAAAATTTTCTTGTCATTTTTGGGTACCCAAAAGGTCAGGAAGAACAATTTAAATTAATCAAGACATAGCCAAAACATTAGAAAACTCAGACTGTTGTAGTCAGTAATGCTTATTCATAATTTGAATGTTTTTAATCCATTTTTTCCCCATGATTTGTTTTCAGAGATCATTTAGAAATATCATTCTTCTCAAATGTTAAAACTGGGTCATAAAAATTAATTCAGTAGCTGAAAAATGTTACTTTCAGTACTTAGCATGTCACTGAGCTGGATTCATTACTGTACTTTTTACACTCCATTTTTACATCTGTGCAAGTCCATTGAGATTTCTATTCTAAAACTAGAGCAGTAAGTCAGAGCAGTTAGTCAGGTTTCTTGTAGGAAAATAACAAATGTCCAGTCAGAAATCTCTGGAGAGTGCAAGCTGAATAATCTTTAAATAGTTCCTCCCTGGAAGGTTACATTTATAGCCCAGGACTTCAGGGGTTTCCTCTGTCCTTACTTGAACTCATTTTTTTAGGCAAAATGTGGTGCTGGAATCAGTTCATTGAACAACTAAACGCTGGGATGAAATTTATGACTTTTTTTTGATAAAATCTACATGCTTCATTCACCTGAGTGGATTTTGCTGGCAATGACTTTATGGCAGCTTTCCTGGACATCCTTCCAGACTAAAACTCATGTCTGAAGCTCAGCTGGTTTCCACCTGCTTACCAGACCTCTTTTTATTCCTTTTGTCAAAAATTGCTTCTTGTCAAAATCCCTCTTCACCAACAGAAGACTTTTTTTTTTTTTCCCTCCTCCTCTGCCTTTCCTTTCCTTCCTCTGTTTTTGGTTGGTGTTGGTTTTTTTTTTTTTTTTTCTTTTAGAGCTTCTAGTTCTTAAAAAATAATGCAATGCATGCCAGCTTCACTAACAGTACGAGATTGTGGGGAACAATTGTAGCTGAAGCATCACAGTTATGACAGGATACTTCTTGGTTTTGTTTACAAGGAGGTGCTACTGCCAAGCAGGCTATGGGTTAGCTGCGTGTAGGTAGTGCTCTTCTAGACATCTCCAAGCATGGAGCTTTATGGACAAGAGAAGGAAGAGAAAGGACCAAGGGCATGCCATCACACAGATCATCTTTCTTGTTATGCTGCTCTGCCTCAAGTTCTGCTCACTTTCACAAAGCAATATTTAAGTCTCTCAGAACACCTTAGCAGGAAAAAGAAAATGTGTTTGCAGCACTGCAGTGAGACTGAGAAATGACAACACCAGCAGGAGATAAGCATAGTGAGGTGGCCAATATCCTTCTACATAGCTACCATCGTCCAGGGCAGACCTCACCATTTTACTGCTGTGCCTGGGCTAAGAATGTGACCTGCTCCTGATGTGTTTTGCCAAGTAGCAATATTTCTGAAGATAAAAGTCAAAACTTAAGTTTGAACACAGAAAAAAAATGCAAGGAATTATTATACCTGAGGGGCATATAAACTCAGAAGATCATCTCAGCAAGATTTAATCAAAGGCTACAAATAAATAAACCAGTTAAACTTTATGATTCAAGTGGAGAGAAAATGACTCAAATTAATCTAGTATACAAAAGCACACCCAGCAAATCTAATGGATGTATAACTAGCTGCATATAGAGGACTTCATGTGCAAAAGTAGCATGGGAATATTTGAAATCTCCAGGCATGTACCTTTCTCTTAACTATAGCTAATTAGTAAATAAGTGGGGAAGTATTTCAGAAGAGACTTTGACTGTAAGAAGAATAAAACAAATAAAAAAAATCACATGGCTAGAGGTTCAGTTTAGCACCAGCAACAGTAAAGGTTACATTCTTTATTTATTCTTTCAGAAAATGTTAAATAAATAGCTGAGCTGACTTGACTATGCTCTGTTTGTAGTAATTTGGTTTCCATTCAGGATGTCATTTATTCTTTTGAACTGTGAAAATCTTTAGAGGAAAGATTATGTTATTTCTTCAGTATATATTTACTTGTTGTATGTTCTGTAGCTAACAAAACATAAATAACACTAAAATTCAGTGTTCTAGGGCTATCATTTTAACATTTCATTGTGCTTATATTTTTTGGTTCTGGCACCTAGAAAAATGAATAGTGTGATATTCCTTCAGACAGGAGTAAATAAAAAGCCTTTCTTACTTTAATCTGTATGGGTTTTGTGTATAAAGCAAATCAGAGGCTGTAGACTAGGAACCATGGAAACTGAAATCTTTTGACTATAAAAATTGCCTGGGTATTTGGAAAAGTCCGCGGAGGCTTAAGGACAACACGTAGTCACCAATATGGTTAAAGTGAAGTCGTCCATTAACAATTCACACTCTCTTTATATAGAGCCCTTGTTTATATAACGATATCTTGCAGGTGGCTGTATCTTGGCCACAAATCCTGTTCTCACAGAACTTCTGCTGCCTACATCATTATCCTCTTTTCTGTTGCCAGCTCCCTTATCTTTTTCCCATAGCTCATCTTTTAGTAACCTTGAAACTAGGTCTCAAGTCCCTTAGCTTACTCTAGCTTACTGTAAATAGTCAGGATTGCTCACGTCTGTTTTCTTCCAGACAGTTTCCCAACAGGTATTGTCTACACAAGCTTTGACACAAACAGGTAGTCAACATGCCTACCCATCCCCTGGTTTAGTTTGCAAGCAGTAATTTAGATTTCCAACAGTATAGAATCACAGAATTTTCAGGGCTGGAAGAGACCTTTATGATCATCTAGTTCCAAACCCCCTGTCATGGGCAGGGACACTTCCCACCAGATCAGGTTGTTCAGAGCCCTGTCCAGCCTGGACTTAAAAACTCTCTGGACAACCTGTGCCAGTGTCTCACCACCCTCATGGGGAAGAACTTCTTCCTAACATCCAATCTAAATCTACCCTCCTTTAGTTAAGGTCCATTCGCCCTAGTCCTATCACCACCAGACATCCTAAAAAGTTCCTCACCAGCTTTCTTATAGGCCTCCTGACAATGGAAGGCTACAATAAGTTCTCCTTGGAGCCTTCTCCTCTCCAGACTGAATAATCCCACCTCTCTCAGTCTGTCTTCACAGAAGAGGTGTTCCAGTCCTCTGATCATCCTTGTGTCTCTTCTCTGGACACCCTTCAGCATGTCCGTAACCCTCCTGTAAAAGGATCTCCAGAACTGGACACAGTGGGATCTCATGAGAGCAGGGGGGGAGAATCATTTTTCTCAACCTGCTGGCCACATTTCTCTTGATGCAGCCAAGGATGTGGTTGGCTTTCTGGGCTGCACTGGTGTACACTGATGGGTCATGTTGAACTTATCATTCACCATCATCTTTTTCCTCAGGGCTTCTCTCAAGCCAGTCACTGCCCAGACTATATCAGTGCATGGGATTGCTTCGACCCAGATGCGGGAGCTTACACTTGATCTTGTTGAACTTCATGAGGTTGGCATGGACTCACCTCTCCAGCCTATCAAGGTCCCTCTGGATGGCATCCCTTCCCTCCAGTGTGTCAGCCACACCACATAGCTTGGGGTCATCAGCAAACTTGCTGAGGGTGCACTCAATGCCACTGCCCGTGCCGCTAACAAAGATGTTAAACAAGACCGGTCCCAACACTAATCCTTGAGGGATTCCACTTGTTACTGGCCTCTTCTTAAACGTGGACCCATTGACAGCCACTCTCTGGGTGTGGTGATCAAACCAGTTCTTAGTCCACCAAGTGGTCCATCCATCAAACCCATTTTTTACCATTTTGGAGACCAGGATGTCGTGTGGGACTCTGTCGAAGCCTTTGGTCAGGGCCGGGTAAATGATGTCGGTAGCTCCTCCCTTGTCTATTGATGTCACCTTTTCATAGAAGGCCACAATTTTAGTCAAGTGTAGTCACCATTCATTCTGTTATAACTCCCTGATATCCCACTTCATTTATAGAGCATTAAACCTTTTGATGTGGCAAGTTAGGAATGTACTCAGTCTCATGGAACAGTATTTCCATCTTCAAATTCATAATACAAGATTCAGTACCACTTCTTTTACATTTCTTAAATTTAGTCTTCAGGCATAGAAATAGCTGTCCTTTTGCCAAGTGAAGAAAAATTCCTTTGATTTCTAGCAACATAGGAAAATATGAAGGTTAGGTTGCCATTTTACACCACCACAGTGGTAACTAGTGGTGTATAGATCTCCAAAACTGTCTTTTCAGATGAAAGAAATGCAGTGACCGAATCTTTTCTTTGCTATGGTATTTGAAATTATTCTCTTTCTTTCTAACATTTTTAGAAGGCTTTAGAAGGCTGAGCAAATCCTTCTGCAAATTGTTCGTCTCTTTTTTTTCTTCTTCAGTTTATTTGACTTCACATGTTTAATCCAAAAAACCTTTTGATTTTTAAACTGCATTTTCCCTTTTCCCTCTGGCATTTGGGTGTTTTGTGTATGTGGATAACATGAAAAAGCAAAGAACAGAAAGGTAGAACAAGACCAGTGGAACAAAGAGCAGAGTACCCTTCCACTTCTGAGTTAAAGCATTCTGACATCTGGAAACACAGTGCAGTTCCAACTCCCCCTTCTGCTTCTCAGCCTCTGACTACATGTCATTTTAGGAAAAAAACACTTTTAATCTTTCCTTTGACAAAGTTATGCTTTTACATGAGCAAAAATTCACTGAAGTAATAACTAGTACTGGAGTTCTCAGTCTTAAAGAATTTCTCAGTCTTAAAGAATTTTCCAGGAATGACTCATTAATTTTGCAGGTAGGGACAGCTCCAGCTGGAAGCATAGCAAATATCTTATCCACAAAATGTCCTCTGTTGGTCTCACGTTAGGACACTTACCTAAAAGTGAGAACTCGGACCTCAGATTCAGATGTAGCCTCAGAGAGATATTTAAAATTAGTTTTAAAGATCTGGACAACTGGATTACAGTTTCTTTTCAACACTTGTTTCAGTACCAGTGTTTCTGCAGCCTCTTGCTGTAGGTAGCATGATGGATATGAATATTTTTTTCAATGATTGTGGCCACAGGTGTTTGAAAAGAAAACAGAGGAAATTTCTAATAGTAGCTTAATGGTTTGGTATTCTTGCCTCCAGGTTGGATGAAGCTGTGGTGTTAAGTCCGATGTAATGAAGGAAAGGAGAGCTTGGGAAAAAGCTAAAAAGCTGTTCTCAGAATATTGTTTCACTAGGTCCAAGCAGCCTGATAGCATTGGGATATTTTAGTTCAGATTCTTGATAGGCAGAGTAGAGAGGCAGCAGGTGACTCACAGGAATATGTGAAGGAATGAACACTTGCTCTGCTCGGCTATCATCTACCAAATACAAATATTTTGGTTTTTGTTTCTGATAATCATAGAATCCAAATGCTTTAAGTTGGTAGGAACCTTAAAGGTCATGTAGTTCCAATCTCTCTGCCATGGAAAGGGACATCTTCTACTAGGCCAGGTTGCTCCAAGCCCCATCCAACCTGGCCTGGAACACTGTCCAGGGAGGGTCATCCACAGCTTCTCTGCACAGCCTGGGCCAATGTCTCACCATCCTCACAAGAAAGAATTTTATCCCAATATCTACTCTAAATCTACCTTTTTTCAGTTTGAATCTGCTACCTATAGTCTGTTGCTACATGGTTTTGTTAGAAGTTCCTCCCCAGCTTTCCTGTAGTCCCCTTCAGGTACTGGTAGACCATTAAAAGGTCTTTTCAGAGCCTTCTCTCTTCCCAGCAGAACAACCCCAACTCTCTCAGCTCATACCAGACTACATTATTTGTAAACTGAATAATTCTAAAGCTGTCTGTTCCTAGTTGCTAGTTTACTGTCTTGTCTTTCTAGAAAAATCCAGGAATTTTCATATAGGTAAAACTAGAAAAAGGAGACCATAAAATTCTGTCTCATTCCATCTGCCTGTTACCTAACCCCTAGCCTGATGTATGCTTTTATGTGGAACCTACTGCACATGAAGTGTGTTATGTCAACTTAAGTTTATAATTGCAGTAAAATAGCAATTTAATTAAACCTTCAGAGGAAAAGCTGAGGATTTGTAAATAAATCATTATCACAGTGAACCAATCAAGATTATTTGTTGCAGTCAGCTGAGGAGACTCTTTTGTACTTGTGTATATGGAAAAGAATCTATGTCTGTGTAAAGATGATGTAGTGAGAAAACTTAATGACAGACTTAATTCCTGAGTTTATTTCTGAGCCAGTGTCTATAAGCCAAGCTGACTCACTGTGTTACCTCTGAAGGCAGGAGACAAACCAGAGGCACATCATGTATCTAATGGATCTGGGAAATTCCTCTTTGGAGAACTGCTCTTGGTGTTGATCTGTGGCTTTATGGGTGGTCCTTCTGTTTGTTGAGGTTTTTTGTGTTGGTTTTTTGGGGGGGGGTTGTTTGGGGTTTGGTTTTTTTAGTTGTTTTGGGTTTTTTTAATTGCAATTATTAAAGTACAGCAAAGAACCAGAATACTGGGGACTGCTGAGCCTACTGAGGACAGTTGTAACCTTCTTCAGAACAAGAGACAAAAGAATTGTCTGTAGCAAGGAATAAAGTCGGTGGAAAAGTGCAACTTTGTAAGCAGCTACTGCACTACCTTAACAAGAAAATTATTATACAATGCAGGTCTTCTTCAATAATTTTATTTATTTTCTGGGAGTGTGATATCATGATGGAATGGAAAAGAAGCTCTGAAACAGGAGTCAGACCACACACATTCTGAGTTTCAGAGCTGGGATGATTTATTCTCCCAGATCTACTGTGTAAAGACAAAAATATATTCTGTGCAAGAACTGAGACTCTCCACATAAGAGCAAAAGAGGTGATAGGTAATAGATTGCAATACAATTGTTCCTGCTTCATCTGGAATGTCAAGACTGTGAATGGCTTGCTAGTAGGATGACACACCAGAAGTGAGAATAAAAGGTATATTTTTCCCTGATTTTAATGCTGAAAGTTATACTTAGATGTTAAGAGCTAAGGCAAATTTAATTTTGAGAAAGGTAAAGGCAACACTTATTTTCTCTAGTGCAGGGTGAAGGTGCCCAGGTGCTGGCAGCAAGGAATGAAGGGGCTGAGAAGCAGCTGGGACCACCCCAAATGGACACAGCTGGTTCCAGCCACTTGCAACCAACCCCCTGCAGGGCCCTGCTGTGCAAATGGTGGTAGACTAACCTGCTCTGCTCAGGATATAAATTTTGAGTGTGTTACTTTTTTAAAAATTAATACTGGGTTTTATGTTGTTCAGGAAGAGGGACAAAAAAAATTCTAAATCTCAGTTGCAACAGGAAGGCTCTCAGGGCCATACTGGGCATAACAAGAAAGGACTTTTAGCTGTGTCCTTGATGGGCTGCACCACAGTCCCAAAAGTTACCAGTGGCTAAGTGTTTGATACAGGGATATTTGTTCCTACAACATGGGAAGAAAAGCTACCTTTTGTAGCACTGAACTGAAGGGCTGTTACACTTCAAAACCCATGCTTCGTGAAAAGTAAGTACTTAGATTTTGACCCTGCATGCATCAATCATATTTAATGAATATCATGATCTGTAGTTGACAACTTGCTTCTCTTAGAAAAAAATCAATAGTGTGAGTTAATAGCAGAAAATGCTCCTTTCAAAACCAAACTAAAATGCTTTCAGTTTATGAGGAGACTAGTGATAGTTATGCAGTTGGTTTTACGATTTTGTTATAGCAGTTATAATGTCTGAAAAAAAAATACTTGGCGTAAAAAACTGTCAGTTTTGTTCATAGCTAAATCTATTTGGTCATCTTGTGAGATTTAGAATTTTACCCTAGAACAAGTAAATACTATAATGTTGTTTTGTAACTTCTGATTTGGTACCTCTGTTGCAAAGATTCAGTTTACAAACCAAAATAAAATGTTGATGCCAATGATGTGGAAATATGTGCGTAGTACATCCTCATCTATTTCTGCTTTTACACTAATGTAATTTTTTTGAAAGCTAGTATAACTTGACATTAATGTAACAGAAGAAAACAACCCTGTTCTTTTGAAGGCATTTCATAAATTTTTAATGTTCCCTTGCATAACTCTTTAGCATTACATTCAGATTACACTTCTTATTCTTTTCCTTGCTTGGGCTAAGCTAACTTGTTTTAATAATATTATGTGTAAAAGCATTTTATGAGAGAATCACAATTAAGTCAGTATTAAGTCTGTTTCAGATCTCCAAAGTCTCATGGAAATTTTTATGTGGAACTTGTATGTGGAACAGGAATTCAGAATCTAATGTATGTTTTAAAAATCTAAAAAGAATTTTTTTGTTTTTGTAATTAAGATGCATTTGTCCAGGGAGTAGGAAATGCTAAATAGAAATGTGGGAACAAGGTGAATTATGTAGTACAGCATCACTTCTGTGAACATAACCTAGACAAATAATGTTTTTCCTCTTTTTCATACCACTCAAATCAAAGGAAATTTTAATCAGTCATGTGAATATTAATAGAGAGGCTTCTCAAAATCAAACTTGGGAATATGAGATTTTGCAAGAGAATTGACTCAGCATGCTGCCTACCTAAATCAGCAGATACCTCCTGCACCTGTTTGGGCTTCAGAACTACATTTTGTTCTTCAGTCTGTGCCTAAATCAAGGTAATTGACCTTCTCAAATGCAACAGGAGAAATCTCATGATGTTAATTACAGATATGTCCTCTAGTCTCTGGGATATAAAAGGAAAGACTTGTGCTCAATTTCTCTTCCAAGCAAATTTTCCCCTAAAAAAGCCTTATTTGTTAAGAACATGATCTTAGCAACATAGCTATAGAGCAACATAGCATTAGAACATTTTGGGATGGATTTCTCATTATCATATTGTGAAAGCTCTTTTTTTGGTTTTGGGTTTGGTTTTTTTGGGGGGTTGTTTTTATTTTGGTTTTTGGGGTTTTTTTTGCTTTTTTGTTTTGGGGTTTTTTGGGGTTTTTGTTTTTTGGGGTTTTTTTGTGTGTATGTGAAGGCAATGGAATATCTTCAACTACTGTTGAAACAGGCAATTGTCTGGGTGTCTTACTGTTTTCTCTTTCATGTTAATACTATAGCCAGCTAGTGACAGCCACTTTCTGTACCCACATATTCATATTACATTATCCCATAAAAAGAAAATAATTTTGACAGAAAAATAAATCTTAAGTTAGAATTTACATCTGCTTCTAGACCTAGTTTAAGGTACTTCACATAAATGAATGTCTTAAAAGTCCCCAATCTCCTGCAGGCCAGATGATTGTTGTCAGGTCAAATTTGATGGACTACTTTTTGCTGGACTACTTTACTGTCAGTTCAAGTATAACTAATTCTATCATGTCCTTTAATGTGAAATAAGCAAGAAAGTGGTTATTCCATGGATATCATTGAAGATTGGCCAGAAGTTAAAAATAAGCAAAAGGCCTTAGTTCAGTGCAGAAAAAACTTTACTGTCAAACACATGGGTTTCATGTGCAGATGCTTTTTGTGAGATTTTTTTTTTTTTTTTTTGTAGCTCCCACTGGAGATTTCTCTTTTTTTTTCTCTCAGATTTGAAAAAATAGAAATTTCTTCTTTTTTCCTTTGGAATTCAAGCTACTGTAAGAGATATTGGCCATTAACTCCATTTTTTTCTTAAAACTTACCTAGACAATAAGCTTAAAGGCACTTGTGCTCCCTGAATTCGAGGAGGCAAACAGAAAGAAATGTTAATAGAAAATTATGATGTGGTACTACTAATTAATTTAGAAGGGATAGACTTTGAATACTTTTCTGGCACTTTTTCTGGCTTGACTTTCTGTATCACCAAGTATCCTTTATCTACACTGAAGCAAAACTATCTGGGATAGTCTTCTTTGTTCAATTATATATACATTGAAACCAGGGCAGATTTAGAACTGAAATTGGCATAAAATGCAGCACTTGCAGTTTTGATTCTCTGAATCGAAAGGTCAGGCTTCAGGCAAGCAGTTCTGTTTTCTGCTTTTTTCCCATTACTCTGGTAGCTGGAGGGTAGATGGTAGATTGTGCTGGAAAATATATTGTCTAATCTCAATGCTTAGAACACTTTTGTTAAGACTGCTTAGAGGGAAAAGGAACAACTATTGTTATTCTAGCACATTTGTAATGAATCAATTATCAAATCATATTTTAAAAGACTTTTATTCATTAAACAGCAAGCTGCAGCTTGCAGTTACTAATATGTGTATATATATACACACATATACACACACGCATACACAGACACATATGTTTTTGATGTTTCTGATGATGTGTTAATAAGGAAACAGAACCTGTGCCAGGAAGAATCATAATAGAAGTTGGAAGGGAAGTGGGGTAACTGGAGTCAGAAGGGGAGTCTGTGGCTAATATAGCAGTCTTATACCTGAATGTAGCAGCATCAGAGTATAAAATAAACATAGGGAAATCAAAGTATAAATGTAAGCAAAAGTAAGAACTGAATGGGCACATAGTTCATTTGTCTACTTTGCATCGGCAGCCTCGAGAGTGAACATTCTGCCATGGATCGTCTGTTCATGATCTCTGCAGACTACTCCTGTCATTACAGAGCATTTGAGAGAGCTCTGTTAAGCACAGCCCTGATAGTATATCATCTGGGACTGCAGCTGTTATCCAGAGAGAAGTCAGAAAGGAAGATGAAGTGAGAGGAGGAATAAATCAAAAGCAGCCTGCTCTTGTCGCTTATCACATCATGCTCATTTCTCTTTGCTGCAAATTTTAGCATCTATGGGAATGCAGAGAATTATCTGAAATACAAACTTTCTTTATGGATGTTACCACAGGGACAGGCAAGGCCATTTAAGGACATGTATTTCAGTCAAGTAACTTCATTCAGTCCATGTTGCAGCTACCAGTGCAGCGCTTATAGGATCCATAGAAAACTGGATCATCATATGTAAATATTTATGAAGGTACACAATGCAAATAGAATTATTTTGGTTTAATGCAGAGAATTTCTCATTCTTTCAGTTTTCTCCATCTGACTTCTTAAAGGAAGGCTGAACTGTTGCCTTTATCTGAACCTAAACTGTGAAATGGGGTTTCATTGGAGTTTCACTTCTCTATGAACACAGACACAACTCAGATGGGCTGGCTGGATGGTTTCCTTAAGAAACTTCAGAGGTAGATCTCAGTGGCAAAACTATTGACAAAACTTTGGTAGTGTGGTAGTTAAAATTATTTAGAGTGTTTGTGTGGTGAATCTTCCACAGAACTTTCTCTAACACTGATGTCCATGTTCGTTTTGTTACAGAATAATTTCTGAGCTGTGTTCAGCTGATTCTGGTAAATATAGATACTTAATTAGCCACACTTTTGACTGCCCAGAAAATCCTAGAGCAGCACAAGATGGGTACCCACATACAAACTGGATGTCAAGCCCTATGTAACCACAGGTGAAGCTATTTCCTGTAGCAGCTGCTCTTCAAGCTACTATTTATTACTTCCAACAAAAAGTCATAGAATCATCTAGGTTGTACGAGACCTCTAGAGGTTACCTTATGCAACCACCTGTTACAAACAAATCCAGTTAGAGAGGTTTAGTCATAGAATCATAGAACTCTATTGGTTGGAAAAGACCTTTAAAAACATCAAGTCCAACCATTAACCCAACTCTACTGAGTCCAGTGCTAATCCATGTCCCTGAGCACCATAGCTATACATCTTTTAAATACCTCCAGGCTGGTTGATTCAAACACCTCCCTGGGCAGCCTGTTTTAGTGCTTGATAACCCTATCAAGTGGAGAAGGTTCTTCTAATATTCAGTCTAAACCTCCCCTGGTGCAACTTGAGGCCATTTCCTATCACTTGTTACTTGGGAGAAGACAATGACCCCCACCTCACTACAATCTCCTTTCAGGTTGTTACAGAGAGCGATAAGGTCTCCTTTTCTCAGATTAAACAACCCCCTCTTCCCTCTGCAGCTCCTCATAAGACTTGTTCTCCAGACTGTTCACCAACTCCACTGCCCTTCTTTCCCCTTGCTTCAGCACCTCAATGTCTTTGATGTAGTGAGGAGCTCAAAACTGAACAGAGTATTCAAAATGCAGCCTCACCAATGCTGTGTACAGGGCCTTGTATAGGAAAGGTTCCACAGCCTATTCCTATGTTTGACCACCCTTCTGATCATTCTTTCCTAATTTTTGTTATATCTAGGTGGAATTGCCCACGCCAGTTTCATCTGTTGCCTCTTACCCCTGTGCTGTGCACCTTTGAGGATAGCCTAGGCTCATCTACGCTGCATTTTCCTATTAGGTAGTGGGAGACAGACATAATATCTGCCCCCAGAATTATGGTTTTCCCTTCTTCTCCTTGTAGGTCAAGTATACCACTGACTCATGTTTATATTTAAAAAAAACATTTTACCATAAAAAATGACATCTGTCACAAACAAATTCCCATGTGTATCTTCTGTTTGGCTGACTTATTTAAATGGCCAGCTTTAACCAGGAAAATTCCCGGGGAATCAGGGGAATACCTATGCACAGAAAATAGATGGATTTTTTTTTTTTTTTTTTAATCACAAGCAAACATATTTTAGTACTAGAAATGCATTAAGAACTGCTTTCATAATTATGGACTTGGAGCAGAACTACAGAACTAAATCTGTCAGAGGAGGGTTAAGATTCTCTGTTAATCAAGTGATCAAATGATGATTCAGTAAAAATCACAGTTATCTCCATACCATCTTAAGTAACACCTAATTAAATGTTATGTTCAAAATTTCTTCTGTACATTTCTTTGGGTACTTTGGCTGCAAGTTGAAGAAGCCAAGCTTCATAATAGATTTTGATTTCTCTCCTTTGATACAACAACATGAGTCATCTGAAGTCTTTCCAAGAAAGTAGCTAATGTGTCTGGCTATTTCATGAGTGGCTGCAGGTCTCTGATAGTCTGACTGAAATATTCTCAAAACTGTTATCTGACATTTTTTTGTGGAGAATAAGTGCAGTTTAAATGGTTGAAATATATGGTCAGCTGATTAATAGTGACAGAAGATAGTGCTGCAAACAGCTGGGTATTGGCAAGATGTAGCTTAGTTACATAATGCTATGATTACTTCCTTTTCCAGGCAGGATGGGCTGGAAGAGATACGTTGCTTGGAAGCATGTATTTAGAGACTGAAGTATACCTCCAAATTAAATGTCATTGGATAAAACAGTGTTCACTGAACATAAAAAATATATAAATTTAAATAGGTTCTCTTAGCTCAAAGTTTAGAGTAGTCTTTTCTGTTCTCCAAACATGTGAAAAGTTATAAAGGAGCAAAGCTGTACATTAATTATATGGAAATCATTACATTATAGGTGTTCTTATCAATGAATTTATTGAACATGAAGCCATAGTGGTAGTGTGAGGAATTTCTGGGATTTATGATAGGGTCCTTTTACTCTTTTGTTTCTAAAACATAAATTGCTGTAAGCCAGAGGAAAGGAACATGTATCTGAAATTATTTTGCTGTCTCTTTTTAAATACTCATTTGGAAATATAAGCAAGGAAACTACCTCCAATTTATTGGGATTTTTAGGTGTGTACAGGAAAAACAAGAGTTTTAAAGCAAGCAGAGCTGTTTCACAGATGTCTAACACCACCACCAGCTTCTCCTTGGTAACAGAAACAATCAGCTTGCATCTAAATTTTGGCTAAGTGCCTAGGTTAGAAAAGGGAAGTTTAATTTTACTTAGTGCCTCTGGAGAAGAGATATGAGCTTCAAGACCTGCCTCGAAGGCATAAAAAACTTGAGCTCTAGTGGATTATTTTGGAAGCTGATTTCTAAAATCATTTGCATCCCAACACGACAGCACTGTTGTGCTTGTTCTGAGTGATCTCTGACTTGGGTATCTATGAAGATCATAACTGTGACATGAATTTGTAAGCCTAAAAGGTGATGATTCTCCCTAATATTCAGATGACAAAATGCCTTGTGCTTTGGGAACTGAAAGCAGCAGTATGTTTTTCACCTGTAAGTACCTAAAGAAGATTCAGGTTCTACTGATGGTTCATTTAATACTGGAGGAGGAGGAAGGGTTTAGAGAGAAAAATTTAAAGAAATGAATATGTATGGAGTTCAGTTTTAGCTGTTTAATTTCTCAGGATGTTATTTTGTTTAATATAACTGGAAATAAAACAGGACTTCTGCTTTTACTGCATGCTAACTGGACAGTTCTGTTTCAGCTTACATTTTTACCCTTAGACAAATAAGTATTTTTCTGTTTTAATCCTAGCATGATTTTTCTAAAAGTTTTAATGCAAATTGCTCATTAATCCACAGGAAACCTGTTGTCCTTCTTTCTCCTCTGGCTAGTTTAGCTCTTTCCAGTTCTTTTAATTGGCTGAGTGCTGTCAGTGTGATTGACACTATAGAAACACTCTTAATGTCTTTACAACTTAATTTAGAAGTGCTGACCAGTTAGTTAAATGTAATGGCAATGGGAGTTATCCCATTTAATCTTCATTATAATGCCTTCCATTATAACTCCCTTTTTATAATTGCTCATGACTAACTTGAGTTAATCTACCTAGAATATTCCATGTAGTGTTTCTGGTTGAGCATGAAAAAGCAATGAAAAAGAAAAGGAATGTTTGATGTAGAGTTCCAGTATAAGAGCATTGTAACTCTGTCATTAGGTTAGCTTGTGATTTATAATCAAGAAACAAGTAGCTACCGTAGGTTTAGATATGTCAAATTATTTATCTTGTAATTTTTTCTTGTGTTCTAATATATTTTTTTCAGTGGACTGTATGCTAATTATGTAATTAATTTAGCAGGAATCTTCTAGTTCTTCTCTTTTGAGGTTGGTCATGAATAAACAAGGACTGAACTGCTTGTGTAGGATGAGTTGTGGAAAAAAAATAAATATTGCAGGTGGGATGGTCAAAAACATATGAGTAAGGATTTAAAGAATAAATGTGCCATATTCTATCTCCTATGATGCAAGTACAAATACCAATATCGAACTTCAAAGTGAAGATAAAAAATAGTATCAAGATGTTAGTGCAAACACTGAAAGTTAGAATAGTGATTAGCAAGGAGAGGAATAGAGGTGTGATTAATGGTAGCATCTTAAATATGGGAAGGACAAGGTGGAAACTTCCTAAACCCACCACACAATCAGTGCTGGTTTTAGCAGAGCTGATGTAAGTAGGCGTAGCAGTAAGGTAGAAAAGAAAATGTCATATTGAAATTACATAAGTGAAGAAATTGAGAGCACATGGTATAGCTGATTTTAAACTGTATATCTTATACATGAAATTAAAAAATATGCTACATTTTTTATGTCATTCCAGTTTTTCATTCCAGAGCTTGCAACTGAGAAATTGCAGAAGAAACCATTGCTGAATCAGTAAATGAGAAAAGTGTACCTGGCTGAAGCTCACACACTGTCCTACCTGCAGAAACATTGTCTGCTCAATGCCGTTTTGTAAAGCATTTGGCTGTCAATTTTGGAAGTTTATAAATATTTTAATACCTGAATTTACCCTCTTTGCATTTTGCAATTGTAATTTGCTGGAGAAAACAAGGCTCTAGTAGCCATGCCACTTGGTTCCGAAGGGATGTTTGACAGCTCCTATGAAATAAAGTCAAAACAAGGTCTGAAGGCTGCATCATAACCTTGTTGACATTCTGAAGCTCATTTAAATGTTTAGCGTTTGCTACACAAAGAAATTTAGTGGGGGGGTGAAAAGAAGGTGAGAGCTCTTTCAGGTCATGAACAGGACTCCACAATTCAGTTTTATGAGGATGTTGTAAGTCACTGATAACACAATTGAACATTCCATGATTAGCTATTATATCTTTCCTAGGGGAAAATAAGATAAAAAATTATCTTTTTTTCATATGTAAGATTATATTTTGAATATTTTTCTGCTTGCGTACCCAGTGTGATAATTTTTTTCTCCTTAATTTTAAAGTATTAATTAAGGCAACTTAAAGTCTACTGGCTGGGGTTGATTTTTTATTCTAGTTAAATTTTGTGCACTCATTCAGCATAACTAAACTTTTACGTTCACTTCTAAGCTGAGACTCTTAAATAAAATATTATATTAATTGCAAAATGAATTTGACATTCAACTTCTATAATTAAATATTTTAATTAAATAGTAAACAGACCAGAATTTTGATTTTTTTTTTTGATCTTGTAATTACTATTTTTTGACATTTCTTTATGAAAATTGAGGCAAATTCAGAATTTAAAGGATCTGAGAATAAAACTTTAGTTTTGTAGACTGGATCAATGTTATTGCTATTTTTGAAATATTCTCAGATCGGTTTTGCAAAGTTGATTAAAATGAAGATTCATTAATTTAATTACAGCTTAATTCTCATGGGTTTTTCCTTTTCCCTCCCTGATTGCCTTCTGAAACATTTATTAAGTTTAAAAATCATATTATTACATTGTATTTTTATAATTATATTTCTTTGCACTGAAATATGGTCCTATTACTGCTAGTTTATTCATTCTGTTACTGATTTTTAGAAGAGGACTGTGAGTCCTGCATAAATGGAATACCATGATGTAATATTTTCCTTTCTTGGAAGAAAAAATATATTTGAGAAGAAATGTATGGATTTCTTCCTTAGTCAATAACTATTTGTACTTATCAAGTTATAGTGCAAACATATTTATACTATATCAGAGAGAAATACACTAACTGGAATTCTGGATACTTGCACTCTGTAATATATGAACATTAGTAGCAGCGTATCATACTTCAGTTTTCCTAAATGCATATTCTAAGCAGCATGTGCCAATATAGGGAATTTAGATCAGCTTTAAATAATATATGATACTGTTCTTTCACATATGCTGTATTAGCTTTCACTGTTAAATGTTATGAATATATATTTTAGTGTTTGCTGTTAAATGTTCTCCATGAATATAAGTTTACTGGTTGAAAGATTATTTTCCTTTTTTGTTCATGTGTTTATGTCAATGATGGAACAAAATATAGAAAATATGCTTATGGTAATTGTTTTTAAAGAAGATACCACACTTCCTTCTCCAAAATATCCTTTCCCTCTGCAGGGTATTGGAGACCCCTAAAGTGGTAATAAAGAGAGTTCTGGTAAGTGACTTGTCTTGTGTATTGTACTGAATGATGTTACCAGAAGTTAAGTAAAGCCTTAATATAGCCATTATTTGGCCTTTATATGAGTTTGTGTGAGTGTAGGTGTTGGGTGTTTTTAAAATTGGTATGGGTTCCTGTACTGGACTGATAGACATCTGGAGCACTGTATCTAATTTTGTACCCATTAAAGCAAGACAGTTGTTGATAAAGCAAAACAGGTTCAGTGGATGGTCACCAAGATGTCAAGGGGAGCATTTGCTAAAAAGAAGATGGAACAAGTCTCTTCTCAGTAGCATTCAGTGAATGGACAAAAAGCAGCAGAATTAAATGGAAATATAAGAAAAGACATTTAGACATAATGAAACAGTGTCTCTAAGAGTGACGAAACAGTGAAAGAGGCTGCTCACATGGATGGTGAAGCCTCCATCCTTGAAGGTATTCAAACTGTGATTGGGGAGCAAGCAGCTGTAGGCAGCCTGCTCTGGCTCACACTGCTTTGAGCAGTGGGTTTCACTACACAGTCCCCAGAGGTGCTTTCTAACCTCAAATATTCTGTGACTCTCCAAATGAGGCAAGCAGAGGAAAGGGAATTTGTCACATGAACATTGCAGCAAAGTCAGTTTTCATGCTGAGACTGGTATGATTTCTCCCTCTGTCCAGAGAGAAACCAAGGGGAGTGTTGAAACAAGAACAAGCCCAGGCTGAGCTGTAAGAGAAGTGTTTGTATTTCTGATATGCCAAAGTGACAACTGAATGTTCAAATCTCAGCTGCTTCATTTCCATGGATCTCTGTGGCTAGAATATTTTTCAAAGCTGAGCTTATGAATCAGCAAAAGATGATCTTTATCACGACTCTCAATTTCCTAAACTACAATATTTTTTTTTTTGGAGTGCTTAAAGTATGGCACACTATGTTCTATATTCCTCTCTGAAATTTCACTTTGAGAGGAGATGAATCAGTTCTTCTTTTCTTTCATCTGATAGCACCAGCATCCCTTTCTTTTCTTTCATCCCTCAGAGTTGCCTTCTGCCTCCTCCCCTGCATGGAACAAACCACCTACCTCATTCAGTTATTTTCATACCTAGAGGCACTTCCCTGCTTTCTGCATCCACCCCTGTTTTGTCATGTACCTAACTAGTGAACTCGGTCTCCATTGACTTTTCACAAACACTCTAAAAACTGCTATAATCAATCTTTCCTGAAACCTGAAATTCCTGTGCTGGTAAAGACTTTACATCATGCATTTCCTTAGCAAAACTCTTGGAAATACATTCAACCTCCTTACCTCCCACATTGGAGGCACACTTCAGCAACCTTTGTTCTTGTGATTAGTAAGTAAAGATTTTAGCATGTCTAGGCTGACATTATTTCTTCCTGATATAACTGTTCTTTGCAGATACAATTAGAAAATTGTATGTATAAACTGTCTTGGTCTACTGCAGCTCTTATTGATTCTTTCCAACAAGAATTGTGTTAATTTTCTTGCCACTTTTTTCCCCGGAGTTTTGTTGTGGTTTTGTTTGTTTTTTGGTTTTTGTTTTGTTTGTTTGTTTGTTTTTCACTTTGTCCTAGTCTATTTGATAAAAATGGTCTGAAAATACAGATGTGGCTTTAGAATAATTTTCCTATAGATGATGTCATACATTTTTAAACAATCACTATTTTTTACATGATAATCTAAAATTATTCCTGAACAGAACAGACATTGGAATTACAATTTGTGTAAGCATAATAATCCAAAAATAAAAAAGCCCAGGCCAGTTTAAGAGGTTGACTTTAGAATCTTGCACTAAATCTGAAATAGGATTTAACCTACAAGTGCTGCCAAATCATACTTCTCCCAGATGTGCTCAGCTGTATTTAATGCTGGAAGGTTTTCAGCTCTGGTGCTTAAAAGCTGCATACTAAAGAAAGATGCTGGTTTCTACCAGCAGGTAACTAGGGTGTACTAAGGTACTAAGCAGGCACTAGTTCAGATGTGAACTGTTTGGCTTTTATAAATGTTTTTCGAGGACACCTGCTAGATCAGCTGCAGTTCAAGCCTGGACCCTCCTTTTTTTGTCTGTGTCACAGCCTTTGAATAATTCATCGGTGTATAAGAAACAAAAAGCCATATATGTCAGGATGTTCTGGGAAGATCTGTTTTCAGTGCTTAGCTGGACCTTCCAGGCACAGGTGTATATTGAATTAAACCCTGATAGAAAATGAACAAACTTGATGCTATGGTTGGCTGGAATAGATTTTTTGTATACTGAAGTAAGATAAGTTATAAAGGTTATACTAAAATACATAAATCGTTCTTTGGCACAGCAGACTTTCAAAGGTAAAAGGAGAATGGTAGTTCTGCTTTATCTGCCATCTCTGGGTTGATGTTTTGGCTTTTTTTTCCTATTTCTCATTGTCACAGGCAGCATTATTATTGTTCACAGTGGTTCACAATTTTCCACCTAGTGTCAATCATTACAGTCTTTGCAGACCTGAATTTTCAGTTACTTGTCCAGATTTGGCATTGGAAAAGAGAGGATTACTGTTCTTTAGTAATACTTTAAAGTATGTGGTGATTTACAATAATGTAAAAGTAGATATGATTTTTTTTTCCATTTTTTTTTAGTTTGTTTTCCACTTCTTGCTGAGCTCCAGTATCAAGCCTGTTCTGTATTATTGATAGTTTTGAGTAATAACATCAGTCCTCTTTATGCTTTGGCAGTGAGGAATTCAGCTCTTCTTGCCTAATTGCAGTTTGATTTTTGATTGTTTCAACTTTCAGTGCTTGCCCTGCTATCCTACACACACCATCTTCTTGGGATGCTTAATAAATTACATCCTCTGAGGCTCATATAGCTGACTGGGCAATAAATAATATTTTATCACTTCCTGACATGAATGTGTTCTCCATAAGTCTTTGTTCCTTTAGGAAAAGAAGGAAAAGTATTTAAAATGAATGAAATGTACTAGAGAGAAGTTTCTTTGAAGTACAGGGAAAAAAAGGAAAAAAAGACAATTTTACAGTGGTCTCTTTCCAAATAGGGAATCATTTTACCCTGGTCCTAGAAACTGGGTTTTCATGTTCTGTTTGGATAAAAAGTGCTTGAAAACAAGTCTAATTCTTAAACTACTTATTTTTCTGATACATTCTGGTTTCACTTTTAAAATGCTGAGAGTTTTTATGTTTCTGAATATTTTGAATGAACAAAAGATAAGGTTTTTTTCACTTGAAAATAGGCTGGTCACTTAGTGTACAAAGGAAAGTATTAGTTAATTTTTCTCAGAGTTTTTTTCTAGAGCTTATACTTTTAAAAAGATAGACCCAAATCCTCCCAGGTGTATCATTTAAAAAAACAATGACATTTTAGTTTTGTCTGCTGAGCAGCCACAGGAGACTGTAGATCCTTTACAGTGAAAGGATGGCTATCTGTTTAAAAAGAATCTACATAATGATTTACAGAAGAGGAAAATTTCAATAAACTGCTTAATGCAGGTCACTAAAATAAGCTCATTAGGAAGAATTTGTGTAGACATGGAAGGAAAGAAGAGGGAAATTACAGAAATATAGTTGTACATCTAAATATTGCATTTTCAAACATTTAAATTTGCATGCAAATTGAATATTGAATTAAAAACCCCTAAGAAAATTAAAGTGTAAGTTATAGATTAAGAGATTATGCAAAAAACTGAAACATTTTTTATATTTCTCTGCTATTCCCTTTGGCATATATGTTGTGATCTTTACTACTCTTCTATTATAGAAGTGTAAAAGAGTTTAGATTAAATTTCAGAAAGGCACATATTGCTGTATTATTATTGCAAGGCAGTTATTAGCATTAATCATTATGAATATATTCTTGATTTATTAAACAGAAAGAGGAAAAGAAGAAAACCCATCTGAGGTACATGAGTAGATAAAATGTTTTTTAAAAATATGAAAATAATAATAATAAAACTTTGCATGAATATTAGTAGAATCTAGTTTAAAATGTGCCTGCAAATTACTGCAGATAAATTAAATTGCCACTGGAAATTACATAACAAGAGCTGTTATGCAAGCAAATGCCTATATTACTGTACTAGGTATAATACTGTACTCTGCCTGCTTTTATCTGTCTATCATTAAAATTTATGTCTCTTGGCTGAGCCATTGTTCATGACAAACTGTCTTGTTTTTGGATGAAGTAGTAATTTGTTACCACAAAATGAAATTCCTCTAGTGCACTGTTAAGTCTTTTGGAAATTCTTGATTACAAATATTGGAAAATTATTTAACATGAAAATTATTAATCCTTTCCAAAGAAAGAAAACATTGATGCTTATTTTTTATAGCTTTATGTAAGGCAGTCCTTTTAATATCAGAAGGAGGCACACACGTGATGAGGAAAAGCAGACTTGAAGTTGATTAGCAAACTTACATTTTGGGATTTTATGAGAATTTTAGACTAGCAAACTACCCAAAAGCATAAATATATTTAACATGTATTAATATAAGTTTAATTTTTCATAGAAACAATGTGGCTGTCTCAATATGGTCATCATGTTTTATACAAATGTCAAAACATCTCTCTCCCATTTAGCTCTTCAGTGTTTGGTCTGTTGGCTTTAAGTAGCTTTGGACTGGTTTGTTGTTGTCTGTATTACAACTGTAATAAGAAGAAATATATTTGTTATATCAAAGAAAGAAGCAAGTAGAAAAAAAACATAAGCAGCATTTATTAAGATAAGAACCAAGGTGAAAGTCCTGAGGTTTCCTTTATTAAATGCGAATTAAGGAACTGGCAAGGAAGATCCCAACAACAAAGGGGAAAGGATATCCGGAAAATAAATGTTACTGAAAACGTGTGGCAACTTCTATGCAGTTTCTTTCCTTGGTGCTATTTTTTCTTAACATAAAACCAGAAAATAGTATTTGCTTATTAAAGCATTCCATATCTGAGAATGTACGATGAAGTTCCCATGAAAAACTTTGCACTTTTTATCAGAATTCTGATACAACCGACCTATTTTTCTAAGTAGCTAACAAAACTAGTTGTTAACATTGCAAGAACACAAACGAGTAGCATATGAAATACTTGTGTACTGAAAGTAAGCAATGAAGAAGGAAAAACTATACGGCAGATCTATAGATTGAATATTACTTTGGAGACTTAAAGGAAGAGTTATCTGACTTTTTAAGCATATGGAGATGCTTTTGAATTCCATCAAGTACTTTCTAGTACTCTTCACTCCTGAAATTCAGTAAATATCAGTCATAATTTTTTTTGTGTTAGTGCTCGTAGTGGTAGTTAAGTTTTTATTTAACTTTTAAAAAGCTTAGAAGTAGTGAATACTCAGTAGCTACCATAATATCCTGTTTTCAATGTTTATCCTTGTTTGTGGAGTAAAGAAATGTATTTTACATTGTTTCGTTATTAAACCAGTGCTTGTCTTGCTTCTTATAGTTGCAGTTGTCATAACTATGGTTGTTTTAACTTTGACTTGTTTCCTGTGTTATGAAGTCTAATTTCCCCACATAAAATTGTAACAGTACAAAACAAATGTATCTGTTCACTGTCATGGTAAGACAATTAATTAATTAATTGCATCTTTCTGTGGTATTCCAGCTCTAGTAGTGTAGAATACAGCATGACATTTAATATTTTATAGCTATTTGTGTGAGTGGCATTGTTTTAACACTAGCCTTAACACCTTTCAACAAAATATGTAATAAATGACTTTAACTCTTTGAGCTTGAAACAATTTTGGAGGCTCTTAGGAAGATTTTTTTAGTTTTTATTGGACTCTTATTGCAGAGAAATCAGTAGATGTTAGAGAAGTCATTACCTTAGTGGAACTAGTCCAAGGCTGTCTCTATCTAGTTCTACTTATTTCTTTTCCATATGTAGAAAACCTATGTAGAATTACAGAGGTTTTGTTACTACCTCTTGGGTCATTACATCTTGGAAACAATGTATTATAAGCAGTGACAATTAAAAATTCAGCCCCTCCTGTAGTTCAAGTACACAGGACAAGCCTACCTCCTCTGCTATGTCAGAGATTGTAATTCTTGATAGATATGGAAAATCTGTCATATTTTTTTCAACAGGACTTGTGATTTTTATTTTTATGTATTTATGAAAATGAATTCAGAAAATACCAAGGGCAGAATAGATTGTGAGCCTTTTAGGGAACATATTTTGTTTGTTTTATTATGCTTCACTATGTGGCTAGAAAACCAAAATGCTACTAAAATACAATAAGTTTATAATCATAATACTTTAATGCTTTCATTGTTATATAGGTGTTTTAAAATATACAATCTTACACTAAAGATAAACCAAAAAGGAAGCAGCAAAATAAAATGGTAAGTTGAGGCAGTACAGCCTCAGACTGTCTGCACCAAACAATTGCTGATAATTTCAACATAAGCTTTGTGCTATGTGCAAGGACAGTGCTGCTTAAAGCATATTTTGTAACCGCAAGGAACAGCACGTTAGAACACTCGAAGGTTAAGGAGTAAGCAAGACGATTAGATTAAGGGACTCGGCACGATAGCAACATCCACGAAGAAGCTCGAATGTGTGAAAGATAAGCTTTGTTAGTTAATTGTTGCTAAAGGTTTTGTAGCCAATCAAGTTAAAACGTGTGTAACGAGATGTAGAAATCACCAATCAGCAATATGTATACGTGGCATTAGCTCTTAGATTAGTGTATAAATATTGCCTTCTGATTCAATAAAGTTGGACATTTGTTTGCATCAAACTGAGTCTCCGTCTCGCATCTGTTTGCATCAAACACCCACTGCGACAAATGGTGACCCCCGACGTGATCGGGCTAAAGACTGTAAATAAAAATTTAAAAATTGCTAAAGATTATTAAAGAAAAAAGAAGATTGAAGATTATCCGGTCGCAGGTCTCCAAGAACTCAAGAGTGAAGAAAAAGGCTGAAAGGAAGCCGATAATTGTGGTGCGCACCTTCATCACCTCCTCGCGATTGGCAGGTGAGCTTGGAGAAACTTTTTGTTATGGATTCAAAAGAAGAACGAGACGTTTATTATACTTTAAAGACTTTACTTAATAAGGATAAAAAAGTTATACCTGGCCATGATCTAAAACTGCTTTTAAAATGGACTCGTGAGCATTTTTCTGACATCAATTCGGTCTCTATTTATGACCCTACATTTTGGGACGAGGTCGGAGTTAAATTATGGGATGCCACTACACGGGGCAATAATGAAACCACCAAACCCTTAGCACCTTGGCGAACACTTTTTGAAACTTTAAAAGGAAAAGAGTCTACTACTTCATCTGCTCCCCCTTCTGCCCCCCTGCTGCCAACCACTGCTGCTATGGTGAATGTGGATTTGGACCCAGAACCCTTTGACCCTGGGGGCTGGATGAAAACTAAAATGGGACTGAGAAGCAAAACCAAAAGCGACCGAAAACACCACCAGAATCATCGGAGTTCACAGAGGGAGAGAAGCCGGAGAACACAGGCGAGGAATCTTGGAATGCAGACTCCCGACCTTGTGCCTGCCTGCCGCGGCTCCCGACTGCTCTGCCACCTTTCCACCTCGAAAGCCTGATTTATCTTCTTAACCACAGTTGCCATCAATTAATCCTCTGCTTCACCTGTCAACACCATCAGTGCCTGCTATAGAGCAACAGCCAAGGAAGGAACTGGGACTCGGAGACAAGCAACTAAGGAAACTGCTGAAGAAGCTGACAGAACTGGAAACCAAGGATGAGTATACCCCTGAAAAAACTCTAGTTTTTGCTCCAGGGAACATCCCGAACAAGGGAGCACTAATCCATTTTTACCCCTTGATCCGTTCCCTATTCTTGCTCCTATTTCCCTTAACCCTTTAACACCCACTGCTCTACCTCTTCCAGATCCAGCATGGGGAGGGGAGGGTAGTGGGGGAGGTGGTAATGTGTATCCAGTAACTAGATGGAAGGGAATTATTCAAAATGCTATAGTTGAAGGAGAAATGGTTCCCAATATGAGTCCGATGGTTTTCCAGTGATTGTGGGACCAGGAGGAGGAGGTCAATGGGTTGCATTAGATTGGAAAATGGTAAAAGAAGCCAAAGTTGTCATTGCGCAGTACAGTTTGAAATCGGCTTGAGTCATCTCATTTGCAACATTCTTTTTACTGCTCAATTGTTGATGCCATACGACACAAAAATGCTCATTAATACTCTGTTAATTCCTTCTCAATAATTGCAATATAGTTCTCAATATTGATGCATATTGTGGTGCATGGTACACTGGTGTTTCATACAGAGATAAAAAACTTGGTTGGTAATTATACTTGCAGTTTTGATTTAGGAAATTGTACCATTTCATTTTGTTTCAGGGTGACTTTACCAGATTTTAGTAGCAATATCATTTCATTTTTTAATCTTCTAGTGGTGGTTGTTAGTTTTTCTTATATATTGGTGAGAAGTAAGACAAAAAACACAGTTATGAGAATGAGTATTCCTTTTTGGAGGCTGGAAGTTGCTGTGGAGAGCAAGAGTTGCTCCTGGTACGGAGAGCACCCCCACTCCTGCCTCCGCAGCCGCTTCTCGCCCCCCCCCCCCGCACACACTGCTGCTGCTCAGAAAACGAGCCCACCATACCTCTAAAAATGTATCTAAATCCACCAACAAACTTTTATTGCTTTCCCCGGGTTTGTTTTTTTTTATAGACCATGGCCTGAAAGTTGCTGAGGAGAATGAGAACTGCTCCTCGTACAGAGAACACAGAGTAAAAAAAAAAAAAAAAAAAGAAAAAAAAAAAAAGAAAAAAAAAAAAAAAAAAAAAAAGAAAAAAAAAAAAAAAAAAGAGTGTGTATGCCTTTGCTATTTAAAGGCTTGGAATTTTGTCTGTAAATAATTTTATTTGGCTTTTTAGGTTTTAATTTGGCAACCATGGAGGAAACTAGGACTCCACCGTGCTGTGATCCGGGAGGGGTCTGGGGACACTTTTGGGGCCCCCCGACCAATTTTTGTCGGATAAGCCTCCTCTACCCCCTTGGTTCTATGCGCCAGTGGACATCTGAACTTCCTCATACTAAAAAGTTGTTTAAGTCCTTCGACTGCAGTGTGAAATGTACTTTTCGTGTTGTATTGATAACAGGCATTTGTTAGTGTTGTAATTCATGTGATCGTTTATATGTCGACTAAGGGATCCCTCGTCTTTTTTTGATTGTTGATTGTGCTATTCTGTTGTACTGCTCTTTTTATTGTTAGCTTTTAGGTCATATTTGTGAAGATTTTAATGGAATGTGTTGTATGAATCTTTCTGATCACTCTCAATCTATACATGCTGCAATACAATCACTTAAAGAAGGGGTTGCACATTTGCAATCACAGGATAATTAAGGACTGGTTTGATAAACTTTTTTCAGAATGGGGTCTAACGGGATGGTTGCAAAGTTTGGTTAAGACTGTTTGTTATGCTTTATCTGCTTTTTTACTTTTTTTAATCTTACTACCCTGTATTTTTCAATGCTTCCAATGGATGCTCGATCGTGCCATGAAACGAGTTTATCTTGTCCAATCGGAAGGGGGAATTGAGGCAGTACAGCCTCAGACTGTCTGCACCAAACAATTGCTGATAATTTCAACATAAGCTTTGGGCTATGTGCAAGGACAGTGCTGCTTAAAGCATATTTTGTAACCGCAAGGAACAGCACGTTAGAACACTCGAAGGTTAAGGAGTAAGCAAGACGATTAGATTAAGGGACTCGGCACGATAGCAACATCCACGAAGAAGCTCGAATGTGTGAAAGATAAGCTTTGTTAGTTAATTGTTGCTAAATGCTTTGTAGCCAATCAAGTTAAACGTGTGTAACGAGATGTAGAAATCACCAATCAGCAATATGTATACGTGGCACTAGCTCTTAGATTAGTGTATAAATATTGCCTTCTGATTCAATAAAGTTGGACATTTGTTTGCATCAAACTGAGTCTCCGTCTCGCATCTGTTTGCATCAAACACCCACTGCGACAGTAAGTATCTCTGCATAAGTCTATGTATCACGAGTGTCTGTATGTATAAAGAGGTAATGGGTGTAAATGTGTGAAAGGATCATCAGTAATCCTTAGGAAGAGAAATTATTAAGTTCTGTATGGAGAAGCAATAGTAACAACATAACTCTTGAATATTTTAGTGTGAAATCATCCATGGCAAGGTAGTGCAGGTTAAATATCTTTGATTCAAAACAATTTTTTCTTTGAAAATAACCAATATTTGACGGAAATAATTTATAATAGAACTGAAACTATTGAAGGTTATGCTTTTGAGTGACAACTTATGAGAAGAGCAAATTCATAGAGGTAATTTTCATTTAGGGATTTTGTTTTATATTGCAGGAACCAAGAACTTAGATATAATTTGGTAAGGAGGCTTTAATGCTGTTATCAACATTTAAAAAATGTACATTTGACCTGAAAATTGTAGAGCTCTTGTTTATTCACACTCATTTGATATTTATTTCCTTCTGGGTCATGCTTAGCAACAGGCATCACCTCAGCATTTTGGGAGGAAATTCAGCTCTTCACGACATAAATGTCATCTACTCTTTCTTAATTAGATATAGCTAAAGTATAGACTTATTTCATGTGACAGTATATAAAGAAATAAACAAATAAGGAAATCTCTAAAATGTCAAGTGGGTATAGAATCTCTTCTGTGGTTTGTTTGTAAGATCAAGGGTTCTGTTCAAGTTCTCCTTCAGTGAACTTCCTCTATTTCACCAGTCAGATACTAGTGCTCAACCTTTTGATTATTCAAGTTTGCAGTTTTATTTGTTACAAGTGTAGCAAGTCTGCTTCAAGCTCCTGTGTCTAATTCTTCTTTTTCAGATAAAAACCCCAACCAAATAAATCTCAGTTGCTTATTCTCAAATACTTAATCAAAAGGCAGCTTAGCTTTCAATCTAAAAGTACTTGGAAAAAGGACTGTTTGATTCACAGATCTCTGTGTATCAGAGGTTTAATTTCATTTGTTCTTAGCAAGGAATATAAGGTTTTTTCAATTAAAATGGTTGTCTAGATTTTTTCTTTCCTTTTTTCTTATGTTCCAGAGATTTATTTAATTAATCTTCATCTTCTGTTTTTTTTCTCTATTCTTCTTTTCTACATTCATTTTACTAACTTCCAACTCTTACTTCAATGTTTTTTCTTTCCAGGGTAGTTGATATTGCACTGAATGATGCCAGCCTAGAGAAGGGAATAGAGTGAATCCCATCATACTCCCTGATCTTGTGGAGAACTTAAGGGTCCATGGTCAAAATAGCACTTCAGATTCTGCTGCCTACACTTGAGCTATATGATATTGATACCTTTGAAGAATCATAGAATGGATTTGGTTGGAAGTGGCCTGAAATATCATCTAGTTCCAATGCTCCCTCTATAGGCAGGGACATCTCCCACTAGACCAGGTTGCTCAAAACCTGTCCAGTCTGGCCTTGAACATTTCCAGGGATAAGGCACCCTCAATCTACCCAGGCAACCAGTTCCTGAGACTTTCCACTCTCACACTAAAGAATTTATTCCTAATGTGTAACCTAAATTTACCTTCTTCCTTCTTCCATTACCCCTCTGCCTATCACTACATGCCCTTGTGAAATGTTCTTCCCCAGCTTTCTTGTAGATCCCCTTCAGATATTGGGAGGCTGCCATAAGATCTCCATGAAACCTTCTCCAGGCTGAACAACCCAATTCTCAATGGAGCACATCTTCCTGAAGGCTCTGCTCAGGCACACAAAAAACATGGATTTGGTTGGTAGCAATCAACATGGCTTCACCAAGGACAAATTGTGTATCAGAACTCTGGTGACCTTTTGTGATGGGGTCACAACATCAGTGGACAAGGAGAGAAGAACTGATGTTATCTACCTGAACTTGTGCAAAATGTTTGATATTAACCCTCATGACATCCTGGTCTCTAAATTGGAAAGATATGGATTCAATGGATGGATCACTCAGTGGATAGGAAATAGCTGGATGGTCAGACCAAAAGTAGAAGTAAATGACTTAATGTTCAAATAGAGATCAGTGACGAGCAGAGTTCATCAGCAGTCAGTACTGGGTCTGGTGTTCTTTAACATCTTTGTCAGAAAAATGGACAGTGGAATTGAGTGCACCCACAGCAGGTTTGCTGATGACACCAAGCTGTGTGATGGGATTGAAAAAATGGAGGAAAGGAAGCCATCCAGAGGGACCTTGACAGTCTTGAGAGGTGAGCCTGTGCCAGCATCAAAGTTAAACAAGGCCAAGTGCATGGTCTTGCACTTCAGTCAATCCAAGCGCAGTTATAGGTTGAGGAGTTTGAGATCAGCCTTGAGGGTTTTGGTTGATGAAAAGGTAAACGTGAGCCAGGACTGTGTACTTGCAGCTCAGAAAATCAACTGTATGCTGGTCTGCATCAAAGGAAACATGGCCAGTAAGTCAAGGAAGGTGATTCTCTCCCTCTACTCCACTCTCATGAGACCTCAAAGGAGCTTTCATCCAACATATCTATCTAATAGAAGACATACATTGTCTCTGCAGTTAGATATAGTGGCAGTTGCAATAGACATTTAATGTTTCTCAGGGTAGAACAGATTCAAGATTGTTTTCCTTTGCTGTGTTCCTTCTCATAGCATTATTTTTTAAAATTTTTTCCAATAAAGTGTACTGATAAAAACAAAATTATATCCACCTCAACTACTAGCCTTTTTTTAACACTGTAATGGAGGTCTCCAATGCAAAGACAAAGGCTGATTAATTTGCAGGATTCTTGCCAGGATTTTGAAGGAAGAAGAGAGTCATTACAGCACAACATGGGCATTTCAGAGGTTTCATGTTCTTCTATGGATGGCCCTATCTATTAAACAGTTCACACCAATGAATAGGACCCCACATCAACCTGAACCACATAATTTCATTCTAGAGCTGTCCATTGCTTTTTAATTTTTTTCAAAAAGACTATTCAGTGAAACAAGTAAATTTTAATACCATCATGATAAAAATGAAAATTTCTGTTTTCACACATTTCTTCCAGATCATTACAAGTTATCTTTGTCAGTTTTGTTGTATGTTATAATTAGAAAGGTAAAGATTCAAACATTTCATTTAGGTTAAGCTATTACACAAAGACAGTTATAAAATCCTACTTCCTTTCTCTCTCCTGGTGGATCTCTGCTTAGGTCTTAGTCTCTGGGCTTCTCTCTCATTACATCTGCCCTTAGCTTCAGTCTCTGTCATCCCTTTTTTCCTTCTCCCCTGCAGTGCCACTTCCCCTATAGAAAGTAGGATCTGAGGATTTGTTCCATTCATATTACTGCTCCTCTTTGTGTCTCACGTAAGAGTGTTCCAGATGACTGTCTCACCTGTCTTAGATTCACCAGGCTTTTAAGAAAGAGTATTACCAACACTTAAAGAAGACTGAAAGTCTTTTTTTCCCCTCTATTCCCTTTACAGCTTTCAGGATTCAGTAAAAAAAAACAAAAAACCAAAACCAAATGAAAAACCCAAACAAATCCAAAAAACCCAAACCCAACAATGACAAAACAATTAAAAACATCTCAGTAAAATAAATTGTTGAACTCTTCATGCTAAAACAACAATGAGCCTTTTTCCTCTGTTGAATCTCATTTTCTAATATATTAACATTTGAATGAAATATATTCAAAAGCACTGCAAAAGTGCTTGTACTGCACTTACTTTTGACCTATGACTAAATCTTTGGCAGAAGTCAAGTATTTAAGTCAGATAAATGAAAGAAGCATATTTTTTCTTTTTCAGGAAAGCATTCTGGGGTTTAAACAAAAAATATTCAATTTGACATATCCAGTATTTCTATGGCATAACAAGGAAAAAGACTAAGTTTCTGTAATTCTGTAACTATTGTTTTGTAGTATAGTGTTTCCAGATTTTGTTGCTGTTGGTTTTGGTTTGTTTGGGTTGTTTTTTTTTTTCTTTTCTGATTGATACTGTTAATGCATCTTTTCACTTTGTCTTTTTCCCAGTCTGTCACCTTTTATTTTCTGTATTCCTTGGAAGGACCTTAGCAAGCTAAACGAGGGACTTTACACTTTCTTATTAAATATTTTACTGCACCTATCTTGTTTATTTATTTTTGGATGACTATTGGCATATTGTAGATTCCCTTTTTTAATTAAATTTTTTAATTGTTTATGGCTGTTTTAGATGCTTTGAGTTCATGGTCTGTCACTATGTTATGATATAAATAGCCAGTCCTACTCAGAAGACTCGGTCACATGTGCTGATGCTTTAGTGCCTCAACTATTCTGTGAAATAAGGCCACATTAATTCCTAAGAGGGTTATGTTCTATGTTTCATGTTTCGGGGGTTTTTTTCCTAACTGAATGTTTAATTCATTTCTTAATGTTATATCTTTGATTGCTGGAACTTCTATTGGAGTTTCTAGATCTTCCCATTGCCTCTTCAACTTTGCCAAGAAGTTGTCATGTGATTACGGTTTCCAGACTGAGCATTTAATGAGTTTTAGTAAAAGCATAAAAAAACAGGGTTGTAAAAACACATAGACAGCTCTAGAAATGCAACACATTTTCCATTATTGAAACCTTGAAGGTCAAGATCAAGATGGATCATACATGTAAAACAGATGCAAAATAATTGTTTTCTCTTTATTATGATGCTGGATGCTGGAATTATCAGGATGATGTTCTGTCTCTGGTTCATGCTGAAAATTCAAACACAAATGATTATCATCATTATCTTAACCTTTAAAAAACCCTGTGAATTTCCTCACATGTCTTTTACCTTCCTCCTGACAAGATATGTTGCACTCTTCTCAATTTTCAGTTTAGGACTTCTTATGTTATGAACAGATGGACTTTTTATGATATCTTGTAGTTCATTTTTCTGACCATATTTGAAAATACAAGTTCATGGGCAAATGTCATGTCTTGTATTGCATTCCCACTTTGTATTTACTAAAATTCTGCACCTTTCTTATAGTTATAGTAACGTGTAAATTGTGTGATTACTAATGGAAAATTTTAGTGTTTTTTGTTCAGCTTTCCATATAGGTCATTCTTCATTGTCATTTTATTACAGAAGTATAAAGCCTCAGCTCAGGATTTATCTTATAAATAGTTTTTTAGGGCTTTCTCAATATTCTCAAAAGCATTTTCATCCTAAGAAAGAAACTCCTTTTGGTTTTCTTGTTTTGCTTTCTTAGATATTCTTTGCTAAGACACTAGTATTTATTTGCTCTGCTGACCTTACAGAAGTGAGTCTATCTTTTTAAGAAAGGGCTGAAGTCTGTACCATTGTCCCAGGTGTCTTCAGACTGGATGATGCTTTGAAAAACCTTGGTCAAGTAGAAGATATCTCTGCCCATGCAGGGGAATTAGAGCTATTTGCTCTTAAGGTCCTTTCCAACCTTTCTGTGATTTTTCCTAGCAATATGATACAAACTGAAGGCCAAGCAAATGGTTGTGTAACCTATTGGCACTGTTACACAGCTTTTAAACTTTATAAGGTAAAATCTATAAGGTAAACAATGATAACAGACTGGTATGGTAAGTATATCTACAAATAGATGCCTATGAGTTTTAATCCCCCCAGCCATACCTACAGAAAACTTAAATTACTTTGTCTGGATCATAATATATCCTGTTGTTAAGCAAAGATCAAATTCCTAAAGCATAACTGCCTAAAGTTTTCTAATAGTTTCCTTAATTTAAGAGTTTATATAGGATCACCACAAGCTGATTCTTCATAACTGGAAATGAGCTGTAATGGCAATCTAGAGGGGAAAATGCTACAAGATCCCCTGAATGGTATCCAGTATGGTTTGCTGAATCTAAAAATAAGACTTCATCTATTCATTCTCCAAGATGCAAAAAATACATACCTGAAGCCAGTCGTGATCCTTAAAGGTTTTTTTCTTAACCACTAACTCACAGTATTAAAAAAAAAAATGAGTAAAAGTTTGAAGGTTCATCTTTCATCTTTCCACTTCAGTTTAAGTGGATGATAAACCATCAATATAAACCAAACAGGAATTTGCAGATTCAAGTGTTCAGTTCTGCAAAATTTAGTCGGATGTTTATGATGAAAGAAGGCTCATTCTCCCATAGTTTTTCTAATTTCCTATTAGAGATTCTTCACAACTCTTTTTCTAGATATGGCCACCAAGAAACTGATGTTGAACTGAAATTCATGACCTTTTTCTTCTATTATCTTTTTCTCTTTAAATTAGTGGGAAACACATTCCCATTCTCTCTAGATCTGTGCAACTACTATTTTTTCTAATAAGTAAAAACTCTCTATATCTGGAGTCTCATCTTGCCAAAGTAAAAGAACTATCTGTGCAAGGAAATTCCATATATTAGGTTAGAATAGTATATATAAAGGAAAGAATGTTTTATAATGAAGTCTGACTTTTATAGTTTTCCTCTATTATTTAACTGCATTGTTTTTTACATAATTTATCCTAAAATGTCCCATCTCATGTCACTGCATCATAGGAATAAATACAACCACATTCTCCCCAGTAGAGCTTTATTACATTTTTTTGCCTCTGTTTATCCCTGGAACTGTAAAGTAGTCTGATAGCTGATTCGGCAACTTGAATTTCATAAGCAGGCTGCTCTTACTCCACTATAAATTATGCTGTACAATGCAGAATCAGGTATAAAATACATTGGTATTCTGTTTAAAAAATAAGATCAAAGAGTTTTGTAATGGGAGGTAATTCTCAGAGAGACCTGGAATGCACTCAACTGTCCAGCAGCTGAAGCAGATTTACTGCTGATGGTGTTGCAAAGGTCAATAGTAAAGGGAAGTTTCTGTTTTAATGTAAGAAATTCAACTAATATTTACATTACAATCAATCTGATTCAAGCTCCTCTACAGTATCAAAATAACCTTTTACTTATTTATTCTTTTATTCTTCCCTTCCAAGTAATTTTTCAGATTTCGTCTGTGAATCATAAGGACCTGTGAGGCCCAGTTTTATGAAAAGGTTGCTGATCCACTTGCTGGAAATAATTGAATCACCAATAGAGGGAGCAGCACACTGGAACCATACAGATAACACAGAATTTTGGGAACAGGTCACTGAGACACTTCTCATATCCCAAAGGAAAGAACTAGAAAAATGTAGGTATATATACATATATACATATACACATATATAGATGTATATGTGTGTGTGTGTGTATATATACATATAGCCATTATTAATTTGGTCCCAAACACTAGGTCAGAATTTATATGAGGTGTCTGATTAAGATGAAGTTGACTGACAATTTCAGTTGGATTAAAAAAATCAAAGATTCTTGCACATGTAAGGTATACTTACTTGGGAGGACGGCTAAGAAGCCAGTCTTAGGTAAAGTTAAAAGAAGAATAAAGGAAGCTGTCAATAATGTGGTGTTCTTAATAATTTCTATTAATCTAGAATGCTCTTCCCCCTTCCCCTCTACTAGATTTACAAGCTGCATGTTTGAGATTTTCTTCTGAGATACTTGACAGTTCAAAATAATTTTACCACATTCTAATAGAATTTGGGCTTATCATCTTGTGTTCTCTTTAGTGGTAAGTAAGATGAACATAAAAATACGGCATAAATGGCATCATTTTACCTCAAGGCCATCTGCTGCATCATTTCTTTTGAACTTCTTACTGTCATTTCATTCAAAGCAGTGCAGCAGATGGTGTGGGAACCATCTCATAAAGTACCTTATTTTATTTTTGTTTATAGGTCTTATAAAAAAATCTGCCTATAGATCATTGTTAACTAGCTACTCTGTAGGAAACCAGTAAAGTTAGGTGAGTAGAATTAACAATTAATGATACACATCCTGTTGTCTTCATTTACTTTAAATGATAAAGCCTTTACCAGAAGGAAATCCTCCCTGAACCATTACCAGAGTATGGAATGACAAAAAGAGCATTAAAGATTCACATTTTTTTCTAATAAACTATTATTACATTCACTTTCGGCTTGTGATGTGTAAAATGATTACTATCTTAGAAATAAACACAAGTCTTCGGTGAAATTGAGTTTTACATAAGTTTACACATCTCCTGTTACCTTTGTGTAAAAGGATCTGCAAACAAATTCAGTGCCAAGAATGGCAGCTGAAGGAAGGAGTCATAAAAGACAATACAGAATATTGATTGGAAATTCTCCTTGAGCCTTTGTCCTCTAATGTTTTAACGAGAAATTTATTCTGAAGTGTGCATGCTACATAGTCCTTGGCACTTAAATGCCTAGTTAGGAAACCATCAGCAATTAAGAGAAAGAGAAAGAAAACAAATTCAGTCACAGAGGTGAAAAATTAGTTTCTGGTCTTACCCCTTTCTTTTCAAGAGGAGCTCATCTTTCTTAATACAGGGTGATTTTCAAAAGATAAAGAAGCCAACATCAGTGGCTGAAGGATTTCTGTTGAGGCAAGACATAACTGCAAACAACATAGTATATCAATTGTCTTTAGGCAAATCTAAATTATTTTTTGTTGTTGCTTATGCAATATAATTGTGCTTGCATAATACACAGGGTAAGAATTGTAGGGATTATGGTTTAATATTATTGAGTTACAAACAAATACAAAATCATGAAATCACAGCTGTACTAGATACTGGAATTAAATTCTAAACCACTAAATTTCATCTCACTGGTCTGTTTTGCTTAAATGTGGTTAGTAACAACAGCTGGAATATCATTCAAAAAACTGTAATAAAGTTTGGGTTTTTTTCACAGTTAAGAATATTTCGTTACTTAATTACTAAGGAAAGGAGTTAGCATGTGTTTTAGTATAGAGAAAGTCTTACACCTGTTTATAGACAAAAAAAATCAAATGTCATTACTCAGTTTAAGTTATACAACTGAAAATACTAACAAATTCTATCAAAAAGCTGTATAATACCTCATTTGTATTAGTGTACTATAGCCTGGGCACGTAAGCCTTCAGAAAAAATGTCCACAGGACATTTTCAGAACATCAGCCTCTAAAGTTAATGTGTCTGGGTGTTTAAAATGTATTATAATGCATTTTTAAAGTTGTGGTTTGTGGATTTTTTGAGAAAAAAACATATAAAAGTGGAGTTTTAAAGATGTCTATTAGACTGCAAGAGAGAACCTGCGAATATGAAAACAAAGTGAAGAATTCAGTGTGTCTGTGTAGCTTTTGTGTGATCATTGGTAACAAAACATTGGTAACAAAAGTTTCTGTTAATTTACCCCATTTTGGCATTAGTGACAAAAATTGTACCAAAGACACATGGTGGAGAAAAATGCCTCCAAAAACCCAGTATAACATCATAAGAAATGAAAGATAGGGCTTCTATTACATGTGCATTGTTATGAATTCTTAGGTCAAGCAAGCTGAGATGTAAAATACAGGCTTTAGGAGCTGCAGCAGATTTCTTTTGGAAGCCACTGGGAACTTTGCTGTTAACTTCAAGCACAGAGAGAATTTCGTCTTTTCATTTGTGATACAGAGATGGAAAATCAAGGAGTGGTTTTAATGAAATTAATCAAGTAGATCTAAGATGATGAAGAGGCCACAGGGGCCAGGAAAAGCATAAGATTCATTTAAAGAAGTTAAATCCTGTCTTTGACAAATCTCTATATTTGTGCCAACATTTTCCTTTAGAAAAATAATTTGGATCTAATACGAAAGTCAGTCGGCAGTACTGTGCAAACAAAAAATCTTCTCACTTGCCTCAGGGACAATCACACCTGAACATTGAGTCAAATATGTGAAAATTGCTTAATTTTGCAAAGATTAATTGTTCAGCATTTTGTGTTGGGAACACTGATAGCTGCCTGCTTCGTAAACTTGTCATAGCAGCTGAAGGCAGTTTTTTGTCACACAGTATGTGGCTAAAACACTCCTTTCGTGTGTTTCTTTTCTTTTGTTCTCATATGGCTTTTTTTTTGTCTTTTATTTACCCTTTCTATTTGTCACGCTGCTGTTAATTTACTTTTGCAGTATCCAGTTTTAGAGACAGATGATTAACTCTGATTCATAGAAGCAGAATTCCTATATTCCACGAAGGATACAGACAGAAAGTGCTTTTGATAAGTAATGGTATGTCTATATAATGTTATTTTTTAATACATTTCATCCTCCCATTATGGAAAAGGTAATGAAGCCAAGTGCACAGAACAGTCTCTGTTAAAATACACAAAAATGCCAGTAGGGAATTTCTGTCCTATTTTAAGGCCAGATTGTTCAAAGAATTCTGCTGTTCTCACTTTTTAAATAACTCCAACAAGATCAAAATTAATTAGGAATTTGATTTCTGCACACATTATTACCACCCTCAAGTACTCCAGAAAATCCTTATACATAGTTTCTTATGCTAGGTATATAAATGTTGATGCTGTGAGGCAGAAGTGTTGAGTGCTACCTGATTTTCCTCACTTCAGAATTTCCTCTTTTTCGTAGATGTTGTACAAAGTGTTATAAAACATTCACTTCAAAGTGGTAGAGCTTGCTATGCTAATCAGCATTCAGCCTGACTAGACTACAGTGTTTGCATACACAGAAGATCATTAGTGATATATGAATATTGTCATCAGTTCTATTTAAGACAAAAAGATACTCAAGAAAGCATGTATTTACAAGTAAATTAATTTACATTTGTAGGTAAGAAACTGCTTCCTGAAATGCAATTTTAAACCAGTAGATACAGTTTGGGATATTAAAAAGAAATTTTCTACTCATACACATTTTGAAGCTTGCATTATTTTTATGTACAGCTTTATCTCTGAAAAGCCTTCTCTTGGGTTTACCCATTGCTTCATCTGATTATCCACTGACCCTAAAACATCCACTGAACAAAACACAAAGATTTTTCCTATTATAATTTTCAATCTAAAAGGCAAAGAGCGTGATGATAGCATCATAATACATTCATATTGGTAAATGTATTTAAAGGTTTTCTTTTGTGATTCACACTATCTCAAAAGATGGAATGTGTAGGTGGAAGGTGATGAATTCCCCAAGTATAGAAAGGGTCTTCTTAAAAATTCCCTGGGTGGATCAAATTCCTTAAATTTTGATTAATACCATTTGTATTTTTCAGAACTTAATTGTTAGAGTTATGTGTCAAGTACATAGCTACCTGTTGAAAGGAGATGTTAATCCTTGATTGTGGCCTGCATTAAGACTCAAAGAAGAAACACGCAATCAGGTGAGAATTATGGTTTCTTCTCCCGCTTTTCATTCTGTTTTTGCCTTTTGCTCCCCAACAAGTATTGTCAACTGATTCTTAGCTGTCAGAGATTTGATATTTTTTTATATATACATATATCACATCCAGCAGGTAGAAGCCATCCCAATACCACTTTCAGCCTGCCTGCTCTCATGTCTGCCCAGGATGAGTGACAGACCCAAAAAAAATGTTTCCCATTTGAACTACTGAAACAGATAAAAAGTGAGGGTTGGGTGCTGGAACTTACTCTTTTCCAGAAAGCCAGAAAGTGCATTAACACAAACATTCTAAATATATTTTAGAAACTTCTCCATTGATTATACCATCAATCTGGCAGAGCTGTAGAAAAGCAGCACTTATTTTTTCATGCAAAACTTACTATTGTTTTGGAAAAATAAGTGCAACTTGACTATCATTCATGAAATGTCAAAGTAATTACTGCTTATAAAGAAAAGCGTTTCACCACAGATGTTTTTCTGGCTGTCTATTTTAAGCCAAATGACCTTCTTTTACTGTTTATTTTAAATTAAAAGTACTCTTCCTACTGTAGAAGTCTGCTTGTGTAATAAATTGCGTTAGGCTGTGATTTTTGAAAATAGTAGTTCCTCATTGTATCATCCTGTTAGATGCTTCTCTTTTCAGACTAGCCCCTTGTGAATTTTCTCCTTTAGAAAAATTGAACATAGGCTTGGAAAATAATATTTGGTCAGAGCCTGCTTTTTTGGGAACAAGCTGGGAAATTTGAAGCACTGTTATGCAGTTTTACGCTTGCCATTCACCATAAAAATCTAGTTAGAAGTATCAATTGTATGAATTGAATTTTTTTCAACAGAAAGCAACATGGAGTAGCTCTCAAGTATGAAAAAAGCTCCTGACCCCTGAACTTCGCTTTAATCTGTTACTCTAGAACTAGACTAATCAATTAATCCTCTTGATATAAACTAAACTTAACCTCAAAAAAATGTATTGAGATCCTACTATAAATTTCACTTCAAAAAGCTGATATATAAAAGGAGAAATGATAAAACAGAACTCCAATTTATTTTCATTCCTTAACCTTCTCAGCAAAGTCTAAGCCAAAATACAAAGGACAGGGTTTTCTTCTGGTGAATTATTTCCTCTGAAAGCTAATAATGGAAAACACGCTAACAGTGCAGAAAGCTGATGGAAATGGGGGACTGGTTTTGTGAATTGAGTTATGATTTTTTAATTTTTTTTTTTTTTTTTTTTGCCTACTTTACTTTCATTCCTATCATAAATCAAATGCAAAGATACATTTTTAGTACAAACCTTGCTAATATTTTTGCTTGGAATATATTACAGGGACATTCTCATAGCATGTAGTTTTTAGTTTAAACTGCTGTGGTTTGAGAGAATAAAATAGCTGTTGTATCACTTTAGAGACACTTCTCTTCAGACCTTCCTGTTCTGCCATGTATAAATAGTACTTAAATGTGATAAGCTTCTTTGTAGCCAGTGCTGGTATAATGTGGAGTCTTTTTGATTCATTTAAGTACTTCACTAGATATATTCCATTCAAAGTCATTTGGATAAGCATGGTGTTTGCTTGGAGTTTATTTTGTTCTAGAAGAAAGGGGAACACATACACTAAAGGCAGGAGGAAATAATATGCAAGGCTCTTTCAAAGATACATCTGTCTTTATCTGGTATTTACCATGACTCTTAAAACTTCCCTAAAGAAAAAACGTTACCCTGTATTAAGTTTGTAAGTTTGATACTAGCATAGATTTGATTTGTTTTGAGGTAGCCATGAAGAAGTTATTTGTCTATTAAGAGCTCAGTCCTCTTTTCAGTTGAGTTTTTCACAACTACTTCCAAAATCAGACTCATCTCTCTTTTCTGGCCAGTTTTGGTGGCCAAGTCAAGACCTTTGACATGAGTAGAGACTATGAACTTCTGAAATAATTAACTTGTAAGCTTTAGAGCAAACTAGGTACTGTGAGGTTTTTCAATGAAGTGTGATCTTCGAAAGAAAAGCATTGATTAATTGAGCCTTTTTTAATTTGTGATACGTGACTTATGCCATCATCTTACTTTCTTACATCTTTCATACATCTTACTTACTAGAGAGAAACTAGTTTACCATTTATGTATTCTGGCTGAGGATAGCAAAGAAGATAAAAATGTAAAAATTTAAGAGAGAGAAGAATCCAGTTGAAAAACATAAGCAGTATGATTCTATTTTTAAAAAATGGTTTAATATCAGTAGTTAATTATATATGGGTGCACCATGGTACAAAATGTTTAAGAAAACATGCGTACTTCCTTGAGCAGCTGTTTAAATCACATCTACAAGAAAAGTAAATGTGATATTTGAAGGGACAAACAATGCAAAGTGGCAAAGTTCCTCAGAGAACAGAACATCATTATAGTCCCTTTATGTTGTGCATATTTGTATAATAGCATGATCAGTATCAAGCTTGAAAAATATACATCTAGGATAATCAAAACTTTCATGTTATAGTTGTTCCTATGCCATATATATAATACATATAAATTATTATAACTGTTGTTTACAGGGAAGTTATTCTGTGATTATGTAAAACTTCTTTTACCACTACTTATGTTGGCCTAGCTTTCTTATCATCATGAATGAGCAGTTTCCAAACCCTCTGTAGTATCCTGCAGCATCCTGGTGGTTTGTATCATTTTACCACATATCATTCCTTTTCCTGAAGTATTCATAACAGTGGGGTCCTCATTTACAGAAACGGTGCTAATCAGGTTTACATTACAATTTCCTTAAAAATTATGCCAGTTATGGGATTTAACTGTTATGACAGAATCTCATTTGAAAGATTCAAGTTAAACATGGCATCCCAAGTCTGAAACAAGGCAATATTAGTACCTGTAACTAACAGGGAGTGAAATAATACATGAATCTGACCACTTTGGGAATTTATATGAATTTGTGTCCCTGTGTATCTTCTTACCATTCTTTTGTAGTGGAACTGTTATTTGATTTAACTGCAGGGATCCAAAAATTGAAGTAACATACCCAAAATTATGGAGAAACCTGTGAACATAAAAATGGTGGCTTACTCCAGGTTGCATCTAGAACATAAAACTTTTTATTTCTTTATTTGTTTGTTTTTATTGACAGCGGTGTGTGCTGGCAGAACCATATAGCAACTCAATAGTCAATACAAAAGGCTCTGATTTATCACACTGAGACTTGTAAATTGAAACAGCTAGCTGTAGGGCACTGAGCAGCAGGAAAAAAAAATAAAAATCAAGCAATCCTGTGAGAATGGAGAGCCATGTCATGGTATTTGTTTCAGTAGATGTTATTTCCATTCTGTAATATTTTCATTTTTATTTTGTAATATTTACCGGTGTAGCTAGTGTAGCTAGTCCTAGATTTTTCATGGCTTTGGAACTGTTGAAACCTTGCATAAATTATTAATACATTCTAAGAAGACATTTTTCCCAGAAGCTTTAGTGTATTCATTTGCATTTATGCACAACATAAAAATCATCCTGCAATTCATGAAAAAGTTAGCAAAATGGATGCAGCCTATGGCTCATGAAACTCTAGAATAATCATTTTGTGAAGCAGAAAAGGCATTTTTAGGGACACAACATGTTCATTATAAGTTTCCTGAGGAACAGCAGAAGCAAATCCTCAGCCAACAGTTTCCATTGTGGTCAATATTTTTTTTGCCTCAAGGAAGGGTAGAATATATCTTCCACAGCAGCTCTCAAGGGATGGCCGCATTACATCAGAAATGAGCTTCTCAGGTGAAACTCCTGATACCGATTTCCAGAGATTATTGTGCTTTGGTTTGTATGATTGTGATATCAGAATAGGCAAACTGGATTTAATTTGGATGAAACCCAACTGGAAACTACATTCCTGCCATTAATAGGCATTCAGCTTAATAAAACTTTGCTTTGGTTTTACATCTACAGTTCTACAAAAATCCGAAACCAAAACCAAACAAAACCAAAACAAAAGCCCAACACAGAGCCAAAAAACCCAACAAAAAAAATTACTACCAGTAAGCAGGTACCTGAATCTTCAGGCTATGTCAGAAATTGCCAGATATAAAGTTTATCACATTTTTCTTCTTGTGTGGTGTTGACCAGAGAAACTGTTGTGACAACTTTGTTAGTTCAGTTAGATTATGGAACAGACCTTTTGTAATTAGTACATATTTATTAGTACATAAATATTTTTATTGGTGCACCTCAGAGTACTATCAACCATCGAGAGAGCTGAACAAATCTTGCAGTTGAGGTTGGCTCTTGTTTGACTAATGAGCATGAGGAACACCATGCCACACACCTTGATGTAATTTGGCTTCTATTTATGTAGAATCTTCAACACTGAGAGAATAGTTCACTGATTTTACTATTTGCTAATCTGCTGCTATTTTGGCTAACATATGGATGAGCAAACTAGGAATTGCCTGAGGTAAAACACAGGTCTTTTGATGAATGGAAAAAGCAGCCTCTCATTTTGTGTTAAAGCATTGATACAACAGCTATAAAGGAGCTTGTCCTTTGCCATTACCACTAGATGATGAAATACTGGGATGAATCCTGCTACAAAATATATTCTGAAAAATTTTTATGCTGCCCTTAAGAACTGTCAATTCTTCAGACTATTTGTGGAGCAGGCATGTGCAGAAACACATAGGATACTCACAGATTGATGAGTTGCTTACGTGCATCATTTGAAAAAGGAAGGCCTGTAACTCACCAAGGGACAAAATACTTAGAGTCCTGGGCAAGCTTTTAATAGCACAAGTCATCACTGAGGAGTAAACTGAACAATAGGTCAACTTAACTTGAATTAAGAACACATGATTCAACTCTAGGGGTCATGACAGTTGCTTTCTCTGTGGACTGTGCAGAGATTTGGCTGAAGAAGAACCAAACATGGGTAGGTTATACTGGCAATAATGTCTAACATTATTCACCTTGTAATTTTCACCCATATTGTCATATTTACCATGTATTTTCCTGAATAAGAAGGCAGAAACAGTCATGGAAAATGAGGAAAGTGAGCAAGATTACCCAGGAAACTATCAGCTTTCTTAATATAGCACGATCAAGTACGAAGGGTTTTGGACTGTAACATAAAGAGATAAACTTGTGGAAAAGAACAAAATTATTCAGTAGAAGGAGCTTGAGCTATGAACCACATTTCACTAAATAGACATGAAAATGTTTTATATCAGAACTACGATAAAATTAAAGTACACCAAGTTAGTAAGTTTACAGAATAACCTTTCAATGAGAAGAGCACCATCCAAACAACTTTTGTGGCATTTTGGTTGGGTTTTTTTTGTTTTTGTTGTTGTTTCAGGGGGTTTGTTTTTTGTTTGCTTGGTTGGTTTGGTTTTGGTTTTGGTTTATTGGCCTGGGTTTTTTTTCTGTTAAAAAAAGTAATAAGGATTGAGTCAGGCCAAAGGGGGAAAAATTTAAGAGAAGCAAGTAGGGAGAGGTAATCAGAACTTGAATAAGCAGCTAAAGAAACTAAAAATGGTGAAAAAATTAATTGCAGAATCACAGAATTGTAAACCATTGGAAAATTAGTCCAACAATCGACCCAGAAAAAGCCACCATGCCCACTAGAGTATGTCCTGAAGTGCAACTTCTACATGATTTTTTAATAACTATAGAGATGGTGACTTCACCACCTCACTGGGCAGTCCATTTCAGCACCTGGCTACTGCTTCAGTAAAGAAATTCTTCCTAATATCTAGAATAATAATGTAACTCTGGTGCAACTTCAGGCCATTTTCTCTAGTCCTGCTGTTATTTAACTGAGGAAGAGGCCAATAAATCCTCTCATCTGGATCAGTGATAAAGATATTGAACAAGATCGGCCCCAAAACTCAGTCCTAGGGATACCGCTGGTGCCCAGCCACCAACTGGATTTAACTCTAGTTGACTACAACTCTCTGCCTGGCCATCCAGACAGTTTTTTACCCAGCAAAGGGTACACCTGTCCATACCATGAGCCACCAGCTTATTTAGGAGAGTACTATGTGACACAGTGTCACAAGGCTTTCCTAAAGTCCAAGTAGACAGAGTCCACACCTTCCCCTCATACTCTCAGTAGATCACCTGGTCATAAAAGGAGATCAGATTGGTCAAGCAGGACCTGTCTTTTCTTAACCCATGCTGGCTGGACCTGATTCCCTCCCCGAGTATCCTGAGACCCCTTAGTCTCAGAATATACTCCCAAGATTTCAACCAAGTAAAGCAGAAAGAGGTCAAGATATTTGGATATATGTTAAGGGTGCAGATATACATCAGTACAGATATACATCAGTATATCTGCAGGCTATTTTGAATTGCTGTCAGGAATATTAACATTCATTATCTTCCAGTTTATATTGAAGAACTAAATGGGTGCACTACATTAACCTGAGAGAGAGAGTACATTTATTGTGGAGATTTAGGACAATTAGAAGGTGTTTAAAACATTAGAAACAAAGGAGCTTTTGTTCTTTGAGCAGAATTGTGAAGATATTCCAGCTTGCAGCTACAAAATGACTTTTTAATGTAAAACAGTGTTAAATAGATTCTGTTTTGCAAGAGAAGAGCCTGAGGACAGGAAACAGTTTACTAATAGAAGGCTGTGTCTTATTTTTTATTTCTCCATATATGTTAAGAATTTAATATATCCTAAAGACCTGGAGCTGGTAAGCTAACTTTACATCTGTTGAAACTTATCCAGGAATAAAATATAATTGAAAATCACGTTCTGTGATTTTATAAAATATTTACATTACTGTCTTTCTCTTATAATTTGTTTGAAATTTGGCTTATGTTCTTTGGCTCGTTCATGAAGTCTTATCCACCAAACTACAAGAATTACGCTGTTATTTTTCAGTAGGATGAAATAAGGAGTTCAGGCAGTTCATTGGGAGGGTGAAGTAATGGATTACTAAGTGATTGTCTTCTGTATGAAATACTCAGATTGAGTTATGCATATTTCAGTAGGCACTGGGTAGAAAATCTGATGATGGAATTATTTTTTATTGGTTTCTTTCTGAATTGTGCATGAGGTCATGAGCACAAAGTAAAAACATAAAGAAAAATCTGTCTTTCACAAATATCTCTATTAGCAAAATACTGGACTCAGTGCTTCACATTGGAGCTTTATGCTTCCCCTATGCTGGTCGAAACAATAAAAAGAGCTGCAGAGATGAAGAAAAAATGGGAGGGGGAAAGCCAGAAATTTTGCCACATATCAGAGGGCACTCACAGAAACGGGACAGTATTGCTTACATAGTTTCCTGGGAAGAATCTTGGAAGAAAAACAGGCTTGTCAATTGAAAGAGATGATGACCATATGGATGAGTAGGAATCAGTGGATATCTGCAGCTATTGGAAGTATTTTTATTTTTTTTTAATGAATCTTAGGACAGGGAAGTGCAACTGTAGTGCATGTATTCTGTACAGATATTCAGGGGAAAACTTTAATAGGGAAGGTAGAGATCAGAAACACACCTGGGATAAATAATAGTTACCTATTTTAAGCACAGACTAGCAATCTGTTTACAAATGTAGTATGTCCCATAATAACAAGCAACATCCTCAAATGATTCAGTGAGTGCTCTGAAGCTCAATCATTTTTTGTAAACATTTCAGCAGCAAGGTTCAAAATGATTGAATTGCAAATATTTTAATGTACAATCAGTGTCAAAAAAAAAAAACAAACAAAAACAAACCAACCCAAAAAACCAAAAAAACCCAACGTCCTAGTTTGTTTTGGATTGGATTGATTGGAAGAATGCCATGAAACACCACTTGGAATAATACCTCATTACTTAGGATGCATTAACTTTGTCCTTTGTGTCTATTAAAAAAAAACATTACAATTTTTACGGAACAGTTTGCAAATAGGTGTTGTACACATAAATGTTATCATGTTTGAAATATACTAACCATCTCCCTTCTAATACACCCCAGGATGCCATTGACTTTCTTGGCCACAAGGGCACATTGCTGGCTCATGGTCATCTTTCTGTCCACTAGGACCCCAAGGTCCCTTTCCTCTACATTGCTCTCTAACAGGTCATTCTCGAACGTAAACTGGTACATGAGGTTGTTCATTCCAAGATGCAAGACTCTACACTTGCCCTTGTTGAATTTCTGTAAATTTCTCCTCACTGTCTGTGTCTTGGTGGATGACAGCGGAACCTTTTGGTGTGCCAGCCACTCCTCACAACTTTGTGTCATCAGCAAACAGCTGAGAGCACACTCTATTCCTTTATCCAAGTCACTGATGAATAAATTTTATCATATCTCCCACAGACGTCCAACAGTCTCTTGATGTTTCCTCCTTGTTGTAGACACCATACCATTTGTTATTATCACTGACTTGTGTCAAATACAGGTATCTACTCCTTTACTGCAAAGTCTTTTTTTTTTTTCTTTCCATTTCCTTGGATTTTTTTTTTCATTTTTAATTTTCCTGACTGACTTTTGGGGGTGTCTAAAATGTTGTTTGAATTACAATGCCTCCCACCGATTCTGTAAAACAGACTACAGCTGGTGGTCTGTGAAAGATTTCAGGGAAAACTGTCTTCGTTTTAGCCTTTTTGATCCATTTTAGGCACTGGAGGCTGGTTTGTTGACCAATCCTACATATAGCTGATATGGTTCTTAGTTCTCTAGAAAAATAGATAAATTATAGTGTGAGAACATGTTTTCCAGATTTCATCGATAAAATAATATAAAATAGTGTACATTTAACAAACTGAAGGGCTGGGTGCTCACAGGAGCCTTGCTACTTCCAGCAATAGTGCAGAATAATCCACAAAATCATGAGTTTTTTAAAACTCTGATGTAATCTGCAGAAATTCAATAAAGAGATAAAATACTAAACCACAAATTTAGAAAGTCTATGATATTGGTACCGGAAAGGACCCAGCAAAGGGCCATGAAGATGATTAAGGAAAAGGACAATTTTTGTATGAGGAAAGGCTAAGGGGACTGGGACTGCCTACCCTGCAAAAGAGAAGGCTCAGGGTGAATCTTATAAATGTGTAGAAGTACCTGAAGAGAGGCTGCAAAGAAGGTGCAGCCAGACTGGTGCCCAGGAACAGGATAAGAGGCAATGGGCACAACCTGAAAAACAGGATGGTCCCTCTGAACATCAAGATAGGATACAGACCAGTACAAATGTTGCTATTTTATGAGCAGAGATATTTTTAAACTATTAATTTGTTATGTCATTTTTTTATGGTGTCAAGGTGCTAGAGGGAGGCCACCACATTTTTCATTTCCCTTCTACTGATCTGAGAGATAGGGTAGATATAAATAGAATTTCAGACTTGTTTTCACAGAAGCTCCAAATGGTTGTATCTCCACATGATTTTTTCTGTTATTCATTTGTTTATTTTTCCCCCACCACTACCTAAAAGGGAACACTTCTTTCAGGTATGTTAATGGGAAATGAAGGATTTTTATTTCAGGCACATGTTATATTTCTCTCATTACATAAAATTGCTCATAAGGATTTTCCTCCCAAAACTTGTTCACAAGAGCATTTTCATTAGCTAATTGGCTGTTTTCCATATCCAGATTGGTAACTATATGGTCTACAACTTGTTTGAAATCATGACACCTGCAGATGACGGTGACACACAGTGTCCCTAATTGACTGGTAGTCTCTGGAGCAGGCAAAGGCAGCCTCTAAAAATGAGGCAGCAGTGACTGATGTTTATCTGGCTGCTGAAGCTTCAGAGATTTTCATCAATGAGCATTTTACTTTCTGATCTTTCTGTATTTTTAGGGAAGATATTCCCTTCAGATGGAGTGCAAATGTCTTTGAGACATAAAGTTAAGGCCTTCTCTCTCACACATAACTGTGCTCATGTTTCTTCATTCTTCACAATGTGCAGAACTGTAGACAGCTGTAGGGTATTTCAGAATTTACTGGTGTCTCTTGCTGGTTTTGCGAGGTCCTTTATTATGTCTTACCAACAGGAAAGAAAAGAGTCCTGCCAGTAACTGATGCCTTTTATCTGAGAGACTTCACAGAACTTCCACAAACTGTTGATTCTCTCGAAGGGCAGCTTTGACTTCTAGCAAAGTAACTACAGTGCAATGTCTTGGCATTTGAACTCTGTTCAAAGGAAAGAGAGAGGAAAATCAATGTGCAGTTTATAAAAGTAAGGTTGTTATTTATGTTTTCACCTTTCCTTAGTTACTGGCCTTGTTCCTGAATCAAAAGATGAAAAAATAAATCAAAGTATAAATTTATCACAAGGAGAAAAGTGTGTTGCTCTTGCAGTTTGAGTTTTTGCAATGTCCCAGTAAAAAAGTATGTCATATAATTAATTATAGAGATGTCATTGTCAAAAAGGGGATTGGTTCAATTACAAAGATCTTCCTAACTTTTTGTCAACAGAAGTTGAAGAATGAAAGACAGACTAAAAATTTTACCAAAGAAAAAATTTAAATAATTTTTTCAGGTATGAAAATACAGGAATTACAAAAAAACAATAATTCGTGCTTTATAGAAGAGCCAATGCTATTAAATGGTTTTGGTTTTTTTCTTAATATATAAAAGTACACTTTGAGGAAAACTATAAAAATGTTTAAAGTTTTACCACTTGCAGCTTGCAGTCTGGGTGTTCGTAAATAAATACATAGTAGAATGATTTGTACTCAAAGTAGGAAGAAGTTTTATAAAACAATGTCCTCAAAAGAAGCAATGATCTTCAATACTGCCAGACTCAACAGCATTTATTACACAGGAAAAAAAAAAAAAGGAGTTATCCTGTTGTTTATATAAGATACGTATCTTATTCTGGGGTAAATGTTTGTTCTCAGTGTCATAGACATCACCATATTACAAGAGGAGAACTTGATCTTGTTGCAGTTTGTTTGGTTTTTTTCAGGGATAAGGCATTCAACAGGGTTTTAAATGTTTTTTAATAGTTCTTAAAATGAATTAAAATCCTTCAAAAGGGAAAAGCAAAACTTTGGGAAAATGAGACACTGAAAATGGAAATTCAGACTTCTGCAATTACATTTTAAGAAACATTCTGTCAGACTGACTGTTCTCTTGAGTGAATGGAACCTGAAAAGAGTCTGCTCCACTGGCAGCCCAATTTAGGACTTAGACTGTGATGTCTTACTCTAACTGTTAAATATGCCCATAAATTAGAAGTCTTTATATGTCTAAAAAGGATGTATAATCCTTGCATTAATCACCAGAGCAAGTAAGCAGTCCTGGAATACCAGAAGATTGAAAAATTGGGTGAATGCAATTAATTACAAAAAAATAAAGGAAATGCCCTTCCATCTTAAGAAGTCATTCTTACCTCAAATATTGGATTCAGAGATTATTGATGCAACAGAATAAATCCTGCTCTAAAATAGTAATACTGTAATGAGATTAAGAACCCATCCAAATCAGGTTTTAACACATTAATTTTTCATTCTGTTACTATTATAATCTTTATGGAGCTCAGTTTGAAATTTTAATATCTGTTCTTGTCCTGCCTTATACCACTTGTTTGCATATGCTTCTGGAAAAGCATTGTTACATTCTCTATCTTGCTGATTTCATCAAGCAGTGAAGGGGAATTATGTTTACTGCTCTGAAAGCCAAATACTCTTTTATCTCCAAGAGAGACATCTTGCTCAATTTGTCACTATCAACTGAGTACCACTGTGTAAATTAGGTTAGTTCACATTATGTCACTGAATAATATCTCTTTAAAACCACCTGATTTGTTTCTTTAGGTTTTCCCTCTGCTACCACCCAAACTAAGATTTGGATTTATCTGTTAAATTACATCTCTTAATATACAGTGTCAACACTAAGTCTACTCCATAATAAATGAAGTAGGTGTTTATGAGGTATAATTCTATCTCTTTTAGATTACTGCTTTAGAATAAAATACAGTGACATCTAGTAATAGTTTTTTTCTTCATTGACTCTAACAAAAATATTGACATCTAGCTGGAATGTAGGTGTTTAAATTTAGGCAAGATGACTGCTGTCTTTATTTCAAATATAATATATGCATCTGCATGTATGAAGGAGTAGCTGGAGAGCTGCTAGCAGAGAGGGACCTGGGGCTGCTGATTTACAGCTGGATGAACAGAGCCAATTAGTGCCCAGGTTGTCAAGAAGGCAAACAGCATCCTGGCCTGAATCAGGAACAGAGTGACTAGCAGGACCAGAGAGGTGATCTTACACTTGTACTCAGTCTTGGTGAATCCACAGCTCGAATAATGTATGAAGTTTTGGGCAGCACAGTATAGAAAGGACATCAAAGTGTTGGAGAGGGTGCAAAGAAGGGCAATCAGGCTGATTACAGGTCTGGAGAACAGGGCTTGTGAGGAGAGACTGAGGGAACTGAACTGGGCTGTTCAGCTTGGAGAAGAGGAGGCTGAGGGGAGACCACATTGGTCTCTACAACTGCCTGAAAGGACGTGGGTGCTGGGCCCTTCTCCCTAGGGACAGGAGGTAATGGGTTCAAGTTGTGAAGTTCAGATTAGATATTAGAAATAATTTCTTCACTGAAAGAGTGATGAGGCATTGGAACAGGTTGCCCAGGAAGGTGGTGGTGTTGCCATCCATGGGGATGTTTGAAAAGCAGGTAGATGTGGTGCTTCAGGAGATGATTTAGGGGTTAAGGTGGTGCAGTACTAATGGCTGGACTTTCCAACCATAATGATTCCATATCTTTCACCTTGTTGTCAAATCGGAAATGGAGCTTCTGGTTTCATATACAACTGAGTCTTATGTGCAAGTATTCATAATCAGTAATGATTACATTGCAAGTAAGCATTAATTATTCCTGTCTTTCCTTGTATCCAGCATGAAAAGAATAGTCTTGATATTACAGAATACAAGAATGTTTTCTGTAAGGCATTATAACAACATGGTCTTCTTTGAGAAATATAAAATGAAGCTAAAATATTTGCGTGATCATTGAACTTTTCATGATGCTGAGTTTTCATATATTTTCAGATAGAAAAGGATGCTCAAATATCTGAAGATAATAAAGTACTTCTTGTTTCATTTATTCAATCTTGATGTACACTAGAAGGGTTGCCCTGTAGAACTTAGTCTCTTTTCTCTTTCATTCTCTTTGCAATGACTTTTGGCTTTAGCAGTTCCCCAAGGGATTCTATTCCTAGTTTAGTATTTTACTAATATAAATGGTATTGTATTTCTTTAATATCACATCTGATAGACTTTTATACAACTATTTTGCTGTTGATCATGCCCCAAAGCTCTTCTTTATTGTGGTTGTTATTTTTGTCTTTTATAAGACATTAGCAGAAAGTTATTTATTTGAAAATATTCTTACTAGAATGTATTCTATTTTAATAGCACTAGTAATAGTGGTCTCATAATAGTACTAGAGATTCACATTTAAATCATTGACATAATATATAAATAATGTTAGGCAGCATACCATGATGGCACTTTTTTGCTTTGCTATTCAATTATATTGGGGGAAAAAAAGAAAAGAAAAAAAAAGGGAAAGAAAAAGAAAAAGAAAACATAAACCCAGAAGTGTTCCTATAAATGGCATAAAAAAAGTTAATATCTGCTAGTCTATCAGAGGCATGATGGGTCTAGATCTTTTGTAATTTCTCAGATTTTAGTTTCCAACTATTCTATGTACAACCTAACCCATTGAAAAACTTGGACAATTAAAATCTTGTTCACAAAGGAGCCTGAAGATTGGTTCAACAACCTCATTATTAAATACCTATATGTACAGACATACTTTAAAGATCAGTAATTGTTTCATATCTATATAAATCTACAAATATCAATATTTATTACCCTTCCTTATTTTAAAATTTAAATATATATTTAAATAAACCCTTTATTTACCATAGGCTTTACAAAAGTTTGATAACTTTGGGTATATAATAGGAACTAAAGATGCTTTAGTAGGCAAAATTTCTGACCAAGAAATTGTGGGAAAAAAACTCGTACAGATAGCACTGGGACACCTATGTTTCTTTTTACTTTCAAATATCACTCTTAGAAGCCAACATGGAAATTTTCCCAATTTCACCAGCAATTTCCTACGCTGTTTTCCATGGCTGAATCAGAAAGAATTTAGAAACAGGACAACAACTTTTTTTTCTAATGGCTGCTTCTTTTTACTTATATTATCTAATTAACAAAGGACTCATCCGTGATTTGGGTTTTTTCTGCCTCCTCCAGGTTCTGCTATTAATTCATATGTATAATTGCTTGGATTAACTGGAAACTGTGACTGTGGAATCAGAATGATTACCTGTCCTTATGTCAGGCTCCAAGAATCAAACAGTGTTCTCTATTCCACTCCTTGATTTTTTTTAGTTTTGTTTTTTAAAATATAGCATTGTGCAATCTTTCTACCAAAGTATAGTACAAAAGAGTATTTTGATTCCAATATTCTAAGAGCTTTGTTTTTATATATTTAGGATAAGACTTATTGTAAGCTTTCTTTTAGCTGTTCATCATTTATCCACGGGAAGCCTCAACAAGAGTTCTTTTTAATCCATAGCATCCTTCTTTCCATGGTGTAGGAAAGATGTGACAGTAAGTCAGCTTCTATAGTCCTTCAGTTCTTGGAGTCTTCTATTTATTTTTCTTTGATGTTTTTGTCAAGCATTGTCACAGCAACTGATGGAATCCCTGAGAGCCTTGAGGATACAAAACATTTTGATGCTGGATTTTTGTTAGCTGTGCTCTTTGGTGGGGTCATATGAGGGTGACTCCAGTGTAACTCTTGTTTCCCTAGTCATTGCATGGCAAACTGCTTTATTTCTGAAGAGAAAAAGTGGAATACTCTGGCCATCTGGGCTGCATGTGTGCTGTCTTAATATATTTTTCATAACCTGCTATCAATTGCTTGGTTTCCTTTACCGTGTCTGGAGGGATTTCCTGGAGTTTTATTTCTGACAGTATTTCTTAATCCTTGTGCTCTCTAGCCATCTCATGTCAAAAGGTTTGAATCTCTTTTTATCTCTTTCATGATCATTGTGAGATTGGAAAAATGTATTGTATGTGAGTTAGCAAGGGGAGAACATAAGCACTGCTCTCTTACTGACTACCAAACTCTGTTTTCCTTTTGACTTGATGATTTGCAAATAAATGTTTAAATTTTATTTAAATCACTATGAGTGGATGTATTAAATACAAAACTCAGCAGAAAAAAATTCTTAATATCTTTCTTAATAAAGATCTTGAGATCTTTATTAAAGATCTTCACTGATCTTTAATCAGTGTCCTTTACCTTATGAAGGTATAAATTTTATCTCATTTCATGAGGAAAAATCCTTCAGGTTACTGCTTGTTCTTTCAGTATATTTGCTGGTGGTTTCTTTGTGGGTTTATGAGAAATACGTAGTAATTAATAACTTTAGATTTAAATGCATGCTAAAATAAAATGAAAATTTTGTATTATATGACCTACGTCTGAAACTGATTTTTTCTGTAATATCAATACTGCAAGTGACAAGAAAGCTGGACCGCAGCAGAAATCATTTGCATCATTTATGTTATCTATCTACATTAAAACACATTGGTCTAGGATGTCTGTTCATCATCACTTAATAGCTGAATAGAAACTTTATTATCTGTAGCAATTTAAAATAGATGGATCCAAACCACACACACATACATATTATTGCTGAAATACACTCTGTAAAATGTCAAACCTTGCTTGGGTCTAAAATATCTACTCTAATGAAAGTTTTAAGCTCATTTCTCTAAATCTTCAGTGGTATGTAGTGACAGAGGTGATCCTTTCACACCAGAACCTCTCTGATGGACTTCTCATATCTGATCTTGAAACGTTGACTGATGACAGATTGGGAAATGGAATCATCATAAAAACCTTTTACATCAAACCCTCTTTAAAACAAATCCACTTGCTCAGGTTGAAGAACTGTAAGCAAACACATGAGGCAGCACAACTTTTATCCATGATTCTTCCCACAAGGATTGACACTTTTATATATGTTTAAAAAAATCAAATAAAAGTGATACCAATTATGGAATAATAGGTTCATAGAACTGTTTCGGTTGAAAGGGACCACAAAAATCCCAAGGGACTCCCAAAGCCTCCCTGCCATGGACAGGGACAAAGACCCATCCATCTTGGCCTTGAACGCTTCCAGGGTTGAGGCAACCACAACATCCCTGGGCAACCTGTGTCAGTGTCTCACCACACTCACGCATTTCTTGCTAATGTCTAACCTAAATCTATCCTCTTCCAGATAAAGCCATTATCCCTTGTTTTATCACTCCATGCCCTAAAAGTAAAAAAGCTTACCATAGACCCCTTCAGGTACTGGAAGTCTTCAATAAGCTCTCCCTGGAGCCTTCTTTTCAACAAGAGAAGAGGGCACGGTCTTAAGTTGTGCCAGGGGAAGTTTAGGTTAGATATTAGAAAGAATTTCTTTATGGAGAGAGTGATCAGGCATTGGAAGGGGCTGCCCAGGGAAGTAGTGGATTCTCCGTCCCTGGAGATATTTAAAAAGAGACTGGATGTGGCACTCAGTGCCATGGTCTAGCAACCGCAACGGTGGTTCAAGGGTTGGACTTGATGATCTCTGAGGTCCCTTCCAACCCAGCCAATTCTATGATTCTATGATTTTATGATTCTCCACACTGCATAACTTGTAATGCCCACTTGTAATTTTTCTTTCCAGTATTAGATCTCCATATTTAATATTTTATTATTATTATTATTTTTACAGCTTCAGATGTATGTTTCACAACCCAGAGGCTGGCAATCACTACTGCTTGGAAAAAAAGCTTTTTTATAATGTTATTGAAATTCCTAAAACTGTACATGAGTAGTTTCAGGCCACTTTTCCCAGGACTGCTAAAGAAAAACTACACTAAATAGAACATCATCCTTTCTGGAACCATATTTTAGTTTCCATTAACATCTGCAAAGGAGAATCTCTCCTTGGAGCCCAGCAAGAGTATTAGAATGTAGTTGGTCTCCAGTCCTTAAGTGCATTTTTGCAACATTTCAGGCATGGAGATTGATACAACTTACTCTTAAGCACAATCTCTATTGGTGTCAACAGTCAAACCTGATGCTTCATCTGTTCAGGTATGGAAAAGAAGCTAAATAATGAGGCAAAATAATTACAGTGTTTCCTTGGCTCCTGGCTGAATGACACCTTCCAGCTTCTGTCACCATTTTTACTTGGCAGCTTTGAAGGCACAGTGAAACGTGTAATCAGTGTTTCCTTAAAGAAATAGAACAACTTTATTGATATAAACCTTAACATGCTGGCATAAATAGATGATGAAGATGTTAAATGATTTCATGACAAGAACAAAGTTTTCATGACAAGACTGGATCAATCTGAGATATGGCTGAGGTTGCCATTTGTAGAATCTTTATCACACTGGGAGTTAACTCTGTAAATGATTATGCAAATATGGCTGAAAATGAGGACAACTCTAAAGATTTCAGGTAACAAGTATTATTATTTAAAAGATGATTCCAAACCTGGAATATAGATGGGGGCCAGGACGCCTACTAAGTCAATATTCAAAGCTTGAAAAGGTTTGCACTTGAAAAATAAATCTAAAATCTGCATTTGCAATGAAGGATACTTTTTTCAGAGCTCAGCCACCAGCTAATTAATTAGTGAAATAAATCAATCTTGCTTTAGACGGAAGTGTTATAATGTCTAAACCCACTTTGGAGGGGAATTTGCTTAGTGGTTTGGTGGTTGAAGTTTTGGATTGTTTTTTTTTTTTTTTCCTTTTTCTTTATGCATGTCAATAATTTAGATCAATTCGTATTCTTTTGTAATTTCTTATCTAAGGGTTTTGGGTATATAGATCATTTAATAAAGTGGAAGCTATTAAAATGCTAAGGAACTGAGAGTCCTAAAAATAATCAAGATCAACAGCCCCCAGAATGCTTTAGGGAAAACCAGACAGTAATTTAGTCTGTTATACACACTGCTCATCACCACATAAGGTGACTGCCTACCAGCCACCATTTGAGGAAGGGTATTGTTCTCCTTTGAAATTGTAGACTAACCACGTATATATAAAATAATATTTAAGTCACTACCATGGGCTTTCAAATATCAGAATATGTGGTTAAATTTAAAAAATAAAAGTTACATTTATAATATAAGGGGAAGTTAGAAAAGAAGGATGGATCTACTCAATTAATATAAGAGGAAACTGGTTCTCTCAACTGAACTCCTTTCCTGGTGCTTTTCCCTTCACTTGGATCCTGCTGTGAAGTGGGAATTGTGCCATTCCTGTATTTCTGGTTTTTCCATTAATCACCTTGCTTCTATGTTCCTTTGGTAGATAAGGATACTATAGAAGTTTGCATTATTATTGCTTAGGTAACTCCCTTTTTCTTGTCTTCTTGAAACTTTTGAAAGGAAACTTTGGGGATATTTGATTACTGTTTCATATAAGTACATGAAGAACCATCAGCTTTCTCTTTAGTCTGAAACATGCCTAGGTCTGCCTATACAAGACTGAGCTCTTTAGCTGTCAGCACTGAGTGGCTGTGTATTGTGAGAGATGCTCTCAAGGTAGGATGCTTTTTTTTCTCCATTGCATCTTGTTCACTCAATTGTTTGCTTGTACAGTTTTCTACACACTGCAACAGTGAGTCAGTGACTACCAAAGAGCAGAAGTACATGTGGTAGCTTTAGCTTTATTAAAAAAAAAAGTGGGAAGCTGTCTATAACACTCTTTATCACTGCTCCCGTTTCAAAAGTCTGTAAAAGAGGGGATCCTGAATGATTTTGCCAAATGGAGGTGCAGAGGCTTTGAAGTGCTACAGACGCTTTGAAGTGTTACAGTGTTCAGTCAAAACAACAGTATATTCTTCTGCTCAAGAGACTGAGAATATCTTCTTTTCTCAATCTGTTCAAAAACTGTGAAGTAGAAAATATACTTAGACACTCTTCAAAATACTTGTGTTCACTCCCTGTAACCTGTACAGCACAGATATTTCAGAAAAATAAGGACAGTACTGATACAATGAATTAAAGGCAGAAGACCATCCTTTGTGTGGCCAGTAATGAGAAAACATATATTTAGGAATCTAAAGCTTCTTTGACATCCCCAGGTTATATAACAGAGAAAATCAGTGAAGCATGTGTTGTGAAAAATGTTAACAATGCAGAAAAGTAATAAAAAAATCCTATTAAGAGCTAATCTCATAGATTAGGCTATGACCAGACGTAATTTTATAGAAACATCACAGGTCTCATCATTTAGAAAGCTTCTACACAATGGTAGTCTATGAATTTGATATATGAAATAAAAAGTCAGCCGAGTCCAAGCTGAAGAAAATTCAGTATATGTATAGGGAAAAACAAAGCAAAACAAAAAAAAATTGCAGTCCTAAAGATTCAGCCAGGATGGACGAAATACAGGGGAGAGGCGGCTGTTGGAATTTAACATATTGATACTCTAACTTGGAGCCATGCAAATTGAAATAGTTTTTTCTCTGTATTTTACACAAAAAAATTGTTTATTCAAATTACCTGAAATGCCCACAATAGTATATTTAAATCAGTAGAGTGAGCAAAAGTACACAGAAGCTGCTGCAATTTCATTATCATATAGACATTGTTTAGAAGAAAAAAGACAGACTTTCCATACTTAAGGTAATGGTCCTCTCTGATAGCAGGGAAAAAGGGACTGCAAAGCTCCTGATATAGCCAATGCCAGGAAGTACTTGCTGTACAGCACAAACTCACTCTAATACAAAGGTGCCAGGGTAAATTGCTGAAGGATTAATCATTTTATGTGTAATTAAATATTAGTGGAAAACACATAACGATATATATGCAACATGAGGGACATGAGGCTGCTGCAGTTCCATGCAGTTGCATGCCCCCAAGTCAAAGCAGTAGCTAGGCTGAACATGTGCTGTTGATAGGCACAGACATATAGGTACATCATATGTATACCTGTATATGTATGTACATGCCTGGCCACACAGCTCACAAGCAGATACCCAGGATGCTGATGGCCTCATCCTGCTCTCTTTTCTGGCTGAGCAGATGGAGGCCCTCCAGTGTGAGTATATATAATACATGTATATATATATATACAAGCACATTATATCTCCACATTATAGCTCCATCCCTATGCATTCAAGCCCATCTTATATGGGGCTCTGAGCAAACTGATCTAGAAAGAGATGTTCCTGCCCATGCAGGGGGGTTGGAACCAGATGATCTTTTATATGCCTTCCAGTTCTAACCATTCTATGATTATGTACATAAATATATAATATATTCAGTGTGGATGCCTCCAACAGCTGGGCTTAGACACTGCAACAGTCTGCCCAGCAGCTGCCCATGGATTCCACTCTCCTGGACATTCAAGCCCCTGAGTTTTTAGCCTCCAGCTACTGGTAAAGAGCATCTCACCAGTCTGTCCTAGTGCACACATGCACACACACAAGCACAGACACAGAGCTGGCCAGGACTCCCCAGGGCCCATAGCCAACCTGGCTATCAACACTAAATTTACAACCCTAAGACATCTCAGGTTACTGCGGTCTGCTGATGAAGTGGTATAGACAAAAGTGACTTGATATGCTGCAAATGGTTTAGTAATTTTTTATATTATTGCTGGAGACAACTTAGCTCCTACCTTCCAACAATAAAAAGTACTTAAAACCAGTTGTTCAGAGCTTCTGGTTATGTTGTTTTCTGTCTTAAAACTTAATATTGACACAGACTATAAATTTATCAGAATTTTTCCTGAATCGTCATTCTGGCTGCAAAATGACTATTCTGGAATTCATTTTGTAACTCATATTCCCTTTATCTTAATCTGTATTCTTTATATTTTCATAAAAAGCTGTCCTTTCTTGTATTGTTATTGCAGCAGATCAATACCTTGAGATAGCTTCTGTTGCACAGCTTCAGTTTCTTATTAACGAAAATATAAATAGTTCTCAGTCCACATAGACATTAATTTAACTTAAAAGCAGAGTGTGCTGTTCACAGACAGGCATAATGGTTGCATTGCTGCAAGAGCAAGCACTTGCATGTTGTCTATATATTGCTTTTATAGTGCCTGCTTGCTCTGGGCAGGGAGATGGAAGGGCACAAGCTGATTTATCACTTGTAGATCTTTCAGATATTGCAGCTCTGTAGGCTGGCATGTTATGTAAGAAAGATGAAAACCTGAACTCGGAGTTTCTTTTTTAGTCCTTCATCATTTCTCCTTGACCAGTGAAAAAATGCTGTATGGCACTGTAATCCTCCTCTTCATATAACATCTGTGCAGCATCAGGAGAATGGACTGGGTACCTGGCAACTTTAGATTTAAGACAGAACTAATGCAATTGGCTCTGTCCCCTTCCCCCCAGACATTTCCAGACAGTATACGTAGGTTCTCAAATCCTGTGACCCACTTCTGGCCAACCAATTTCCCAAACCTTTCCTTTTTAACCTCTGTTAAGGTCCAACCTTCTTGTTTCATTTAGTGGCACAGTTCTTTCCAGTCAATGTCTAGCCTTAAAGTCACAATTTGAACCACTTCTTCCTGAAATAATCACAGATATCAGTGTCCTGGCTCACTCATCCATGTTAGCTGTGAGTTCATAGCAGCTTTAATTGAAGGGAAGCATTTATCCTGAACTTTTCAGTGAAATGCCTTGCATTTTATCTTCTCTGGTCCTTTCAGTCTCCCTAGGCAGGCTGTGTGTACTGAGTGGTATTGTCTTTGTAGGTGCTGACCAGAATAGACATCATAATTCTGCCTTGCCATTATGCAGGCAATACACATACAAATAAGGGAAAATATCTTTGTGTGCTGAATCAGAAGCCTGGATCCCACATTCTGCTCTTTCTCCAACCAGACTGAAAGAGCAGAGGGGAACAGCAGCCTCATCCTTAACATGCAATACCTACAGAATGGGATGTTTCTGTGACCTAAGGGATATCTGAGGATCCTTACAAGTAAATAAAAATGAAAGAGCTGCCATAATCTGTACAGTTACTGATTATTTCCTCTACTTTCATCTTTTGCACTGTACTCATTTCACCTATGAGCAGAGGTTCTCTCCACAGAATACCATTGCTATCATTCTTAAGCTGTTGCATCCAACACCTGAAATCTGTTGTCCTAGAATCATAAATGTTCTAAATGACCTCTAAGATCATCAAGCCCAATTGCAAACCCAACATCATTATGCCAACTAAACCATATCCTGAAGTGCCACATCCAGATACATTTTGAACACCTCCAGGGACGGTGACCAAACCACTTTCCTGGGCAGCCTGTTCCAATACCTGACCACTCTTTCAGTGATTTTTTTCCCCTAATATCCAATATGAACCTCCTCTGCTTCATTAGGATAGGATCAGAGGTCATCCTGTCACCAGTTATGTGGGATAAGAGACTGACACTGACCCCACTACAGCCTCTTTCAGGTGGTTGCAGAGAGCAACGAGGTCTCCCCTCAGCCTTCTCATCTCCAGACTAAACTTTCTCATTTCCCTCAGATGCTCCTCACAACACCTCTACTCCAGACTCTTCACCAGCTTTGTTGACCTTCTCTAGACGTGCTACAACAACTCAATATCCTTTTTCTGGTGGAAGGCAGAAAAGTGAATACAGTATTAGAGGTGCATCCTCACCAGTGCGAGTACAGGGGAGCCCCAAACTGCTTTCTGTCATGCAGATATTTTAAAGCACACAGTACATGAACTCTGAAAAACTCTGAAAAATCATAGATGCTCCTATGCAAAGTCCAGTGCATGCATAATATTTATGTACAGAGTTTCTATGTTCAACAAAAATCACTTCACAATATTTCCCTAACCAGCAGAAAAAATTGAAGCATATATCCCATTATTATTATTATACTCAACTACTATAAAGTTAAGTTTCATTAGCTGAAAAAAAGAAGTAAAAGAAATTAGAAAAAACACCAAAAATATTAAGCAAAACTAAGAATACAAAAAATAACATACAACTAATGTTTACCTTATATTTCATTGTCATAAAACTGTATGTGCAATCTTGTTTTCATTGAAAGGAATATGCATGTATTAGGTCTCCTAATGTTGGGAAGATGCATAAACAGGTGCATTGGAACTTTATGTTGCTATGGAGGAGTTTAGCAAGAAATGAACAGAAGCTATCCTGTATCAAGCAAAAAACATATTTTGTCTGCATTCAAGTCCCAAACTCAATTAACTATTGAAAATTACCATGTCTGTATGCAAGCCTGAATTTTTCTCTCAATATGATCACAAACTCTTCTGTCAATTCACTATGCTTATCAAGAGTATCATATTTATAGTCTAATATAAGCTCAAATACAGGTAATCTTATTATACTTTATTTTATAATTTTTTAAAATTGCCAGTGTTGTTACTGATCTTATTTTCCATCTCAATATGACATATTCTTTCCTTTAGTTTCTTTCCTTTTCCCCTGTCATTCTTTTCCCCTTCCACCCTGTTTCACTTTGTTTACTGTGCTGGAAAAAAAAATAAATCATAGATTCAACATTCAAACATGGACTCAATATTTAAGCAAATACCAAGCGTAAACTGAGATGGTTAAACAGTACTGTACAGTTTTCTGCCTTTCCAGGAACAGAAAACTGGCAATGATCCTAAGTTTTTGAGAATCAATTTCTCAAGAAAAAGCAGTGATAAAATTATCTTCTTGAATATTCTTCTACATATTCTCAGAACTCTTCCTACATATAATGTTGAATATTTCCATACCCTGTGTGAATAAGAAAACTCATATATTCCAAAATACATGGAAAATAATATTGAAGGTATCTGAGGATGATGTATATCATAAATGATTCTAAGCTCAGTAAAAAAAAGGAACTGCTTCCCATGCAGATATTGAAGAAAAAAAAATAGTAAACTTATAAGCAAGTTACTGAGTAATTTTGTGAAGGACTGCTTCAAACTTCAATTGTAATATTTCATCTTCCTGCATAAGTATAGCTAAGCTTTCTTGAACACTATTTGCTCTGTTTTTACAGTTGCAGGAAGTTATTTCTGCATAGTTTATGTATAAAGAACTTATAGTTTATGTATAAAGAACTTTATATCTATTAGAATTATGTGGGTGGATGTGTCTATCTGTATATGCATGTGTGTTAAATTATGTATACTGGTAGGTGTATATATTCACACTACCAGATTATTCAATATATATACACATTTGAAATGAAAATATTTAGTGACTACAATTTTTAAATTGTGAGAAGAATTTTACTTAACTGGTTTTCTAATGATTTTAGTAGTTTTGATTAAACTGTCCTGGAAGTCTTCAACTGGGGAAATCTTTCCCAAATTCCTGTAGATTTTCAGTCATCATTTTTACATTGTAGTGAAGCATACTTATCTACAAGAATAAATTAGTCCTGACTAATTTATTGGTCTTAAAATTAGCTGTTTCCACCTGAGGACACAAATGAGGAAGGAATGGAACCAGTAAAGAAATGTTGCAGCTGAAGAAAAAGATAAAAGAATGGCTTTGAAGCATTGGCTGTACAGGAATGCTGCTACATCCCTCAAGCAGAGCAGTTGTTTGTCTTCAAGAGGGAGACTTGAAGGGTGGGTTTACTTGCTCTCTGTTGCAAACTGCAGAGAGCTTTATAATGGAGCCTTGAGATACCACCCAGCAGACCAACTTTTATAGAAAATTATCATTTCAGTTTCTGACAATGTTACCTGAGAAACAAAACTCCCCTCACTCAGGAACACAAAGGGAAAAAATGAGCAGGAACTTTTGAATTCAAACAGTGCCCTATATCTATTAAAGAGAGGTATGTAGTATTTCATATCTCCTCAATAGCACATTTTCTCTAACAGAATTTCAGTACAAGCTGTCTAAATATGAAGTTATATTTTCTATTCTGCCTTGACTGTTATTTTCAATGAACATAAAGTCTGCTAACAAACATTTCATCATTAATGATGCATTTCAGCATTTACTAATGGAATACTAATGGAATAAAACTATAATCATCCGATGAAAACCTCCTCCTGTGAAGATAATTCATCAGCATTTTGAAGAGTCCAAGGGGAGAAATGCAAAATCATAGTTTAGAAAACATTAAAATGCTTCCATGACTGATTTTTTAAAACTACTTCTGACAAAAGAACCTTCAAAGTAAAGATTGCCTATATTGTCGAAGTCCACTAACTCCACTTAACTCTTTTTTCTGACCTCCTCTTTTCTTAATCTGGTGTTGGTCTCTGAAAAAAAAAAAACAACCCAGTGATTTAATCTTTTTTTTCCCCTTCGTCTCTTCTTTTAATGTAGCCAGTTCTAAAACTGAGAAGTCTTATGCATATAAAGTATCTGGTTTTATTATTATTTACTATTATTTTTAATTCCAGGAACTTAAGTCTATTTCGCTAAAGATTCTGAATATAGACCAAGAAAAGAGCTCCCCATATGGCAGTAGTTCTACAGGTAGCTCTTTGACCCATTGTCAGGGAAAAAAAAACAGATAGAAGGCCAAGTACATCATAAAGAATGTATCACTATACACATTTAACATATTAGTTAAATGAAATTTGAAGTTAACTGCATGAGACATCTTCAGCTGTAAGGTAAAGTCAGTTCAAAGTCAGATGCAGTTTCAGGCATCCTTTAAGCAAGTGTTTGTATTTACTGTGTTATTAATATTGTAATTCTGGACTACTTCAAAAATAAGGGAACTTAGAGTACTTCTCACATGATTGTACAGGTGCATCCACAGAATAATATGTGAAAAAAACAAACTTTTATCTATACACCAAAATGATTTTCCTACATGTTCATGCCTCAAGTCAAGTCACATTGGGATGATTGTAGAGTGTTACGGAAATGACTCAAAATTGCATGGTCAAACTGAATGCATGGCTGCACAGGCACATGTGCCTTATAAAATAGCATGCGTTTGTTATTAACATACTTTCTATTGGGGGAAGTACCGTCATTTCTCCTCTCTGCTGAGAAGATAAAAGGATTTGCCACTGATCTATCAGTCCCTTCATTATTTACCCATTCACTCACTTGATACTAGAAAATGTTTTTACCCGAGTCTGCTGGAATAATGCACTGGCTGAGGAGAGGAAGAAATACAATGTTCTGCAGTGAGTATCCTGTCTTTCCAAATCTCTTATCCATCTACCATCCCTACTAGTCAACTTTTTTAAACACTGCTGAAGAATAGGAAAGTATTTGGTGTAGAAACTAAGGAGTATGTATGTCATGACTAGTTTACGGTTAAATATCAGGGAAAAAAAGTGAACTAGATGCATATGAGAGCATGATGAATTCATTAAGCAGCAGAATTTCAAACGCTTCATAGTGATGAAATGCAGCAAAGATTCTGTTTAATAAAAAAAAATAAAAATAAAATTTAAAAATTTTTCTCCCCTTCATTTTTTGATTAAAAATGCATTCAATAGACTGCATGCACCACTTTTGTGGAAGCTCCATGCTGCCCTCAAGACTAGCAACAGCGCTACCTGTAGGTAATTCTACGAAATTAAAGCTGGCTGTTCTAATCACTGGGACTATGTTTTAGTCAAACCCATCAGGTATTAATCATTTGGATTAATAGGTGAATCTTATTAACATAGCCTGTGGGAACAATTAAATCTAGTTATGTTTTATGCATTAGAGATTTATCCCTAAAGGCCATTTCTCTACTTTATTTATCTATCCATAACTTGTAGATAACCTAGACTTAGTTGCTACAGCCTTTATTATAAGAGTATATTTTCTAATGAGTTATGATTTTCCTGCTTTTAAAAATAATGCCTTTTAATGTTTATGAGGAAATACCCACAAAAAGAGCTATTTTTTTTTCTGTAAAAAGAGTCTAGATTGTTTAATAAGTTATATAAAAAAGTGAAATAGAGCATGTTAAGCATAGAGCATGTTAAGAAGCAAACCTTTATAAAGGAGAAACTGATATGGCCTGGGGATACAACTCGTTCAAATAAGGTGATTAAAGGAAATATTGATAGTTGGCTATAGTAAATTTAAATTGCTGCCAACATAATCTAATGGTTTTATGGTTTTTTTTTCCTGCTGGAAATCTTTACATAAGACAAGACATAGTTTGGAAGTAGGCTGAGAATTGAAACCTGAACAGTTTTACTTGACTCAACTTTATACAGGGAATATTTCATTTAGAATGCATTTGCAAAAGCAAATAGTGGTTTGGTTGGGGCTTGGATTTATACTCTTGAGTAAAAGCATAATTCTTATTCTCTCATTCTTTAAAAAAATCGGAGGGACTGAATGGTAACACATAGATATTCCAGAAAGATGGAAAAAACCACAGACCTATACAAAGACTTTAGTATATTAAGTTGTACAGATGAAAACACGAAAAATATTCTCCCTGAAAAACTAAATCAGAGGTAAAGAAAGAAGCCTAAACATGCATCTTGTTTTCATATCTCCACATTGATATATGGAAGGAGAAAGAAATACAAGAAGTTGGGAATGAAAAAATTAAACTTTAAGATTTGATATTTGAGTAGTCTCGGCTGCTTCTTCCTAGTTGAAGTCTGTGGCACTCTTAGATGTCCAAGTTGACAGTCACTGTCTGTTCATATTCCAAGACCTTAAGACCTTAAACTGAAATATTAGTATACAGCATAGGGTCAGGCTATTTTGGAATGATAAAAATAAAATTTGTTTTAAACTGGAAGTTTAATTGCTGGATATGGTTTGCTTCATATATCAAGGTGAAGATTTGCTGTACATAACAACCTCACAAGCAGAATAAATAAAAATTAGTTGAAATTTGGTTACAGATTATCTTTTTTGATGGAAACAAAAGTAATAATTTTCCAGTATAGATAGCTGCTGTTTGAGCTAGTGTTCAGAGCTATGTAAGGTCTTTATCATTAATTCACCTTCCTGTTCTACTGTTAAAGAAAATATCTTTTGACTGGTTCTGTCAAACTTGAGCATCAGCACATGTGATTACAGATGACTAGAGGTACTTGAGAGCAATCTCTTTAAAGAGCTGATTATCTTTACAGTGAAAGAAACTAATATTTTTAGAGTCTGATCAACTCTGTCTTCTGCATTTTTTTTATCTGTCTGACATAATATGCCACCATGAGATTGTTCTCTCCTTTGCTTATCTAATACAGATATTTTTAAATGTGAAGTTACATATTGCTATTTTGTTTGCAGTTTGAGTCTTTAATTCATGGGAAAAAACTTCCTTTACTGACTACATTGCAAGATGCTCTGAGAGTCAATGTTATGTAATTCCATATATGTTATCATTTTTTGAGTCACCAGAGGTAACAAAAAGTAACAAAAAGACTGAATCAGGAATAGTGTGAAGAATGTCAGGTGTTCATATGCATTATGTTCCCATGAATTTTGTTTTGCATTCATATATATTATGTGCCTAATACTGTGCTATAAAGCTTTCTGTCACATTGACCTTCACATTCTGTCATACCTTATTTCACAAAAGACAAAGCTGTTTCTTTCTCAGTTTCCTCCAGACTGTCATATCCAGAACACTTTTCCAACCTGCTTTATTCTGAGTGATATAATTGATGAATATTTACATAAATCTTTTTGAAGTTAGCACTTCAGGATCTAGATCTCCCTTCTGCTTGTGATGATGCTGGACAGAGTTGGTATTCTTGGGTACACTTTGGGCCTGTAGCATTAGTTGTTTCTAAAAACATTTTGCCTTAAAAATCTCATGCAAGATGGTGGCCTCGCATTAAATGTTTCTGGGGAAAGATTCACCAAAAATGGATCTGGTTTTCCCGTGAGTTGGATTGTTTGAGGAAAATATTGCGATTCTCCAGGCACTGGGAAGCTGTAGGGGATTTACACTTTGGACCAAGGATTTGAAACAAGCAGGATTCAGCTTTAACTTATTTAGCTTACTGTTAAAAATATGAGTTCTAAGGCTGGAATTCCCTGTTCGATGTGGCAGTTAGACAGGAAAACTTGTAAACCTCAAAGATATGAGAAACATTTTCTATATGGATGGGTTTGAATAGTAGACCCTTTCCTGCATTTGCTGTATCTCATTGTACACAGAAAAGTTCTCAATCTAAGCAGAAATGACTTTGAAAAAAAAATGAAAAATCTTTTCCCTAGGAGAGAAAAAAATAGTTGAATGTCACCGCAAAGGATAGGGTTCTATAAATGCATATTATGCTGGAAAAACCTTTTGTATGCAATCACCTGTTTTCTGCTGTCAGCAGCCTGTTAGCTTAGTTGGGCTTGTGAAAATTTGATATTCTTAAAGCATGCAAATAAGATCAGTGCTTAACCCTTTATACACTACTCAGTTCTCCAAACTAAAGATCCTTCAAATGATTTCTGGCCTAATATTTCATGCCTAGGTCCTTAAATGTATTTTGGCAGTAAACAGTGATATGGAACAATACCTAAATTCCTTGATTTTAGAAGGACTTGTGTCTTCCATACCCTAGGATCCACTTGCAAAATGGATATCATTGTGTTAAATCATCTTGCAAAAGCACTCAATTGGATTTTTATTTTTTTTAGTATGATTTGACAACAGAGAGAGTAATCAGACCTGAGGTTTGCAATCTGAGGAAGGAAAATAATAAGACAAGTCATTATTAATTGAGCACTATGCTTTTGACATACTGGATAGATGGGGTTATAGAATAGTTTTTATCCTACTGCTTATGCAGAAGGGAATGAGATCAAGACTGTGCACTGAGCATTATTCAGAAAACACAAAGTTTTTAAATTAGCATTGTGTATAACTATATACATAGTATAGGATGAACTCCACAGACATGGATAAACACGTGCACTTGGACTGAGCTTCTTTATACTGCTACTTCTCATTGCTTACTTGACAGATCTAAATGTGGAACACAATGAAAATCTAGACAGATAAAATTACTACAGAAAAAGTTTACTTGCAGTTGATGAGTATAGCTTTTAAAATAATCAGTCTGAATTCTGGATAGTTGTAATAGCTTAGTTTGTGTGAAACCTTATGATCTATTATAATTTCTAAAAGCCCCAATTACCACAACATTTTTGAATATGGAGAGCATTTCTTTGTTAATTAATCAAAAAGATAAATATTTGGCAGAAGGCAAAGTTATGATTAGTGCCTTCAAAATTCTTTAATAAAGCAAATATACTTTTCAAATATTTAAGGATAAAAAAATATTAAGAGAAAATATTCTTGGCAATAAAATGTATTCTATTTAAGTTTGAGTTCCACGTCTTCCTCTTGAGGTCCACTATGTATAATGGAACTTGCTAACCTCTTTGCATTCATAAATCTATACCTCACTCCAACTAAGTCTTGCATAATTGGATGTGTAATAATTTTCATGACCAAAACATGAGTAAACTAGATAAGAAACGTTTGTAGTTGTTAATAATATTTATTTGTAATTTTCTATATTTTTTGTGACACGTTGACAAAACCCCTAAAAATGAAGATGATGTAGGGCTAAATATTTACATGAGTTTCTGTATATGAGCTACATAACTTCACAACATAACTTCTTATAAGGTCATGGAGTACTTGTGCATGTTCTGCTCTCTTTGGATAATACAAAAGATTCGGGGGCTCTTACATGAGGATATTATTTTACTTTAAAATACAAATTCATTTTAGAATTGAAATACTCTATTCTAATATGTAGTTCAGTATAAAGAATAGTAACTTCTGCAAAATTTAGTATGAAACAGAACCTGTGAGGACTTTTTTTGAGTTTTAATTATTTAAGTAAGGACTTCAGCTTCTTCTCCATCTGAATCTAAGGCCTAATACTTAGCTTTACAACCATTTAATCCCACATTCATGGAGCTTCATATTCTAAATTATTATCTCCTGTGAGATAAATGCTGACCCATAACAACTGATTGCTATTCCTGACTGAATTCTGAGTTTCAATCCCCAAAATAGAAACTTTTAAACTATACTAAAAAATTAAGTAAATAGGTGATATATTGTGATCATTCATTCCTAACTGAATAGGACTGACTCTGAATTTGCCTATTGTTCAGACAGCTATGGTAAGGAAAGTGTCTTTGACAGTATGACAGGTTACAGAAGGTTGGGAACAATAGAACATTTTCTTGGTGGGATAGGATCCAATGACAGTTCTGCTTTCTGTATTTTGCTGTATTTGTTTTTAAAAAAGGGAACTTAACTGGCCAGAGTTATTTCTATAAGCAGATGCAGTAGAACAACAACAACAAAAACAAAAAAGCTATATATTGTTTAGACTGAAAGAAAATGAGTAAAACCAAATCTCCTTCTCTTGGCTATAATCTGTCCAGAGTGCAGTCCTCTGAGTTTGCTCTTTACTAAAACAAGTTTGCAGAGCTTGGTAATCTCCTGGCAGTATGACATTTTTTGACAATATTACTTCTAAAAAGGCAGCCCATGAGTGACACAAGCAGGGTACTTGCACAAAGCCTTAATGTTGATTGAATCTGTGACCAGTGATATATTTGCAGCTGAGACCTCTTCAAATGGACTTGTGAATTTAATGGAGCTCAGCAAGGATCATGCTTGTCCTTTTGGCACAGCTGTACAAAGTCACTGTAATCAGAGATGTTTTAAACAGAACTGGCAATACCATCAGCTACCTCTATTGAGCCAAACCAATTCTAATCTCATAAAACTTAAGCGTTTTTGTCGTTTTATTGATTCCATAAAAACTTCAGAAATCAATCATCCAATCCTGCCTTTACTCAACCTCCAATATTGAATTAAAATAATAGATTGGTTAATTGAGGGCTAAGTGACTAATTTAATCTCTTTCCTTAAGAAAACTTAATTCTCTTGGGCTTCCAAAAAGGAAGAAATAGCTCTGCTGTAGTGATCTTGTTTACATCTTCTCATGTACTGCTTTTAGAGGCAACTCAGACATTATAACTCTCTATATAAATCCTCACTATCCTTTGACTTTCCCACACAAACTTCTCTCAAAAATTAGCATACTATTAAATCACACACTTAGCATAACAGTGATTAATGCTAATTTTTTATCATTCTCCTCCATAAATCTATGCCAGTCAGAAAAATTTCATGTCTTGCCTGTAGATATGGAAGGTGAATGTTATAATGTAAATATATGAATTTTTAAGCTAGAGTATTCTGAGCTTGACCTTTATAGTATATTTCCTTAAACATCTTTAAATAAATTTATATATCTTATTTTTTCTTACATATATCTGAAAGCTGACAAAATCATATTTAGCACAAGACTAAAAAGACATGAATTTAGTTTTCTATAAAATATTTTCTTTACTTCTGGGTTTTTTGAGTCTGGCTGTTAACATGTGTCTGGCAAAAACATATGAAACTTGTCTTATTACAAAGGAATATAATTTTCTCTTCTATAATTAAATTTTTAAAACTCAAAACAAAAAACCAAAACAAAACACCAAGCCAAAACAAAAAAACAACCAACAAACAAACAAAAATCCCAGAACAAAGTTCCTTGAAGGTAAGGAAATTCAAGTAAAACATACTTTCTGGGTACTGTGTAAAAGCTGCCATGTTATTTTGAAAAAGTGAGGTGGAATAACTTATCCCCCCTTCTAATTGTGGTTGGGTTTTGGTTTAGTTTGGTTTTGTTTTTTCACCAATATGTGCTGAGAAGAGAAGACCTCACACCAACAGAGGCCAGGATTATTAGAACAGAAACAAGCTGAGAAATACCTCTAAGCAGCTTTCTTTTAAAATACCTATAAAAGGAGAACCCAAGGTGAAACAGAACAGGAATAAAAGACTTTGTAAATCAATCTATCTGAGCTGTGTCCTCCCTTTGTGCATGTTCCTTCTCATGGATTTATTCCCAGTCTTACTGACTTCTGAGCTGCGACAAATTCAGATTCCTTATGTTTCACTGAATTATTTCTTTCTGTCTGCTTCTTTGCTATGCACAGGAAGACTTCTTCCCTGGTGTCCACGAGGGAAAGAAGATAGTTCTCATCTGCTGCTCTGTGGAGGATGCTGCTTGACAGAAGGTGCAGGAAGCACCAATTATGCAATCTAACCATGACTCCAAATAAAATGGTAGAATTGTCAGTACAATGTTAAACTAAAAAAAAAAAAAAAGGTGATTTTCTTCTTTCTAATCTAGTAAAACTGGAGAGTTTTTTTCACAAATTTTAAATACATTTTTCTCTTTGAACTATTTATATATTATATGTTTATATATCACATTTTCTGAAATACCAAAAACCTCAACTCCTTTTTCTGCATATTTGCTTTGTACATAAAACTTGATATATATGTTTTTTTAAGTTATACATATTCTACAGAAGGTATGAATAGATTACCTTAAAAGACTAGACTAGAACTGTTAGCTTCATTATTCTACCTATACAAAAAACCACAACAGGAACATGTAAAGGAAGTTGTAGGAACTATCAGATTAACAGCACCTGCTCTTGCCTTTCTACTGTGAACAGTTCCATCAACACTGATTTACAATGATGTAAATAAAATTCTTGCTGATTGTAACCAGCTCCTTATGCTGACAGCAAAAATAAAACATTTAAAAAAAAACACATAAAAACCAAATACAGTGTACTTTAAAAGAAACTGGGTTTATTTTTCCTCTACATACAGTCTATCTATATAAAAGAAAATGTTTTGATTTTGTTAGTAATGTTACATAGTTTAGTCCTTTACTAAGCTGTAAATTGCTTTCTAAATCTACTGGAGTACCTTGGGGCTTCCATAGAAACCAATTAGGCAAAACAGTTGTGTTGCATAAAAAAGGCTGTGCTGGAGCAGAAACAGGGATTAATGGTAGCAGAAAACAGAAGAATCTAAAGAGGACATAAATGCATCATTGGCTTTGATAAAGCTTGATCACCTTTTAATTATTTGACAAGCACAACTTAACTGTCCAGGTAATAGCTTTCCTAGCCTCTGCAGGTGAGCTTTCTCCTGTAAAGGCAGAGTTTTAGTGTATGACATGGTTCACTTTCTTCAGCCATCAGCACTTACTTGATAACACTTAATGCTGACAGCTTTCAGCATCAATATTGTAAAATGTTACTCAAGAACAGATGAAAAAAAAAATGTAGTATATTTGGGGACTTCAAAAATAATTTGAATTTGATAACCCCAAGTCATTAATTTGGGATATTCAGTAACCTTGCCTCTGAATTGCAAGATCTGTTAGTCACAGGCATTAATAAACTTCAAGTCTTTGCAACTGATGTGTAGATAACAGGAAGAAAAATACCACTCTAGCATGAAAATAAAAATAAGCTTACTGTTTCAGAAATTGGTCTTACTTTTGAGCAGGTTCTGCTTAACAAATTAAAAGTTAGAGCTTCTGAGTTGAACAATGAGAACAGTAATTTTCTTAGTCACGGAGATCAAAACCATAAAGGTAAACACACTGTTAGCTTGTTACAGCCTAATCAGTCACAGTTAATAGTAGACCCTTGAGGAATGAACCATATAAATACATTAAATATGTGATGTCATTCAAGTTCTGCTTCTTGAGTTGCAAAAACTTGTTAGCCAGAGCCTGGTAGAAAAGGCTAGCTTAAAAACAGGTTGTCATCTACATCACGTAAATTGAGTTGATTTCAGTGTAAAATAGGATTTGGCAGAAACTTTGGAAGTTTAGATCAGAAAAACAAACCATATGCATTCATAATTTTTAAATTCCTTTCAGACTATGCTAATACAAGCAGTGATTAGGTTGTTCAATACCTCAGATACTAGGTCATGTTTGTGTATCTGCAAATTAGCTTAGGCTTGCTTTACTTATATGTACATTTTGGGTGGCATTTAGGCTCAACCCATTTGGTCATAGGAAGCATCAGTGTCTCATGCCTTTGAGAAGGACTAGAATCTTCTCTAGCATGATTGTATATCTTACCTTATTGTTATTGTTATATACCAGATCTGGAAGCAGTAATTCTGAGTGAAAGCCCATGGTACAGTGTATGTCTTAACCTAATTGTGAAGCCCATGAACTCTTTACAACACTGTTCCACATTGTCACTTACTGTTTTCCCACAGTAGAGGTGTTACCTCATGCAATGCATTCATTCTTCATAACCCAGGTTTGCCACTTGCTTGTTCCTTTGAAAGAGGACTGTCTCCTGAACTCCAGTTAGAATTGCAAACATGTAGGCAAGGAACTTATTGCAGTCTTGGAGAAAAAGGGGAGTCACACATGCCTGATAAGAAAAGAAAGGAATAGACAATCTTCCAAGAACACTCTTGGAATGATTGTTTTAGAATTGCCTATTTGGGAGTGAAAGGTGAGGAACTGTTTTCCAGCACCTTCTAAATTGTTCATTCATCTGAGTTCATCTTAAATCCTTATTCACCTTCTAATACCACTATATATGCAGCTATTGGAGCTGTTACTTGAATAATTTGGGCAAGAATTAATATGTATACACATGTACAGTTTTCTCCTTGAGGCTTTTGGTTTATAGTCTTTAATATTTGGTAATTTTTTCCACTTCTTTATTAACTGCAATTTAGCTAAAAAAAAAAAAAGAACAGCCACATATAATTTTTTTTTCTTTTTATTATTCTGAATTATCAAAGTTCCTTGAGTGAAGCCCAGCAATATATTTCATAGGACTGTGGTTTATGTTACTTTGTGTATATATTCTGTACAATAAGCAGTGCAAAATTTGTGGTTGAACACTGTACTCTCATCCAGTTTGACCAAAGCTATTAGATAAACCCACATTGAAAAATGTCTGAAAAAAAAAATCAAACCTCAAAATATTTGAGAGGTTTTACCTCTCAGAAAAACAAATGGACAATGTTTTGGTTTTCATTCTGTAAGCAACCAAAATCTATTAATAGCTCAGCCTCTTTTGTAAGATATCGAACAGTCTTACTTTCACTTTTCTGAGGGTTTTTTTTTCCCCAATATAAATATATTCAAACTCTCCATGCTTAAGATTCAGAGAGCAAACTACAGAGGTAGCCAAGTTTAGCTCTATCTGGTTTTACAGTTTCTCTAATAGGAATATGCAGACATAAAATTAAGGATATCTATTCTATATTTGATGCATGTACATAACTCTTGTAAAGTTTATTGGGAATTATGTGCATCCTAAGCGAAAACTACCCCTGTGGGGTAATAAAAAGCAGTTTAGTAAACTCAGTGGAGAGGTGAAAGTCAGTCCCTTGCATTTGAAGAGATCTGAATTATCTGGAAAAAAGTCTCTCTCACTTCTTCTTATAGAACATTGTGGATTTCCATAGTAATGAATCCCATGTTTTCATCCTTTATCAATGATTGGCTCATAATGGCTTTTCTCTGCAATTTTGTTGAAGTAGGTAATTTGTATTTTGACTTTACATCTACATTCCTACTCACATAAAATGGAGCCGTGAATTGTTCAGTACCATCAATTTTATGTGTATTATATTTCTGCTGGGGACTTGCTTTCTAGTCTCCAGTAAGACACTTACAAGTATTAGCAGCATTAATAAAGTTAATAGTTTTTTATTCTTTTTATTCTAGTCTTATCATATGCTAACTTTTAGCCTCATGTTACATGCTGAAGACAAACTCAGAGTACTGTGTCTTGAAATATTCAGCTTCACCATTTGTCAAAGCTTAAGACATCAAAAAAGAAAACATGAATTAAAACTTGGAAATAACCTCTAATCAGTACAAATGCTGGTATCTGCTGGGTTATGTGTTGTTTTCCAGTGAAAATGTATGATTTTTTTCTTTTACCTCAGGGCTTTTTTTTTAGTTTTCTTTTTCTTGACTGACTACTAATGAATAGTTTACAATAATACATAACACACTGCTTTACAAAGCAATTGTTTTCTTTTATCATTCTGATCTCATATTATAGATTATCTTTTCTTGGTATTTTTTGCATAATTCAGTAGTACATGTAGCTGGTGAACTGTATTTCAGCTACTTTCCAATGAGAGGAAGCATTCACATGCCCTGCTAAGGGTTGTTTTACAAGAGCCAAACTGCATGCTGTGTGCTGTATCATTAAATTTTATGGAATGCACAATAGTGAAGAGTGGCAACTGTAAAATACATCTAAATTACCCATTCCTACTCTGCATCAGAGCCTCATACAGTCAGTGTTGTTCATCCTGTTTTGGACAGCTCATGTGAGAGTTCTGCACAAGGAAAGCTCTTCCCATGTTATCAGTCTGAAACCTCCACATAACCATCATTTGTTTGGTTCAGCAAAGCCACAGGAGATGTTCGTGTTTTACTGCAGGTTAACTATACTATACTCCCATTGTGGGAGAGGAGCTGATGTGTGTTTGAAATGTGTGCCAAACCACTTGTCCCTTTTCACAGACTGGGGATATTTTGTGGTGGACATCTGTTACTGAAGAGAGAATCAGAAAGGATACCTAAGAACAGCATGGATTTTTTATATATTAGTGACCTTCTTTTGAAGGGGATAAGTACATACCTCCCTGGAAGAGAACCAGAGACAATGTATAAATTCAGTAACATTCTCCTGAATTTTCACCTATTCTCAGCTAAACTTCCCGTAGTATTTGCTTAGGCTGAGATGAAAACAAAAACAAAAAAAAAAGCACTGGACTCTTTTCACAGACGACCATCAACAAGACAAGAGGACACAGTCTTAAGTTGTGCCAGGGGAGGTTTAGGTTAGATATTAGAAAGAATTTCTTCACGGAGCGGGTGATCAGGCTATGGAATGGACTGCCCGGGGAGGTGGTAGATTCTCCGTCCCTGGAGACATTTAAAAAAAGACTGGATGTGGCACTCAGTGCCATGGTCTAGCAACTGCTCCGGTGGGTCAAGGGTTGGACTAGATGATCTCTGAGGTCCCTTCCAACCCGGCTGATTCTATGATTCTATGATTCCTCAAGGATGCAATCAAGGTACAAGCTCAATCCCCATGACTCAGGCAGCTGAGGACACAGCAGGCTACTGCCAAGGTGCAGCAAGGACAGGCTCCAGAGAGCAAGGTGAGCCAACAGATCAGGGTGATGATGAGGCAGGCAAGGATGGTGACACAAGTGCCATGCTGAGTCCCCATGGGCCCCTCACTTGTTCAAGGTGAGCAGAGCAGGTTTAGGATCAGCTGGGGAGTCCAGAGTATCACATAACTCTCTAGTAGAGAGGCACCACCACCACTGCAGCATAGCTTGGCCAGGGCAAGAAGCACAGATAAAGATAAATGCAAAGCAAGATGGAGCAGACCCCACTCCTCAAGGCTCTTTCTCACACAGCAAATTCCAAACTAAGTGGACCTAAGGCCTGGAAACCAGACTCCTGGGGGGAGTGAAGGAAAAAAATTGCACTCGTATGTTAGTGACATTTTGGAATTCAAAAGTTACAAATAGGATTTAATCTCAATCATGACAGCAGATGCTGAAGAGAGAACTGAAGAAAACGTATCTTGCCCTTCTATCTTTATGCAACTGCTTAGCTCCAAATCTACACAACCTGAAAGTGCAGCCAATTTTAGATATTTTTTAGTGCTTGTTACCAATAGATGTCAATAAATGGTGTGAGAGGAAAGATGTGCAACTATATTTTTGAAATGTATAAGGGAGAAGCTGTCAAGTCATCTCTGTCAATCGAGCCTGAAAATTCTTACGCAAAAAATGGAGAAAGAAGAAATTAAAAATTTAATGAGTTAGTTACTAGAGAGTAAATTTATCTGTTATGAGGAAATCTAGCTTATCAAATTGTATCTTAAGGAGAAAAGACACATTGTTTTTTGCATATGTTTTGTATTTCAAATGAGTAGGTGCAAAACAATCACAATACTTGTTTCAGATGCTGATAAACTTGTGAGAAAACCCAGATTTGAAACAGGATATTTTGAGCAATTTATCTGAAATAAAAATTCAGCTTGGATTCACTGGCTCCTATCCTATTTCAGGATAATCACCTCAGAACTGCTGGCCTATGCACCATTTTAGCATGTGAAACATTTTTCAGGCTAGAAAAAGTTGAGAAATTGTACGTATTGTCAACAGCCTTCTTATCAAAAAAAAAATAGGGAGCTTTTTGTTAGAGCTGTTCTAAAGGACTGTTGAAATTCAAGTCATCTGCATACCTGTATAAAGGAAACAGCTGATACCACTGAATGCATTTTTTTAGCTTGTCTACATCAAAGAATGAAATTCATTCCAGTTTCAGCCACTCAGCTTTGCACTATAAATTCCCAAGCAGAGGTTTTGAGAACATTCATGCAATAGGAACCTGTTGTTCACAGTCCAGTAAATTTATTGCTGAACAACAGATGTTAAAAGGACATTTAGGCATGGAGTCCAAAACTGGATCAGATCCCAAAAATGGCCTAGGCTTCAAGAAATGCAATGGTGTTCCAGCCAAGTCATTGAATGTATAGTATGTGTTTGGCATGTGTTCAAGTCTTACTTTGGGAAAGACAAAAATCTGTGTCAATCTAAAGACTGATGAATAGCAAAATGGTGTGCAATTTTAACTAGATGAAAAGGAGATAAATTTTTATGTCTGAAGTATATATTTACTGTATTATGGCAATGTAGCTGAACATGAGAGCAATAGAAAGAAAATATGTGAAGATATGGTCTTGGTATTACTGAAATAATTAACAAGACTATTTCTATTCTATTAATTTCTATTTCTATTTAATTTATTAATATTCTACTTCTATTAATTTCTTTATGAGCAATTGTGAAAGGAAACATGGCATATTACAAAAGTATATTTGTGCCCATTCTGGGAGGGAAGGGGAGTGGTGTCACTAAAAATTCAGCTACCACTACTAAGCTTCCTATCATTAGCATTTTTCTTGTAGACACAGTTTTGCTTAGATGCTGGTACATTTGAAAATTATTGGTAGAATTTATCACTTCAGGGCACAGATTCTGCTGCATTTATTCAAAGACCATTTTTATGTACTTTTACTGTATAGCAACAATAAATTTGTCTCTCCAATGCACTTTTCAATCATAGAATGTTTCAGATTGGAAGGGACCTTAAAGATCATCTATTTCCAATCCCCCTGCCATGGGCAGGGACACCTCACACCAGATCAGGTTGCTCGAAGACCCATACAACCTAGTTTTTAATAGGTCTAGGGAGAGTGCATCCATAAGGGACTTTTCTACTTTTTTTGTCTCCTCTAGGTTTTGTCACTCAGAGATGCTGGTTGGGAGTACATATTCCTTGCTATTTTACCTACTCCCATTAGTGATGTGGGGTCAGAACAGGGAAAAATGACCCAAAATCTACACATATTCTCACTTTCTACTCTTGAAAATTAATTTATTTTGGTTTTTTTTTTTGTTTTTTTTTTTAGATTAGAGGTTAGAGATTAGAGATTTAGAGGTTAGGTATGAAGACCTGGCTATGAATCTGTGGGCTTTTTAGACTCAAACTGCATATCATACAAAGCACTAGCAGATGACTGTGTATTGCAGATGGAGGGTTATTCTGGACAGCAGGAGACAGGGAGGGGGCAGAAGGTGATAGTCCTGAAGGTGTGGAGAAGATTAGGGAGTTACATTAGAAAATTAAATTTTCTATCCCAGCTGTTTTGTAATTATTGTAGTGAGCAAAAAACAAATTACATTTCTTTATCTTGCAGGCATGCTTTTGCAAATATGTTCTCATGCAAAAAAAGTTCAGTGTTAACTGTACAAGCACTAGCCCCACTGAAAACATGTTAAAAGATTTAAAAGCAGATTTAGAAAGACTTTACATATCCTTATTTTAGTTTCTCTTTTCTGCTGGATCAGCAACAAACTATCAGTCAAATAATCTTAACTTTGCTAGCTCACACATCCATATACTTCAGACAGGAGTATACAGAGTAAGAACTTTTCAGGATAGTTCCAGTCTAACTTAACTATACCAATATAGTTAGTTCTGTATTTGCATTTCTCATAGTTAAACATTATTCAGTAGAAGCAACAAGTAATTAAACTCATCCATTACACTGTTCTTGGTCTTCTGAAACACCCTCAGCTGAAATTTGTTAGTCTCCTAAAGAGTTATTTAGCTATTATTGCTGAAATTACTATTCTTAAGTTTTTATAGGGCAAAATCTAATTGAGTAGCTTGATCTACAGCCCTTGTTTAAATTAAGTTTATATATTTGTTTTGTTCTGAACTGGAACACATCTTTATCTAGAACTCAGCTGGAAGGTTGTAAATTACAGGTGACTACTGTTATGTCCTCAAAAAGAACATAATATTTGATACACTTTACTCCTAATCTCCTTTATATAAAGGCTACAGTGCAGTCAATTAGCATATGATTTGCTGCCTAACTGTGGAGCTTGACTAGAGAATTTGAAAACCAAGATATGCTGGGAATTCTTCAATTAAATTAAGGAAAACTCACAAAATTGCATGCAATACACCAAAACTCATCAAAACAAATAATGAAGCATGTGTGGAACTGCTGCTCAGTCTCTCATCAACATAGGAAGAAATCCCAAACCACTTGTTTTAAAAATCTTTTCTATTATACCATCATTTTGTATGCATGTGTATTTGCATAAAGTCAAATTTTTTACTATATACACACAAAATTACTTTCTGTGCAGGTACTTTGTTACTACTCTTCACATGTCAAATGTGAAAAAGCTTTTCTAAATAAAACTATATGTCAGTATCATTTATAAAATCCTTTTTCCAAGTGCTCAGCTAGAGGATTTAGAGAAGAGGGTGAGTGGTTTGTTTACAGACAGTCTTGGTGAAGCAATCTACAGATGCCCATCTGGGCCAGGAATCAACTCTTAGAATTCTAAAGAGTTTGCTGCTATTGTAGCCAAGACAAAACACACCCCAGTCAGTCCTTAAATGTGGAAGGGGGTTTTAGGAGGTATGATGTTATTGTTTGAAAATGCCACAGATGGACACAGTTCTTAAGTCAGCTATATTTAAAGTGGAAAAAGAAACATTACACAATACTCAGAAGAACATGCCTTGGCAATTTGATCTGCCTGGGATAAGGCAATTGTCAGAAAAATAGTAAAAGAATTGATAAAGCCAAAAACATACCCCAAACGATCTTGCTCAATGTAGAAAGGATATATTTAAACTTCCATGTCATATTTAAATGCAGAATATAATCTTAATTTCCAGGAAGGAAATATACTATGTATATGTACTTTGAGAGTAACAATGTTACTCTAGAAAATAATTAATTTCAAGGAGATTGTGAGCTACAGTGAGTAATTGAGGTACATTGAAGGTAGTCTGAGAAAGAGAACAATATGAACTATCATGTAAAGCAATGTGTTATTTTTTAAGGTTTCCTATGTGCAATTTATGAAAACATTCTCAGGTACCTACCATTTAGATTAGTACAGTATATCACTTACCATTAGGAGATTCTATTTTGTAGCTCAATTTTATCAAGCCTTTTTAATTAGCTTCCCTTACAGTAAGATTATTCAACTAATCTTCAAGTAATTAATCTCTAATTACCATTATAAAGTTCTGTGTGGAACTCATGGGAAGGAGTTGTGGATTTCTGTCTCTAATCCCAGAGTATCAGCGGATTAGCTATTGTAGAGTTAAGTATTAGGTGTGAAAGGTATGCTGATTTAACTTAAGAGCTCTCGTAAGACACTAGTATAAAGTCAAGCTTTCAAAGAAGTCTACAGAGTTATCAAAAGGAACAAAGAATCAGATTTTTGAAATATCCTGAAACAGTGAACTAGCAAAGCCACAGATTTGGGAACAATTTAAGTCATATCAACAGGGCTGTATGAAACCAAACCAGTGACAAACTATTTAGAGGTCATCAGCCAAATTCACCATTCTCGATCTGGTCCCTGTGTGTCATTCAGCTGGTCACCAGTAGGTGAGATGCAGATGCCAGCTGTAAGCCAAGATTCAAGACATAATGCAAACTCTGTGCCTTCAGGATTTTTGAAGGGCTGGGGTGCTCTAGTGTGTGCATGTTATGGGGTGAGACACTGCAATGATTCTCAACCCTTCCCAGCACTGGGATACCTGTCAGTCAGTTGATAAAGGGTCCATTAAGGATCCTGCAATGCTCTCTGAGCAAAGTGACTAAATAAGAGGCCCAAATGGTGCATGGTGACTGTGGCAGTACTTGCTTCTGGATTTCCCAGTGAGCTCTGAGCAACAGCAAGTGTCACGTTACATTTCAGTAGTTACTACTGCTTGTAGCTTAAAAACATCAGACATTGCATTACTCTCACACCATGAATTCCAGCTGATCAATTGCTAATATTTATTCTTGACGCTTCAGAAGAATATGCTCTGACAACATCTTGGAGGTGTAGTGCTATTTCCTTTTAAAAAAATAAATATCACTCAAACAGCTACATATGATCTCCTTCCTCTGAAATGGACCTTTCACAGACTGATCTTCCTGGTGATGGTTCTGAACAGGTAAAAGCTTTTTTAGACCTAACCAATATCTCAGAGAATGTACTAACCCAGCTTTTTCTGTTCTTTGGGATGCTTTTACCCCCTCCTACACTGAAGGGGAGGAGGAATGTCAGAAGATGGATTCTGATACTTTAATGCTATCAAAACTGGGAGAAATTATGTTCTTTACAAGCTTCCTTGCAACACCTGGTCAGGAAACCAGCAGATACCAGTATCAGAGCTGATGCTATTACAATAATTATTTCTCCCTTGTTTTTTTTAATTGCCTGTGGCTGTAAATTTTGAATCTGGCTTGATTTTAATCTCGCAGCTCTGAAACCCCATGAATTACTCGAAGTTTGAAGTATCTTTACTTCACCTTGACTTAATTTGAAAGCCATGTTATTTTAAAATAACATTGTTAAAACCCTGTGAAGCTCTGTGCCTGCTTAAGATTCATGATTTTGACTTCAACTGGAACTAAAGTTGTATTGGTATAACCTAGATATAGATCAATTCACAATGGACATGCAAGGTTTTGTTGTGGTTACCAATCCATTACTAAGCTAATACAAAAAGTTGATTAATTTAGCTTTAATAATACAAGAAATGTAAGCCATATGTGCTCTAAAATTTATCTGAGGTGCCTGAATTCCTTATTAGCTTTCAGCTCAGACTTTCCTCAGCCTATATGCCAACATATTGCTTAAGAATTGTCTGCTTTACAAGTGAACATTGAGCAAATACAGCACTAACAGGTCTTAGAAGTAATTAAAATAATTAAAAGCAAAGAAGTGATTTAGAAAGGAATGCATAGTGGAAGTACTTTTTCCTAGTGAGTTATTTCAGAAGCTTCTGTAGCTGAAAATATGAAGTCCTGTTTGTCATTTCTCTGTTTCATGGAATTATATTAAATTCTACAGAAAAATCATCATCCAGCTGAAAAAAAATATTTTTAATGTAATATAATTCCATTAGGGGAAAAAAAAACCCAAACGTAATTATTTACAGTAGTTAATACTTAGTGAAGAACTAGCAGCACTGTTTATTTTACTGGACCTTTAGGTAATTTAGAGTTCTATCAGTTCTAAAATAATTTGGATCTGTCTCATATTTCTCTCTAGCTTCCGTTTAAAATCAGAAACTTAATTTTCATATATTTTTACATTGTTATTCTTTTTCTAAAACAGTTATTAATATTAAAACCAGCAAATGAACAAAAAAACCTCCAAAATTAACACACTCTCAAATTCCAGTGACATTTGAACAAATAATTTAATTTTCATTTAAATTTAATCCATAACAATACTACCAGAAGGTAGTATTCTTTGTTAACCCTGATTCAGGGATAAGATCTTAATTTTCCGAGAAATAGTGAGGGTCCAAGAGTGTGGAGTGTTGGTGGAAGTCTCACACTCCTTCAGTCAGAAGGATGACTAAATGTGATACGGTATCTATCTAAAAGCAGGAAGGCCATTTTTACCAGGAAAAGATGATCTCACTGTGAAATTAGTAATTCTGGAAGAAATTTCACTGTGAGAAGGTAGACACTTTCAGAAATGAGTTATTATATTAGTAGTCTCTATCAAAATAATAGCTAATTCAGTGTTTTATTTGCATTAATGACAATTCTGAGAATTTAAAGATATTAAAGTTATAAATCCTATCCACTGATGATTGCAGAATGCTCACCTTGTGTCAGTGTAATGGCTGTTATCTAAACAGACATAACTCATTTGAGTATATTAGGCTGTTCTGAATGCATACGGTTCCCCATAACCTAATTAATTTATAACTTGACTCAACATAAAGATTAATCTTACTTTATTGTCCAGTGTGGCATAAATCTACAATATTAAATAAATATCTATAAGAAACAGTCACTAGAACAGACACATTTTTGCTGTTGGGAATTATTGCATCTTTTAGAGACACGGGTTCTGGACATGGTGCAAATGGGAAACCTAGATGTCTGGAAAATCTGGAATTCCAAGCAATTACTACAGTGTGCAAAATGATTCAATTGTCATTAATTCATTCTATTTAGCTGAGAGCAAGCCTGTGGCAGGGGCACATCTCCTGTTTAATTCTCTTTTCTTCATTCCCAGTCCTGTTGGTCAGCTACTTGCCTAACATTTTAATGTGGGAGAAGATAAGTTGCTTACCTAAATTTTTTTTTTTTGGTCTCAGCTGGATGCATCATTAAACAAACTTCAATTAATGCTCTGTGCATTGAAACCACCATGTTCTAGTTGTAGCCACACGCAAGTGAAGTGATTTTATTTTTTCTTTAAAAAAATTTCAATATAACAGTAAAATGAAGCAGGACATCTCATCCTGGTAACTAAGGTTCTACCTATATTTTCACTGCTAAAGAACTGCTACATTTCTGAAAAACATTTTGAAAACAAAGTTTTGTCGTCTTAACTTTTCAAAAATAAATTCTCATTTTCTCCAGTAAGTTTCAAGGGAAACCCAGGCAATAGTAATAGTGCAGTTTCACAGATCAGTGTTAATTATAGTTGCTACTAAACGTAATGATTGTCCAAAAGAACAGAATTCTCTGCATATAAAGAAAAACATTCAAGTACAGCAATGTGAAAAGACAAAATACATGCTGTGATACATTTGAAACAAAAAATTCTAAAACATTAAGGGAGTTGACAGGTATCAAAAAATCTGTAATCTACTGGCCCATGTCAAGACATATTAAAAGTGCATCTTTGCATAGCCTTGTTGTGAATTTTCACTCAGAAATCTAACCTTTGCTAAATGCTGGGCTAAATTCTGGATATTCTCCATACAGCATAGCTTACTGGGAATAAAGTCTAGATAAGCTTTGGCTTCAACTATGTAAGGGTTTCCAGTTCTGCCAGTCACTTAACTAGGAATTCATTTGTAGTCTTGTTTTCTGCTAACAGCCCAAATAACCACCTTTCATTGCAGTCACTGTTCAGATAAAAGGTTAATGACATTTTCCATCTTGTCTCCTAATGCAACTTGATCAAAAGAGAGGGCAGTGACTCCTCAAAGAGCAGTCCTGTTTCTCTAATGCGGCTGTATAGCACCTAACTCATTAACTCCTGTGAGCTTGATTCTGGTAATAAATCAGCTCACATCTGAAGATGATCAGTACTTTATTTCTGCCTAATTTGGATGAGAGTTCCTTGAAATTACAAACTTCCTCGTTATATCTTCCACCACAGAGGTTCTCAATGGGTTCATCAGCATCTTGCTAAAGTACTGAGAATTAAGTAAATGGGTCTTACATCCTTATAAATCACTGGCAAATATGTATACCCCCACTTTATATATGTAGGCTTTTCCTGTGATTTCAGGTTGTTTGAATGGCACGTTCTTTTTTTTTCACTCAATGAATTAGGCATAATTGTGTGGAATAGAAATATATTGATTTTTTTATCTTGGGTCTACATTTCTTCACTGTTTTTATTAAAGGATTTGCTTACCAACATTGCTGTCCTCTTATTATACCTTATTGAGTTTCTTTCACAGTCCAGGGGAAGTTCGATAATCCTTGTCACTGTATAAAAAGTAGATTCTTCCAAGTACAGCATTTCAATGAACCTTACAAAGTAAAAAGACAGCTCTGGTTCTGGTAGCACAGTAAATACCTTTCACACATTATGCATTAAAATAGACCTCATTTTTAGAAGGCATTGGGTTTGTTTAAACTACCCTTCAGTTTGGCAAAAGAAAATATCTGTTGGCATGAAAGAGAGGGACAGAACCTATTAAAACTCTTAACAGTGGTATTCTGCATTGCTGTATCAGTCTAAATGACACTGAGAGCAAAAATAAATTTAAAATTCACTATAAATGGTGCATATATTCTTAAATTAAAAAAAACAATTCAATGCAAGCTGGGATCCAAAAAACTAGAAGGTAAACTTTTTAATACCTTTTTTGCTTGTTTTCCTGGAGGCATTGATCACATTTCTGTCCATCTATAGGTGTGTTGCCCTGCTGGCCCTTCAGCATAATGCTATGCAGTTGCTTATACACTTCACACACAGTACTCAGGTGCAAGTTATTGCTGGGTAATTTAAGTTTAAAATTTATGTTTATTTATGTAATTTATGTTTAAAGGAAAAAAAGGAGGTGGGAGGCCCCTTGTCTGTCAGCAGAAGGTAGGAACTTGAAGATGTCCTTGTTGATAACTTGGTTTGACTACTTTCAAGTTTCTGAGTGACTCACTTATTGAAGCTGAAAAACATTTCCTTTAGTAGTTTAAAACAATAACAAAAAAGAAATGCTTATTTGTGAAGCTAAATGCCCCTCCCCCCCAAAAGGGTAAAATCTCTCAATGAGAGGTGCCCCTGTGTGTTTAAAGCAGTGACCTAGCATATATCCTACACATTAAGTTGAAGAAATTCATGGCCAAGCACACAACTAGGAGCCGTCTGCTCTTTGAAAAGTCTGCAATAAACTGATCATATAAATTGACTTTATGCTCAGTAAATGAACACTCAGAGAGCAGTTACACCTGAAATATTTTTGTGCATTGCTCTCGGGATGATACAAACCCCCTTCCTGCAAGTTGCTGATGATTTCCCTGATGAGACAAATATGCCTCTCATCAGTGGATACAGCATTTCTCCCTGTGTTGCACTGTGCCCTGGCACAGTATCATCAGAGCGGATGAATGGAAGAATGGAAGAATGAAATCTGAGTTAACATTTGTGATTTTGGATGAAGCAGCTGAGCAGTAAGGGCACCACATCAGTCTGTACTGCTCTAGTACTGAATACTCTGTTTTCTTAATAATGAAACAGAAAAAAACCCCCCACAAACACCCCAAACCAACTTCTTCCCTATTTCTATAAATAACAAAGATAACAGCTTCTAAGGTAGAATTAAATTATTAATACTAAGGGTCAGTAGTGAATGTCTTAAGCCTCTACTGACTTCAATATTTTAAAATTACTTTGAATATCTTAAAAATGGAACCGTGAAGCCAAATACATTGTATTGCAATACATGTACTGTGTTGAAATATATGGATGTAAAATACAAAAGCTCTGTATTCATGGTCTTTTTTTGCATGTGTCAGTAAAATTAAAAGTGAATTCTACTGTACCTCTCTTGTTCTTTCCTCTGGCAAGTGTTTTGCCATGAATTAAATAATTTAAGCAAAGTGCATGGAAGAAAGACAAAGCCGTATTCTGGTTGGTGGTAAATGCAAACGATTACATATATTTTTTGCTTAAAGGAACATCTAATTTATACAGGATGTAATTTGGTGAAGAGATGGAGTGAACCCACACCAGCTCCAGAGTATCCGGTCCATGATACTCATGGGGTTTGCAGACCATGTGTTTACATGCCCTCAAAAAAGAATGGAAAAATTAACAGATTTTCTATCTTCTATACTGGTACTCTTGTATTCCAAACTCTTAAATTAAAAGAAAGGAAAGCATTCCAATCTTGAGAAAATTTTCTTCCTAACAAAGCTATTTGGTAAACATGAACGGGATTCACTATTCTGTGAATGTTTTTCGTTGAAGCTCTTGTTTAGCTCCTCTGAAATTAACCTACCTACAACAATTAACAGCTGTGCTAGGCTGTCAGATCCTCCATAATGACATTTATTGGCTAAAACTTTGAATTGCTAATGTTTGTGAGCAAATTGTACACTATCATGTATATTTTTATTTTTAATTTATGTAAATGGGAATCTTAGCAGGCTGCTTCTAATAACCTGCAAATTTGTAAACAACCTATTTCAGATTTCTATTCCTGGAAACTTTAGAATCACTTCTCTGAATAGGGATAAAAATTTCTAAACTTTCTTCATTGAATTACTAACAAAAAATTGTTTTGAATCATTAGCACCCAATATTTGTTATAAAATAAGCTCTTCAGGTCATGGTAGTGTTCTATGAAATCAAGATGCTTTTTAGTTAGGGAAATTTAACTGTCAATAAATCACAGAGTGTGTGTCTTAAAAAATAAGGATGGCTTGTTATTTACAAGGCAAGATCTTTGGGATTCTCATCCACTGCCAAGGAGGTCTGTTACAGAAATACTCACAGAATTCTCATAATGGTGAGGATTTTTCTCTGTGGCATGCATTTGAATCTTGATAAATATTGCAGGCAGAAAAGATTTTTCTTCCCAAAGTAAACCAGCACTGACTGCTGTTTATGTTGTACCATCCTTGGATGAGCTAGTGCCCTTCAGAGAAGTGTATCTTGCTTGGAGAAGGAAAAAAAAAAAAGTACCTTAGCTGACCTAGTGCCCAGGTATGATTAAAAAAAATTAAAAAATCATAGAATCATTGAATGGTTTGGCTTGGAAGGGACTTGGAAGATCATCTAGTTCCAACTCCCATGTTTGAAGTTAAAACTGCAACTTCATTTGTAAAGTGAGGACACTAGTACTGTCTTGCAATTCAAGTGAAGCTAACAAAAAAATATAACAACTATATCAGAATGTGCTGGCTGCTTCAATAATTTCACTATTTGGAGATGAGGATATAAATATATGACGTGGTAGATTTAACAAATCACAATACATTGATTACAATAAGGTTATACCTGATAGTTTATTAATTTAGTGTTGCTGAATGTTATTATTCTGGAATTTTTTTAAAAGGCCCTGGTTCCAGTGGTCATCTACCCCACTAAAGTTTAAAGACCCTCTTTAAAACTCCTTTTACCTGTCGTTCAAAATTCTGCCAATGCACTGAGCCAACCATTTTAGCCAGTAACTATGAGATAGTGATTCTTCTAAAAAAAGAAATCATAATGTAGTTCTCTGAGGGTTAAAGGATGATATCCTGCAAATTGCATATCTTCCATTCATTTGGTACATATTTCTAAAACCAAAATCATAACCAAATGCCTCCTTTTTGTATACCATAAATAATCATAAAATTAAAATTTACAGTCAAATAGCACTATGAAAACAAAAAGTTTTGACTACGTAATATTGGTATAAAGGCTGGACTGTGGAAGTTTTCTCCATACTTTCTCCTTGCTTGATCATAAATCTGCTGCTGTTATCCAAGTTGTGTGTGTTTCTTGGTATAAACAAAATTCAGCACATTATGACAGCAGTAGTAAATACATTTGGCCATATATCGTAATAGCTTAAGGAAGTGTATTTGCTGTTCTGCATAAAGCAGTTTTTCATCTTTAAAAAAATAAGATTTTTATTTATATACATTTTGACACCTGGAATCTAATTTATCTACCTTCTTTTAATCAGAAACAATACTTAAGATCTGACTCCCTTCTTGTTTTTGTGATTTCTTATCCATAATTTTATTGAGTAAAATAACTGTTTTAGTTGTGTCTTAGTAAATCATCAATCTTTGATCTAGAAGATGAATGCCAATTTATATTTTTCCTTTTAATAAAAATTATGAAGGACCTCAGAATTTTAGCTATTTAAGTTTAGTCACCTGCCTCAGTGATAAATAGGACAGTTCTCATTTACACCTGAAGTCTCCCTATTTTTCTTGTTTGCTATGAATTTTTACTTCCTAACAACTCGAGGTATAACAGCTATAGATACAACAAGATATAACAGGTAACCCCTGGGCTTTTTTTCCAGCTGGCAGTGGTATGATTTAATGGTTTGAGTTAGGGAAATTGGAATTTGAGCTGATAGCTAATGACTTGTGAAACTGATTTAGACAAATATTTAATCATGTCTCTATGACAACTCCGTGGCTTTAACGAAGGGTAAAATTAACAAGTATTTTGGAAGACTTCTTTAAATTAATGGATGGGGCTGGGAATGGAATGTGGTAGGCTTCACTTTACATCCATACTTATTGACTGCTGGTCAAAAGACTGGCTCAGAATCAGAGACAAGGCTATGAGAAGTAGGTAAAAACCAGTACTAGATTTATCTTTGCATAATTCCTAGGAATGTTACAGTCACCAAAGTTGGTATTAAGCCAAAACACATCCTTGGTCACAACAGACATGCCATCCTCTGCAGCTATGCAAAATGAGCTACAGTATCTTTCTTTTTTCTGTTTTCTGCTAGAAAATCAGTATCTAAAAATGTGTGATTTCTGTTACAGCTCTTGAGATTCTAGGAAGAAAAGAACTGCAATGGATTCCTGATATCAGACCGATAGATAAAATAATCTTTTCAAATAATCTGCAGTTTTATGTGTCTTCTGTGATAAATCCATGATTTTTCACTTGAAATTGTACATATTACAGGCAGTGCAAGCCTTTAATTATACATTTTTGTCTCACTCTGCAAATGTAGGGAAAAATCTCTATTGTAGAATTAAAATAGTTTTCCTTGGTGGCACACTTTAACAGCTTGATTCTTTCACAGGCAAAAGTTTCTTATATGGGTACAACATGTAATTCTAGGTAGAATGATTACTCAGTTGAATGAAGCTCGCAATTACATGGTCTACCCAGTAACACATCTCTTTGAGAATAGCTTTTCTTAATATGCATTTTGTCTTGAGCCCTCAACCAAAATGAAATAAGATTTTACTGTTCTGCAGTGACTTGTAGCCGGTTTAGAACACAAGTCATACTTTCAGTTACGGAATAACTAATGTTTTGAGAAGTTATTAGGTATACCTGTTAAAATATTACTACATTGGAGATAAGGAACATTAAGGTGTCAAAACACAGTTAATCCAAATTAGTCTTGCATTTGTCCAAAATTTACATGTGAAGAAAAAGTAATAGCTACCTCTACAGTCAAGCAACACCCATGAAAAATAACATTCTGCTTCTGAGTCCAAGCTGCTGCACAATCCAGGTGTTTCTACAACAGCTGGGCAAGTCCTTTCTTGCTTTCATACTCACTGCTACTACTCCAGTGTTCTCTTTGTTAGTAATGGTTTAAGGATAAATAAAAGGCAATTTTTGCAAGAAACAGATCTTTTTACAAAGCCAGTTTGTACCTGCTGAAAACAGAATGCCCAGGTGGAGCTGGCAAATGCTTGAATGGAAGAAAATTTTGTGTTATGTGCTCAATATACCAAGGAAGCTTCAATTAGCATTTCTATTCCACCCTTGCACAACAGAGCACTTTGAGAACTTCAGTGGTTAACTTTATTCAATTTAATAGCTTACGGAGAAAAGCCGCAGTGAAATCTAGAAAAATGAAAACAATTCCCAAACTGAGTTGATGGAGTAATAGAGAAACATTTGTTGGGACAGTGCAGCTTAGACTGTCCCAGTTAGTGTCAACAATGAGTTGAGAGTTACCTCTCCCCTATGCTCCCAGAGGAAGACAATAAGTAGAATAAGGAAACAGACTGATTGCTTCCCAACCAAAGAAGTCTCAAATTGGACACAGCAGCACATAGGAGTGCCTAAGCACATGGTCCTAGTAAGAGTCCACAAAAAACTTGGAGAAATCACATCAGTCTTACCTAGGAAGATGACCAGTCTCAGTGAATAATGCTCTTCTCCAGGACTCAAAAGCAAACAGCAGATACAAAACCAGATATTTTTTGTGGTAGAGTGTGCTGTTTTTCCATTTAAGAAGCCATTCTTATACTGAGCACCATGGGAAGGAGCACTGTGATAGGCCCATTTGGGTCACCTGACCCATCCTCTCCTCCTCATAGTCACAGCTGCTCCTGTTTTTCTGACTTCCACATCCATGAGTTGCCTGTGGGTTCCTGAGGTGGTCTCAGGTCAGAGAAAAATTTTTCCTGTTTTCTTCAAGCCAGGATGCTCTCTGAAGCTGCTGTTGTTGAGAAGAAATGCTGAGGCTAAGAATGGAGCTTCTGAATGTAAGCATCTGATACTTTTAAAGATGGTCTTCAAAAACACAATTAAGAATTTCCTAGTAGTGAAAAAAATGCTTTAATGAATGGGAAATAATGGACTCTGTAAAATATGCAACCTATGATGGCATTGAAGATGGTTATAATTTACAACTTTAATAACTTTTACTATATTTGCCTGTTTGATTTTAAGAAAAGAGAGGAACTTTCTTCTGGAAGCAACTATTAAAAAATCTCAGATTTATCTGTAGCTGAAATGTTAACTCCTCAATACTTTCCAGTTCAGGTAATTGCCAATTTGGCTTAAAACCATTGCAATTATAACAGTTAGGTTTTATGACTGATGGTGTGGAATAGGTTATGGTATAAAAATCAAAAAGCGAAGAAGAAATTATGATCTCCTTTTGCAAATCTGTTTGTATGTAAATCCTTACCTACCTGGAATGTTTTATGCTTGTACTTTGCATGCTTTGGCTTTTGAAAATATTGATCTAGAAATGCAGTAGAGACATTTTTCCTAAGACTTTTAGATATTTCATTTATTTCTTATAATGTTGTAAGTCTTTCTAGAGAAATGAGTAAGTAATTTAACTATCTCTTGACCTTGTTCCTAGTCATAAATTCCTTAAAAAGACCAAAAATTTTTCAGTTTCCTTTAAGAGTGATGAATTTATAGGGTGTAACAGGATGGCCTTTTTGGTCCTGTGTTTCAGTGTTGCTTTTGTAGTTGACTTCTGATCTTTCTGTCTATCTTACTTTTATATAATTTCTATTTTATGAAAATTTCCTTTAAGTTGAATTCAGTTTAGTCTTGCTGTTCTGCAGCTATGGTATTCATTGTAAACTTTTCTAAACATTAGTTTTTCAAATGCTGTGTATTTTAATATATTCTTCAGTTCTAGTTGCTTGAAATTAGAAGAGTATTTTATATTCTAAGTGCAGAGTAAAAGTAAGCTTGAAGTGACTAATACGATCTTTAAATGAAAACACAGAAACACAGGCACACAAGATGATGCTCCTGTCTTCAACAGCAGATACCAGAACTATCAGCTAATAACTTCTGTGTCTTCTAGATAAAGAGACTTGAAATAAAAAGGGAGGAGATTTTCCTGGAAACCTAGAGTTCCAGAGGGAAGGTAGCCTAAAGTATGAAGTATGCAGCCTAAAAAAGGCAGCATTCACAGCTGTGAATAAGGACTGAAAGGACTGAAAGGAATATTCTGAAAAATCTGACCATAAAATTGAGTGTGCAAAATGTGAATTTGAAAAGTTTACGAATAGGGAATTTCGTTTCTCCAGGAGAAGTAATGCTTACTTTTAATTAAAATAATAAAAATAGTTCATCTCATCTTTCTATCCAAGTTAGGCTAGACCAAGAGCATGAGTTCTTAATCTTGAATACTTGTAACCTATATATTTGAGTTCATATAAACAACTATGGACTGTGCAGATGAGCTGGCAGGAAAATATTTGTGCCTTTTGTTCTGTTGGAGAATTTGTTGTAAAGGAGTTATCACTCTGAAAAGCTATGGTTCTGATAAATTGCTACCTTCTTTCTTTCCAAGTTTCCAGTGTGATGTAAGTAGGATGTGCTTGTCAGCACAGCTGGGCAGAAGCTTATGCCACTGCATGATCCTTTTAACCTTGTTTTAAATGCAATCGATAAAGAACTTGAAGAAATGGCTGGAGACAGAAGAGTGAAAAGAAATTATCAGTTTCTGAATAGAATGGCTCACTGCTACAAGAAATTACATGCAAACTACAGTGTAAAACCAAAGCTGTATATAAATCTTTTTCTCTAGAATTTCCCCTGACATCTATAAAACAAATAAGTTATTTTTCATACATCAGCAAATATGAATTATCTGGGACTTTTTCTATTTAAATGTCTGCTAATAAACTTTTCAAGTTCTCTGCTGTTTGTAGTTCTTGTGGAAGAGTAGCGTATTTTGGAAGTGTTTTTAGCCAGGAGTTGCATACCCCTTATGATGCCAATGAGAAAAGCATTCAGACTCTGTACGTTATAATTTAAAATGGCATTTCTTCCAACTAACACTATAAAGAGAAAATAGTAGAGATGATATTGCTGTAAATACTAAGAACCCTGAGATATGCAGCCAGTCTCACTGTCAGGACACAACACACCATATAGGCTCCATCTATAGAAATTATTGCCCCATTTTGGTCATTTGAGGTATTATAAGATTTTTCTTACAAGAAAACAACTGTTCATCCTTTCTACTGTCAAATAGAAAGAATGTTCATAGAAGAACTTTTGCTGCATTTTTAGACATAAGCAAGGGCACAGGGGGTGTAATCTCCTGTTCCAAGTAGGAGATGCCTGCAGGCTCCTTTTACAAAGAGGTGGCCAAGCTTATCCTGCATCCAGGGGATGTAGACTGACTGCACAACAAAGCCTGAAGGCCAGGAGTAATGTAGCCCAGAACGAACTCGGGGGGGTACTCAGTTAATGAATGTGTGGGTCATTAACTCCTTGATGGACAATGGTCTCTCATTTAGGATCATTGGAAAATGCCAGAGGGAATTATCACACCTAAACAATAGTTCTCAAGTGAATGAAAACAAGACATTTGTGTTGAAGACAAAGGAATCCAGCTGTGGTGAAGAGCTGCAGGAATTAGATCAGTTTTGTGGTTAGGGAATGAATTGCCTGGTTTTTAGACCAGAAATTCTCAAGGAGAGACTAAAATAAGTGTGAATATCAGTGCAGGACAAATGCCAAAACTTGTAAGAACTCACTATAACTTATTCTTAGGTTATTTTTGTAGTCAGATTGAGGTCAAATAAGACATGAAGATTGGGATGGATGGCTGCATATCCTGTCAGCTGTAGCTAAGAGCTGCAGCCCAATAATAAAGTTCTGAAGAATACAGGTGCTTTCCTACAAATAGTGCATTTAGTGAAGTCTCTACATGTCTGTAGCCACTTTAAAGTGTTAAAGCTTCACGTAAGCTGTTTCAGATCTCTCAACACTGCACAAGTTCTGTTTAAGGTGTGCAACACAAGATGTCTTTTAAAATACAGTAACTGGATTTGCTGCATTAACAACTTGCTATATAAGTATTAAGACATAGCTATCTTAAATCTTAAAAAAACCCCAACCAATAAAAAAACAAAACAAAAAAAATCCAAAACAAAAAACCTGAAACACCACAATCCAAAATAAACTGAAGCCAACACAAGAAAACAAAGCAGCATGGACTGAATTAAAATGTTAGTTTCCTGCTGAACTACTAACAAACTATCAAATTACTTCTGAAATGAAAATCCAATCTATGGAATTTCAAATGAACCAAATAAGACTTAATGTTTATAATCTGTCAGGCATTGCTTCTAATGTAGTGCCAACTGCAGGTAATTTGTGAGGGGAATTTCTGACAGAAATTCAAAGTGAGAGCTCCTTTGCTGCATGTGAGATGAGTAAATAGCTCCTAACTACAAAACCAGCCCAGGGAATAGAAAAGAACTGAGGAGTGCTGGTGAGAAAAAGAGGGTATTGCAAACACTTGACTAATGTACAATGCAGTGTGATCTGTCCATTGGAGATTTCCTAGAGATTAACAGTGCAGAGCTTCAGCTTCATCAGGGACCTTCCTGTCATGATTTTCAGGAATGCTAAAGACTGCATGAAAGACTCAGAAGTCATTTATACTAGATTAAACCCTCAGTAATTAAAAGTTATTTCTGTGTTATATATGTGAAACTGTATTTTATATGTTTTTATCTGTTGCCATTTCTAAATGTGCCAACACTGCTTCAGTAACCCAAGATGTGTAAGGACATAAAGCCTGTGAAATGATGCAGCAAAAATTGGGGTAGATTTATAGCTGCAAATGTAATTTGACAAATCAGATTTGATGCAATGGCAAGGTAAAAATAATGCCTAGAAAGTTTTCTATCTTAAACTATCTAACAATTTGATAGAAAAAAAGGTATTTTGTTATCTTTATATTTGGTATCCGTATGATATAGCTTAGCCTGCATTTGTAACCTTCTGTCCTTTCTATGAGAAAAGTATAGTGACATCAGGAGTAAGATTGTAAAATGGATTTAGTGTAGTAGATGAAGTGAGCAAATCTGTTAGAAAGATAAAATGGAAGCACAAGCAAAAGGTCTTGTTCTACATAAGGTCTCTTAAAGAATCACCAGCAAAGATACCAAGGAAAGGTGATTTTAATATAGATTTATCAAAGTGCAACTTAATAGAATCTGATAGCAAGGCTCGCTCTGATACGTACTATGTTGAAGGGACTTGTAAGGGTTAGAACTCGATGGAAGTGATTTACACAGGAGCAGAGGAGACTAAATCAGAAATGAGTTGGAGCTATTTGCACAGGGATCAGGAAAAGGATGAAAGACTCTCCCCTTGAGTCACAAGGGGCAGCGTGGACCCCTTTGCTTTCTAAACTCCTCAGAGAGGAGTCTGGGTATGGCTGAATCCACTCCTAGTCCCAGACTTAGCCAACAGATGACAACTAGGGGGGTTAAGTGTAGGGATTTCAGTGTGATGCTTATCACAGTTATGTCTCTGATGTGATTTGAAGAGGTGGTAAATTAAGATCGATTGACCCTATTACAACAACTAGCAAGATTGGTTTATATTATTTTCTAACAACTTAATAAATTATCAACAACCTGTTACAATCAGTACAGCTGTTAAAGACTTAAAAGTTTCTAAATTGTGGACACATATGTATGCACACAGATGCAGAGATCAGCCTGTAAAGGTGTTCAATTTTGGTACCTACTTTCATGAATGAAATACCCCTAGTTACATAGAATCAAATCATAACAACCTTAACATATTTTGACTCATGCCCTGTATTTGAGAGAAGCTGCCAGTTACTTACTTACTCTTCTCAACTGTGTGAACCAACCTCTTCTGTGAGGTATGGAAGATGCAAGGTCAGCTGAGAGAGCTCCAAAAGGCCTTGCTCTTAGGACCAATATTTATTTGGTCTCAAGATGATTGACTTTGGTCAGTATTTTTCTATGTTGACTGTAATTCAAATTAGGTCATCTTTGGCAGCTTTCAGCATAGGTCTGTCATCTGAGCAAGAGGGGTCTCAGTTGTGCTTTGCAAGCAGCAGAGCTCAAGATGCTGCTAGGGAGTGCCCAGCCACCCCTAAATCACAATGCTTGCTTAAGGACTAGTATGTATCCAATACTTTAAACTCACTGCTGAAGCAAGGCCAGAAAGTGATGGATCATCTCAACCCACTGCACCTGCTGTAGAAACAAGTACAATGTTGGGCCCACTGACCTTCTAACTAAAGCAAGGGAAATATTACCCGAAGTTCATGTTGCAATGAAGCTCAGCAAGAAAGGAGTCTACACCACCACACAGCCTGAGGAACAATGATCTGCTTACCAGCAGAAAGACAGCCTTTTCATAATTTTTAATGTGCAATAGAAAGGGATTAGATACAAGGCATGGAATAATTAGTCTATACTAATGCTTATTTCTAGCAATTGCTCAGAGCTTTGCAAAAGTTTGAAATAAGAAGAAAATGGATTATAAGAACTTGAATAGTTTTTTTTGGTGAAGGCAGATAGTAAAAATATGGGGAATTAATTCATAAGAAGACCATAAATTCAGTTGAAATGGAGGAAGACAGTAAATGCAAATGCATGTTCAGAACATTATCTGTTGCTTTTTCTGGACTCAAAGAACAAATACCCTCAAAGACTGTTTCAAGCAGTATTAACTAAGAGTCCTCACAGCTTTCAAGTTTAAACTTGTAACTTAGATAATTATTGTAATATGAAGAAAATCTGGACTTTCAACTTTTTGACTGCACTGACGCCTTTTACACAAATTCTGATTCAGTAGTCTATGAGATCTTACTTTTTTTCATTACTTGTAAATTCTTTATATTGTCTATACTAGCTATTTATTTAGAAAGCAACTAGGTCTACCAAAACTTGGGAAAGCTTTATACTAACTAGATCAATGACCACAGTCTTTTGGAGTTGAACAAGTCCTTGTTGTAAACTTTCCTGATTGTCCTTTATTTTTCCATACAGAGTAATTTGTCTTGATGATTTTGGAAAGGCACCTTGGCCTATTTCAGTGTAACTGGACTTTTTTTCTTTTGTTTGATTGCACCTACTTGTCTCTTACTCTGCATATCATGTTCCACAGGAATATTTCAGTCTGATCCGTTTGTAAATCTCACAAAATCCAGCCATTTGTCATAGCCTTATAATAGAAAGTAAGGTGCAATTTATTTGATCTCATTTTTTTTCAGTCTTAGACTGAGGAGTTCTCACTGATAGGTTGGTTTGAGCACCAATTTTTACATCAAGAATGTTCTTTTTTGTTTTAATTAACAGACTGTAGGTTAAACTAGCATCATGATTTTTAAACAGAGCTTGGACTTTTGATTTTTGGTCATTTAACACAAAGCTGTTTTGTGTAAGGACTATAATCTTTACTTTTGCTGATATAAATTCTGCTGAAAATTCTGTCAAAAGAAAATCAAGGAATGTACATTCTTCAGAGACCACCTGTTATGCCCAATCACTTCTTGATTAATATAATATCTGGAAGTACATAAGTCAGCACTGCAATTGTAGTACCCATATGCAGGAAATGGTAAGTTTTTTCTTTTTCCTAATGGTTAATATTAGTATGCAGTTTATACTGGTAAATGTAAAGTATGTCTGCTTCATATAAAATTTTAGGTTGAATCATTTGATTTAATTCAAAAGTTCCCTTCAGACAACAGAAGACTGATTGTCTCTTTTTCAGGTTTACCTTGTCTATAAACGAGTCTATCCATTTGTTAATTTTTTTTCTATGTTTACTCATTTTTTATTTTTCCTTGTTACAATAGGTGTATTTTTTGATAGATTTCTCCTTCATATCAGCACATGAAGTGTCTGTTACTTTAAGATTCTGATTTTGAGGAAGATTTCAAGGCACTTGGGTGATTTTTAAAAAATACAGTCTGGAGGATACCCCAAAGAATGGTGACTTGCATCAGTAAAAAAAAAAAAAGGTTGCTAAATTTTTTTCAGAATCATGCTTAGTTCTGCAGTGATGGCATTCATCTGAGTCTAATGTTTCCAGGATCTTTATTCAAGGTATACCATAGTGTGATGGTTGGCATGGAGAGGAAGAGCTGTGATATGCGTGAACAGAAGATACAAAAGTTTATATGGGGAGATGTATTATATAGCATTCTATCCTTTATTTTATGTAATAGTCCTTGACAGAGATGGATGGCATAATGCTAGGTAAAATAGTGGCATGCTACAGTACTGCAGTTCTCAAATTTGTCACTTTGTTCCTTTCCCCTTCCTTTACATGATGCAATCTACAGCTCTTGAATCCTACCCACACATTCCTTTCCCTCTTAGAAAAGTGGGCACTTGGTCTTCTCCCTTAAGTGATCCTAAATACTCCTAGGCAGCCATTGCTTTCCTCTGTAAAAGCCACTGGCTGACTCATTTCCTTGGTTGTGTAACTACTGATTGGCATTTGTAGCAAAAACCTTGTAGCCTTTTCCCTCTGGTGAATGATTTGGCCCCAAGAAAAAATGGCCTATTTTAGCTCTGACCTACTTGTAGTTAATTTGTCAGCCTTCTCTTTGCATAGCTTCTTTATTAAAATCAAAGAGTGGCCTCAAGCCACCAATATTTGAACCAGTTCCTGAAGTTGCCTTAATATCTTTGATGGAATTACAGAGCAATTGTAGATATGTAACATTTCTACAGTGTTTTGTAGAAGAACTAACTGTAGCCACCTCAAAAAGCCAATATGCATATCATAAATATTAATAATTAATTGAGTAATTCTCAATGGAAGGACACCCTATGAAAGAGTATCAGTATAAAATATGTTGTAATCTTTCTTTTAAATGCAAAGCTAGAAAATATCCTTAATTAATATGGATGATTTTTCTCCTAGTAACCATGACTTTGAGAGATTTATTGTACTGATTTTCATAATCAAAGTGACTATTTTTTTAATCTAATTTTGTTTTCATCTTACTTAAAAGATTATTCTTTTCATATTTTAATTGTTTGCTTATAGGGATTTTTAATTGTTCTTGACAAAGAAAATAAAGAGATTCCTCCCATCTAGTTACTATTCTTTCTTACATGGTAGCAATGCTTATTGTCTGTTTATTTTTCTTTCTTTTTTACCTTCAGCAGCCTCTCTACAGGAAATTTTTATAACAAAACTGAATGCATAAACAAAGCCCTGTATAGCAAGCAGGTGGTACATCATAAGCATATTCTTCTTGTTTGTCTGAATTTTGCACTGCAGAAATCAGAGGATTTTAAAGTGCAGGTTGATCAACATTATATGTCCCTTAGTCATCTCAGCCCTTTTTATTAACTTTATCTTATATTTCACTGTTAATAATTGTATATTCATCCTTCAAGAAAAAAGGTAATCCTGGGTGGTTCTTATGGTTGTTTATTGTGGGGTTCTTTTAATGACTCATTTTCTCAGCTGTAGTTGACTACTCTCAGTTGCTAAGTGGAGAGAAACTATTTCTTTTCTGGCTACTATATCACTCACAACCCTATTCTCTGACCACTTTCTAGGAATATATTCAGGTGAGTGAAAATGCAGTACCTATACATTTGTTCCTTTATGCTCATCTGTAGAAAGGATAAATGAAACTACTATGTGTAGAAGTGAGGCTTTCCTTTTCAGGTATTTCAGTAACTTTATTGGGGAGAAAGAAGGAAGAGTGACAGATCGTACTGGAAGTTTTATGGTTCTTAATTCCTAGGTAGGTTGGTTAACTAGTCTTGCACTTAGAAAGCCAAGAAATTCTTCTTTTGCCTGTTGACAGAACATTTGTTTCCTGAAGAGATCCACAGTGCCAGAGAAATTCTTTGGTTAAAAGATTTTTTTTTTTAGAAATCTCAGAAGTCATCTAGGTAGCCTGGACTTAGGCTTTGTGAAGTTGTGATTCCTGTTCTGGACATCTCTTGAAAGGGTCATTGAGGAATAGGACATGGACTAGCACTTCGCTACAACTGCTGAGGAGGATTCCTTTTTCTAATGTGGAGAAGTTGGACTAATGTGGATTTTTAGATAGAGTGAAAACTTGTGGGTGTTCTGTGTGGTTGTGCCCCCTTTTTTGCTATGATGAGCAAAAGAGCAGGTATTAGAAAGCAGAGGTACTGCTGATCTCTGCATAATGGAGGGACCAGAGAGAGAGAGGAAGAAAAGGCAGCTTAAAACCCATCCTAGGAAGAATCAGAAACATTTTAGCTTTTAAGAAGCTCCACTGTCTCTAAGTTTTGCTAGCAAGGAAATGGTTCCAACTTTATTGTGCCATCTGTCCATAACAAGAGACAGAATGGTTTGAGAACGCTGAGCTTTTGTTGTAAACGTCAACTTAATGCTACCTTGGGGAAAAATAACTTGAAATTATCCTTGAAGTTACCTTGATGAATTACAAGTCTAACAGTTACATGAGAGAGCTGACAGGCTGCTGACCAGTTTTGCTGAAATAACAATGATCAGAGAAGCTATTTTCGGTGGTTAATTTAAGTTTCCTGACAAGTACAAAAAAGTGTAGATATTGAATTATCCAAGGTCAAATTCCACTAAAAAAAGTTCTGATATGATGATGCTTGTGTCCAGAGATCCATGAGGAATTACAGATCAAATGCTAATGTCCTTCTCTGTAATTGACAAAGGTCTCACACTAGTGAAATTCCACCTGTTTTCTAAAATTATTCCAGATTTGCACCTCAAACTTATAGAACCAGTCATCTTAGTGGGTACAAAAGTTTGCTGCATTATACCCCTACAGTATCCCTAAAATGCCATCTTGTCCCTGAAAGAAAAAGTCATATTCCAATGTTGCTTAACATCCTCACCAATAAAAAACAAATGAACAAACAAACAAAAGCTACCAAAAAAAACCTACCACACCAAAAAAACACCCCAAACTATAAAAAAAATCTTTCCACTACTAGGAAGTAAGTTTTTTTTCTTTCCTCTTATTGAGCGTAGGGTAAGAATTCCCACCTACATTTGTTGAGGGTTTCGGTTTGTTGTTCTATTTTTCCTTTTTTGTATAAAACACTTTCTTCTTTGCATGTCATCCTACTGATGCAAATTTAGATTCAGAAGCAAATCTCTGCAATATCAGGTTGACTTCCTGAACATTCAAGAGTGTAGCCTCTTCTCCTATTCTTTTCCTCTCTTTCCTATCCTCTGTTTATTGTTCTCCTTTCCAGGCCCAGCTCTAGTTAGGTAATCTCTCTTACCCTGAGATGCCTTCCTTTTTTACCACAATCAACCTAAACTTTCAGATTAATTTGCTGAAAACTTTTAATTTCGAATTCTTAATGTTACATTTGAAAGGAGGAGATGGCAGTGGTGTTACTCTTTATTTATACAACTCTTCCTTTGTAGGAGCTACAAAATGTACTTGAGGAGATTAAATATTCATTATCTATCAGCAAACTGTGAGTACTCTGTATTCAGTTTTTCTAAATCTCTTGAGTCCTATTCCCAAGAATACTTTGATATCTAAACCCTGAAATGTATATGCTGCATCTCTGTATTTTCCTTCTTTTGTTAGTTATGTTAGTTTTTAATTGCACTGCAGTTTGAACCAGCTCCAGGTATTATTTAACTGGGATCATATTTAATGAAATAATTGGATATTACAATGCTGTTGAGCTTAGATAAATCACAGAATCACACAGTATGTCAGTGATTTGGAAGGGACCTCTGAAGATTGAATCCAACCCCCTTGCCAGAGCAGGACCAAAACTAATGTCTTGCATACTTCTGTTTGCTGTTCTCTGATGTGTTCTGTAGCAAGACACTGACCCTTTTGCAAAACTATTGCAAGATCAGCAAAGGCCATGTTATTTTATTCAGCTTTAAATCTAAGCTAAAGAGATGTTGATCAAGTTTCCAAGGTAATTCTCCTTATTAAAAATAAAACCCAAAAATAATAAAAAGGAATAAAAAATTGTATAGGAAATAAGTTTTCTGAATAGTATGAATTTATAAAAGTCTGTGTGGATTACAGAAGTGGAACCTACTCTCCTGCTTTTCTTCATGCCCACATACTTTAATTAACATACATACATACATATGAAGTTTTTATCAATTTGACATAAGGTATGTTTAATATTTTTTCCTTCTTTTATCATCTCCTAGGCCTTCTCACATGTGCCTCCACATAGATGACAGAGAGGTCATGTTTGGGAAAAAATTACAAGATGAATGAAAATATACTGAGCATTCTGCATCCGATGTATATTTTATTCTTGTGAAATACAGGCTTTACTGATGAATGCCAAAAAAGCTTAGGGTTTCCCCCTCTCCTTCCCTTTTATCCTGGATTTGAACCCAAAATGTAAATCCCAGCTTGAGACTGCAAAGCCATTTGCAGATGAATGCCAGAGATAGTGTTATTAGCACTTCAGTCTTCATTTTGTGTATTATATTAGAATTATTGTAGCTTATAGAGACAGTACTGAACACTGGAGAGAGCTGCATTGGTAAGCTGCCCCAAGCCATATCCACAAATGTGAAAATAAATTTGGTTTCAAATACAGCTATTTGTTCTAGATAGCAAACAGCTACCTCTAAGCCTTTGCTTCTGAAGTAGTTTTTAACTTTTTCAATGGTGTCAAGCAGTTTTTCAACTGTCAAGCAAAATAAGCTGCTTTTCTCTTGGAAGGAAGATTGTGCTGCAGGGTTGAATTAAAGGACATTTTTGAGACTCTAATTAAATTATCTCTATTGTAATTATGTGACGTTTGAAAATAAATCTTCCAAATGTCATTGAAATGCTGTGAAAAGTTCAACATCTTACTAAGAGTTTAGCTGCAAATTATTAAAGATTCCTAATGTTAAGAATTGCACAGAGCTTATAACAGTGTAGATTAAAGTGCGTAGTGCCTTGCTATACTGGATGCAAAGAGCTGTATGGTGCTTCCCTTCTCATTCATTTTCTTGTCAAGTTGGGTCATTTCAGAGGTGGCTTTATTACAATTTATCATGTAGCTAGGTGGCAGGTGTTAGTTTGGGCACTTTAATCTAAAAGAAACAAGCATACCACATCTAAAGGTATACTGAGTGACTAATTTTTAAACTAGTAAAAGTTCTTGAAACAGTAAAAACTTAAACCCAAAACCAAGCCCACGAGTATTGGTTTCATCTAGATTACTGTCCTGCCTCTTTTCCTAGTCTTTAACCGATGTCTTTTGAAGAACTCTGTGAGCATGTAGTGGAACTTTTCCTCTTTATGGCAATTCAGGCTGGAGGGTTTAATTATCAAAGAATTCTTTATATTTGGTAGACCTGGAAGCTTTTTTGTTTCACCTTCCTTTATTTTCTTTTTAATAATAATAATCTGATTGATTTTTTAAATGTGTGCATAATATTTAAATTGTTTCAGCAATGCTTATTTCAAAGACAGGATTCTATGTAAGATTGAGGAACATTACTGGAAGGTAGGAGGCAGACTCAAATCTGCTGGGATGCTGTTCAAAAAAATATATGCTATGTATTGTAAGAGTAGCATAAAATAGTACTGTGAGGTTGTTAAGTTGTGAAAAAGTTAAGAATACTCAGCAGAAATAAATCCTACCCTTAGCTAGTTGACTTGGTAGTTTGTTGCCTGCTAGTGGAAAGTGCCTAAAAAATGCAGAACAGAGAAATGGGTACTCCCTGTTTGAGTGCACATCTCTTTACTGAGGTTTGCCTTTGTGTCTAGAGAGACAGAAGATCTATGTCTATAAATACTGCCTGTGTAGGCATGTGTGTGTACCTAGTACAATGATAATTTCATTGTACCTGGCCAATGATAATTTCAACCATTGCAACCCCCTCACTTGCATAGAATGGTTCATAAATTAAACAAATTACAGTACTCCCTTCAGTTAATACTATCTATGGAATCTGGACACAATGACTCCTGAAATCCTTTACTGCCTGGGTAAAAAAAGAAGATAATATTCTTGGATATTTAAATGTCTTCAATTAAACAGTAATGACAATGAAGAGATTTTTTTTTTATTTTTCAGTTATAGTTTATTATACAGACATAAGTTAAAAGAATAAATAAAGTGTAATAGATTTAAAGCTGTATTTCAAGATGGAAGCTCATTCTGGTTTTACTGATACTTAATAGATTCTATTCAATCAGAACTGAGAATTACTTGAATAGTATGTAGAGTATGATTCAACATGTAACAATTCAAAATTACTGAGTAAATAATACTATCAACTTAGCTAATGAATGGCACTCAACTGCTTTCTAATATGGACTCTCTAGTGTAATTGCCTTTTGGATTATCAGTAGTCTCCGAATTAATTACCATTTAGTCATGTCACAATGACAGTCTGTTCCTCTATTAACTTTTAGATTACAATTTTGCCAAAAGGATCTCTTCTGCAAATATTTCCACACTGCAATATGCTACTTATAAAAATACTGTGTTACGATAAACTCACTTTTATCAGTACTTTGAAGTATGCTTCAAATCTTTAAAAATGGCTTTTATTACTACATCTGACATTCCTAGGTACAAAACACATTTATTTTTTTTAAGTATAGATTTTCACTGATTCTTTTTCTGCATACATTATCTTTTCTCATAAAGCAGAATTTAAAAGTAAAATAGTACTTTTAAAAAATCAACATTTTATGCCAAAGGAGTGATACCAAACACTGGTCTTGTAGAACAAGCTTGCTTACTTGTTCCTTCAGTTTCACTCATTGTTCAATGACCAATTTAATTTTGCCAAGAGAAAGCTACTAATTGATAATCAGAATGTAATCATTTGAATTTACCAAGGAGAATGTATCAATATGAAAGCAAAACACAAAACTTTGTTGGCTGAGTTTTTCACAATGAAGGGAGCCTTATTCTGTTTTGCTGTGAAGCATTCCTGGGTTAGAGTACCCTTCTTTGCAAAGGCATAATAAAAGTTTGAAACTTTTCTGAAATGGACATGCAATCTTGCTGCCCTTTTAAATACTGTTATAACTGTTTGTTTATTGTTTTGTTTTGCGGGTTTTTTTTCCTACATTTTGCTGATTTGCTGAATGTAGGTGTGAGTTGTCTACTGAATTCTGGTTTGGGTCTGTTTTGACTGACTGGTGTTCCAGAATTTTATTTTATTTGGTTTCTCTAATGATTTTGTGGAGGAAAAAAAAATTATGTTAGCAATCACAGAAAAGTTCACCAAAGAACCTATTTAACACCAAGTCGTTACATGGTTTGTGTGCTGACAGACACATCACTGGGTGCAGAGGGGCACTGTTGCTTATTTGTATTTTACTCTGTTGTCTACATGTTTGCTATTTATGATCTTCAGATAATTCTTATGATTTTCAGGAAGGATATCGTGGTCCTGGAGCAGGTCCAAAGGAGGGCAGCCAGGCTGGTGAAGGGACTCGAGCACAGACCCTATGAGGAAAGGCTGAGGGAGCTGGGGGTGTTCAGCCTAAAGAAGAGGCGGCTCAGGGGAGACCTCATCGCTCTCTACAACTCCCTGAAAGGAGGGTGTAGCCAGGGGGGGGTTGGGCTCTTTCAACAAGACAAGAGGGCATGGTCTTAAGTTGTGCCAGGGGAGGTTTAGGTTAGATATTAGAAAGAATTTCTTTATGGAGAGAGTGATCAAGCATTGGAATGGGCTGCCCAGGGAAGTAGTGGATTCTCCGTCCCTGGAGATATTTAAAAGGAGACTGGATGTGGCACTCAGTGCCATGGTCTAGCAACCGCAATGGTGGTTCAAGGGTTGGACTCGATGATCTCTGAGGTCCCTTCCAACCCAGCCAATTCTATGATTCTATGATTCTATCTGTAGAGATAGGAGAGTTTACTGGCTGGACCATTCTTCTATTAGAATTTGTATCTTTGCTGATAACAAGAATTTGGACACTTATGAAGGCAGTTTAGATTTACATGTAGTATTTACATTTAGACACCTGCTGAAGGTTTATGTTTAAAGTGGACATCTTTTTCTTTCTCTCCTGTCTTATTTAGTTAAGCTTACTAAAAGTTTAGATAAAGTCATAAAAATTAAACACAGTTTAAGACAGCTAATTTTGCCTTTTCTCATAGTCTGTAGGAATAGTAGCCACAATATCTCATATTGCTGGTGTAACACAAAACATTGTACTTTTAAAAGAAACAAGTTGTAAGGAGAATAAAAAAATCAGAAATGATTATTGCTTTGAAAATATAATTGCCTCACTTTTCCCTTCTTTAACACAGCACACACTTCATATCTTGTATTACCACTGACTAGTTTTTCTTTGATTTTTTTCTTAACACTAAATATTACTTTGATTCACTGGAACTGCAGAATTAAATTTGTCTGCTTTTAACTTCTTTGCATTGAGATCCCATGCCTAATCCCTGATCCCAGATTCCTAATGCAAGGTCAGAGTTGCTGTAAAATTATACATTATACTTAAAAAAGCAGCATCTGTATGAAGAGAGTAGAAAGGATAGCTGGAATTTTGAGAGCATAAAGAGCATCTCTGCAGTATTAGCAACAGGACAGGGAGAATTTGTGGTTTGGATTCCTATACTTTTTACCTTGTCTATCAGCAAAGCAAATGTGAATTTTTTTCTGTTGTAATTTATAGGGGAATTGAACTGACTTGTAGCAATGACAGTATTATAGAAACAAGGGGGCAAACAACTATCTCAAACAACTTGTCAAAGAAGTACTTGACATTATTCCACTGATTGCCATGGTTGCCTTGTACTCGTTTATTTTATTTTATTATGGTTTGATTTCTTTTATTTTTCCTGATTCCAAAATTATATCAAATAAATTAATCCATTACCTAGTTCATTCACAAGTATTTATTGAAAGTTCAGGAGTACTTTCTGTTCAAAGACATGTCTGATTGCATTCTTATGCTTATCTCCACAGATGCCTATGGAAAATATCTGTGCACTTGCTAATTATCTTTGGAAAAACCATGACCTAATAGTTCAGTCCTTTTACTTTGATTACCTTGCTTTTTATATCCTACTGGCTGCATAGCTTGAAGCACCTAATGCTCTAATCTTCCTCTGAAATTGAAACCAAATTTTAAAGCTTCAATAGCTGCTAAAATTTTGATTAGCTACTAATAAAATAATAGCCTTATTCTGATGCAGAGGGAAGGTATAAACTCTCCTCAAAATATTTCAAGAATTCATGTTAACACCTGAGTTAAAATTCTTAATTGTGAGAAACCTTTATGAATATTTTGATGTCTTAATCAGTAGTGCGGTACCTAAATATGATGCAAATAAAAGAAACAAAAATGTAGCTTCATAAACCTTAACTCCAGATCCAAACTCCATAACCTAAGATGAATTACACTTTGCATTGTCTCAAAGGCAAATAATCCCTTGAAATATAAAAATATTTTCCTTTTTATATAGGATATAAACAGGCTTGTTTGTGAGCTTGATACTGTTCTTTAGTTTTTTCCTATATAATGCTTTAGTAATTTATTGGAATATGTGTCTCTGAAGACTTTTGTATAAGCGTACATTTACTAAATTTAATGGTTTCATATAACAAATTTTGCTTATTGTTTACACAGTATTTTAAACAAAATTACTACAGCTACTCCACAGCTCCAGTGCTCTTTCCCAGACACTCAACAAATGCAATGTGAATGTAACGAGAAGCTAATCACAGCCACATTTAAGTCAGAACTTCACAACATGTTTTTTTAGTGCCTTTGACCATTTAGGTCGTTGATTCTACATTGTTTGTTTTACAGTATTCAAGTAGGTCAGGTCTGTATATGCATAAACTACTTATGCACAGTGCATGCTGCTATTTCCAGCTGTGTGGCATTGAACATCTGGGCAAAGTTGCCTTGTGCTTGTCTGTTGCACAACACATTCTTGAATGTTAAATAGCAAATAAACTCTGCCTCAGGGTAGTGTTGCTGATGTTGATAACATTGGTGTGCCCAAAGGAACGGTGTCTTAAAACTCTGGTCCAACACATTTTTGTTCGTGTGAGTAAAATCTTCTCACTGGAGTACTCCTATGGCAATCAGCAAACCTTTTCATGGTAGTAAAAATAACAAAACCATCTAGCACTTTGCCAGGAAAAAAAGTCCCTTCACTTAAAATTTCCATAATCAAATGCTTTTTTAACATGGCTCCCTAAGGAGAGAGAGAGAGAGAAGGCTTGTGCAGTAGTGCTTTCTCTTTCTGCTGGAAATCTGGGCATCTTCTTATGGCTTTGAAACCATTCATTATGTGGGCTGAAGTTAGTAAGAAGGGCAAAATGTCACTTGGAATTACAGGCTTTATACCTATAATCAACCCAGTACAAAAGAGATTAATAGGCTGAGCTTATACTGAGACCTTCACTTCTGCTGTGTTAGTAGAGTTAGGTTAAAGGTTGAACTGGAGGATCTTACACGTCTTTTCCAACCTAACTGATTTTATGATTCTGACTCAATAAACCCCAATCATTCTACATTGGCAGAACATGAAGAATGACCTAGCATGAAGAAAAGCTTTGCTTGATAGCTACTTAACATTCATGGAAAATATAAAAAAAAAGTTATTCCTAACAGGGGAAACCCATCATTGTTTTTTCTCTTGACCACTGAAAAATGGAAAATGGGCACAATGTGAAAGAAATTGTGTGCTTCTAAATAGGAATATATAGAAAGAGATTCTATGTGTCAAACTTGTAAATATTCTTGAAATTTATCCAGATCTTTGTTTGAAAAAACATGAAGCAGCTGCTAGCAGGTTCCTGCAAGCTTCTGAATATTCCAATGGAGAAGAGGGCTCATATTAAAAAAAAAAAAAAAATAATAAAAAAATCTTTACGTAATTCCAGGACACTACAAAGTTAGGAGAAAAGGGAAAAAAGAATTAAAGAAAGGTGCTCTATTCCTTCTGGAAATGTGGGACTACATTGTAATGTATAATGAGTGTCTATGTAATCTGATTCCATCATCCCATCTCTGGTTCAGCAGGAACTACAGTGCCTAAGAAAAACAAAAGTAAAATTACCAGGCAATTTGTTTATTTGCATTGAGTTTAAATGATTGGGTATTTCTTTTTTATTATTTAAACTATTTTAATTAACTTTATTCCTAATCCAATCTCAATTTTTCTCTGCCTTTCTTACATTCCCCTCTTCTCCCTCAGCCCTTTCCTCTTCACAAATTGCAGTGGTCAAATGAAAAAACTATTGAGCAGTTTTTTTTTTAAATCTGTGCTCTCAGAAATGAGGTCTGAAGAAGTAGGGAGGAAGAAAATAACCCCTATTCCTCCGATTTCTTGTATTTCTCTAAAATTCACATATCTTAAAAATACTTTATATGTAATCCATTTTTTCCTCATTTCTATACTCACTGTTCTTTACTGATCATAAAAAGAACTACTGAGTAGACAATATTCCCAAAATGAAACATTTTTATCTTCAGAAAGTTCACGCACTCAGCAGTTAGAGAAAAAACCTTTTATATGGTTATTTAATCATGGTTAAATAAGATGTGTGACAAAAGTTATAAATACAACTCACAGAGTTAATATGGAGTATCTTCATCAGAAGAATATGTGAAATATTAAAACGCATTTTGGTTCCAGCTTTTATTTTGCAAAATCTTATCTCAGGATAACAAAAGTTATACATATATGTATGCCTCTACATATAGATAACACATCCATGCATGCATACAGATGTATATATGTGAATATGTGCATATGTATGTATATATAAAACAATACTAAAAGAGTTTGTATAATATATATTTTCAGTGAGAAAACCTGGGTTCAAAAATAATTTGCAGATTTGAGAATTTAGCTCAGGAAACAGGCTCAAGGTTTTCACTGTGACCTGAGATTTTTATTTCATCTTTTACCATGATGTTTTTTCAAACTGACCGGTTCTTTGTGTTTTGTGTCTGTTTATTTTTTCACTAATCCACTTACCTTGGCTTCATTGTTCTACTCTGCTTATACATTTCAGCAGGTAACCTTTTACTTGGATTTAGCGAAAACTTGTTCTTACATCTGTTCTAATGATTTAATATTTTTTTTAGCACAGAATAGGAGCCTGAATATATCTTGAACTGCCCTCATAGAACTCAGCATTTTCTTAAGAGGATAAAGCATTGTCTTTCAGATACAAATTAAGCAGTTTCTAGAATTCTTTTGTTCCTACACCATCGGCCTATTCATTCTAAAAAGTGTTTTATGTTGCTTTGATTCACAGTGGCCATGAAGTATCTCATTAAACCCAAGAATAACTATTTATTGTGCATATTTCTTGACATTTGGATTTCACAAACTTTGAATTTTTCTTTTTATGCTTCTTTCGAAAAGATTTTGGAGAAGAAAAGAAAGGACACAGCTCTACCCTTTCATTGACAGTGTTCTAAAGAAAAATAGGCAGATATTTTACATGTGAAGGAAAGATTCTATTCAGCCTTGCAGTTTAATTTCCCTTCTCTCAAAAAGAGTGAACAAAATAATATCTGTTTTTAATAGAAGAAGTCTTCATTATCACAGTACAATAGATTGAAAAAGACCTTTATAAGACCACTTCCCACTTCAGAAACTTCTGCTTATGGCCATTTTACGTTCATGAGCCATCTGTTTCCCAGCTCCTCCTATTCTTTCATTTCCAGTAATGCTGCCATTATCATGAATTTAACTTGCTGTCCTCCTCCCTTCAATTTGAAGCAGTCTTTATTTGACCTAGGAAATAATTTCTACCAAGTAGAAGAGAAACGTTTTGCATGTGACACAGTTCCTGATTGACATTTTTTTTGCTTGTTGGCTGGGAACTACTGAACAGGAGCAAATAGGCAGTTTCTCTGACTTTTGAGATACTTGAGTTTTGAGTTACTTGCTCTACAGTCTTTTGGAAATGTCTTTATTTTTCTGTATTTTTTTTCTTTTATACCAGTGCCTCTTTTACTGCTTTCTCTTCACTCTTCTCTCTGCTATGGTTCCATCTTTCCTTCAGCTATTCTACATTTTATCCTACTCTGTTATTGCTGCACCTGTTAAGTGTGAAGTGTTTGGGGTTATTTTCTCCTTGATTTAAATCTGCAACTCTCAGAAAGCTTTCCATCTTGGGTTCAAACCCATGTCTCTTACACTGCATATCAGGATAAAGAGATGACTCATGAATTTTAGGTAAATCAAAAATTGTATAAAGAACCACCTCTTCTGCAGCATTAAGAGGAATCTGTCTTTCAGAATTTTCATGGTTTTGGAAAACTTCAATGGTTTTGGAAACTGCTGTTTCAGCTAGGCTTCATTTCCCACAGTTTTGATTGATTTAGGTACAATAACCCAGTACTTTTGCTGCTTCTTCCTTTCACATATTCCACTATATCCATGCTTGAATCTATGCAGTCTGCACAGTGAATTTTGCCTGTGAAAAGGCTTTAGCAGTTCCTTCTTTCTCACTACCAATATTATCTTTCCTGAGTCTCATTATTTTGTAATTGCTGTCCCAAATACCTCAGTAAATACAGCCTGTTACAGAATAGGATTTTAGCTAGGCCTCCAGTAACAAGAGATTTATTAGCAATGCAACTGCTTTTGTGAATCAGCAGATTGCCAGCATCCCTGTGAGAGTCTCCCATCCATGCTGTGAAAAAAGCCACACTGTATTCTCTAAAATGTCATGGATCTATTGTAAGTCACTCAAACAGGGGCTGCACTTCAGTCCTTCAGATAGAAATCACATGTGAATTTTTTTTAAGCTCTGTGTATATCACTGTCTTATAATTATCCCAGAAGAGGGGAGAAGGTTACCTAGAAAACAATTTACAATGCAGGGGAACCTTTCTTTTAGAGTAAGTTCTCTAAGATATCTGTTAGCAGATTCTAGAATGAGCATCAGCAGAGCAGAATAAAAAAATGAAGTGGATGTGAGGCGTAAGAGTCAAAGAAGACAACTTTGCTTCCTTATATTAGTAGAGGAGAAATACCACTAATACCATTTGGTGTCCCACTGGAATGTACAAGAAGGCAAAAAGTAGTAATAATCTCTTTTCATATTTATTATTGTGTATTCCGAGTTCCATCTTCTTAAGCATACTGGACCAGAGGCTTTATTATTTTTCAACACCTGTAACTTGTAAAAAGGAACACAGTCCATATATTTCTAAGTTTTCTTATGCAATGTGAAAGAATGTTTCATGATCAAGCATTGGAATGGGCTGCCCAGGGAAGTAGTGGATTCTCCGTCCCTGGAGATATTTAAAAAGAGACTGGATGTGGCACTCAGTGCCATGGTCTAGCAACCGCAATGGTGGTTCAAGGGTTGGACTCGATGATCTCTGAGGTCCCTTCCAACCCAGCCAATTCTATGATTCTATGATTATCTAATTACTTTACCTTTGTAAAGAAAGCAGTAGTTTTTTTGGGAATGATGAACAAAAGAAGAATGCAGTGAGAGAACTTTCTTCCTGTTTTCATTCTCATGTTTTTCCATATATGAAAGTGTTGTTTCTGAAAATATTTAAGTAAGTGGGAAAAGAAAGGTTAAATCTTAAATCAGTTATGCAAGTGTGAGTGGAAAAAAAAATTCAAAAAAGTGTGTCATGTGAATGAGCTGGTGTGCTGAAAGAACTGAAACAAGGCAATGAAACTTTTACAATGACCACTCCACAGCAAAACCAGGACAACATATCAGTCATTCAAGTACAATTTATCTTGATACTTTGCTTTATTGCCTAAAAATCCAGGCTTAGTGTTTTTTATTATCACTATTTATTCACAGAGGATGTGTAGTAATATTTTATTGCAGTAATATTTTTGTGCATCTAATAAAGTCATACTAGTTGGGATAACCTTCAAAAGAGTAGAATTTATAAAGTCTATTTAAAACATTTAGGGGACAAAAAAGAGATAAGATCCCTTCAACAGTCAGAACTCACTTCAGTGTGTATAGAAAAGGTGGCTTAATGTTGCTTTTTGAATTTCATTGTTACTTTTAGAATAAATGTAATAATGAGTAGAAATTTGATAGAGAAGTTATTGTGGAGACTTTAACTGCTTTTTTTTTTTTTTTGATTTAAAGTCTGCTGAAGTAAGAGCAAAGATTTGTTTAAATTCCAATTTTTTCTTTTTTAGTTCTCAATGTTTTTGTTCTCACATATAAATATACAAAGCAAAGTGTTTTTTAAATGTGACTAATTTTTGATATTTTTTAAAAATCCCAACCATGTAAAATTATGGTAAAGTACTAGAAAAAAAAAAAAAGGTATGAAAAAAAAGGCTGGTATGAAATGGATTATCTCAATTAACACAAAATCAGACTGAATTCTAAAATTTGTGGCAGGATTATAGAATGTAAATGATTGCTAGTGACAGTCAAATAACTGAGGGTCTTTTAGGAATTTCTCAGTGCATTCTTGGTAATTTCACGTATTTGTGTCTGAAATTCTGTCACTGATTTGCCTAGATTCTGACTCTGAAATGAAATGGATAGCATTGCTTACATTTTTATAGGGTTTTAATCTACAAAGGCTACAAAGATTTATTAAAAAAAAACCCTAAAAAATGTTCCAAATCCTCAGTACTAAAATAGGCAACAGCATTCTTCAAACCAATAACAGATGTCTTACAGCAAGGCCACTGGCAGCTGATTTAGTACTTAGGTACATGGACTCCACTGGAAAGTTAGAAGCCATTATTTTATGAATATCTTCACACTGCAGAACTTCTCCACTATAGTGAAATTCCGTAGACATGAGCATTGGAACTGCAGTTGTCAGTAACTTGTGTATTATAGTGTCAAATGGCTAAATGATTAACCTGATGCTTGCATGCATTGAAAATAGATTATAGATAACTATGAAATCTGTCAGTATATTCAAGGCAACACACATATAATACACTAATGTGGCATTTAAATTGGTAAAAACTGACAGTATTGTTAGGGAATGCTTTTCCATGTCTTCCACTTCGTGCCACACTGAAAATTTCAAGGTCTTATTTTTCAGCATGTGATCAAAGATCACTAACTTTCATGGCACCTACCTCATACACTTAATACCTTCTGGTGAAAATCCATGACAAATGCAGAATCATAATCTAAAGAAGATTAAAATTGGTTTAGTTCACTATGTAGTGTCAACAACACCTGTGCCATGAACCATTTAACAAAAATCAGTTTCAGTTTTGAAGGAGATGATTCGGGACCATTATTCTGAAGGTGACTTTTTTAGTGTCAGAAAGTTTAGTTTTTGCTGGATGTATACACTACTATGGAATATTAAAAAGCTAATTGTGCTTCAATAGTATTATCAGTAGTTGCCAGTTACTCTTTGATTTAAGTTGTAAATACAGGAAAAATGCAAGAGTCTATGGCAGGAACTGTAGGATGCAGGATTCTCATACATTCTTGCATCATGGAAGAAAAGTGATACTAGAAATTCTTGGGGATTTAGGATGCTGGTAAATAACATTAGGATGCTAGATGCTGAAGCCTGAAGATTGAGTTAACCCCTCTTAATATAAATGTGACTAAAATCCTACTTTATGTTTCTTTATTTTGAACTTTTAAAGGAGGGGTAATCAGTGCTATGTATAGATAGACACCTGGTCTATCTGTAGGTACTTTTATTATAGATATTATTATAGATATTATATATCTATAGAAAGGTTGGTCCTACACCAGTTTTTGTTTGATGAACAATTTCTTCAGGCAGGACTCTGCATAAACTGCATAAAGTTCTTCAATTACAACATTTCAGAGTGTGGAGAAGACAAATTTATTAAGTTTCTCATCTCTATAAATATACCCTTCAAGAAATCTGCAAAAACCCAATTGCTTTACATGTTTTGAGAAAAAAAATTAGAGACAGTAGGACTTTCAGAAGGCTTCAAGAGAATTCTGAAAGAATTATTGAAAGAACACAAGGAAAAAAAAATTAAATATGTGAATTTAGAGAGGGATGCAGTTGGAGTCTATAATTAGTATCCATATGAAACACCTGGACAGCTTCTGCTGCTTGGGACTTGTAATTTATGCAAGTAAATTAAAAAAAAATATTCTAGACTTTTCTTTCTGGACCCTTTTACTGATTCTGATATCCAGCAGGGAGACTTCATTTCCTTCTGAATTTGCATATCAAAGGACCAAATTTTTATACACTCCTGGAGAAGTAGTTAAAACATTGATTCTTACAAATGGTAATTATGTTTTAAAATACTAAGGGCTAGCCTGACTTTGATGATGTATGGAGATGGAAATTATCAGACACCTTAAGCAGCTATTATGCCACAGCAATACTAAACTTTCCAGAAGAGGAAAGTGCCCTTTTTGAAGATTTGAGGTTGACAGGCTTATCATTGTGAAATGGAACAGTATTTTCTGACTGTATAGACATTTCCTATTTACTGGACTATAGATATGAATTTATGAGATGGGGTTATTTCTTTTTTTTTGTTTGTTTGTTTTAGTTTAGTGAGTTAATAAACATAAAGTGCAAAACCTCTGCTTGAACTTTTTATTTCAGCTGTCTGAAGATAGTGGCGTAACATGGGCTTAAAGAGAAGAACAAGACAATAATAATCTATGTACCCTTTTTTTTGGTAACATTCTGTGAGAATCAGCTGATCTCTAAGTTTACATTTAGCAAGGGAATAACCTTTTTAGACATCTACAATTCTTAAAATTTCTGCTAGAAATTTAAAGGCATATACCTAGTAGTTGTTGACCAACAAGAGTTGTAATTTAAGTGGAATAGAATGCATGAACAGTGATTAAAAGAGCACTGTGAAACATGTGAAACATGAAGGGAAAACTCAAGGCTTTTTAAAACTGGGTTTGTTTCGGTTTGAGGTTTTTTGTGTTTTTGCATCTTTTTAAAGTAAAATTCTTCATGCTAGGACTTCCTTGTATTTTGTTTAGGGTTTTCTGGTGCAAAGAATATAGCAAATTCTAATGACATTTATTAATCTAATCTAATGACTTATATTAAACTTTGTAGAAAAGAATGGCACTCCTTGGGACTTCAAATGTATGCAATTGATAGGAAAAATCTAGGCTCTGAGAGAAAAATAAATGGTAAGATTTAGTATAGAGAGTCCTTGTAGTATTTAATCTAACAATATTTTTGTGTAATATAACTGTCCCCATGTTTGAAAGACTGTCTCAGTTAGTTGGAAAAGGTCTGTAATAGAGATTAATTTTATTGTTACTAGGATTGAATTCAATAACCTTAGCACTTACATATCATTGTGCCCACCTCAATTACTTCTTCCTATTTGTAGAAGGAAAGTCTAAGAAATCTTTTAGTTCACTTTCCTCCAGGCCCAACAAAAGCTTCAGTGTTACCAATCTGTTTAATGAAACTACTGTCAATTTACTATAATGGAGTAGAGACCTTTGCTGCTGTTATATTGTTCTTTAACCTTGTTTAGCCATGAAAAACCTTTCTTTTTTTCTTTTTTTCTTTTTTTTCCTCTTTCTTTTTTTCTTTTTTCTCTTTTTCTTTTTTCTTTTTTCCTTTTTCTCTTCTTTTTTTTATTTTTTCTTTTTTCTTTTCTCTTTTTTCTTTTTCTTTTCTTTTTTCATTTTCTTTTCACTTTTTTCTTTCTTTTTCTTTTCTTTTTCTTTTCTTTTTCTTTTCTTTTTCTTTTCTTTTTCTTTTCTTTTTCTTTTCTTTTTCCTTTCTTTTTATTTTCTCTTTCTTTTCTCTTTCTTTTCTCTTTCTTTTCTCTTTCTTTTCTCTTTCTTTTCTCTTTCTTTTCTCTTCTCTTCTCTTTCTCTTCTCTTCTTTTTCTTTTCTCTTTCTTATTATTTTTCTTTTTTTTCTTTTTTCTTTTTCCTTTTTTTTTTAACAAATGGAATTCTCAATCATTATCTCAAATCACTCAAAAAATCACAGTCACATAATTCCTTGGGAGTGTGTGAAAAGGGAATGTTGATGGTTTCTACATACATCCTTTACTATCTGAGAATACTGGCAAGACTTTTGATTACAGTAATGAGTGGTTCCAAACTACCTGCTACTTGCGTTTGTTCTCAAGGGACCATTCAAAGTTTTGAAAGTTACCTTTTGTTTTAATCTCTACAGGTTTCATCATTAGCTCTCCTTTCAAGTGTCTCAGTACAAACTATGATTTGGATTTTCAAAGAAGCCCAAATGCCTCTAAAGGTTCAGCAGCTCATTCCTTTTAACATCCTTTGAAAATCTCTATCTGAATCTGGTTTTGTCGTTGGGGAACCTTGGCTACTTTGAGGGACTTTTCATTTTCACTTTTTGTTAATTATTCAACTGGCCATACACAGTTGTCTTTTCATCCAAGTTGTCTATAGAGAACTTCATTTTATTCCTCCATCTCTTTGACTTGAGTGTTTCACACCTCACTCCTCAGATAAGTTATACTTTCTGCTTTTTTTGTTTCTCCCTCCTCATTTTTTTTTCATGTACTTACATTGTCATTTGAAGTTTGTTTGTCACAAACTTTGTTTAATATTATTTATAAGCTCTCTATGATTACAGATGTGGTTTATGGAAATTACTATAGCTAGTGATGGCATTTATAATCAGGCAATTAAACACCTTTAGGTTTTATTCTGCCAAACTATATTTAAGGCTGTTTTTGGTTTTTTTTTTTAAGGTAGTCATATTTTTACTTTAACCCACATTAGAAATATAGCCCTAGTACTGACTCTCTTCCAGGATGTGTATACAGCAATACTGTGAAGAATAATCAGAAAGATCACTGTGGGCTTCCTGGGCTCCTTGTATCAATTGGCACTTGGGGCATGAGTCAGCAGTGATTTTTGTTTGCCAGCAAGGGCAGATGACCAGCTCAACATGTGGGGCTGCCTCATTCCTAATAAACACTAGATCTTTCTCTGCATTGCAATATGAGAGCTAGGACAATTTAAGAATGATGTCAAAGTGGATCAAGTTCTCACATGGAAGTCCTCATGGACTAGCTAGCTTCACTAGACATAGGGTTTTTTCCCATCATCAAGTTAATGCAAGTATCTTAATTTAATCATATTTGATTTTGCTCAGAAATGCTTGTACTAGAATACATACTTTTCATATGTTTATTTATTTTGCCATCTGACTATTCTTTTTAAGCCATTAAAAGATTTTATTGCAGATGAAGTGTTAAAAACAACAACTAGAAAAATATTCTTTAGAGTCTAAAATATTTAGGTTTATTTAAGCCTTGCATTCTGGCTTGTTATAACTTTTTATTCTGATCAGATGTGTACAGGTGATGAGAAGTAGAGCAGGAGATATTTATTCAGGTTTCAGCTGTTTCTTAGAGATTAATGTATTTATCCTCCAACACTGTGGAGAACTGTTGTTTCTTCAAGGAAGCAAATGTACAAGTCCCAGAGGTAGAGCGATGCTGAGGGAGCAGCAGTGACACTGAAATGTCCTTGGGAAATTGCCACAACTTGGCAGCTTCTTCCTTTGGCACTCTGGAGAAACACTTAGCCAGAGTCCCTGTGGGCTGCAGAATGGTTACATAGAGTGGGCACATGGAGAGATAATCACAAGGGTGAAAAAGACTTGTCAGGAGAAGGGTTCTAGATGAATAGATATAGACATTTAGGTCTGTCTGCAATAGGAGTTGCTATGCTGGTACATGTATCTTCCTTCAGGAAAAGATGCCTTCTTTAGAAGTATGACACCAGAAATCCTAATATATTAGCTCCAGGAAAAGCTTTCTGACTCCCACTCTACTCTAAATGAAATTCTGGTTGTATGCTTTTATTTATACATGAATATTTCTTTAGGCCTCAGTGGCACTGACACAGAGTTAACTTTTTCCCTCATCTATATTGATGGACTTCAGATACTTCCTCTGCTATATTAAATTCTACACTTAGCCTAGATAGATTTTATTTTCTTGCTGCCTTCAGGCTTGTATCAGACAGCACAACAAACAAGGATGAATAAATATGATTGGTTGATATTGAGCATAACATAAAATGTCACCTTTGTACACTGGCATAGAAACTGAGAAATGCAAACACTACAAATAGATGTTCAGCAAAGGCACTCTTTGGACTAGGACAGTAGGTTTGTCACAAATTTTTTAAATGCAACAGCATTAAAACACTAACACTTCAACCTTCAGCACTCTTCAAGATTCTGATTTTGTGCATTGTGGACTTGCAGTTCTGACTAAAATATCAAATTATCCTCTGGCACATTTATTTAATAAATAGTAAATGTTTGTTCCTGTTGGCAAAGTTGCTAGCAAATGACTATAACATGTACATATTTGCTTTCTTAATATTTCCTCAGTTGGATGCATAGAAAACTTTCAGCTCATGGGCTTTTTATGACTTATTTGGTGTGTAACAGGGAGGGCAGTGGATGTCATATACCTTGACTTCAGTAAAGCTTTCAACACAGTCTCCCACAAAATTCTCAGAAAGAACTCAAGAAATGTGGTGGAACAATGTGAGATGGATTGATAACTGGCTCAACAACAGAACTCAGAGGGTTGTGATCAGTGACACAGTCAAGTTGGAGGCCTGTGGCCACTGGTGTTCCCTAGGGGTCAGTACTGGGTCCATTTTTGTTCAAGATCTCCATCAATGACCTGGATAAGGGGATGGAGTGTACCTTTAGCAGGTTTGCTGCTGATCCAAATCTGGGAGGGGTGGCTGAGACACCAGAAGGCTGTGCTGCAATCCAAGACCTTGACAGGCTGGAGAGCTGGGCAAAAGTGAACCTCATGAAATTCAATAAGGACAACTGTAGAGTCCTGCATCTGGATAGGAATAACACCAACCACCAATACAGATTAAGGGATGTCCTGCTGAAAATCAGCTCCTTGCAGAAAGACCTGGGAGTTCTACTGGACAGTGAGTTCTCCATGGGTCAGCAATGTGCCCTTGTGGCCAGGAGGGCCAGTGGTATCCTAGGGTGCATCAGGAAAAGTGGTCCCAGCAGATCTAGGGAGGCTCTTCTCCCCTTTACTTTACCCTGATAAGACCATATCTGGAATACTGTATCCAGTTTTGGGCTCCCCAGTTCAAGAGAGACAGGGATCTACTGGAGAGAATCCAACGGAGAGCTACAAGGATGTTTAAGGAACTTGAACAGGAAAATCACAGAACAGATTTTCCAGAGAGGCTGTGGAGTTTCCTTCTTGGGAGATTTTGAAAACCTACCTGGATGTGTTCATGTACCGCCTGCCTTAGGTCATCCTGTTTTGGCAGGGGGGTTGAATTAGGTGATATCTAGAGGTCCCCACCAAACCCTAGTATTCTATGATTCTATGAACTGGCAGATATTATTTCTATGTTTCTCTGAAGTTTGAAACATTTTAAGGAGAAAACAATGACACGGATTTTCATCAGTAGCAAAACAATCAACATGAACTGAAAATTCATTTGAACGTGGCTTCATTAATGCTAATCTGTGTGTGCACAGAGAAACAGAGCTCCCAAAGGGATCCACAGTTGAACATCTGTCAAATCAGCCAGATCACTGGATATGGAGTTCATGAAGGCTTAATGTCAAGCATGAGCAAGCAAATGGCATCTGATTTGACATGAAGTTAGAGTGGCAAAGGCAATATCTAATCCAGCATCAAGCATGACAGAAAAAAAGTTAAACTTTTTCAGTGTTTGAAGCAGCTGAGAGAAGAGGAGTGCTTTGTATCATAGGAATTCAGTGTTTGTGGTCCAGTACAAGAAGAACTAGGACTCTGTTTGCTGTGTTATTGAACTGTTCTTCTACTCAAATTCAGGGACAATATAAATACAGGAAGACACTGCTTATACCAACAAGTTTGAATCCTAAGGAACAGAGCAAACAGGTATGCACAGCAGACCACAAAAAGAAACAACTTTCATGACAGAGATGAGCCATCAAATACCCATGTGCTGTATGTTGGATAATTGGTAAGTACTCAGCCTAATAGTACAAACTTCATTGAGTTACAGAAATGAGCAGCTCCACTGCTGGCACAATTTGCAATGGAGTGCTCCAGCAGTGCACAGGAGAAATTCCCAGACTGGGGGAAGTTCAGGAAGACTTGAAAGAGCTGCCAGGATAATCTTTCTTGAGAGTGGCTCAAGAACCTTGATGGGACCAGAAGAAATAGTGGCCAAGCCTCTCCACATCTATAAGAGAAGCCCCTGGAGAGCACCAGTGATGGGGAGCTCCTCAAACAGGGTGGGCAAACAGGGCATGGTGTGTCAGCAAGGGCACAGTGTAGCACTTTATCCAGAAGGGAGTGCAAGAAGGACCCTGAAGCTCTGTCAGCTCAACCAGGGAGAAAAAGAATCCATCCAGCAGAAAGCCGGGGCTCTCTTTTCCTATCAGGACTGATGCAGCTTCCCAGACAGAGCTCTGCTGGGAACACACTACCACCCCAGCACCAGAGGAACCAGAGGGGACAGCAGCAGGGATCACACCTGTGGGAGGTGAGCCCAGGTAGAGCCACTCCTCTGCTGAGTAACAGAGGAGGTGAGGACGTCAATGGCTTGAGGAGTATCAGGGAGTGTGAGAGGGGAAAAAGACTTCCAAAATCACATCCTACCTTCCCTGGGACAGTCCCAACAGACAGACAAACAAGACACTGATACTGAGGATTCCCTGTTCTCTCTCCACCTGGCCAAATACAGTGACTTAAGGGATAGGGAGAGATGGCAACAAGTTGCTGCCCAGAGCAGCAGGCACGTCTCCTGTGTGAGTGCCCTGCCTTCCTAGGTGCCCTGGCAGACCAGGAATGAGGCTCTGCAAGTGGTATTGAGCAATAAGGATGATGAGGGTCCATAACCCTGCATGACAGAAAGAAAATGAGTGATTGAATCATAGAATCATAGAATTAGCCGGGTTGGAAGGGACCTCAGAGATCATCTAGTCCAACCCTTGACCCACCGGAGCAGTTGCTAGATCATGGCACTGAGTGCCACATCCAGTCTTTTTTTAAATGTCTCCAGGGACGGAGAATCTACCACCTCACCGGGCAGTCCATTCCATAGCCTAATCACCCTCTCCGTGAAGAAATTCTTTCTAATATCTAACCTAAACCTCCCCTGGCACAACTTAAGACTGTGTCCTCTTGTCTTGTTGAAGGTCGTCTGTGAAGAGTCCAGTTCCCACCTCGCTACACCCTCCTTTCAGGTAGTTGTAGACAGCAATGAGGTCTCCCCTGAGCCTCCTCTTCTTCAGGCTGAACAGCCCCAGCTCTCTCAGCCTCTCCTCATAGGGCCTGTGCTCGAGTCCCTTCACCAGACTGGTTGCCCTCCTTTGGACCTGTTCCAGGACCTCTACATCCTTCTTAAACTGAGGGGCCCAGAACTGGACACAGTACTCGAGGTGTGGCCTAACCAGCGCTGAGTACAGGGGAAGAATCACCTCCCTGGACCTGCTGGTGACGCTGTTTTTGATACAGGCCAGGATGCCATTGGCCTTCTTGGCCACCTGGGCACACTGCTGGCTCATGTTCAGTTTCTTGTCAATGCAGACTCCCAGGTCCCTTTCTGCCTGGCTGCTCTCCAGCCACTCTGTCCCCAGCCTGTAGCGCTGCATGGGGTTGTTGTGGCCAAAGTGCAGGACCCGACACTTGGCCTTGTTGAACCTCATCCCGTTGGAATTGGCCCAGCTCTCTAGTCTGTCCAGGTCCCTCTGCAGAGCCCTCCTGCCTTCGGAGACTCCCTCCTGAAGGATACAGAAGGCCCAATATACAGACTGGACTCAGTTCCTAGGTAATCTGCTACAATAATGGGTTCCAGGCTGAGAAAGCATGCTCTCTAGTATGGCCCTCAGATTACTATCCATTCTTGATTTTGGGGGTAAACAGTGATGAAGTTGCAACAAGAAATCTTAAAGTAATCAAATGACACTTCATGACAACTGGTTAAGTGATTAGGAGCATAAGCAGTGTTCTCCTCTGTCCCTGCAGTTGCAGAGATTAGTTAGTTTTTGGGGGTTTTTAGGTTTTGTTTTCTTTTCTCCAAGATAAACAACCCTTGTTATTTTCCTGGATTACACTCTCTAATTTTTTCCTGCTTTTTTGAGGTGGTGGGGGTAGTGGGAACTGCATAGAACACAATAGCTTTATATAGTATCATACAATATCATAATATTTGATGTACTGTTTTCTGGTTTGTTTTTTATTTTTTCTTTTTTACTGCTTCTGATTATTAAGATGACATTTTCATTGAACTACTTATTACAGCCCCATTCAAAAGTCTCATTCCTGGGTGGCAAAGTAATCTCAGAGCTCATCACCTTGTATATAAAATTAGGATTGTTTTTCCTCATGTGCATCACTGTGAATTTACCTGCATTGCTATTTCATTATCACTTTATTTCTTCTGCAGTTCAGTTGTCCTTGTTTTTATTACCTTGAATAACATCATCAGCAAATTTTTTCTTCTCTCAACTTCCTCCTCCCTTTTTTCAGATGATTTATGAAAGTGTAGAACAGTCCTGAAACAGCAAAGATCCTGTGTGACTTTGCTTTATTTATCAGCTAAATGAATTTAAAGTTCAACCACTGAAGCTATATTAGGTTATTTATGTATTTCCTTGTTGAATTTTCTGCTTTTTACAACCTTACAGGTGCTGAATGTTATTGTAATTTAAAAATATCAACTTTTTAACAACTTTGAGCAAATACAATCAGTCAGGACTATAATTTGATAGACTTTCTTAAGCAACATGAGATTTTATTCTATTTAGATAGACTTGGTAGGGATACAGGGATAGCTGAAGCCTCATGATTTTCCAGAGATTTTATTGATATGTTATGATAGGACGTGATATATTATGATATGATGGGAAACAGTTGGCAATAATGTAAATTTAGAAGTACTACAATTTATTTTGCATTCAGTTTTCATATTCTGTGGTTGCATGCAATGCTCGTTTAGGTTAATCCTAAATTCAATTAAACCATTAGAACAGTTTGATGATCTTGATCTCAGAAGCATAATGATAGTGAAATTACAATGAAAATGTCTCCAGGTCTAGAGGTTTTAATCAGTTAGATGGAGTTGGGAAAACTTCTGAGACAGAATTAAAAATTTTAGACTCAATTGTCAAATTTCTCTTTAAAAATGTTTACACTAAGGGATACATTTATGTACACAATTTTTCTGACAAATCTTGTTGATTATTGTATTTGGGCAATTAATAAATTTCTGTGGTTAAGACAAACGATAGGATACTTAGAGGGAAGAGTTGATGAAAACTCTGGAAAAATTTGAGGTACAAGTGGAAAAAGGTAGTGATGGAGTAAAAGAATAAGGGTTAAATGAAGGACCAAAGTCAGAGAAATAAGTTGGAAAGATGCAGTAGCTGAGAAAGCAAAATGACACTTCCATCTGAACTCAACTATAAGATATTTCTGGTAAAGTTACAAAGTGCACTGGAGAGGTTTTGTGAAACCCTGTTCAATAACTGCGTTTACAGGGTCATGTGTAAGGTGTGAGTGTGAATTATGAAACATTTATTCTGAAAGAAGCAAATTCATCCTGTCATTGGAGGTGAGGGGTGTGGCAGACCAACAGCAATGCTCTGTTTCCATTAACTGGTCAGGGACTGCAAAAATAAAATGAAACTGAAGGGCTAAGGGAAGAAGTGCTGCACAGTGGTGGGATGCCAGGAGTCTTAAAATATTTGGGATTCTGGAAATCTGGAAAATATCTAAATGTGGAGATCATGAACAGGTCTGTGACAGAATGTTATCTGAAAAGTCTTTTTCAGTGGTACTTCTTTTGGCTGTCTTTCCTATAAGCAAGTGTATGGATTAGGGCATGTAATGACAATTTCAGCTGGTTTAGATCACATCTCAACACCAGGGCTGTATTTCTGAGGAGAGATTATTCATTTCCTATAATTATTTAGCATTTATTCATCTGGGTTTCAGTGATACTTTTGTCACTTCTGATTGCACCAGATTAGATTGTTACATTATAGTTTGACTCAGAAAGCTATATTTATTATATATATATATATATGTACAAAATTTATTTAATTTGGCAGGTACCCAAACTTTTACAGTAGCTCTTTCTTGTAAGGTTTTCCTGTTTGCAAATAGAACATATCAGATAGTATCTGGAAATGAAGATCTAAGGTGGTCATAATCTTATTTCAACAATTGTAATAATCACATCAGGTTAATTCTCTAAAGATTATAGTTTCAATCACTTTTATACCTTTCTGAAATGTATTTTCACACTATGGGAAGGTGAGAATGCATTAATTTTAGGGCCAATGGCATTTTCCTGAGCAATTATCCTAACAATCAATCAAGTACATTGATATCCCTTAGCATTTTTTCAAGAACAACAAAACAGACAGAGAAAAAAAAAAATATTTCAATGCAAATATTTTCATTAAGACTGAAGCATCCTACAAGGACATGCTGAACTCATAAAAATTTCAGTGAAGAAAGGTTTTTTGTTTCTACATCTCATTAGTAGTAGACTTAAAACTTCATGCATATTACATTTGCTGATGTAAGTTGCATCTTGTTATTGATTTATTTTTATGCTATCAAAACATAGCTTTTTATTACCAAAATGAAACATTCTATTGCCTCAAAACAGAATTATTTTGGAATAATCATTATGCAATGAGTATTTCTAAATAATTGAATATGAATCAGGGTGTTTTTTACACAATATTTAGGGTATTTAGATTGTGTGGATTGTAAACGGTTGTTTAAACTGGAGTGTGTTCTGTATACCATATGGAACACCAACTTAGTTCTGATTAGTTCTGTGTAGACTAAACTGAATATTCAAAATGTTTTCTAAAATCCTATAAATTTCATAATATACTTAATATTAGTAGACTGTGCAGAAGATGACTTGCAGTCACAGAGCATTGTAACATTCTAAAATTGCTATCTGTTATAGACAAACTCAGAGAAAAAAATCCCCTGGACTTTGAGTGGATATCCCAAAAATTTTAACAGTTTAAAAGCAAAGGATTTTGTTTGTGCTTACATATCTGCTGTTTTCACTGTACCAAATCAAAAAACATTTGTTTGGACAAGGCGTTTATTCCATTAAGGCATCCTGCGTTGGCTTGAAGGCATAAAGATTAGAAAAATTCAGAATTCTGCTATCAGAAATCACATCACTTTGATATGATTGATGGCCATATTGTCTGCTAGAAATGTTTGTGTTGTTTGCCATTTGAATTGACCATCAGTTCCTAAACACTTATCCTTGTCATGCCATTTTCTACTAGACTGAACAGCCTTTTAGTACCTGATATTTTTAGTACCTGATGTCTGAGGTATTTACACATTGCAGTAACAGAACCTCTTAATAGCCTTTCTGATAAACTAAGTGGATTGAGCTGTAGGTGCCCTCTGCAGAGATGCATTTTTCCACAGCTGGAGAAATATTTGTGACTCTCTTCTCTTTCGTCTCATTTTTCAACTTCATTTTTTAAAAATGTGGACTACAGAACCTCATATATTGTTCTGATATATCTCCCTGATAACACAGACATCCAAACACTATCCCCATCTTTATATAGCTGCAGATCACATTGTGATTTTTTTGCAATGCAATTGCATTGACAGTTTGTGTTAAAGAGCCTATATGCTTCACGTGTTCTCTTTTTAGCATACAGTCTTAATTCTGCCAGATATGCACTCAGTATGTAAATTTACATTTTTCAAAGCTAAATTGATTTTGCTTACATCATTTTAACACAGATCTCAATTTTCTGCTATTCCAGTTGCTTTTTCTTTGGTGGGGTGTATGGTATACATGTTTGTTTGATGCTTCCTTACGTACATTCAATCAAATTGATAAATAAGACTATGGCACAGAAAACTGTATATTTTAGAGATTAGATTCTTCAGAAAATAAAAACTAAATCAAGTACTTTTGCAAATCTACTATTCTGTTATTCTAAGGTCCAATAAAAAGTACACTCACAAAGCTTTGAATCACAAAGTTATGGAAATATTCAGGTTTCCACGTGAATCTTTTGGTTCCCATGTGAGTCTTCAAGTTCTCAGAAAACATAGCAACATATCCAGTGTAACACACTGAGGCACAATGAAAAAGAAACAAAAAGTGGATAAACATGAAAACATATTTAATTTTAAACTTACTTTTTAATGAAGTAATTGATCATGGCTTTAAAGTATTCTGTGCATTTTTAATTTTTTTTCACTAGCCTTTTGTATACATAACAAAAAATGTTTTTTTTCAATTTTGTTTCCGTTTCGCCATTAATTTCTTTACTAAGTGACAATGGCATAATTAATTAAAAATTTGTGTATAAGTTGAGCATTTTCCTTTGTGTGAGAATAATAATATATAATAATTATAATTCATTACAACCGCTATGGCTGCAATGATTATTTCAAACTTGAGTAATTTTTAAAGTTTTTAATTTTGTTGAAAAAATAAAAGATAGACTTCCCAAATGAGATCTAACTGCAGGCAATTTGACTGGATAGCATGTCTGGAGCACTGGTAATCTTGAAGTACATTTGAAGGGAGTAACTTTGGACCCCTTGCCCCTGACAAACCTGTTTGTGTATTATGTTTTCATTCTAGGACCTCTTCTAATTCATTCCTCCTTTGTCTCTGTATTCTTTATTCTGACATCACTTTTATAAAACATGTCTCCATGCACTTTACAAAATGATTTTGCTTAGCCTCAGATCTACCTATTTCACCATAAGAGATGTTTCCAAAATCCCTGCATCTGTTGTAGACTGCAGGGATTTTTGTCTATACAATTTTTTAATATTGTAGATGCCCTGCTTGTCTATTTCAGCTTTTACCTTCCTTAAAAATGTGCCCTCCTAAATCCAGTTGGTTACATTTTCTTCTCAGTATAAGAGTTATCACAGGAGCTGTCTTGTTATGCCATTAAATAAACACAGACTTTTATTCACATGTAAGAATCCAAGACAAAAGGTAGCTCCTCAAGAGAAGTTTTAAGCCATTGAGTTACATATCGGAGTTTCTGAGTGCCTGAGTAGAATGATCTGGGACTGACTTTACAAATACAGGAAGATTTTTGCAGTAATTTTTCAGCAGAACTTCCTTTTGCTCATGATAAAGGAAGATATTTCACAAGCTTAGAGAAAGTTTACCTCCCAAAATACATGAAACCAAACTCTAAACACGAACAAAGGAAGAAATTTTGTTTCCCTAATTCATTTTCTCAGTTTTTATTTTCCAAGTGAATAGCAATATTTTAAAAATATTGTGCAGTCTGTGCATCCAGACTGTTTTTCTTCCTTGTAAAGAGATGAAGCTGATGTCTGAAGGCCTGGGATCCCTGAGCATGCAAAGGACCAGCATGGGCAACACAGTAAAGATGAGTAATTATTATAGCTCAGCTCGCTGAAGCAGGAGACTACACAAATAACCTGTGCAGCTAGAGATAACAGCTCACACCTCAGTCAGTCTCTGAATTCTAAGACATGAAGATGAATCCCAGTACAGAACCTGCTGGCAGGAATGTCAGTGTCTTAGCAAAATGTTACCAGGCTCTGCCACACTAAATGACAGCAGAATCCAGGCTTATTTCAGTCTTAACTGTGTCTTAACATACTTACTCTTTGAAATCTGAATTTATTTATTTTTTCATTAGTTGGATTTTGACACCATATATGCAGCAACATGTGTTGATAAGCACTTATGCTTGTTACCTTTTAATGATACAACCAAGCTATTTTCAGCTGTATCCTTCTCTTCTCCTACCCTGTAGAGTGGCTGCAGTTCTCATGTTGATGTTCTCATGGTGATGAACTTGACGAAAGCATTTTACAGGCAGGCAGGCAGGCAGCTACCAAGTTGTCTTTCTGAGTAGTACTTGAAGAGATGTTTTCTTCCATGTAAAGTCTTCACTCAGTAATATGAGTGAGTTTTTTATTCTCTTAACTTTGGATTTTTTTAAATGTCAAAATAGTTTATTTAAAATACTAAATACATTTTTTGAAATGTTGAGATTTCATGGGGGACTTCTGGGTGGCTGGGTTTTTAGGCAGCTTCAAGCTGGAATAGTCAAAACCTGCCTAAATGAAGAAAGCATTGAAATTCCACTGAAATAGAATTGATTACTTATACAGTACTTTAATTAGTTATATATTGTTAATCACAGCGGACCAAGTCTTATTTTCTAACTTTTCATCCATGTATATTATATGACACTGTATTGTTAAATTATTTTTATTGCCTTGAATAGGTTATGACAGCACTTGGCAGTGACAGCAGTTGATAAATGAAAGCTTGCCAAATACAAGGAAGACGTTTTGAAGTTTATTTTAGAACATCAGGTTTATCCTTCTGCTTTGTGTTTTAATGACATTGGGTTTCTTGAAACACTTAATGCAAGTCTGTGGTAATTCTTTTGCCTTTAAATAGCAATCTGTTCTCCTCTAGGTTCATCTTTAAATATAGAATCCAACATGTCTACCTTGTCACAATGATAAAATGCAAAGTATGCACAAATTACTTTAGACCTAGGCATAAAACAATTCTATTGCCTTCTATAAAACCAGCTGTTGGGTAATATTTCCTGTGGTGTGACAATGTAATGTAATTTAGGGATCACATTGTTTTTGGAGTAAAATTTCAAGAAAGAACTTAACACCTTAAAAAGGAACTTTTAGTATATTTGGTGGGCATTACTAGTAAGTTCTTTACATAAATACAATGTTTCTCAGAGTAAAATGATCATAATTTTATAAGTAGAATGGGGCTGGCGTAGATCTTTTGCAGTAGAACACATAAATACAACACAGTTTTCAAATAAATGATGCTACCCCGTATGTCAAAGTTGTGCTTCTGTGCTTTGACCTTTTGCCTTCCTCTGTGAGATATTTGCTGAAGCCAATATGTCTTAACTAGTATTTTATATATATTGTATATATATAAATAATTATGTGAATAAATAATCAACCTACCCTAGAACAAAACATCATACTGAGTTGTTTTTTAAAAGTAATATGATGTTTAGTTTATTTTGATTTAGAACAATCTGTCCTCACATATCCCAGGAGTATATATTTTATACATCTTTTCCCATATATAATTCAATAAGTAATAGTGAAATTAGGAGAATTAGATAGGTCACATGAAGATGAACATAGAGAATCTTAGAGCCTCAGTTAAATTATTATCTGGGTTTCTGCTTGTGGTTACCATAATTTCATTTTCTTTTTCTCTTTTTGTCCCTTTACACATTTTTCACTTTGAAACTGAAGCATGAAAATATCGTGTTCTATAGAAGCAAGAGACCATGGAATTGATGTTTATTGAAACTACTCCTTATTATAAAACCAATACTTTTCCACAGTAGGTGGTTCTATGAATTATCTGCCAATGCTCTTTGCAATGTTGATTTAAAACGATGATTTAAAAAAACCTAAGACTAAAATTTGTTACCAGCAATCTTTTCCTTTAAAACCTTACGTTGCAGTACTTACGTTCATTTTTTATCTAGTTGCTTATAAAAGATGAGCCATTAAGTCATGAAAGGTGGATCTGAAAGACTTCTGTAGAACCTTTGCAGTGTAACTTTGTGCTAGGAAAGACCTTATACATAAAATGCTTCTCTTCCCTGCTTACTTTAAGACTTGATTGAACATTGGCTTAAAAAGAATTATCAAATCATTGAACAAAACTTGCTGTTATCTCTTAAACAGTCAGCCAGGTATAAAATTAGTCAATCAGCAAAATATTTGTCAATCTATTCAACCATAAAAATATTTTTATTATAACTTAAGTAGCATGCTAGATTTTTTTTTTCTGTTTTAAATGTATTAGTATGCAGATCAAAGGAGCCTTCAATATAAAATTTAAATAAAGTAATGGATGTTCTTGATGATTGAACATTCCTTTTAACCTTAAACTCACTCATTTTTCTATTTGAATGTAATCTATTTGAATGAGAATAATTTATTCTGTTACAGTTAAAGTCTGAGTAAAACATTCTAACCTGCAGAAGTACCTTTAGTTCATGCAAACTGTGCTGTAAACCTTCATCCAAATTTTTCGAGTAGTAGTTAATTGGTGTTCACTGTAATCTGAAAACTATTAAAAGTGTAATTCAGCATAAGGACTAAAAAATATGTGTTGTAAACAGGTATTCTATGAGTCCATAGACAAAAAGAAAAAAGTATGGGTTTTTTTGTTACTTGTTTTTTTTTTCCCTAACCCATGAACCTAACATTTGAGATTTCTTGTTCAGAGAATTCTGACCTGTATGAAATACTGAGTCAGATTTCTTTTATTTAAGAATATTACTGGATATTTGTGAGAGACAGCTGAATGTGCTTATATATTCAGTGAAAAAAAAAAAAAAAATCCTGCCATTGCTACAGCAAGACCTGCATAAAGATCTGGGTTTTCTTTAGTCAGTTGTCTGTAGTTGGAACTTGGTCCCAACTTACCTATCCATCCCACATGCCAATAACAGGATCCTGTAACTCTCAAGTTAGTGCATTATTTTTTTGTCAGGCCTATACCTGTACTTTCATATCTATATATAAAGACATATGATATTTATATATAATGGGAAGGGCATTTGATTTGAACACAACATTAATCCTCAGTTTCCTTTGACAATTACTGAATGTATCTCTACTATCTTTCCTGTCTTCAAGAAATACTTGGCACAACTCAGCCTTTAAAACTTGGTTTTGTAGAGAGCACGCTACAGAAATTATTCATGTTTCTATGAAAATACATGCATCTGACTAATGAAGCCAAAAGGAACTGTGAACTGCTTCGTCCTGTCTCTGCATTGCTTTTCTTATAAAGTAAGAATAGTGATCTCCTGCCTTGCTCTTCATAAGAGAGTCACAGAACTGAACACGTGTAATATTGTACCATACCAGATTCTGTGCTGATGGACCCTTACATGGGCCCTTGTCTCAATTTAAGACACAGCCCATGATTAATTTCCATGGAGCTGGATGTTGCATTAAGCCTTAACATCCCAGTTTGTTAACCACCCCCTCGAAGCAAGAATGCTAATGATCCCTCTCAGTCTGATGTAATCTCAGCCAAACATTGAGGTGGGTGAGCAGGGCTGGATTCAATATTGGATTCCAATTACTGCAGGTTGGGCATAGCCAGGGAGTCCTGGAAAGACGAGGACAAGTTCATCCCCAGCCCTGCAACAGAAGCACAGGGACAGGGATGGAATGGTCAGTATAGTTCCAGATAAACATCAATTCACCCGGTTTAATGTCACTGATGATCTCTTCAGCAGTCCTTTCCTCAGATATTCTGTAGTTCAGCCAAATGGGTTTATAAGCAGAAAATAACAATTTGTGTGCCTGACGCACATTTGCCCGCCAGTCACCAGCTCTGCTCGTGTGCAGTTCAAAAGCTTTGTCTGACCAGTGCTGACATATGGAGCTGCTCAGGGATGAATCATGGGGGAAACATATGGATTAAACATTTATGGCATTAAGATTCTTACTGAAGCAGAAGGTGGCCTGTGTAGGCCTATGGGGATGACTCAGAGAGTCACCCCTATGTTTTCCTAAAGGGCAAAAGGAAACTTCATTCCATTAAATGTCTTTGTAAGTTCACCATTGTTTTTTCATATGTACAAAAAGTTTACAATAAGATTGCTTGGAGAAAGGCAGCATGTCCTGATAATTAAGGTACAAGATTAGCTTATTTAGTTGATGACACTGACAAGCCACGCTGATCAAAGCCTATGTCTTTCCAGATGCAGAACTACCAAAACAATTTTATGTACAGCGAGGATTTATGTGCCTTCCCCAGGCTGTATTCTTATTACTGAAGTCATTTAGTCTCTGGCTGTTCAGTTTTTTTCCCAGAAGTCTGCTTTTAAAAAAAAAAAAAAAAAAAAAAAATTATGCATAGAATTCGATTGCAAAAAGAGTTGAGGACTTGGCCTTCCACTGCTAAGTTAAACCAGTGAAAGCTCTCGTAATTACAGCCACTGATTCTTTGCACAGTAAGCAATCTACAGAGCCCATTTGCTCCTGTTGTGATGGAAGTGGTTGAAACAAGGAAAAGGCAGTGATGAATCCACTGTCTGCATTTGCTGGTCCTCCCATCTGCTCCCTGCTATCCTGTTGCTGTGGGGCTGAACTGGCAGGCCTTGTGAGAGTGGGTTTCAAGTAACAGAACTGGAATAATAATTTCTGCAGCAAACTAAGAAACTTTTGACAAAGCAGCTAGTGGTGTTTAGCGGTTTTTTAGCAGGAATTCATAGTTTCAAATACCATTTCCTTTAACCTTTGAGGAAATAGCTGACCCTTGCAAACTTGTGTAACGCATGTATTAAAGGTATGCAATGCTCATGGCTAATTCTTATCTAGGAAATTCATTAAATTTCTTTCATATTGTTGTTCATGCATGTATGTTCACATAAGCTTTATTCAGTTCATCCTATTGTATAGGTATATATGCATCTAATTCATATTTACTATTCATAATTCAGTCACCTAACATAATCTACATTCATTGCATGTGCTGTGAAGGTGCTCTGGCAGTTACAAACATTTTAATTTAGCTTCTGTTTTTCTTTCAGATTCTTTCTTGTCAATTTCAGTTGAAGTCATGTTACTTCTTTCAACAAAAATAAATCTGAAAAGTTTAGGGATTGATAAAGTAAGTAAAAGTTCATAATAATTTTTAGCTAATTCATTTGTCTAAAAAAAAAAAAGCAAAGATTTTTCTATAATTCATGAACTTCAAAACGTTTTTGGCAAGATTTAGTTAAAGTGCTACAAGTTCAACAGGGGTTTTTTGTTTGTTTTTTGGTTGGTTGGTTTTTGGTTTATAGGGTTTTTTTACAAAGCAATTTAAAATTTCCCTCCTGAAATTACCACAAAATTAAAACTCTATTATTTTTGATTATTTAAAACAGCTTTTTCCCTGATTTACCCAACATCTCAAATATCCATTTTTCCAGGACTCTTTTCAGAGCATTAGTCCCAACCTTGAAATGAGATCCACAAAGGGTGCCAGATGGTGAGCTGTGGGGGGGTGCTATACTGTGAGCCATGGGGGTGCCATATAGTGAGCAACTGGGGGCCAGATTGTGAGCCAAGGAAGTGCCACATTGTGATCCATGGAGGTGCCAGATACTGAGCCATAGGGGTACCAAATAGTGAGCCCAGGGGTGTCAGATTATGTATCATGAGGGTTGCCAGATAGTGAGCCATGATGGTGCCAGATGGTGATCCAAATAGTGTTGCCAGATTTTGAGTGGAGGTGGTGCCCAAATAGTGAATGATAGGGGTGCCCATTTCAGTTTACTGGCACTAAAAAGTCTCTCTGAATCTTTCATTAAGTATTAAATGTATTTATAAAATAATTTTACATAACTAGTGTGAATAGTATTTTTTATATTTTCTTGTGGCACTCTGGTTACATGGTATATTGATTTTCATTTTCAAAAGGGTAACAAAAATGCAACCATAAGGAGCAATAAACTACTGAATATGAAGGAGCATAGCCAGCAATACGGGTGTCAGAGACATGCATTGCCATGCATACCCAGAGTCACCTGTCATCACATTTAAAGTGTCCTGGTTTTGGCTGGGATAGAGCTAATTTTCTTCTTGAGACCAAGAATAGCACTCTTCTGGATTTAGTATGGGATTTGATATGGAAAGAATTTTGATATTCTACTCATGCATGTAGCTGTTACTAAAAAATCAAAGACTTCTCAACTTTCCAAGCTTTGCTAATATGCAGGTGCACAAGGAGATAGGAGGGAACATCTCCAGGGCAACAGATCACAACTGATGCAAGGGATATTCCCCAACAAATGATTTCATCCCCAGTTTATGAATCTGGAGAAAGAAGAAGGAAATGGGGGGTCACATTCAAGTTATGGTGTTTGTAAACCACTATTCTTGATGGAGCCCTGCTCTACTGGACATAGCTGATGGGGAGCAATGAATGAATTCCTCATTTTGCTTTGCTTGTGCATGCAGCTTTTGGTTTACCTGCTAACTTGTCTTTATCTCCCATGTGTACTGTAACGAGGCAACCAGGTGCCCCTAATTGCCAGGGAGTGAGCATGAGCTTGTGTCAAGCCCACCTGTGCCCAATTAGGGTGGGCCCCAACTGTGCATGAGCAGGACCAGGGGGCCAATAAAAGGTGAGGCCTGAGACACAGGTGGGGCTCACTCCTGAGCTAGCCAGCAGAGAGATCAGTCGCCCTCAGAGCAACAGCACCGATCCAGGCTAGTCAGCCCTGTGGGCTATAGGCTCGGAGCACTGTTCGTGAGTCTCTGCTAGAACACTTGGTTGGACCTTGAAGCGCCATACCTTAAAAGAGGTTCGTCTTGCAACACCCATGAGTTTTTTGCTTTTACTCTTCTGACTCTCTTCCCCTATGTCCCCACCCCAGGGAGGGCTGTGAGTAGCTACATGGGGCTTAGTTGCTAGCTGGGATTAAACCATGTCATAAAGTAGTCTTGCATTCTATTTCAAATTGTTACAACTAGATGGAAAATAATCTAGAGATGTTATGCTTACATTCAGACTACTTGAAATAAGTGCAATTCTATGTTTTCTGAAGTTTTGGTATTATTTATAAATTTATGTATATTTGCATATATAAAGTTTATAATACACTTTTTTAAAGTGCATTTTAGAATAGAATACAGTGGCTAAACAGAGGGCTTCTTATTAGTGTTTTGCAATATTGCCTTAAATTTGGGTTTCTTTTAAGGCATATCTGAGGGCACATGGCAACATTCAGCTGAGTTCAGAATACAACCTACAAATCACAGGAGCTGATGTTATAATGGTCTGCTGTTTTGTTTGTGCAAATTTCTTACTTGGTAACAGTACCACTGAAATTTGGTTTCTGACTACTATTTGTGACATAGTTGACTGATTTTTTGCCATGAAGTTGTGAAAAGAAGAATTTGACCAGTGTGGATCTGAAAATAAACTCTTTAGCTGTTTTCTCTATTTCCTCTTGTATTCAGCGTTCAGATTATTTTTTTTTTCCTGTGGATTTCTAAACCAAAATACATTAATACTGTGAAATACTCTGGATCTATAATGAAGGATATCAAGTTTTAAACATTTTAGCCACTGATGACTGCTGCTGTCTTCTCTGGCAGGCTGTCTGATGGAAAGCTGTTGATCTACTCTTCAGCTTGCTCAGAAGACAGATCAAGAGGTGCACACAGTGAAAGTCAACAGCAGCTCTGGCTCACTGTGACACTACAAAGTGTTAAGAGTAGCACACTAATGATAGTCTCCTCATGTGTGGCTTTATTTTCAAAAGCTACCAAACAGCTTAAACTCACCTTTTTCCAATTGCAAATAAGCAAGGAAGGCAAGTCAAATGAGATTTGATCAGCACAGAGAAGATGAGGTTCTTCTCTTGTTTCTTTTCTGGTGCTGTTCCTTGATGCTTTCAGGGCAGGACCTGTCTATGGAGCCAGAGTTTCCTGCTCTCAGGTCCCTAGTGGCACCAACTCTTTTGCCCCCAGGAGCCTGGTTATTTGCCACCTCTGAGGGAATGCTGCCATGGGACTGGGTGAGAGGGAGTAGGCAGCAGCCCTGTTGAGCATCCCTGCTCCAGCTGTGATCTGCATTAATGCCTGGCCCCTAATGACCATCTCTGGATCTGTTTGGCTCTTCTTGTTTGATCACTGTGGGACTGCAACCACATCAGAAAAGCCACTGCCAGCCTTGGCTTATCACCCTTCCCCTATAGAGCTGCTAGGCCTTCTGCTCCCTGACAGCTCCTACCCATTACATCACTTCATACTTTCAGTGCAAATTTTGTTATCATTGAGCTGCATTAAACACAAGGCTTTTGTTTGTTATTAGAAAGACAGGGCTTTTTCTCTTTGATTTGGGACCTACAGTACTGGCTGAATAGCAACACCTTCCATTGATCCTGTGAAATGTGTTGCAGTTTGGACTGTGCTGCAAAATCTTGTAAGGAATCTTACCAGCAGCAGTTTCCAGTTCTTGAACTGGATGGAATACACACATGAAAGTTTTGTGTTCCTTCTCTGACACTTCCAGCCAAGTGTTAAGATCAGAGCCATCCAGCAAGACAAGTCTGCCAGAGAGGCAGAGGCAGAACAATGGTATTCCTCAGAAATCTTCCCAAACTATAAGGTGCTGCATCCTGTGAGAGATTTGTGGGTTTCTCAACTGGTGTTCCATCCATGCACCAGTTATACACAGCCAGACTTGTGCAAACAAGCTGCAATCAATATTATATATTATGTATAGATATTATCTATATGATATTATTTATATAGTATCATCTCTAAAGTTACTGATGTATTATTAGATTAAGAGTATTTGACTTGTTCACTTGGTTAAATTCTATTTAATTCTATTCTTTTACTATTTCAGTGGGAACTGGTGAGCCTTTTTTTTTCCACATGGACTCCATGGTGCTATTGGGAAGTGGAACAAATTACTTACAGAAGGATTTGTTGAGTGGGGAGAAGAAGGCCACTATAACTGACATTCTTTACTGGCTGTACCATTAACAGCAGTGAGTGTTTTCCTTTCTTTATTGAGTAGATGGGATTCACTGATCTGCTTTCCCTCTTGATCTGCCATTTGCTCATATTACCACCTCTTCTATTTGCCTTCTTTGTGAAGAGTTCAATTTTGCTTTATGTTCAGAGATTACTTTTTCATGACTTCTAAAGTTTAGTGAGGTCACTAGTCAAGTTCTGTCAGTTATTGTATCTGCTGGAAAAGCACATTTCTCACTTTCCCCTTTGTATCTGTTGTCAGGTTTTGCTGTGAACTTGAGGATAGCTTTAGGAAATGGCTTATATTTATTTCTGGTGTCTGGTGATAGGGAAAGCTTTCAGAGGTTTTGAGATATAAATGGCATTGTACTTGGACCACTGCTGTCTTGTGCACTCTGCCAGTTTGTGCCTAAACAAAACAAAATCAAATATTGTCCAAGAAAATGTTGCCTTGAAAAAAGAAGTATTCTGAATGAAATAGTCATTTGCTAAACCTAGAGACAAGGCTAGAGAGAACAAATTTGCTTTGGGGTTAGAAAATATGTACTCTTGTTGAGGGAAAAAATGACCTCGTGTAGCAAAACTGGACTGCTACTAACAGACCTGTGACTAAGAATAAGGGAACTGTAGGCTTCAGAGGTTTGAGATTAATGTATGTGGGATTCCCATGGAGAAATTCAAACAGTTCTTTTGGTCTGATTATACAGGCTTTGATTCTTATTTGTTTACAACCTGCATGGTGTCAGATACGAAATCTAGCATGAATATATTAAAAGGTATAATTCTCTATGCAAAACTAGTGCTTTTCAGGTAAATAACTCCTCAAGAAGTAGTTATTGGGAAATTCATAATGAAGCTAGAGTTGGAGTTATGCTCCATGCTTTCTACTCCCAGCCAATCATTACACATGATGTTTGACGTTATTGCCTGTTGAAAAAATTAATTAAATTATCTTAAAAAGATATTTTTCCAGGGGAAGAAGGTGTATGAAAACAAGAAAACCAAAATTAATGCATAGTGATAGTGTCCAAAGTATACTAAAATTTCACATTTTATGTTCAAAATACTTTTTTCAATTCTTCTGAGTTCTTACACAGTCTTTATGATTTATGCTTTTAAAAAATTTAAAATAAAAAAAATAGTAAATATATCTGATGGAAGAAGAAGAAAGTAAGGCAAATAACACAGTGAGTGTGAGACAGAAGAAAGGCTAGAGCAAGTTACAGATAAAAAGGCATAAACTGTATTTACGGATTTACAAAGATGCTTTCCTTAAATGAAGTCCTGTCTGCTGTTTAAAGGAAAAGGTAGGTGTGTAAATAGAGTAAAGCTATTTTCATAATTAGAGATTACTTGAAACTACACATCTCAGCAAATAGCAGATTTTCTTGTTGTACAAGTTTCATTTCATGTGTGGTAACAGCAGAATTGGTCTCGGGCACACCAAATTAAACTAGCAATAAAAACCTGAAATGGGCTACTTTTATTGCACAAAGACATTTCTATGTTCTATATTCTCAGAAGTGACTTAAAGCATGAAACCCAAGTCCAAAATAACTTTTACTATAGAGGTGGAGGGATCATGAATGCTGTGAGTGTACAAATCAATCAAGGCTATTACTACAGGGAACAACTATTTTTCTGAACTATGTCAGAGAAAAAAACCTGGATTAGAATTTCAATGATTAGTGAAAAGTGACGCTGCATTTGATCTTGCTTTCAGTGTAAAAATGTTATTATCAAAGGTTATTTTAATATCCTAACACATGGGATGAACAACTCATCACATTAAAAAAAGTATGGCCAGATATAAACCAGTTCTTTTGTTTCCCACACGACCCTCAGAAGGAATGAGCTGGTTCTCCTCCTCCTACCACATTTGTTCATTCAGAGCAGGGGTCTTTCTCTCCACTTTTCCATATTGCCTTTCTGATCTTACCTCTTTGCCAGTCTCCTCACTTCCCCTACTGCATTTAATTCATGACTACTGGGTCTCTTAAAAGTCATATGCCCTGAAATATGTAAAAGATCACTCATCAGACATAGCTACAGAAGACTTTTATGTTTCTTTCTTTGCTTTATGTTCATTTTTCTGTGGAAGTTATAGACAAATAGAATGGAAAGAAGAAAGGCAAGGGCAGGTTCTGACACACAGAAAAGTCATAAAATCCAGCAATGTTTTCTTAACATTATTTAAAATGCTCTAGTGAAATGACTTATTTTAAAAGTTAATTTCAGAAGCAGCTATTTCACCTAAGTTACTTCATTGTTTTTTCAATAGACAAGAGACCTGAATATTTGACTAGATAGCAACATTTAAATTGTAGTCTTTCACATGACAGCACACAACTATTTACAGCACAAGTTTAATTATCAAACATCTGGTTTCCATAGCAACACAAGGACATTCATTTGCAAAAATAAATCTCACATTCATTTCAAGGCTAAAGAATTTCTAACTATGATGGAAGCTCCCAAAGCTTGGACCAAATCAAATCAAAGTTGTACCATGTTTGAATATAATGCCACCTCCAAAATATGTAAAAAGAGGTGGCATTTTGGTTTTTGTCTTTGGTAAGGATTTTCTTGTCTTTAAATCAAAAGTCAGGATAAATGTTATGTGCAGATAGAGAAAATTTCAGAAGCTTCTCTTGTTTGTTTGTTGATGGACAATTCCCTGTTCATGGCGATGCTTTTTTAGTTACCAGACCTCTGTGGGGGACAAGAATTCAGTGAAAACCTTCAATTAAAGTCATACTCTAACTTTAGGAAGCCATTATCCAAGGAAAATTACTGTTAAATTATTTTTATTGAGTTGTGTGGGGTTTGTTTGGGCTTTGGGTGGGGTTTTTTTCATTGTTTTTTCTTGTTGTTTTGTTTTCAGTCTTGGGATTCAGTGCCTGAATTGCTACTTTGCAGTGGTTTTACATCAGTGATTGCTTTAGGGTACGTAGGCATAGAATACATTAAATGCAAATTCAGCAATTCTAAGCTTCAAAAAAAGAAAAACACAGCCTTGAACTGCCCAGGCTATTCCACTGGCTTTAACTATTACTCTATTATATTACTCTATTATAGTAAATAATTGAAATTGAAGGATTTAATTAAAATAAACAAATTTCACTGATTTACACCGTATAAGGATCATATCATATAATCAGAATGGTCAGAACTAATCTGAAAATACTATTAAGATACATAGCATGCTTCCTTTATGCAAACAAGAATTGGCTTTTGTCAGAATGCTGTCAGTTAGTTATAACACCTTTATTAAATTTTCATTGAAGGGAAAAAGTAATAAAGGTCCTAAATGTTTAGTACTTTGTAGTCTACAAGCAACACCTTTAAAGGCCTCCAAAACAAATTGGAAATGAAACTGTACAAAGAAGAGTAGACCATTCTCTTCTTCTGTGCAAAAGCACAGCCATCTTCTACACCTCATGAAATAGGTGCCAAAGATCTGTTTCTACAGTCTCCATAAGCAGCTTTTACAAATTTACAACTTTTTTTCAGTCAATAATTTTACAAGAACACTTCAAAACAAAACAAAATGAACTACAAAAAACCCCAAACAAAAAAAACCAACAAAAAAATCCCAAACCAAAACAAAACAATAAAAATAACCCAAAACAAAACAAGCAAAAATATGGAATACAGGCACTGAGTAATGTATCCACCCACTTGTCCAGGCCAGCCAGACAATATTTCTGCCAGATTCTTCTGTTTTCTCTTTGGAATTATAGCAGTGCCTGGCTCAGGCTGGGCTGAATCTCAGGCAATGGTGTTCATCCCACCTGAAGCCTTCACTGTGTAGGGGTGAGCTGACAGCTCTCATTGTCTTTTCCCATATAGTACTGGGAGAGCTGAGTGTCAGTCACCTGGCTCCCACAGACAGTGACAAAGATAGGAAGGGACAAACAGCAAAACCAGGGATTATTGAAAAGGGTGAAATGCCCAGGAACCTGTTGTCTTACAGAGATACTTAGAGCTTTAAGATTCACAGGTCTCAATCTTTTGAGAGAGAATAAGGCCAACTGAAAATGGTACAGAATCGATTTGTTCTCATGACAACAGTTTTAATGTTAAAAAGGAAGTTAACCCATTCTTCTCATAAAGTCTGAAGACTTCTAAACTCTGAAGCTTTTCAGTCAACCAAATTGAACTGGAAAGGGAAGGAAAGTGATTATGCTTTTGTTTATATGCTTCATACATTCTTTTTGAGACCAACATGACACTTATGTTATACTATTTATCATTAGCTAATGGCATACTATTTACAATCTGTTATTCTTTTGTATGATGCATAACAATTATACAAATCTGTAGCTAATGTTTTTACATCTCCATAAATATTTCATTGCAATTGCTTTATTAGGGTTATACTCTTGCTTAGTTGTATTGTTCATTACAGTGCAAGTTTCCCCACTGTTTCCCCTCTAACAGATAACATCTGCCCTGGAACTGTTTAGTACTGATGAAGTGAGACACTAAAAATTGGATTCCCATCACTCTTGAATAATCAGTTCTTCAGGTCCCATTTTGTAACATGAATATTTTCCTCTATCACTAATTTCTACTACATATCAAAGCTTCTTTTTAATTTACTGATTCCAGCTTAAATAGCTCCTTTTTCTTGTTTTTGTTGTTGTTTCTAATGAGCTTGATGCCACTAAGATTAAAAGAGGCTTGAAAAAACAAAAAAACCCAAACAGCTCTAAAACAGCTTTGATCTCCTAAGGTGAAGCACATTTTTGTGCAATACTTTTTCCTCTGAGGCACGGTAACACTTGAATTGATCTGGAGGGAAAAGAAAAAAGAAAAGCAGGTGGGGGATAAAATGGAGAAGAAGAAAATGAGGAAACTGATAATGAAAATTAGACCTGTTTACGTTTGGTGTGCAGTAACAGTCTTTTCCTACATTTTATCTAAAAAGTATAAAGAATTCAGAATTCCATTGTTCTAAACTCACCAAAAGAGCTGATTTCATAAGCAGTTGAATAGGAATTTGGCATGCCAGAGCTTTTTCTTCCTTTTTATATAAGAAAATGCTCTTTTAATTGAGTTATTCTCAAGCTTACAAAGTAATTAAAAATTAAGAGAAAGGGAAGAGATCTTACATTGGATACATGTCGAAATAATTTCCTTGTTTGTCAAACACTAGTTAAATGCTTTAAATGGTTTAAATAGTCAGATACCACATAGAAACCTGATTCTAAGAGTAAGATATGTCATTCTAGATATTGTGCACACATATACTAGAATTAGTTTTTGTACTAAAGTACTTGCTACCAAAATCTAACCAAGAACAGAAGGTAAAGTGAAATTAACAAAACCGAATGGTAACCTGGCAGGAGCAGTGAACTATCAGGTTTGTTATAAGGAGTAGCATCATGAGTCACAAAATCCCTGTTTCAAAGTATCTGAATACCTTTCCTGGGGACTCTGGGATAGAGGGGTTGTTGGGTTTTTTACTTGCTTGTTTGCAATGCTTTCTCTGGGAATTCTGCTCCTGCGTGGAAGGTGATAACATTTTACTCACTTAAAAGGGTTGGGACTGTGTTCACGACATATTACAGCTTTACTTTCAATGTCAATGATATTTAGAAAGGCATAAATGGAATTAAAAATGTGAATGTCCTTTGTGCCTTTGAAAATCTCAGCCTCCATACATAATTTAGTGCATAGCGATTAATTATTCTCAGTTTGATTTAGAAATATTGAAATAAAATTGCAATAGAAGGAGAGGACTGTTAATTTTTTCATTCTTTTTCCTTTTTTTTTTTTTTTTTATATTTAAATCATATTTTGCTTTCCTTAAGGTGGATAAATAAAATTTTAATTTTAGGTCTGCAGCAAATAGGGCTGTGTTGATATAATACAACTGCATTCTCCTCCTCAAGGTGAATCTAGATTTTCTTTGCAAAGCTTGGACCTGGACAGTCAATACAACCTCAGTTCATCTCACAGTGAAAAGGAAATCTACTCTCTGCCTGTGTTTAGAGCTGGTAACAAAGGGGTCCAAGCTTCTCTCATTGTCACTTGCTAGGGAAGAGTAGCTCCTGCTCTTTTTACACAACGCAGTCCTTGTCAAGTTTCAAAGTCCTCTTAATTTAGATTGGGAAATTGTCCAAGTTTCACCAACTCTGATGGTTCGTAGTATTGTACATATTGGAATAAAATAAGATGTGATATATTTCCAGAAAGAAAAAATCAATGAGACAAGCAAATCAATGTACAAATATGTCACCAGTCTATACTATTTGCAACAGAGGGAGAAAAGTCTCTGACTTTTCCTTTTCTAAGGAAAAGAGGAGCTCTCAGGAAATGTCTTTGTGCAGAGATGCTTCTGACTAGAACTGTGTGTCAACACAGTGTCTACCTGGGCTGATGCCCTCTCAGTTTCCCTAATTAAAAGAAGGTTGCATTATGAGCAAAGAATTAAATTGTAGAAAAAGTGAAGACCAATTTAAAAAAAGAAGCAGACGAATCAGGCAAGTTATAAAAAATAAGAATGCAGGTATAACTTAGGTCAGAAAAGTCAAAGGCCGAGGGATCCTCAGCTATAAAATTCTGCAAATGTGATGATTTTCTGAGAAGGCCTTATCTGAAAACTGCTCATTTATCAAGTGGCAAGTAGATATGTTTTAACATTATAGCTGAATAAATATTTTTAAATCTCTCAATCTAAATAAAAGCATAATTTAAAGATGAATCAAGCAAATAAATTGAGGAACTTTTATGCAACTGCCAAGTAACAATTTAATTTTATAACAACCAGCAGAGAGCAGTGCTACTTTGCCATCTAAATATGATCACATTGCAATATTCAAAGCTTTTTCAGCAGAAGCTTAGCAAAATTCTATATAGACCTTTTATAAACACAAGTCTTTACACAAGTTCAAATCTTATGTCAGTTATGAACTTGGCTTATTGGTTTCCATCTGAAATTTAGTAGGAGTAACTGGAAGTATTCTGGCAAATATGAAAAAACAAAAAAGAAAATAATAATTAACTATCTGTTTGAATTAAGAAGCAAGTAAGAACAGATCTTATACATTTTTACCAACACTACTAGTGAGGTTTCCAGTTTCTTAGTGCTCATACTGTCTGGATGCAGTGAGGATGTCTGAAGGTAACTCATGAAATGGGGAGAATTCTGTCAGATGTAAAAAGAGAAAAAATGTTTAGAAAAAGATAGAATACTGATGGAAAGCTTTTTTCCCATAATTTTCTGGTGTTACAGTGAAAGCAGGTATGTTTGATCATACATCCATGTTACAGCATAACTTCTTTGAAATATATCTATCCAGAAAATTATGGATTATCTGAATAAAGTTGTTCAAGATGAAGACCAGCAGATTAGATATTTGATATCTGCAGGGTACTGCATACAGAATCTAAACCTGTGCCATAGTTCTAGCTGCTGTAAATAGACTTAAATAACAGGTTGCCACATTCATCTGAATGAGCACTTTAAACACACTATATGTACTTAAAACCAGCTGCAAGTAGTGTTATTAATCATGTCTGCTTCTTGAGAGGTAAAATGGCTGAATATTGCATTCTTCTTTTTAAAACTTTTTTTTTTATCAGTCACAAGTTACAAAACTTGAGGTGGATTATAGCTTTTTAAGAGTTTTTTTAAATTTCTATAAGAATACTTTAAAAACATTTACAAGATCATTAGCTTGCCTCATGTGTTATTAACTATAGAACTCTTTTAAAATTTTGTGCTTATTTTCTTCTTGAGCTGTCCTGAGGCACTTCGGAGACTCTTCATCCCAAAGCAATCCATAAGAGTAGACTGAATATTTTTACAGATTCCCAATGGCAACATAACTAAATTAAAAAAAAAAAAAAAAAGAAAGAAAAAAAAAAAAAAGATGAGATTTTGTTTAGCAACTCTGACTCTTAACTGTGAAAGGGCTCCTTTATGTATGAAGGGAGGCATCCTAAGTAGGCTGAGATCATCATTACCAGTTACCATATTCAAACTTGTATGACTGCATCACTAAAGTCAGTTCTGTGAATAAATTAGAAATCCAGCAATTTCTCACTGTTTTGCTTGACTTTAAAATCAAGTAATGTATGTGGCAACTTTTGGCATCCAATGCAGCAAAAGGAAATATGCAGATAGCCATATAAATATAGCCCAAAGGATAATCAAATTAATAAAATGGGATCCCCACTGTAAAAGGAAGGTTAAGGTACCATTAAAACTGACTATAACTCATGCTTCTTATTGGATTAGCTAACACAGATTTGAAGGTCTCTGAGTTCAGATTAGCAGCTCTTCTGTGCACCTTTCTGTAAGTTAACTCTCAAGTATAGGCATATTCTCACAGCTGAATATTGCAGGCAGTAAGTGTGGCTATTGCAAATTTGACATTACTAATGGATGCATTACTAATGGTGCTTAGGGGAGACTACCTGCACATAAAAATAGGACCTTTGTATGAAGTTATATTAAGCCTACAATATTTTGCTTTTATGCTGTTGTGGGGTTAACAGTAGATACTTAATATCTTATTAAATACAAACCTTTCTTAAGAATAGAAAGGTACTTCAGGGAAGTGCATGTTTCCATCCAATAGCAGCATGTTTTTTGTCCTCTTGATGTTGTAAACAGAAAGAAGTAATACAGGTTGGAATAGTGGAAAAAAAAATTGTATTTGTAAACAAACATCTGCCAAACATATCATATAAAACATGCTAATACACTGTAGGCAGAAAGTAGTAAACATGGTATTTCTCTGTAGATAATTCATTAAACCTCTCAGTGGTACTGGCTTGGTAACAGTTTAAAGATACGACTGTGAAGTACTTCAAAGAGAAACACACAACATTTGGATTAGATCCCTATTGCCTGACAGTATGTGATCTTAAGTGCAACTAGAGAGATCAAAGCTTTGAGCAGAGGAACTGTTAAATCATTTGCCATGTGTTTTGTGAATTTACTGGCTGATGCAAAGTTGTATAACTCTCTTTTTTATCTTAAATTATCTCTGATACCTTGATGCTAATGTTTTGGTTTTCTGAATACAGCTATGCATATAACACAGTTCTGAATTTGACTATGAAATGAAATACCAGTAGTGATAGGAGAAGGAAGACAGTAGTCCAGAGAGAGGGTAAGCTGAGGACAGTTTTAGTCACTGCCCTGCAGCTGCAAACCTTTTCAGAAAGGGAATGGATCAAGGCAAGGGATGAGTCATAAAGTTGAAGAAAAAAAAAACCCAAAACATCCTCAGGGATATAGGCTCTGCCACTATAAGCTTATCAGTGAAATTTAAGCTTAATTCTGCAGACGAACCTGGGTTTTTGACTGAATTCTACTCTTTGCCAACAAAGTGGATATGAAGACCTTACAGATGCCTTTTTCAAGCATACAAAACGTCCTGCAGACATTAAACAAAATCTATTTTTTCCTGCCAACACATCTGCTTTAACCCTGAGTCTATAGTTTGATCCTCCTTCATTGGTTGTAAAACAAAATTCTCAGCAAGACTCTCAACATCATCACATCCCAAGACCTGCAGTGCATCTGTTTCTGTGAGAGCTGGTCAGAGAAACTTGCTCCACATCTCCATAATGTCTGTGATGCTGGCAGAGATCTGTATCTGCTGTAGTGCAGATGTCACAGAGTTTATATACCTGTTTTTAGTTTCCCAGTTGTTTGCCCTTGTGGTAAATTGCTTACCATTTGTAACTTAAGCTGCTAGAACTCTCCCAACACTTTCTGATGGCAATATCTATGACTTTAGTGTAAAGAACTGTATTTCTGAAATATTCCTGGTGTAGAAAGAAGGTAAAGCCTGTGGTAATTCAGAAATAGATTTGTTTGAGTGTGTCTTACACTGTTGAATTTGGGTTCAGGTGTAATTTAGATTCTGCTGAAATCTTCTGAATTGGCTGTAAAGGACTTTGTGAGGACCCTACCATACACAAAATATTGCATATGTCAATAAACAAGGGATCCTAGCTTGTAGTGAGAAGAGGAAGAAACAAGGATTTTTACTGGCTACTGAAGCTTAATCAAACTTTCAGTGAAACTCTCAGAATGATCAAATTCTCCAGGAACTACTGCAGAAGGGCAATGAAATCAGAAGCTGACTGTAAAAAGTATCTGAGAAGTAAATTGGAAAATAATTTCCTCAGATTCATTGGCAGACAATCTGAGGGCACCATCTCCTTCTAATTCAATTATTCTGTGGTAGCATATGCTGACAAAAACATAGGAAGGCAGAAAATCATTTGACATTGATGGAGGTGAAGAAGAGAAGATTTTCAATGGTTTTCTAATTTTAAAATTTTAAAACATATCCTAAGACTTGACTTCTCTAGGATTACTCTATGAGATGGGAATGGATTTTTTTAAGAACTTTGACCCTGCAACTACTGAGCTGTATAGCATGTCTCTTAAATGTCTATGGTAATTTAGGTCCAGGCATTCCAGGGAGACAGAAGGATATGTAGGTTTGCTTAATACTTTTTTATTCTTATTCATTCTAAAATTACCAGAATTCTTTGAACTTTGTAAATATTTTTCTCTTTAGCCCTCTTTTTTCCAAACTGTCCATGGTATTCTCAAACTTATCTTGTGGGCCTGGAATATTTAATACTTAAATGTGATGGAGATGGCTTATTTTCAGATCTGATACGGTCAAATGCAAAGAGAATAAATGTTTTCTTCATTATTAATCAAGTTGTCTGAAATAAATTAGGATGATGATACAGGTTACAAAAGTGGTACTCATGGAGTGCAGAAGTGAGAATTGTTAAGCGTTTGCAGATGGTCAAATTGAAACAATCTGAACCAGCTCAGCACAGTATTCAAATGTATTTTTTATTTTTTCTACTGTGGAATGGCAGCTGCCCAGCTAAATAAAACTGCATTGCAGGACACAGGGACTGAGTCCTTAGCTCCATAAGGTGAGTGGGGGCTTGCTGGAAGTTGTGGTTCTCAACACATATAGAGGCATCATTCTAACCTATGCTACAGGAGTCCCTCTTGTGATACAATAAACATAATTCCAGGTTTTGAAATTCAAAAACCTCAAACCATTGATAGAGTTATACACCCCTTAACAGTTTTGATTCTTCTATTGATTTTATCCTTATATAATAGAAAACAACAACTCTTACAGAGGCATGATAAAAAGTACTTTTATGCACAGGTAATAACACTATAAATAAATGAGTAATATCACAAAGTTGAGTTCTGCAAAGCTGAGAGGCTTAACTATGTTCACAGCTTTCTGATACAGAAAGTTTTGTTTCCATTTTGGCTTTCAGACCTATGGATGGGTGGACTGACCATCTTGCAAGTGAATATTTGTGATACAAGGCACAATGGTATTCTTTTCTAGCTTTTCTAGCTTCTAAGGAGAGTATTCATATGTACAAAAGTTTAGTCCTTTCTCATGATTCTGTGATGAATATTACTTATACAATTTCAGGTAGACATTTCACATACCTATTTGTTCAGAGTGCTTCAGGCACAAAATACAGGTCCTTGAATCCCCTACTCTCATATTGAATTTGTAGCCTGTTAATTCACATATAATTGCATGTTGTTTCTACATAAAAACTTACGCAAAAAGTCTTAAGTGAAAAAAAACCCCAAACAAACCAAACCAAACCACAGTATGAAATGGAATTCCTGCAGTAGCTGAAATCTTCCACTAAGAAACATATAGCTATTTCTTTCTCAAAATACTTTTGATTATGCCAATGTGAATATAAAATTAATCTTTAACATGTGAGGCTGTAACTGAACCCACAGAAACATTCTTACCACTCCTACTTATCTTATTTTGAACAGCATATCAGCACACAACTTGAACACTACATTTTTACAAGTGTTATATTCTTACAAATCAGCTTTCTTTAAGGTTTGTGCTGAGTTCTTAAGCCAGCATAGATCAATCTGACTAAATAAACTTTTTTTGAACTCGATAAATGTGAGAAATGTAGCTTAAAAGCTCTAAATTTTTTTAAAGCATTTGATCTGTAAATTGCACTATATTATCAAATAGTCACTTTAGGGAGGTCTTGGGCATTATTTATGCTCGTTGAGACTTTACCTACCTAGTGAGAATACTGCAATATCAAGCTCTCCCACATCCTATAGTTATGATGGGCAATTGTAGAGCACTGTTAGAAACTGGAGAAATTCTCTGAAGGCAATTTAAGAAGACAGTGAACTAGCATGATTCTACTTCCAGAAGAAACATGCATTTTTTTTATAGCTTCTTTCTTGTCTGCTGGCTCTAACACTAGGAAAATCCCACTGAGAGTCTGCTTTAGCATTGACTTTATCACCTGAAAACACTTTACCTTCAGAAAAGACAAACCTGTTGTGAACCTTTGATCTTATTATTCTGTGTGGAGTCAGTATGAATCCTAACACATTAAAATAACATGATTAATCCAACTTGATTTTATGACCAACACTGAAAAACCCTCAGCAAGAAACTACACCACTGTACAGGTAAAGAGAAATGCCTAGCCTTAATCACATCATCAGATGTCCACAGTAGTTGAAGTTTACTGCATAATACAGCTATCAAAGGTTTTACATCACCGGGTTAAGACAGCCATAAGAGAGGTATGAAAGGATGGTGAAAACACCAAGATGAAAAGTCATTCAGACTTCTCTTTTTCACGGACATCCATGAAACCAGAGCCCTCCAGTATTTGGTGATAACCAGGCTTTTTACTCTGTCTTTCTCCTGGCCATACTTCTAGTTGTTAACTCGTGTTTCTTTCCCCAGCCTTATTTCTCCTAAAAAAGGCTGCTCTGAACTTGCTCCTGTCATTTCTTCCCTGTATGCATAACAAGAAAATCCATTTTTAGTGGACTGAGTCACCTTTGTATTGCTATAGTTTAGACTTGTGGGGGCGGCTTTATTTTCACCATCGTAGGTTTGCATGATTACAATCACCCTTTGGCCATAGGTGTATTTCCTGTGTAATAAAATGAGAATTGCTTTTGCTGTTAAAATACCTTTTATCAAAAGATTATGAAGGGGCCTTGGGCAGTAATTGAATCAACAAAGGATTACAATGTATTTACCACTAAACCTTGAGTAAGAAAAAGTTTCTATTTTCAAAACAGTATTCAAAAGAGAATAGTTCACAGTAGTGAGCATTGAGTTCATAGGAGAATTTGGCTTTAATTGTTTTCATTTTAGCAGTCAACATATGAAAAATGTGTCTTGTGTACATGAGATAAATAATTAAATCCAGCATGCCAGGAACTGATCTGAGATTACTGAACTACTTGACTCCTATGTTTTATTTAAGTACTAAGTCAAACAGCCAGTCTCCTGTCTAGACATGCATGAAAAGTTTTAAATTCCTGCTGGAATCCTTATTTTGGTGAAAGATGGCTTAAATAAAGCTGTACATCCAAAGGGGTGGAAATACATTTCAAATTGATCTGAATGAAGTTGACATTTACAAACCCCTTTATCCTTATTTGACTTTCTTTTATTATTTAAGTTATAGCTAAAGTGGTTAAGAGCTAAATAAAGTTTATTAGTAGGATAAAATTAAATATTTTCATCTAATCAGATTTGAAAGTTCCTATGAATTAAAAATGGCATGGACTTTTAGATTTTAACTTTTAATCTAATTCAATTTAGGATTTTCTTGAAATAACTTCTGCTGTGCTTTATAACTCCTAATTCTACTCGTATCCCTATATCAATGTTGAAAGTTATAGCAATTAAACCACCATCCTCGTGTAATGTAATAGGTATAGTATATTAGTTATGGTACCTAAGTACTATAAAATGAAATACCATAATCAGTTTTGCAAGTTCATTCTGTTAATACATCACATATTTAAAAAAAAGTCAAAATAGTTCCCCTGTTGATGCATGAGTTAAACAGATTTCACTTCCCATAGCTTTCTACTTAATGGTCCTTTGACCACAATGTGAATTTAGAAGAACAGCTTGTACTTTTGAGGACAAATATTTTGTATTTTTGTATTTGCATAAATTCAGTCCGCTAAGAACCAAGTAATTTTTTTTAGTATAAATACCTGTATTTAATGACATGGACAAGTATTTCAATTGAGCTTATGTTTAAGTGTTTTGTCTCTTGATTGAATTTTTTCTTACATATGATTTTTCTATAACTAACTCACCAGTTTATCTAAAGGTTCAGCTTGTCTGTGATACAATAGTAATTGAAATTGCTGGCTGCCATATCACTTACATGGATGGGCCATGCTCATTTCATATTTATGAAATTACTCTTAATACACACTTCTCAACCTCCTACATTCTTGGAAATGTATCATTTGTTTCTAGTTAGCTTAATATGATAGATAAAAGAAGATATCATGCCCATGGGACTGGCTCTATGTGTGCATATTGCTCTTGGTTTGAGGAGGTGGGTCTGTTCTTTTGAGAGCTGCTGAAAACTGAAAGCTAAATAAGGAGGGGTACACAGATGACACCTACTTACTGGGATGCTTCAAAGTGGGTGCTCATCCACTGTGACAGCTTTGTGGTCCCAAGAGAACTGTGTAGAGGGAGGGTGCCAGACTGAAAATGAAATTTATAATGTCTGAGATGAGACAGTGCCATAGCTCTTTTACCCAGCTATCTGACAGTGAGAAATGAGAGTGCATGGGAGGAACCAGTTGTAATGACCTGAGCTGATACCAGTGACTTGAAGCACTACATGAGCAATGCTCTGGGTATCTATTTGGGCTGCTTAATATAAAACCAAAGTTAGGATTTTCATGGCAGCACTCTCCCAGTGCTGCCAGCTCCAGGGTGTGAGGCATGAGAAGCAGGCAAGGGTCCAGAGTACCAGTCCATAGGTGAGATTGTTGTAGCCAGGACTGGTGTTTCAGTACATTAGGAACTGGTAAACCTTCTGAGAGAAAAGGAACTCATAAAGGAATGACAGGCTTTATTTTAATCAAGGTGGAGACAGACTGCTGGCTCTGAAAATTAAGAAGTCCATAACGGATTATTTAAACTAGGAACAAGGGAAATGTTGACAAGCATGGAGAAACACCTCGTTCAGGCTGATTTTACTTGGCAGGGTAACCTGGATGGTACTCATTATACCTCTGAAAAGGCCAGAAGGAAAATAAACAGAAATAGGAAAGGTAAGTCAGTTTGCTGAGAATGGCAGCTGACTAGCAAGGCAAAGCTAAGCCAAGTGCAAAATTAACATATGCTGGCTTCTACAACTATGCTAGAAGTCTGAAAAATAAGATGGGGAAAACAGAATTTTTGGCAATAAGCAGCAACCCTGATATGATCAGCATTTCAGAAACCTGGTGAAAGGATAATTGATGGGATACAGTGTTTCCAAGCTACCAGCGTTGAAGGATGACAGAATGAGATGTAGGGGTGTATGTGAATGTACATTGTATGTGATGTACATTGTATGTGAAGGAAAATATAAAATTTTACCACAGAAATATTGAGGGAGAAGAGAAGCAGTGTGGAATTCTGGGTGAAAAATCCCATACTCTAATAATAAACAAAGAATACTGGGGTGATACTCTGAGCTTCTTGATGTGGAGGATGATAGCAATTCTTAAGCAATGCTACAGATTTAAGACGGGTTGCAATAGCCTGATATTTTCACTGTACATATACTGATTGTATCACTGCTGCCCCAGGACAAGGTAGAGGTAACAATGTTGTTCTGTAATAAGTGACTGCTTCCTAGAACAACCAATCTTAGCACTCTCATGAATAGCTGCCATTTCAGCCTCGGACTTGAGTAATGCACAGGACCTAATTCAAATGATATTAGTTGAAGAGCACTCTGCAGCAGCAATCAGAATAAAATTAGGCTTAATATTGCAGTTGAAGAGAGCAAGTCAGATAAAACCAGCATACAGAGATTCAATTTCAGGAAAGGGAATTACATAAAAATGAGGCAATTAGTAAAAATAGCCCTAAAATGAATTCTCCAAAAAGCAAGAAGCCTGCAAGCAGCCTTGAGGCTATTTGAAAATACTGTATTAGAAGCCCAGGTAAACTGCTCAGAAAAAGAAATCATAATGACCAAGTAGAAACCCAGCATAGCTAAACAAAAAACTGAAGGAGGGTACTTTACAGAAACACTTGACTTTAAAAAAAAAAACAAAAAAACAGAAGGACAGTCCAAATGAGGAGAGCAGTAAATCATGGCATTCACCTGTACATACCTGGAAATTCTAGGAAATGTAAATGAATTCATAAGAGATACTCAGATTGATAATAAGTTTTTCAGATACCTCAGAAGCTGGAAAATGGCTCAGGAGATACCTTGACCACCTGAGGACCAAATTGTTTAAGTGAAATTTGAAGATAAGGCCACAGCAGAGAATATAAATTATAATGTTTGGATAATTCTGGTTTAACTTTAAAGTTGTTGGGTAGTTTCCAACATCCAGTACATGTTTGGTTTTGGTTTTTTTTAAGCAGCTCATTCAGGAGTGTTGTAACAATTTGAGGTAAGGATACAGAAATTATTACGTTGCATATATTAAGTTAGATTTCAAGAAGTCAACAGGATCAGCAGGCATTCACCCAAGAGCTGTGAAGGAACTCAGATGTGAAATTGCAGAGGTGCTGGCCAAATCTATCATTATAAGAAGCCACTGAGCCAGGGACCTGGAAGATTGCCACTGTAAGTCCCATCCACAAACAGGGCTCCAGAGAAGATCCTGGAACTGCAGACCACTGAGTCTGTCTTTCATCTGTGGTAAAATGAAAGGATCTATATTAAAGGATGAGATTTCTGAGCACATGGATAAACACAGTTTGTAAAGAAAGAAGCTGCATGGTCTCTAGGGAGGGAAATCCTGCTTTGCTAACTTGTTGTGGCTCCATGGTACATGGGTACAGCTGCTAGGAAGGGAACCATTGCTGCTCTGACCTGGAAGAAATGTCCAGGTCATGGGGGAAAGAGAGAGGCTGTTATAACAGTACCAGAAAACGGGTAGGACTGGAAGAATGTCAGTAAGTTCATCTTCCCTGAAGGGAAAGACCCACAGCAGACCTGCCCACTTTCACAACCACTTTTATCACCTCGTATCCATTTTGTCCCAGATAGCAGCTGGGGAGGAATTGTCTGCAAAGCTGCAGATGCCCAGGTAAAGCAATGTGTCTGTGCCCCACTAGATGCTGAGCATGAGGGAAGGAGCTATCTTGTCCCCAGCCATGTCAGATTTCTTGATCTGCTTGCCCAGTGAAGGAGGCCATTGAGTTGGTGACTTTACAGGCTTTCACATCCATCAAGCCATCTGGGTTTGTAAGAACTAATATTCTCCCTTTAGAGAAGAAAAAGATAGCAAGACAAGAGGCAGCCTTAACATTCTCCTTGATGAAAGTCAGCAGTCTTGTTCAAGATCCTGCAGAAATTTACAAAGCCTTCTGAAACAGTTTATACTACTTCAAGGAACCCACACAAAGCAGGGAATCATGTCAATGTCTAGAAATCCCTGATACCCCACGTCAATTGCTTTCTACTTTTTGAAGGACAGGAGACAAATGACAGACCAAGGAAAGGATGTTTTGGATCAGATAGAAATTATCAAAGATGCTCTGTCATGGGACTATGTAGGCCTAATCCTCCACCATGGACATCAATTACAGCAGATGTCTTTCACTTCTTATTCTAGAGAAACTGGGAATTTGTGCCTCAGGTCTTTGGCAATAGGGCTACTTTGGGTCTCCTATGCAGTAAGGGGAACATCCCATACATTGACGATTCATCCCAGATAATGACGTGGTCCAGGCCAAAGTTATCTCAGAACACATCTAGGACTAACATTTCCCAGAACACAGAACTCTGCAGTCAGCCTCTCTGTGCACAGTGAAAAGCAACAAAGTTTTTCTGAGAACAAAACCAGAGTGCATGTCAGCTTCAGTTTGTCCTGATTATTTTCATTGGCCTTTGAGAGCATGTTCTACAGGGAATGATAATCAAAGCAAACAGTAGCATGTGTAGAGAAACAGGCCCCACTAAAGGCCAGAACTCTTTCATTCATCTGTTCCAGATCCATAAGAGGCAATCTTTCTGCCAAGAAAAAAGGATAATGTTTCTTGGCACTCCTTTTCTTCCCTGAAGTGTAAAAGTTCTTGCCATGATTTTTGTCTCAGAAGAAATGGATGCCTGAACATATGGCAGCACACCACAATCCAGGGGCCTTTCAGTGTCCAGAATTGTTCCACTTCTCCTGATATTCACTGAAAGGGTATGAACTGTTGCAGTGCATTCCCAAGCACCTCTCCAGCTCTCCAATTCCTCAATTAGATGTTCTGTCACTGTGTCTTTTTGCTGTGGATAACCTCGCTACCCATGTTGGGTAAATGAGCTCTAAATGAGCTTGGCATGGACCTTTCCTGCACTTCTCCATCTCTGGCCTTAAGCAACCTGAGAGACAGTTGCGTATTCCAAAAGAGTTTCTCCAATGTCTTTTTAAGTAGACAGTTGGCAAAGAGTTTAAATGCTATTTGGCTATTTTGAAGAATGTGATGAGGTGAGACAAAGATTCCCAGTAATCTCAGTTTGTTGTTCATTATGCCATTGGATGAAAACTGTCTTAATATTATCCAGTTACCTTGAAATCCTTATAAACTTGTCAGGTAAAGTAAAATGCAGACGAGAGTATTTATATGACAGTTGGTAATACCATGAGAAGTAATTATGAAATACAAGAGTAAATACATTAAAGAAAAGCCATGCTTTAATCTATCACAGTGTGATTATACTGGAATTATCTTTCTCTCTCTCTCCTCCTCCTCCTCCACCCTCTTTCTTTCACTTTTCCTTCCTTCATCTGACTTGCATGCATTTTCATTAAGACATTTCTGTCACGTTTTAACTTTCTTCAACCAAAGGTAAAACTCCTCCCATTCTGCCTATCAAGGTTATGTTCTATGAGATGCATGAGCAGTCTGAGAGTCTGCTGACACAAAAAGGCAGAGCCTTCTTCTTTGAGTAATTACTCTATGAACTGTGTATCAAAAAGGTTAATAGAACAGTTTATGTCAATCTGAGCAGTATAAAGTTTCTTATTTCTGCCAGTTAAGAACAGAAAATTTTTATTTACCTGTGCATGTATGCAGCAGTTCAGTTAATTTGAGTCTACCCCTTTTGAAAGGGGGTTTAGAGCCACTGATGTGGGAATTGAACTGAAGGTGTGAAGAAAAAGGTCCTTAAATTGGTGCAGAGTAGTGCACAGATTTGATGGATTGTTTACAGGAAGAAAAGTTTCATTTCCCTCTATTTTAATTCTGGTGCTTTCTCATAGAATTTCCACATGAATTTCAGCCTTGAACTTCTTTTAATTTCTAAGTATATGCAGAAACTTACTAAAAGTTTGGGTGTCATATCATGCACAATAATCTCATACAATTTCAAAGAAACAAATTGGATCATGCACCTTGATGATGAGATCAAAAAATGGTAGGCAATTTGTGCTTAGGATCAATTTACAGCAACCTAGTATAGAATCATAGAATGGTTTGAGTTGGAAGAGACCTTTAAAGGGCACCTAGTTCAAGCCCCCTGCAGTAAGGAGGGACATCTTTGACTATACTGGGCTGCTCAGACTCCCATCCAACCTGACCTTGAAAGGTTCCATGTCTGGGCAAACTGTTCCAGTGTTTCACCACCCTTTTTGTAAAAAACTTCTTCCTTATATCTAGTCTAAATTTACTCCCTTTTACTTTATAACCATTATCCCTTGCCCTGTTGAAGGAGGTCTAGCTAAAATTCTGTCCCCATCTTTCTTGTAAGCACCCTTTAAGATTTCCCTGGAGCTTTCCATCCTTCAGGCTGAACAACCCCAACTCTCTCAGCTGTCTTCATAGGATAGATGCTCCAGCCCTCTGATTTTCTTTGTGGCCCTTCTCTGGATTCACTTCAGCAGGTCCATGTCCTTCCTGTGCAGAGGACCCCTCAACATGTTTGCCACTGACTTATTTTGATTCAGTCCAGGGTACCGTTGGCTTTCTGGGCTTCCAGCACAGACTAGAAGATCATGTTTGGCTTTTCATCCACCAACACATCTTCTCTGCAGGGCTACTCTCAATCTTTTCCTCAGCCTGTACTGATACCCAAGGATTGCTCTAAACCAGCTGTGGGACTTTGGACTTGGCCTTGCTGAATGTCGTGAAGTTTACAGGGGCGGGTTTTTTTGAGGTTGGCAAACAGAGCATGGTGTGTCAGCAAGGGCACAATGCAGCACTTTACCCAGAAGGGAGTGCAAGAAGGACCCTGAAGCTCTGTCAGCTCAACCAGGGAGAAAAAGAATCCATCCAGCAGAAAGCCGGGGCTCTCTTTTCCTATCAGGACTGATGCAGCCTCCCAGACAGAGCTCTGCTGGGAACACACTACTACCTCAGTGCCAGAGGGACCAGAGGGGGGCCAGCAGGGATCACACCTGTGGGAGGTGAGCCCAGGTAGAGCCACTCCTCTGCTGAGTAACAGGAGGTGAATAGGTTGAGGAGTATCAGGGAGTGTGAGAGGGGAAAAAGACTTCCAAAATCACATCCTACCTTCCCTGGTACAGTCCCAACAGACAGACAAACAAGACACTGATACTGAGGATTCCCTGTCCTTGCTCCACCTGGCCAAATGCAGTGACTTAAGGGATAGGGAGAGATGGCAACAAGTTGCTGCCCAGAGCAGCAGGCACATTTCCTCTGTGAGTGCTCTGCCTTCCCAGGTGCCCTGGCAGAACAGGAATGAGGCTCTGCAAGTGGTATTGAACAATAAGGATGATGAGGGTCTATAAACCTGCATGACAGATAGAAAATGAGTGATTGTCTTCAGAGACTTCCTCCTGAAGGATACAGAAGGCCCAATATGCAGACTGGACTCACTTCCTCGGGAAGTCTGCTGCTTGCCTTGGAGCTTGGTTAAACATGTAAATAGAAAGCTTTCCATCCTGGTCCAACCCTCACATTACTGAGGGTAGAAAGGCTCTACAGACGGACCTGGACAGGCTGGATCAATGTAAACTGTATGAGGTTCAACAAGGACAAATGCTGCACTTCGGTCAAAATATCCCCAGGCAACACTACAGGCTTAGGGAAGAGTGGATGAAAAGCTTGGTGGAAAAGGACCTGGGGGTATTCCTTGACATCCATCTGAATATGAGCCAGCACTGTGCCCAAGTGACTGAGAAGACCAACAGCATCCTGGCCTGCATCAGAATTAGCATGGCCAGAAGCACCAGGGAAGAGATTGTTCCCCCCTACTCAGCCCTGGTGAGGCCTGAACACCTCTGAATCAGAAGTACAAGGAATCAGATACTGTGAACCAGTCCTTGGCTCCTCACTACAAGAAAGACATGGAGTTTCTGGTGTGTGTCCAGAGAAGAGCAACCAAGCTGGTATAGGATTTGGAGAAAAAGTCCTATGAGGAGAGGCTGAGGGAACTGGGATTATTTAATTTGGAAAGGAGAGGCTCAGGGAAGATCTCTAGAACAATCTGAAAGGAGGTTGTGCTGAGGTGGGTGCTTGCCTCTTCTCCCAAATAACAAGCAATAGAACAAGATGAAGTGGCACCAAGTTGTAACAGGGGAGTCTTAGGTTGAATATTAGGAAAAACTTCTTCACCATGAAGGTTGTCAAACATTGGAACAGGCTGCCAAGGGAAGTGGTGGGATCACCATCCCTGGAGGTATTTGAAAGGTGGGTAGCTGTGGTGCTTATGGACATGGTTTAGTGGTGGACTTGGCAGTGTTAGGTTAATGGTTGGATTTGATGTTCTTAAAGGTCTTTTATGACCAAAAGGATTCTATGAAATGGAAGTTGTTGGTTTTGTTTTTTTTAAATGATAACAAAATGCCTCTCAGTCTTCTGGAAGGAAAAAAAAAAAAAAAAAAAAAAAAAGTTTATAAATTTGGATGAAGAAAGAACAGGAAATACATTCAAAAGCTGTCATTTACTTTGTTGCCTGGATACACTGAATCATCAGAAAACTTGGAGACAGGCTTATAGGGGGTAATACACTGTAAAGTACTTGTCCTTTATTCACATTAATAACATATAAATTGGTGCCTTTAAATTCTTTTTCTAGTACAGTTATTTAAAGATCAAACTGCAGCTGGAAATAAGATGCAACTGTCTTAATGAAATTCCCTTTCACCATGGATTTAGAATTTGAATAGCTACAGAATTTACACAGCTTTGCAGGGCTCTACTGTGAATTTCTGTGTTATTCAGAATTATGAGAATTATGCACTTCATTTTTAATGTAAGTGAACTATTCTCAAATAACTTACAGTTATTTCTCAAAAAAAATTTGGTGGCTACTCTCCAGTAATGTGGGCATTAAAAATCTGAAATCATATGAAAAAACCCACAAAAATATAATGTACACAAATAAAAATAATTTATCCAGTTACATTTTTAAAGCAGAAGTAGCATCCCACAATTTAAATGTTAACATTGCAAAAATTTTCCTGAAATAGGGAATGGTGAAGAATGTGGAGTATCTATCAGGAAGCATTGATGGAAAAGTAATTCCCATTTAGCAATACATTTAGAACTGTCCCTAAAGTACCTGTGAAGCAAGACCTGCAAGAAGAGCTTCATGTGTGCACATTATCATCTGTTTCTGCCAGTACATTTAATTCAGCTACTGCATGTATGCACACATAGAGACAATTGTAACCTCATAGGATAAAATATTCTGAAATTCACAAGTTCTAAAAATCTCTGTTAATCTTTTGAATCATTGATGTCTAAGTTGTGTGATACAAATAATAATCTCATAAATCTAAGCAGAACAGAGTATATATCCATCCACCGTGTCTTTTTTTTTTTTTTTTCTAACAGGCTCTGGAAGTCATAAGATCTTGTGAATCCTAAATGAACATCCTTTTGAGAGAAAAGCATAACAGGTTTTTCATATTATTTTAAGAATGCTTCAGTAATTCAGCTGGACCATCAGGAAAGATTTATTCCCAAATAAAAGATGAGTTCGAGTATGATGTTTCAAGTCAGCCAACTACCCAGTAGCACAAAGTAAAATGGTACAAGCAGCACTCAGATATATCTTTTTTCCTCTGCCAAGCCTCTATGACCAGATTTGTATTTGTAGCCAGGTCTAATGATAGGAAGTAGAGTCAGATTCATGCCTTGACAACAATTCTTTGGTTTATCTACCATGAAGAAACAAAAAACATCCTATCATGGTTGATAAAAGTAATATAAAATGAATGCCTAATTTTAATGGCACATTGCTATGGGAGCACAATTCATAAGCTATGTAAGCTACTGTAAACAATTCACTTCATCAGCCTGCAGTTTACTGACAAATGAGTTTTTCAGTAATGTTAGGAACTGGAGTTCATTGACATGTTTTTCAGTGGTGCTCTCATATAGTAGATGCTCCTGGCTAAGAGAAAATTATACATTTATTGTTCTCAGAGCAGTTGCCAAAGTATCAATTTGCCTGCATTTAACCACAGCTAAATTAATTTCCATGTTAATTTTAAATGTCAGTTCAAGGAAGCATATCCTGGAATGAAAAGCACATACTTATGCCACAGAATCACTAATATGTTATGCTTTATGAACAGTGTCAGTCTTAGAGCTAAAAGTTGGAAACTAGAATGCAGTCATCATGGTCATTGTTATGCCCCATCCCTGGAACCATTCAGCGACAGGTTGGACAAGGCTGTACACAACCTGATTTACCTGAAGATGTCCCTGCTTACTATAGGGGTAGCTGGACTAGGTGACTTTTGAGGGTTGCTTCCACCCAAACCATTCTGTAATTCTATGGTTACCATTCTCAAAAATGGAACATCCTCAAAAAAAAAAAAGGAGCAGGAAGGTGTTAGGGAAGGAACCAGGGCAGGGAAAGCTGAGTCTAAAGCTGATGCTGATATTCACCTGTCATGTGATAGCATTGATAACTTATTTAATATCTGCTTCTTTTATTTGGTATTATGTCTTCATGGGGTGATATCCTGTAATAGTGGGCTCTGCCCTGACTAAATCTGTTTAATTTCCTTTGTAGATGGCTTGCTGCCATGGAAGATAATGGAAAAATAAAACTGCCAGGCTTCTACCTCCTGCCAGTTTCAATAGAATATAGGGGAAAAAAAGAAAAAAAAAAAAAAAAGGAAAAAGCAGAACTTAATCCTAAAGGCTTCCATTATGGTCTTTCAGCATGATATAAACTGTAACAATTTATGCCTCTTTTCTTTTTAAAAGTAATGCCAATTACGTTTCACCAAAATTCTCCTTCAATCTTACAACATCCTTAGAATATGTTCAGTGTTTTAATAATGCTGTGATGTGGGAAAACTTTGATCAGGGTAGTGATAAGAAGTAATTTGAGAAATAACACTTGAATACTCCCCTTAGAGAAACCAGAGGTGTTCACAGCCAGGGAAAAGGGTAGTATGGAGGAAAAAACCAGGATAAGTGGAGACAATTTATATGAAATCTAGTAGATTTAGCTTCTGTTTTGCATTTAGAAAATAAAATAATTTTAATATTTTGAATTAGATAATCCTTCAAAGTTTTTGAGTTGCTATATCCGAGAGTTTTATTCATAAGAAAGGAGGTGAAGTAAAAAAAAATAAAATAATGTGTTTGCTCCTTGTTCTTCTGTTATTAGGAGTGTATGTCCTATGCTTTGGAAATATATAACACTGAAGTTCATATATTTGGGGTATTTTATGAAATAATGAAAAAAATATTAAAAGGTGCAAATTAATCTAGCTATGCGTAATGGTATCCATGTAAGCTCAGGAAGATTAGACTTAAATTTCTTACAGGAAGTCAACAATTTAATTTGACTTTTATTTTTGTTTAATTCACTATTCCTGCCAATGACAATTGATAGTTTTAATGTCTCAGTCTTTCCTTCTCCTCCAGCAGCTCTTGGAATGAGGGGGTAGGTTTAGGTGAGAGCCTTGAGGGTTAGATAAGGTAGGAAATACATTTCTACTTGGAGAAAAGTAGCAATGTGAGAAATAGAACTATAGAAACACAGGTATCTTAATTTCATGTTTTGCATATAAATATCAGGTGTTGCTGGTTTTCTCCCTCTTTTTAAGTTATTATTTTTATAAATATATTGCTAGAAATAGAATCCTTTTCCAGACTTCCAGTCTTTCTCCTGGATTTCTGTCTGTTAAATACATATGTCGTCGACTTTTGCAGCAACAGCCAGTTACAGAAAGCTATTTGTTTTCATTTTAAATATATAGAAAAATGAAGTCTGATCAATTAGGGTTTAAAATTCACTGGATAAAAGGACATCAATTACTCAAATAGCTTTGAGGGGAGGTGGTAAATAGTTTGGATTGGTCATAGTCTACGAATGTATTGGTTTTGCAGAGCAAGGTTTTGGTAGTAGGAGCCTACAGGGGTGGTTTCTCTGAAAGGCTGCTGGAAGCTTTCCCTACGTCTAATAGAGTCAGTGCCAGGCAAGACAGACCCACAAGCTTGCCAAGGCTGACCCCATCAGTGATGGTGCTAACACCTCTGAGATAAGATAGTTAAGAAGGAATGAGGCAGGTTGAACTACCACAGCCCATAAATGTTAACAGTGGAGCAGATATCCACCTGGAGCCCACGGAGGACCCATGCCAGAGCAGGTGGATGTCCCCAAAGGAGGCTCTGAACCCACAAACAGCCCATGCTGGAGCAGGCTCCTGGCAGGACCTGTGACCCCATAAGGAGAGAAGCCCATGCTGGGATGGGTTTGCTGACAGGACTTGGAGGCCCCATGCTGGAGCAGTCTGTTTCTGAAGGACTGCACTCCATGAGAGGGGCCCACACAGGAACAGGTTGTGAAGAACTGTAGCCCCTGGGAGGAACTCACACTGAAGTTCATGGTGAACCATCCCCTGTGGCAGGCACTCCACAATGGAGCAGGGGAAAAGTGTGAGAAGCCCTCCTGTGGGAAAGAAAGGAGCAGGAGAAACAGTAGGTAATGAACTGACCTCAGCATTCATGTCCTGCCTCCCTGCATCGCCAGGCGAGAGGACATGGAGAAAATTGGAAGTTAATTCATGGCTTGGAAGAATGGAAGGGTGGGGGGAACTGTGTTGAAAGAATGGTGTTATAAGAATTGATTTTATTTCTTCGTTATCCTTCTCTGATATGATTGCTAATACATTAAATTAATTTCCCTAAGTCTGTTTTACCTGTGATGATAACTGGTGAGTGATCTTCCTGTCCTTATCTCAGCCCATGAGACCTTTATTATATTTTCTGTCCTCTATCCTGCTGAGGAGGGGATTGATAGCGTGGCTTTGGTAGGCACCTGGAGTCCAGCCAGACTCAAACCCACCACAGTGATAAATAGCAAAAGCTACTCATCAGCCCTGTATCCCAGAGGATTACCAAGCATTATGGGGAATTGTGCCTTACATGCTGGCAGCATCACTTTCAAGAACAGCATCTTCATATCCCCTGCGGAGTACTGACAAAAACTGCAAAAAAACGTCTACCAGGGACACCAACAGTGAAATTAGTATCAAAGGAAACCAAAACTGAGTCAAAATAAATGATAGATTTTGCTATTTTTTTCCTCCTGTCATGTTGGGCTGTATTTTAACCAAAGGAAATAACATCTCTTTTGTTACCCAAATTTACCCCTGCTCAGTTGCCTTCCTATATCTGGCTTTTCCTTCTTCCTTTTTAAATAATCTAGTCACAGTTCTGTACTTAGTATCACTTCAACATGCTTAACTTTTATGGGGCAGTCCTGCAGATGGTGAGAAAGACAGAGCTGTATTCTTGTTCCTTTAAAACTAGAAGTGCAAAGCTGTGCCCTCTCTTTTCAATAGCTAAGCAAATCTGATGTTGGACAACATGTTTGTGTTCTTATTCTTTTCATAGAATGTGAGAGAATAATTCCATTATGCATCCAATTTTATAATTTAATTTTTATTAGGATAAAGTTTTCAAGATAAAACATGTAAAAATGAAAAAAATTCCTTACATTTCACACTTAGTAGGTTTTATCCTTCAGCTGTATAGAATTCTGGCACTTACAAATTCCTGAGTTCTTTTTTCCAATCTGTTTCACATATGTAAATCTCTGATCTAAGCTCAAGGCTTTAAATAGTTTGATTGACTTGCCTCTTAAACAAGCATAAAAGACCACACACAGGTTTGGGGTTTGTTTTTTATTTTTTTCCCCCCTCAAGCTTCTCTAACTTTCTGGGGATTTACATTAATTGCATTGTCATCCAAGAATATAAACACTCAAGGGTGATAAAAAACACTTCAGTAATACATTTTCCACATGTACAAACCTTCAAACTTCGCTCAAGGTAACAAGAAGATGCCCATGCACTCAGTATCTCAAATCTGTCAATTCCTTCTTAATTTGCTTCTCTCCTTTCATTAGTCTTTCACAATAACCATTTGCATGCAGGAGCAATCTTTTCATCCTCCTGTTCACTCAGCATCCGTGCTACAGCCACTGGTGCTTACCTGGCTGCTATATTAGGACTCCCTTCTCCATTGGCTCTTAAGCCCTATCATAGTTTTCAATACCACTGATAACTAACAAGGTTATGATCTGTCTATGGTAGAGGATGACAATTTACAGACATTTCCTTATTTCAAATAAGTCCTGAAAAAAATAAGCAAACTAGTTCTGTATGTGATTAATTGCTAAATGTGATTAATTTGCTAATAGAATACCTGATAGAAGCATAACATACAAACAAACAAAAATCTTCAAAACCATAGTGCATAGCTGGGACTGGACATAGGATTCAAAATAGTGCTTTTGATTTTCCTAACACTATCACAAGCAGAGAAGCTGTAAACCAGATACTCTTTAGCTTCATCTCTCCCCACAGTTTCAGCTTGCATTGGTCTGTGGCAGGGCAGGAGGGTGAGGGGCAATAATTCCTCAGGTCCGTATAGGCTGCAGGAGCCACCCCATCACCATAACTCTGGGGATCTGAACCATTGCCTGAGAACTACTGTAGAGCTGAATCAGCCAAGTCAGTCCTTGTGAACACCACGAGGCTATCTGCACCAGAGTAAAGAATTCCTCTGTACCATTTCTGCTATAGTCTATGCCATTTTAAAAGTCAGAAACAGAACAGTGGGAAATTCAAGTCACTCAGACCTTGGTTATACCCTGTGACTGATTTTTATTAGAAGTTACTGAAATCACTGTTCATGACTGAGTGATTTTCAGGGTGACTTACAGAAGCCATGCAAGTTGCCTGAAACCTCCCCTGCTTTGTACCTCTGTTTAATAATACAGTGGGGATAAAGTAAGAGTTGCACAAAGAGCATTTGTGCAGCTCAAAGCATACTCGTGAGCCAACTATGCTAAAACCAGGAATGAAGAACAGAACCATTCTGTATGCTTTTTCTGCCTTGAGAGAAAAGAAAAAATTATTTTCTCATGCTAAAAAAAAAATAAAAAGATTTTTTGGAGTCAGTTAATGTAGTTTAGACCTTGGGTCATATTTTGAAATAAGTAATAATCAGTGCAATGCACTGTCATTCTTACTGTCATGTGCTTCTATTTCTCCTAAATTATTTCATTGTAAGCAGAAAAAAATATGGTTCTTGACTTTAAATGTGATCTAATGTCCAAACATAATTTCAATCTTATTTTGTCTAACTAGTAGGTAACTAAAAAATGTTCAACTTCTTTTTTTTAGTAGATATTCTCAAATACCTTGCCTAACCAAAGTATTTGTTTTAATTTCTCCTGGTTCTGGCAATATTTTTAAAGTTTGTGGTCATATATGACTTTGGGTCATATTTTGAAATAAGCAATAGTCTTCTAATTTTATTCAGATGAATACTTGCTGAAACAGAAACACCATTACTGTTTTCTCTGTCTCAAGGCAGAAAGAACAACGCGGAGACTTTAGCTTATCATTGGTTTTGTTCTTTAATATAAATCTGAAATATTTGGGGGTTTTTTTGGTTTTTTGTTGGTTTTTTTTTTTCCATGTGTTAGCTACTTTTTATGTAGGGGTTTTGGGGTTTATCTTGCTGTCCCTCTTAGCATTCATTTTTGAACAAACTACTTAACAGAAAAAATTGTCCATTCCTTCTGCTCAGAAATGGTCAATGAAAAAAATCAGTGTTTTAAAAGCATGTCATTTACATTTGTTCAACATACAGTAATTTAGCTAATAATTTTATGAGCCGTGTAACACTAGCTAGGAAAGAAGAATTCTCTCTTCAAACTGTACCTGTATTCCATTAAAACAAGTGGGTCCTTGAAACATTGAGCTAGATGTGTATTGCAGCAATCTGCAACATCCTTAACACTGGTTCCACACTTAGGGATTCACTGGCATGTGTTTTAACTCCCTTTTCACTCTACTGCATATTTTTGTTTCCTTTTCACACAGTGAATTTTGGATTTGTCCTGACATGATACTGTACTAAAAAGAAAGTTTGGTGAAGTGACACCCCACAGTACAGAGTAATTTTTTATCTCAGAGAGTCACCTAGCCACAGGGCTGTTTTCTCTTCTGCAGTTATATTGGGGGTTTTTTTGGTGTTTTTTTTTTCTTCCTCATAAAGTCTACCTTATACTAACAAAACTTTTGCACAGCAATTTTTGTAATTCATTCTGAATTTCTTCAAGTGCTGGTCTCTCAAAAAACCCATGTCATTGAAAAGATCTTCAACAGAGCTAGTCACCGGTCACATGGCATTTCCATCTTCTCACTCACAAAGGGGAAAATCTTCCTTTTGTGTATATACCTCACTGTTAAAGTTCTTAGTTTATCACATGAAAACGTTGATATTAATATAAAATATAAAAAATATAAAATTGCTGAAATGCTCTTGACCATAGTCATAAAATCAATAATTTTACTTCCAATATTGGGGTAACAACCAATTGTGTGTCTCCAGCAACTGGAAGTTAATTAATTCTTTTCGGAAAAGTTTATAATTATTGTATTTTCTGTTTAGATTACTAATTATTTTTTTAGGGTTTTTTATTAGATGAAAAGTTAAATCTTAGCTCCTATAAATACATATCAAGACCTCTTAATATTTTGCTTCTGTTTATGAATTGGTCATCAAAAGTGAAGTGCAGGCAGTCCTAGGAGAGAAAGAAGCAATGATTTCAGTACAATATGCTTGGGACTAAAAGCATTTTCTTCTTTACTTCCTTTCATAATTTTTTAATCATTTTTTAAAATAAGTTAATAATTGTATTTTTTCCTTATTGGGATATCTGGAATAAAGTCTAAGCATTCCTTTGGTTTTGTCTAGAAATCAGTATGATCTGGAAATGTTATTCACTTCATCCTCTGCTGCCTTTTATGTCACTGTGCTTCAGCACTCTTTAAAAGAAAAAGCATAACTAAAAACATTGGCCAGCTGTATAATGTATTCTGAGCACAATTTTCCTGTTAAAATAATTGTAAAAATACTGAATAGCTGTAATTACTACTGAAAATGATGCAACATTTTTTCTCTGCAGAACTCAGGCTGGGCCAGCCACCATTTGCAGATCCCTTCTTGTAATTCGACAGTGAGCACTCACATCTGTGTTGAACATGCAAGGCTGAGCCAACAAAGAACTGTGCAAATGCCAAGTGCTGTTCCTGTGTCCACTCAGTTTCCTTTTTGTGTTTAATTTACTCAATGGTTCAATTTTGCCTTCAGGACTCTATTGATTAGTTTGAAATATAGGCAGAATTCTACAAAATACTACCCATTGGTGGATGGCTGCTTTGATAAAGCAATGAAGAATGATTACACTGGCTTATATCAATGAAACTAGAATAACTCCCTTTGATAGAATTTATTTCTTTACTCCTCCTCACTGGAAACGTGGGGATGGAGAGGCAATCACCAACAAAGAGGGGATGCTGTGTTGTGGAAGATGACAGTAGGAGGGAGAGGAAAAGGTACACAGTTCATCCCCCATCCAGTTGCTGCAAGGCAGCCCACTGGAAAGCCCATCTGAATTACTCTCAGAAAATTCATAAACATAGGGGAACTGGTTGATTTAGGAAGATGTAATGTCTTTCTCACCTGCCCTCTATTCACCTAAAAGATGGGTGATAGCTTACACTGAAAAACATACTTAGATTTAATACTGATGTGACTTGTATTCACAAGTGCACAGTGTGAAAGAATGTCTTCCTTGTGAAGAAAAACAAGAATGTTATAGCAAGGGATCCAATGTCTATCAATATAGTGTTATCCTTCCACCAACATCATCCTGTCCCTCAAAGCAGGTTTCAGATTTCCAGTGGATAAATATCCTTCTTAATGTTTTCCCACACTCAAAGGTTTCAAGTATGTGATTTCTTTTCAGGGTTAGATACTCTGAAAAGTTCTATAGCCATAAGAAATCTTAGATTTCTGGAAAGACTAGGAATCTTAGGTTTCACCTTCTTTTTGTGTTCTGTATCCATTAGAACAACTAAACTTAAATATTGTCCTAGCTTATTTTATTACCCTCTTTTATTATTTTATAATAATACATTCCATTTCTCTAAATTTTTATCTCAATTTCTTCCATGAAAAGCCACGTTCTTTCATTCTTTTACCTTGTTTTGTTCTGTTTTGTTTTTCTGTTTGAAGCTGAGCTAAAATCAGAAAGATAGCTTTTAACTCTGTGGTCCTACTGAAGGAAGTTGTAAGATATAAATGGCATTGAAGCAATATACCATAGAGTAGAACTATTTCTTCATTGAATGGAGAATAAATATATTATTAACAGAAAATTGGTTTTTAAATCAAATAATGATGCCAAGAAAAGGATCTAGCAAGACAACACAAGAAAAGGTATAATTTATAATTTAGGAAAAAAAAAAAAAAAAAAAAGGCACTTTGTTTCTGACAACATTGTAGTTAATGGGAAAGTATTACTGATTTGTTTAGGATGCAGTTTCATGTGAAGAAGTAATTCTGAATCACTGAATTGAATTATTTTCTTACCACTACATTTTTACAGCTGTCTTTGGCACATCCAGTTGCTCTCCAAGGCACTGCAAATCACGAAATACTGATGAAACAAGTTAGCAGAGCAGCAGTGAAACTGAATGGCTAGACAACCCTCCCACTCAGGTAATCCAAATATCTAGCTGAGTTTTCATTGAAAAGAAGGGATTTTCAGACCTACCTTCTGTCACCCCAGCACAGATAAGATAACATGACTGTTTGTTTCCTTCAGATTCCAGGCACATTTCGAAGGAAAGATCAGAGGTGCCAGGGACTGCATCATATAGAAAAATCACAGTTCCACCTAAGGTGCTACTCCTTATCCATCATCTGGGCAGCTCCTACTGTCATGTCTTATTTGTGCCAGAAGAATATTCAGAGTCACAGATTAGGGCATTACTGTCAAAACCATGAAACAACAAGGTAGCCTCTATTCCAAAGACGTGTCTAGATTCACAGGCACTTCTCCATAAAACTGAAGACATTTGAACATAATGTTTAAGTTTAAAAAATAAAAAAAATTAAGAAAAAAAAACTATGGAAGATCACTGACAGAGTAGAAAAAAGAAGAATCTGTCATAATATAGCAAATTATTGTAATCAGGCTGTTTCGACCCTACTGTTATAGAGAACAGTTATAGTTGCCAAAAATGAACAACTGTGATGAGGTAAACTGGAGCAGATCTGACTGACAACCTGAAAAAAAGCAAAATCAAGTACCTGTACTGTGCCTTTCTAGCATGCAGTCTGGAACCACTACTATATCAAAGACTTACAAAGTTTGTGAACAAGCAAAATAAATGGCTTTTCATCAAGAAGCTCAGGCTATTCTGATATATTCCTATTGTGGTTTAACCCTAGCTGGCAACACAGCTTGATTGCTCACTCCCCTCACAGTGGGATGAGGGAGAAGATTGGAAAAGTAATAGTGAGAAATCTCGTTGGTTGAGATAAAGTCAGTTCAATAGGTAAAGGAAAAGCTGTTCATGATAGAAAAAAAAAATCAGCAGAGAGGTGTTCAGCCATCTCCACGATAGCCGGGCTCTATCACACTTAATGACTTCTTGGGAAGACAAGCACCATCACTCCAAACATCCCCATCCTCCCTCCTTCTTCCCTCAGATTCCATCACTGAACATGATGTCCTACGGTGTGCAATATCCCTTTGGTCAGCTGGGGTCAGCTGTGCCTGCTCTGTCACCTCCCAGCCTCTCGTGAACCCTCAGTCTGCTCACTGGTGGGGTGGAGTGAGGATCAGAGAAAGACCTGACCCTGTGTAAGTACAGCTCAGCAGTAACAGGAACATTTCTGCTTTATCAACATTTTTTCATCACAAATTCAAAGCCTCTTACCAGCTACTGTGAAGAGAATTAACTTACAAAGTGTACAACTTAAGGAAAATAGATGGCTTTTCATCAAGAAACTCAGGCTATTCTGATGTGTTAGATTACATCTGGAATAACTCCCTACTCTAGCATGGGAAAATGGATAAGCTAAAGCCAGAGAGGAATGTTGTAAAGGCAAATCTGGAGAAAGGCTGAATGTGCTGTCTTTCTGTTTCTATTCAGCAAGGACAAGGAAAAAATCCTTAAGAAAAAGAAAGGCTGTGCATGATGATATGGCTAATACTAAATTTCCTATTGAGATACATTAAAATGGGACAGGTGATTGATCATAACTCTTAGTTGTTGATTAGACAGAGTAATCTCAGCACGAGTTACAGCTACTGCATAATACACAGGAAGTGGAAATTGACCTATTATGCTACTTTATCACCTGGGGTTGTACTCATCTCACCCAACATTAGCCACCTAAAAATTAGCTGCTTAATTTATGCTAGTGATGGGGGCTCCTTCAGTGGAGATAAATGAACCTCTTTAGTGTGATTCCTTGAATCTCTGTATAGGTATTCAAAGTGCATAACATGAATTCTCATTTGGAGCTGCCTCATTCTTTTTGAATTTATCTATATGGTTATGGTAGATCAGATACCTATATGTTAAGTGGATAAAGTTGGATATGACGAAAATCATGCAAGCATTTGATGGTAATGGCAAATCTTCACAGCACAGTACAAATCCATGAAGGAATATCTCTTCTATTTTGCTAAAAGGCACCTTGGGAACCAAAGCAGATAAAATTTTGAGGAATAATTTAGCCCAAGAAGGCTGATTTGCTCCAGAGTAGGAGCTAAGAAGCCATTGACATAAAAATGTCCCCATACCCAGTGCAAGTCACAGCAGTTATAAAAAAATGGGATCAATACCAACTACCTGGGAGGTTTAATACTGTCAGAACTTTTTTATATAAAAGTTATCACATAAAAGCATATTGAAGATTTCTGATGATACCTAGGGAAGCTCATCTTATGATTAATATTGTTCTTTTATCTCTGCTCATGAAAAAATAGGTGTTTCTATTTTTTAGAACAGTATCCTACTCCTCTGAAATATGAACTGTCATTTTTCATTTGCTTCACAATGACAACTCATCTTTTGCAATAATAATTTACAGACAGTTATTTAAATAAAGTCTAAAAGGTATCCACTTTGAACAAACTTGAGATGCTGGTTTTTTTGAGTTGCAAACAATGTTAAAATTTGATTATTTTTTCCTCCAAGAATTCAGAATTGAACTGTTTCTCCATAAGTGATGTCTGTTCTGTGCACTTACATTAAGACCTGAGCCCACCCTTGTGCTCTCTCTGAATATTTTTGAACTACTGCCCCTTTTATTCAAAACATAGAAGGGTCGGTTAGTTTTAAAGAAATGTGGTGAAGTCAATACTAATATTAGAGAATAAGTACTGCATAATAATGTAGAAACAGATCACACGAAGCCAATACAATAAGTAAGCTGTGGATATTGCTTATTCTGTGTGAGAGAAAGAAAATTCATTCTATAAAATCATATCTAAATTCTGTTTAAAGTAGCTAAGAAAACTTTATATAAATAATGATATGTAACCAAATGTTGACCACACAGGGCAATTTTAAATTGATTTTTATTACAAGCTTTTCAATGAATATATAACTTTGATCAAATTAAATGTCAGGCTGCAGCAATTTTTAGTACATTGTTTAAAGAAATCTCAAAAATTTTGTTATGACTGCAAGTTCATTGGAGAAGTTCTCTTCCTCTTTGTTACCTTCTTCATGGTGTTTTGACAGATCTTACATGCCGACCTGTAGTATTGACAGAAACAAAGCTGGAGTTTTGTAAGCTAAGCTGATACTATTCAGATTAAAGAAAAACTGAGGCAGCACTGAGGTAAGAGGAGAATAAAGTTGTTTCAAAGGATATGCTGTATTATGTAAAATTTTATCAAAAAGCCCCCACTATTTCGGGGTTTTGATGATAGTCCCAAGGCTACTTTCAACAACCTGATATATTCTGAAGCCAAGCATCTGTTTTAATTTATTAATTTTAAATATAGCCTTGGTAGAAGAAAGATCATGATAAGTTTGTGTTTCTTTTTTTATTATTATTATTTTGTTAGTATTAATTTGATGAACAGAGGTACAGTTTAAAAAGATTTCTACATAGACAAGCCATGATAAGACAAAATATTTGTTATGGTTAAGCATACCTACTATGTAACTTCTGTTGTTCAGATGCCATGGCTCCAAAGCAGTTCCAGAGCTAAGACTTTCAAGTTATTACTCTTGTCTGCACAGTTTAAATATGAATTCATGATGGTAAAAAGATTTTGAAGTTTGAGAAAGGGAAGGGGAGAGAAGAGAGGGGGAGAGAAAGGAAGGGGAGAGTAGAAGAACAGGGAGAATTTCTGAGCTTCTATGCTTGGCAATGTCTAAAAGGTGTTTAAAAATGGATTTAACTCCTGAAACCAACTCTTCTGGTAAACTGAGGAAACATATTTCCTGTCTGTCCTAAACGGATAATGAGAAATAATACTAGTAATGGCTGAAAAGTTGGGCAGCTGCTGTGGCTGCCCTTGAAGGAATGAAGATCTTATTTCAAAGTGAACAGTGGTTACATCATCCATGACTCAAGGTTAGGCACTGCTGGATTAGAACAAGGAAATTTAAGCTTTGAGCCCTGGTTCAAAAGAACACCTTACTTTAGGACAGTGCTTAAGTTTATGCACTTTTCTAACTATTCTTTCTTAGTAGAATTGAAGGAACTTAAGGGGGAGACTGATAGGATGACCAGAAAAAGATATTAACGTAAACATCTGTTTAAATTACCATTGCTCGATACTTATTTCAGTATTATCTGATCCAAAACTATGGAATTCAGACCCTCAGTGCTAATGATGAATTAGTGCTCACTCATGAACATTTACAACTGGTAAATTTGTGATTTCGTGTAGAGCATGAACACTAATGAATTTTAATGGTTGCCTGAAAATCTGAGAATAATTGAAAGATTAAAAGTTTAAAATTAATCTCCTCTGAGGGGACTTTTCCACTAAAACTTTTTGACAGAGTAGCAAAAGTGTAGCTCTTTATTTGTTGTTTTGTATGCACCTGCATTGTCCTCAAATTGAAATAAATTTCTCTTACACAAATGCAGTGCTTGTTATGAGATAACGTACTAGATGTAATTACCATCACAGCAGCTTTGTTCAGAGCATTATAATTTTGTTAATGTCATCCTGTTCATAATTTAAGCAGACAGTTAGAATGTATACTTCTATAACTATCAAATTTTAATCAAGCAAAAGACTTCTCTGTCTTTATTCTAGCATAACCAGAAAGCTAAGAAGCTCTAGAAAGACACTTTGCTTTACTCCTTGGGATCTCACTGTCTGCAAATGGCTGCTTTCCTATTTTGTAGAGTATCATAGCTCTCTCTTTTCCTTATGAAAGTAAAATCATATATCGGTATTATTTTTTTCCATTCATGAAATATTTTTATGATAGCTCGTGGCACTTCATCTCCTAGTCCTCAAATACTTAATTCCTCAAAGGATTACATGTGTAAAAAAAAAAGTTTAGGAGAGAAGGAATAAACATTATATTAATCCTTAACTATTTACTTTCATGGACTTATCCCTCTAATATAGTTAAAAATCAGGTCCCACAGATAAAGAGAACCTGGCAGGGATTTTGTGGAAATTTCTTGTTCTTGGCCATTTAATTAATCCAATTGAGCAGTTAGTTATAATTATTTTTTCTCTGCTTCTCTGAATATTCTGATTTACCCTTGGAGATAAGAGATGATCTCTTTGCATCATTCCTGGCAAAACTATTTTTTATCCATGGACTTATTAATATACAGTGACAAATTTGGAAACCTTTTGCATTTTGAAATTTCACCTCTGCTCTTCATTTTAGCCTGTCACCCAGTGAATTCATCAGTGTCACTTCTTGTGGTTGTGAATTTTTATCGAAGCCTCAGGCATTGCCATAGTCAATCCAACTGAAAGATGTTCAGCATATTTTGAAAAGTTGACTATGATGCAGTTAAAAGGATAAATTACCCTGACTCACCAGAAGCTTTTAATAATTTATGTTTTAAAAGGTTTTGTTGATGTATTCTACTGAGTTTGACTCTCATAAGTTTGATCTTTAAAAAAAAAATTCGAAGACTTGAAAATTTGAAGACTTCAGTTTTCAAAGTTATCTCTGATTCTAGGTGCATAAATTACATGCAAGTGGCGAAAAACTTAGGTCAGCTCTCAGCTGCAGCTATTCCTCTGATATCCCCTCTGATAATCAGGTCACACCATGCAAAGACATCTCCATAAACTAAGACTCACAGTTAAACAAAGCAAGAACAACAACAAAACAGAAACCTGTGTTTCTAAACATGGGATGCTAGAGAGACATGGAACTATTGTTTATATGATTTAGATGAGGGGATTGAGTCCATCATCAGCAAATTCGCAGACGACACTAAGCTGGGGGGGAGTGTTGATCAACTAGAAGGCAGGAGGGCTCTGCAGAGGGACCTGGACAGACTGGAGAGTTGGGCTGATTCCAACGGGATGAGGTTTAACACGGCCAAGTGCCGGGTCCTGCACTTTGGCCACAACAACCCCATGCAGCGCTACAGGCTGGGGACAGAGTGGCTGGAGAGCAGCCAGGCAGAAAAGGACCTGGGAGTCTGGATCGATAAGAAGCTGAACATGAGCCAGCAGTGTGCCCAGGTGGCCAAGAAAGCCAATGGCATCCTGGCCTGTATCCGGAACAGCATTGCCAGCAGGTCCAAGGAAGTGATTCTGCCCCTGTACTCAGCCCTCGTGAGGCCACACCTTGAGTACTGTGTCCAGTTCTGGGCCCCCCAGTTCAGGAAGGATATCGAGGTCCTGGAGCAGGTCCAAAGGAGGGCAACCAGGCTGGTGAAGGGACTCGAGCATAGACCCTACGAGGAGAGGCTGAGAGAACTGGGGTTGTTCAGCCTAAAGAAGAGGCGGCTCAGGGGAGACCTCATCGCTCTCTACAACTACCTGAAAGGAGGGTGTAGCCAGGTGGGGGTTGGGCTCTTTTACCAAACGACTTTCAACAAGACAAGAGGGCATGGACTTAAGTTGTGCCAGGGGAAGTTTAGGTTAGATATTAGAAAGAATTTCTTTACGGAAAGAGTGATCCGTCATTGGAATGGGCTGCCCAGGGAAGTAGTGGATTCTCCGTCCCTGGAGATATTTAAAAAAAGACTGGATGTGGCACTCAGTGCCATGGTCTAGCAACCGCAACGGTGGTTCAAGGGTTGGACTCGATGATCTCTGAGGTCCCTTCCAACCCAGCCAATTCTATGATTCTATGATTCTATGATTCTATGATAATATACTTGTTCTAAGTATTTATCCTCACAGGAATGAATTCTGAGATAAGTAGTCAGGGTGTTTGATAATCTAGTCTAGGCTCCCCTTCCCATGATAGGTTGGATGAGATGATCTTTTGAGGTCCTCTCCAACCCTCCAACCTACTCTATGATTCCATGAGTAGCAGAGTCCAAGATGTAACTGTAAGCTTCAGCAAAACAGAACCACACTCACTGCAGATACTACACATTCTGTTATGTAATAGTATATAACTGGGGTCTAAAACAACGACATGAATATTATGAGTATGTGGGGGATCAAAAAATATGGAAAAAATTATGCTACTGAAGTGTCCTAATAATATCCTTTTGCTTTGATACACAATAAGATGAACAGGAAGAAGTGTATAATCAGCTGCCTTAGCGAGATACTTAAATAAAATCCTGCATTTTAAGGGAAGTGACTAAATGTCCTGGATTCCAATGATATATTGTTTCACTTATAGCAAAATCTGTGGAAGAGAACAGCCTGCAAAAAGAGTAAAACATCCTGAACACTAAGGCGTAAGTCCACTTGCATTTCTTCAGCATGGTATGTGCATCCTACCCAGAAGTAAAGAAAAGAAAATCCAAGATTCTTTTATTTTTATTTATTATTCTCATTCCCATCATCATTATAATTTAAAATGCTATCTTTAAGAGACTCAGAGCTGTACAACATAATGTTTTCTGAGCTAAATGATGAGTAACAGAGATGTTGATAATATTTTTACAGAGGTAGCTATAGCATATTGTGATCTATCTTTTGAATCCTAAAGAGAGAGCACTTCTGTACACCCTTCCATGAAGCAGATTCTTAGGCTGTGTGGAGATGAACTTGAATTTTAAAAGTTTGTCTGTGAGCCTCAAGAGCTTGCAGAGTCATCCTAAGACATGGTTCTCTTTACTTTTGTGCTTTTTATTTTTTGTTGTTTTATTTTGAATAATCTGATATGTCCCAAACAATGCAAGGCCTGTGCTACCTTCCAGAAGAGCCGGGGGGTTATCCTGTGAGCCCAAAGAGTGGCCACATGGTGGGTGCTGCACAAGTGAGGGCTGTCATGGGAACACACAAGACTGCTGGCATCACCTGGTAGGACAGTGTGGTCCATGGCAGCTGGGCTTGAGGAGGAACTGTTGGTTTATGTCACATGTATTAGGAGTAACCTACATACCTTGGTCTGGAGGTATTAGGTCTGGAGACCTAAATACCTTGTAGTATGCATGTACCTCAGGCTCTGGGAAACTATAGGGATGATATAGAATGTGTCTCTTCTCACTGTTCACTGGTGTAAAACACTGCTTAAAAAGACAATGATGGAACTAGCTCAGTAACCTATTATGTGGCAATAAAAGGAAGCTTGAAAGAAGATCATGTCTCAGTTATTAGTCCCTCCAGAGTTCTTAAGCTCTGACATTGTACCAGTGTAATGCTATGCTTTATTTTAAAGTCTAATACTTAATACAAAGATTAATGCAAAACATACAGCCTCTATTCAGACTGCTGTGAAAAAAGAACATAGAAATAACTCCATGCAGAATTCCAGTATCGCCTCTCATGCTGCCAGCTCTACAGATTGGCCAACTGCCTGTTCTTGCTGGTTTTGTCAGGTAGGAAGGTATTTTGCTGAACATTGTCATTTCAAAATCTGATGAGATGACATAAAATTTGTAACATGAAATATAAGAAAAAAGTTGCATTTTAAAATGTGGATATTATCTTTCAGAGCCCAACTCGGATTCATTCAAGTCCAGCAGACTCCAATTGGTTTGGGACATACCCATCCATTTCCCCGGAGTTACTGACTTTTCTTAAAGAGGAAGAAATAGATTTATCTTTATTTTTACATTTCAATATTTTCCTTCATTTTCATCACTACCATAATATTTCAAACAAAAAGGGAAGTTCTATGAGGGGCCAAAGACTCATTCAAGACCAAGAGGTCTCGTGTAGAACACTTTAAGGAGAACAAAAGATCAGAAAAGGAAAAAGATAAGTAGGTCATATGCAAATAAACAAAATGAGAAACATAGGCATAAAATGAACTATGTGGCAGATTCTGAGATCCCCTGGTTGGTTTGTGCTTGTCTGGACTATTGCTAGGTGACTGATGATTATTCCTGATTTTCTCTCCTTGGTATTTTTAACAGCACATTACCATGCATCATATCTTCATCCGGACTGACTCTCATTCCTGATACAAGTGTTAGGTACAGAAGCATATTTGTATTCCAGTTCTTCAAAGAGTGCTTTAATTCTTCTCTTTAATCCATCCTTCGTACACATAAGAGCTGTTCTTTCCCCTCCTGAATAGCAAAACTTTATGCTAAAATTAAGACCAATGAGTCAACCTCTTTCATATTTGCTCATAGAAGTCAAATTTTCTAATCAGTTTGGCTACAATTATTTTCAGGACACTTACACCTTAATATCAAAACACTTTTATCTTGGTATCTATATATATCAATAGATCAGATCCATGCTTGCCAAAAGAGTTTCGAAATTCTCATGTGACAGAAGTGCAAACTAGATGTGTGACAAGCAATCCTAAATGTTTCTAGAAAAAGCACCAGTTTCCACAGCTTCAGCACTTTTGTTAATTTGATTGGAAGATCATGATAGATGTGAGCTATTTGCATTGTTAGCAGACAGTAACATGGAATATTACACAGATGATCACAATAAAATTGAATTTTCCAAGAGTTAGCACATAAAATATAACTGAGAAGGCTGAAAAAAAAAAAAAGAAAAATCCATTGAAGATAAATTTTTATGGTACCATTGTAACAGTGGTTGGCAAGCATTCATGTTCCAATGCCTTTGATACAAGGGCAATCACTATAATGTAGCCACAAAAACACTGGTAAGTTACCACAATTATTTATTTCTGTACATATGCATCTTTTCTATGAAAGACCATGTGGTATTTCATACTTTATGGTGCCTTCATTCTGGAAAGCTGATGTTCCATGTGCTACCCAGATGCTTTGGCTAAACATAATATCCCATCCCAGGAAAACAGAATCTTACACAGGGACTCATTATGTTGACAGTTTAAAACTGCTGGTAGAATTATTGAATGAACAGGCCATAATCTCAACTGTGTTCAGATGCTGCCTTGTACATCACACTGTTGTTAGAATAATTTTGCCGTTCTAGCTTGAGACACGTTCATCTCAGCCTTCTTGGTGAATGTTTGGGTTTCCTGGTAGAGCAGGGATTGTGGGCAGAAGTGAGCTGAGAGCACCTGCATCCCACAGCCTTCCTCCCTGGCAGCTGCCAGCTCCACGCTAAGCACCCATTATCACCCAAGGGGATGCTTCACTGGAATCAGACAGGTGTAGCCCCAACACTGTTATGCCTCTTGTATTCTTGATTGCTAGTTGTTGGAAAGAACAAACAAGACACTTATAGTGAAATAAATATGAGTGGAAATCCCTTTATAGCTGTAGATGACAAACTGAGTAGAATTCTCTTCCACAGACTAGTAACATCCACAGATAGAAGCTGGAATTTTGTTTATCAGCACAATGTCATGGGACTGAGTCTGTTATTTCTAACATCTTGATGAACTTGTATCATATGCTGGCATGATACTAACTGCACATTCAGAACCCTCTCTCTTCACAGCTGTCAAGAGGAAAATAAAGAAGAGCATGTTCTGATTTTGCAAAGTGTTTTATTTTTACGGAGTGTCAGTTTATCAGACCATCTTAGATAATATGACCATCATGTTCCAAAGTTTTTCAGGTCTGAGATGCTACTTCATTTCTGAGAAATCCCCTTAATACAGTCAGCCACCTCTTAATGAAGGTTACTGTCTGCAGTGTGGGACACCAAGTACTTCACCTTGATCTAAAGTTTTTCACATCGTCAAGAAATGTGAAAATTAAGCTTTTTCTCATTCTTCGGATTTTGGAAATACAGGAAAAATCTTCTCTGCTAAGCTTTGATTATATTTGCCCATCCTACCAAGGACTGAATTAAAGGACTTTGTTTAAAAAAATCTGTATAATTAATGGATGCATTTTACAGTAGTATAGTATGGTTATTTGTGTTCCTTCTTAGCATGACCCAGTGAAAAGAAATTGTTGGTGGTCTTCTCTAATCGAGTGAATAGTAACTCCATTTATAGTGTGAGAACAGATACAAATCTTGCATAGAAATCAGTGAGTTACTCTTCCTGAAGTACTTAAGAAAATTGGTGTCTAGTGTGAGGTATTTTACTTTCAAAGTTAGGTATAAGAAATGCAGCTGTGGATGAAAGTAAACTGACTTTTACTGTCATGGAATCTGACAAGTCTAGGGGCTTGTTACCCTAATGATGTTAACAACCATGGTTCAGAAATGAATTCTCATGTATTTAAAATTATGATAAGGACTTACCAGATTGTCTCTTCAAGTCTTGGTAGGTCTTCAAAGTCCAAAGGAGGAAGATCCTATGAGAAGGCATCTTTTAATGAAAAAGAAAATTTTTCCCATCTATGTCACTCCACTTGGTAGCTGGTATATTGTGATTTCTTCCTGCCTTGTTCACATTTACAACTAATGTCATCTACTTCTCTTTGGTTATGTGTTGGTTATTCAGCATCTGTAGAAAAAATTAACTTCCTGTGTTGAAGTTGAATTCTTAATTCATTTATCTAGTTCTGACTGTTATGTGACTATTGACAAGTCCCCAAGGAAGAAATGTACTATCAATCTTCTTAGTTCCACCACCATTTTCTCTGAGGCAATGTGTTGAAATCAAATCTTCCTTCTCCTTCTACTTTTAATCCGAAATACTCTTAAGTTGAATATGACTGTACAGGGATCAGAATCAAGATACAGCAGCCATTTGCTGGATTCTAATTATTAACAATTTCCACAGCTGTCTTAGAGTACCTCAGTTTTAATTGGTTGTACTAATAAAAAGAGCATTTGTGTGCAAAAAGACAAAGACCATCCACATGTAATTTAGACAGCCTGCTGTAAGAAGCCTTATGGGTAAGTACTTAAGGACTGATACTTACTACAAAAGGCTTTCCCTGAACTAAAATAGTGCATTTGAAGTTGAAATAGTCCATATATTGCATTAATAAAGTACTAAGTCAGGCTCAGTCACGCTGCCCTGTGTCACTGGAGAAGTTTGAATCAGTCAGATTTATGTTCTCTTTTCAATATTGTTGCATTTGGAATTGTTCAGAAACAGAAGACCATTAATTATACATATTTTTTAATTATTGAACACGAATGGTCACAACAGATTTTGCATAATAATAATTTGAGAAAAATACCTTTTCTGTGTTTAACATTGACTTCTATTTGAATATTTAATTCCTTAACAAAGATGGAATGAAGCAGTAGTATGATAGCTTGAGACCCCTGTACATCAGTTGTCAAAACAGGACAAACAAGACATTAAATATAGTAAATACTGTTGTGTAAAGATGTGGCCTAAATCTAAAAAAAATGTAGCACCAGTTGAAAGGTGTTTGACTTTCAAGTTTCAAGTACCTTTGTAGACAGGAGCAATTGTTAATTTCTGATCAAATTCACACATACATTGCTGGACACTGGAAGCTCTGAAAATATTAAGAAATTATTTTTATAATTTTAACACATTAAGCAGTACTACAGACTCTTCTGAGCATTGCTGGCCATTAAAATTAGATAATTGACTAATTTTTATTCAGAAATAGGTCTGCTACTCATTCTGTTGGCTGTATAAAAAATAATGTACTGATAGTAAGAAAAACTTCTAATGGAACAAAATTCAACTTGAACTTTGTAATCTGGTGAAACTGAAATGTATTGTGTGAACATGACACATATATCAAGCTTCCGCTTGGCTATTTTTTAAAATTCCAAGCTTTAGCCTGTTGTAAATTGTCATGATCAAAAGACATAATACAGAAATTAATATAATGAATACTGGTTTTAAAACAGTCTGATGATTCTTAGAGCCTAAGGCAATCTGAGTACTTGTGGTTTAGCATAACTTTACGTTTTCTCAATTAAACTTTATTAACATTTTTCCTTCTATAACCTCTACTAACATGAGGACAATTCAAGATAGATATTTACTTGGAAATTCCTGTTAGCTTCAATGGGCATCAGGAGTCTCCTAGTCTAAAACTAAAAGGCGAACCATCCTCTTATTGTCCTTCTCTCTGCCCTGCATCCTCGTCTTCATGGGTAGAAAGTGGATGATGACCAGGCAAAGGGGAACAGCATCACAAATCTGTGCTGAGGGGATCAGAGGACTGGGCCCTCAGGCATGCCAGGATGTTCATCATCTCTGCTGTCTAGCCATAGCTGAAGTGCACTAGCTACAGCATACTGACAGCAGTACTGCAAAGATGGTTTTCTTTCTTTTAAAAAATGGAAACATTAAAACCTTGCAAATGCAACAACCATTTTACAAGGTTAAAGCAGAAGACAGTAAAAGTAAGAGTCAAGGGCTTTAGTTCGTCTTATTTTCTCTCAGTGTAACTTCAGGATAATTCAAGCATCTTCGAAGATTATTGGTACATGGAATTTTTTTTTCAAGGACCAAGAAGTCCATATATGTGTAGGGTTAATATGTAACTCATAGATTTATTTTTTTTTTAATCTATGTGCATGAACATTTTGTGTAGAGCTGCACCTGTGTGTATGGACATCTGTGTATGCATGTATATGTGTGTGTGTGTGTGTGTGTGTGTGTGTGCAAATCTTGGCCATCTTTTGTAATGATAGAGATAAACACTGCTCATTAAAAAAATGAATGTTTTCTGATAGCACATGTATTGCTTTAAGCTGTGGGCAAAATACACATAAAAAAAAAAAAAAAAAAAAAAAAGCAGCAGCACATTTCTCTCCTGATGGTGATATTATTTATTTATTGCTTCTATTGCCTCTACAGATACTGAATTATTTGTTTCATTATCTCTTAGTACTTTCCAATAAGCAAAATCCTCATCTACAGAGAGTCTTCAATTGTTTTCAAATTCTTTCTAAACAGGCTTGTAATATGTTAGCTATTTTCTTATTTGTTGGGCAACAGATATCACTGATGAGGTCTGAATTAAAATTAGTCTTTTAGGCAAAACAGTGAGACAACTTTAATTCTGTTAATATTTCTGAAACAAGCAGATCAAGAGGTGAGAGCAATTTTAGTGTGTACTAAGCAGAACATGAGAAGATAATTCCAGAGTGTTCTGTACATAAAATTCCTTTGTCTAAGGACGAACACTGGCACTATCACTGTCTTACAGGTTTTGAAATTGAATAATGAAGCAGTTTAACTGTTATTAGCACAATGTTAGTAGAAATTTTCCATGTTTTTGCTACAGCTATTTACATTCCTTTCCCTGTGCCTGACAAGGATCAAATTAATAAATGCTCAACAATTATCATTAATAGGAAATCAGTACTTTTTATGTTCTCCAGTGTGTGACTGGGGAGTACCTCATCTCCCAAGTTTAAGGATTTGTTGCAGTGATTATATTTTGTATCAAAAATTAACAGGTAGCATAATGCATTCACCATCATGAGTGACTCATCTATGTATCTATGTATGTATGTGTGTATAGCTAAGACACAGAAATGTTTTTCAGATCCTAAAGAATGAAAAGTGTTACAAAATAGTAGACATCAGTCAGTAATTTTTATACAGAAATCAACGATCTTGACCAGTAAATTAGAGGAACTGTTTTTATATATATATATTTATATACACTCATATATACATATAAGTATATATTTATAAAAATTCTTTTATAGTGGCTACCAACCTGGTTGAAAACTAAGCAACACTGTCCCATTCGAAAGACATAGGGTACTCCTGCCTTTTACAAGCAGTTACAAAGCAGATCTGGCTAGACTTTTGCTTGGCTTTACATTGCTTTCAATAGATTTCTAAGAAACAATATTGGAGCTGGGAGGTAGCTGTGACACTTCCAGCTCTTTATGGTTTCTCACTAAGTAGAGATAACCATAAAATGCTTCTTTTTCCTGGAATAGGTCATAGAATCATAGAATATCAGGTTGCAAAGGACCTCAAGGATCATCTGGTCTAATATTTCTTGGCAAAAACATGGTCTGGATATTCACATATTTGGTTTTCCTACTACTTTTCCATCTTCTTTTTTTAAATTTTTTTTTCTTTTTTCCCATTATCTAACAACAGAGTATATCACAGCTTGTTGGTAGGACAACTTGAGCAGTGATATTTTACTGTTCTAGCTCCTAATTCCATAGTCTGATCTAGGTCATGGATGCACAGAGCTTTCCCTTTTCATTTTTGTCCTCTGCTCATGGGAGACACATAAAGAGATTAAAGGGATAATGGGTCTGATCCAAAGCCCTCTGTGGGTAGTAACAGAGCTGACAACAATTCTGTTTCACAGCAACTTCTGAGATTTGGGGATTTATTTTCATTCCACTTTGAAACAAGTGGACACTTTTACTAATTGAAATTCTTTTGAAACATTCATGTTACTAGAAAATGTGATCTTTTTGAATCAGGAAAAGTCTGTTGGTGGGTAATCAGGGAAATAAGATGTGAGGGTTAATACCCTCTTCCTTATGACATAAGACCAGGTTTTTCATCCCCAAACTAAATAGATAAGTATATTAATATCTACTTCATCCAGACCATCAGACAACTATGTATAAGAATAAAATAATTTCCATTTATTCCACCTTTCCTTTTGATTTTTAGAATGTGAAAAAAAAATGTTGATGCAGTAATTTCTACATTTTAACCCACAAAAAGTTATGTTAACAGTTTCTTTTCTTTAGTCAGTCTTAAGGGCTGTTACACTAAACCTACACAGACTGCTGTTTCTTTTACTACTTCTTTTACTATAGAGAACTCTCTAATAATCCTAAATTACTTTTTTGTAAAATTTCCAATCGATAAAAAGACTTTCAAAGCACTGACTCAGAGGAACAGTAGCAACTCGGATTTTTCAGGGGGGTTCAAAATTTTTTCTTTGATGGACTTGGTGTAATTTGTGAACTGCACAATAAGAATGCTAAGTGATAATCCAAAATGAATATCCAGTTTCTATCCTAAAATTATGAATTTTCATCTAAGAGGCAACTACATGGAAATATATCAGTGCCATGCATGATGAGCCAATATTGCTTTAAAAAACTGTTTCCTAAATATGCATGTGTTCTTAAAAACACTTCAAAAACTCATTATTGGAAGTTTGAAAAAAAATATTTTTTGTCTCCTTTTTTAATTTCTTTTGTGAATTCTTAAATTTCAGAGGTCTCATTCCTGAGATTACACAATAAAGTGTATCCTCACTGGTGCTTGGGGCTGCCCACCAGAACCTATGTGCATGATTGCAATTGTTGGTAAAGACTGCACTCATAGAGGTACATAAGTTGAATATCTTATCTTATTACTTTTATTTTAAGGCTAAGTTTTTTATCAAAGCTCCATGTATTCTCAACCTTACTAACTTTATTTGTTCAATGTTCATTTTTTAAAAGATATTTGTGTACAGATTTACAATATGTAGATTACACAAATAGATGTTGGCTTATGACCACTGAAACAATATTTTCTTCAGATCTCTAGTATTCTACACTATTCTATATTCTATATTCTATATTCTAAACTATTTCAAGTAATGCTTTTACGTATCATTTACATGTGAATTAAAGTAACCTAGCAAGAACAACACTAAAACTTTAGCATCCTTTAAATCAGAGTTCTTATACAACTACAATATTTTGCTGTATTCAGAAAATAGAGCCATATTTGCTGATTTTCAGGGACTCGTACTGTGCATGAGCACACCTACACAGAGCTCCCCATGACCCTCACCATCTACCATTAAAAAAATATTACTGTTGTTATTCCCACTTTCTGTTTTAGTCTCTGCTGTTTTTTTCTTGGAGTCTCAGATGTACCTGGGTAGGACAATTTATGTATGCATGTATGTATGTAAATAAATGTTCACATTTTCATGCTCTGAATTAGCAATAGTAGACAGTAGAGATTCACTGGCTATGATATCAAAAGCAATCAGACTGGATAAAGTGCCTGAGCTGTTACTGTGTGAGTAGTGTGCAGCTTAGTGAAGCCTGGACCATGGGAACATCTCAGGGCTTAAAGACTTCAGAGTGTCTTGAGACTTTCAGCCCCATTATGTAAGAGGTAGTGATATTAAGCTTGAGGGGAATTCAGTTTCATGAAAGATCTTAGATTATCATCCAGGATAGAATATTAAGTACAGAGGGGTCAAAGGGAATATATCTGAGTTTGTTAGATGGATGTAAGAGGATTTCTATGATCCTTTTCAGTTCCGAATGTCAGATGTTAGAGTCTCTCTGCAGGATCTTCATGCCCAGGTTGTAGTTGAGTGCTTAATCACAAGACACTGTGGAGCATCTCCTCAGTGATTATTCTCTGTGATCTGGGAGCATTAAGACATGTTGTGACCAGAAGAAGCCACAAGAAAAACTGGTAATTTCAACACAAGAACCATAAAAGTCAGACAGAACGTTTTGCCAGATGCTCCAGGAAGAACACAAAGTATACATAACACATGTGGCAGTTCCTTGAACCCCTCTCTTTTCGTCAGAAAGAAGCTTTATAACCAGAATTGCTGTATGTCAGTTTAGACATTCTTTTCTTCTCTGTATTTCAGTTTGTCAGAATGTGTCTTTCTGTCCAGGCAATTGCTTCAGGTTAATTGTCTTTTCTCTATGCAGAGGAGCAGCCAGAACAGGTGTTGAAAGTAAATGATTTATCTGTTGGCATCTGTACATCAACTTCTGTATGTGAGCTGCTGCAAGAGATTGCTCCAGACTTCAGTTTTATACAAGGCCACAAAGAAGCTTGATACATATCAGCAGCCATCAATACTAACTTGGATTCAGATGCCAGTCAGTCAAAACAGCTTGCATGACTGGTACTTGGACTGGCACATAGATTTTTTGTTATAAATAGATTTTTTTTTTTTTTTTGGCAGAATGCTTCCATTGCAGAATAGTCAATTTATCAAGAGCATTTTGGTAGGGAAGCCACAGAAGCACCAAGTCAGATTGACAGAATCGTGTCAAGAATTTTGATATTATTAGAAAAAAAAAATGCCATTTTTCAAGGTTTGGAATTGTTCCTAATTTGATGATACTCAATAAAAAAAGAAAACATTATAAAGGTTTTTAAAGGGTTTGACTGGTGTGAAAGGAGCTTTTCTGAATCCTTTATTTCTCTGGGAATTTTTGAAATATTTTATCAACATTTTCAAGTAAAAATGAGCCTTCTCCACATGCCTGATCTGATATGACTGATAAATCTCAGTACGATTCAATTTCTAAAATGCATGTATTACTTATGTTTAAAACTCTACTACCTTTGTATCAAGCTTTACACAAATTCCAAGGTACAATGTTTGTTTCTTTTAAGAGCTATTAATCAACAATTGAAAGCAAATTTTAACTCAAACCCAAATGGTAACTCAATGTTCTCTTTTAAAAAATAAGTGAAGTATAGCATCAACATTTCTTTAAAGCATTCATGATAGTATTGGCATAAAACATAACTTATTAGTTAGTGCTAATTGGAAAAAAAGCCAGGAATTTGTATTAATTTTATAACCATGCAATCAAACCCAGGATGGCTTTTGCTAAGGATTTCATAACTTTGCATTACATCTGTGACACATTTATATTTAGTCTGCCAGTTACACCTGCAGTGAAAAATAAGCCATCTTTGAGATATTTGCTTTCTCTTTCCTATTTTTTTTTTGTTTGGTTTGTGTTTTTTGTTTGTTTTGGATTTTTTTTTTACTTTTTTTAAATTGTTTTGGTTGTTTTTTTTTGAAGTTGAGACCCATGTTGAAGGCTAATTAACCTATAAAAACTACAGTGTCCAACTGGTGCATACTGTCAAGTGGTTTGTTTCATCATGAACAAGCTGCAATTAATATTCAAGCAAAAATTAAATTACGGCTATTTTCATGACATCTGCAGATAATAGATCATTTCTGAGAGGCATTGCTAAGGGAAAAATGGAATCAGAATACACTTAAGAATAAGTTTAATCCTCTGTAAGCAATAAATAATATAATCAGGTTTATTTAAACAGTAATTTTTTTCCTTAGTCAGCCTTTCATTATGATAGCACAAGGTCTACTAATATAATTAAATAAGTAAAAAAGGGAATAAAATATTATTACACAAATATTTGTAACAAAAGAAAGAAAACTGTCTTTGTGTGTTAAAAAATAGCTAGTGGATACAAATCAGGAAAATCTGCAAAGGTCAGCCAATTGAAATTCAGATGAAAGCTGATCATCTGGACTACACTTTTGAGTCACCTTTGACAGAAAATGGAATATATGTTGCTTCTACAGAAAATGGAATATAAATGCAGTATTAAGATTTTAAGGCTATGACTCTGCAACACTTGCTGTCATTTTTTATCCCACAGAAATAATTATTAGGGAATTTTTCAAATGATTGGTTAGATTTATATATGGCATTCCTTTTGGTTTTTTTCTGGTTTTAATTGTTAATAAAGCTTTGCCACAGAGTGACTTCTCTCCAGGAAGGGAGTACTGCTGGCAGCAGGACCAGAGCACTGATCTGGGACTAAGACAATGAAGGTTGTCAGTTTTAGCAGATTTCGCCTATAACTTGAGAGAAACCCACTTGGTTTACTCCATCCTTCATTTTACTCCAGTGAAATAATTCTTTCAGAATTATACAGTGTTTATAGAGAAATTATGCTTGGAAGATGGTTTATTACTGTGAAGACAAGTAGAGCTAGATAGACGAAATGAATTCCTGGGTTTCATTGCTGCTGATCACAGGTCATAAGGACAACTTCAAATGTGCCACGTCAAAATGTTTTTCCTTGTCTAAAAATGAGAAACATTTCATGTGAATGTTTCTTAGAGTAATAAAAAAATACCCATGTCATGATTTCTGAATGAAATTCTGTGGTTTTTTTGTATCTTAGCTAAACAGTGCTGGAATTGCACGGGGGTTTGCTTTGCTTTGGAATCAGCAGCTCTTGGGAAATGCAGGATCAGAGCTGGAGCTTCAGCTCAGTACCTTCATGTTTTTGTAATGAGTGATAATCCAGTACATGCATACACAGCACAGAAAACCTTTGCAGAAGGAATGTCCTGGAGTAGGAATAATTCAGAAAAATGGTGGGTCTTGATTCACTGGACCTACGGGTGAAGTTTATTTCCTATTTATATCAACTGCAAGGGAACTTCCAGTCATTACTCTCCCTACCCAGCCCCTCCCATGAGACCAGGACTTCATTTCTGCTCTGAGGCCATCATAAGTCCCTGGTGTAGGACACAGGCAGGATATTGTAGGTTTGCCTGCTTACCCTTCTCTCATAACCATGCTTTTGCCTGACCACGGACCTTGGTGAATTGGACTGTGATCTGTGGGTTCTCTTCCCAGGCTAATCTTGGACCTGACTTTGTCAGTAAAGCAGCCCAGTCCCCAGTGTGGAGACTTGCAGCACTCTGACACCCAAGAAGGTGTATGTCCTACAATGCCCTCAGCGGAAACCTGCTCAGAAAAGCTGTTCTGGAGCAGCACATTGAGCCAGAGGAGATTCAGGTGTTCTTGTTTCAAGGTAAGGGAACCATATGAAGCTGTGCTAGGTGTGAAATATGTATCAGACTGAAACAGAGAAGCAGCAGACAGCATTACAAATATACACCAGAAGGCTAGAAAAGAACCACGTTTCTTTTGATTAAAAGTAGTCAGTTAAAACAAAACCAAAACCCAAACAAAATAAAAAGCCAAAACCAATTTTAAAAGTATGCTTTTAATTGCATTCTTGTGTTTTGGTCCCTGGCAAACCGTGGGAAAAATACCCAGGTGAAAAACAATCCCTTTTCTGACAAGAGAGTTAATCAAGATGGTAAAAAGGCAGGGAGAGGCTGTGCTTAAAAGAAAAGGCTGTGAAATATTAGGTTAGCAACAACCAAAGGCAAAGACCTCTAAGGAACTGGACTACTGAGAGTGATTTGAGAAAGAGCTATGTTCATGTTCAGCAGATGTCACCAAAGTGTGGTAAGAAAAGCACACAGTAGTGCTGGCAGCTGGTTCAGTCTGTGAGCTAGAAGTGCTCATGAGCTTCATGACTAGAAGAGGAAGGAAAAAAACCCCAAAACTCCAAGAGTGTCCACACAATGGAAAAGAAATGCTGATTGATTGTTCAGTAGCTGAATAATCTGGAGTAGTTGACTCATTAATATAGAAATGCAGTTGGTCACACAATTCTGAACTGGGGTCACTTTCTTCAAGAAAGTAATGGTACAAAAATGGTACAAAAGCAAATGGTACAGCTTCTACAGCCCAGATGATTTTCCCTAGGGTTAGACATAGGTCATGCATGCAAGTCACTTGCACTTTGAGAGAAAACTACTGGAATTTTACAGGATAGCCAAAGTAGGCCAGTTTGTTGTTGTTGTTGTTGTTTGGCTTTAGTTTGTTTTGTTTTGGGTTTTTGTTTTTTGTTTTTTTGGTTTTTGGGTTTTTTTTTTTGTTTTATATACACTGAGCATCAGCACAGTGTTCCACCTACATATACTTATCACGTTCCTCACACCAGAGACACCTACATCCTCTTCTCTACAGTCAAGAAGCCATTCTTTGCACTTACAGCAAACACTGAATATATTCACAGGGCACCAGGTTGCTATTATGGAACTGAGGAGAGAAATCTAAGCTAAGGCAGCTGTCCTTTACTACCAGAGGCTCAGAAGGATGCCCTGGTGGCTCCAGGCTTGCCTAATCCAACCATAGGCAGAACCACCTCCCCATTTCTTTAGCAGCTCCTTTTTATCCCATATCCCTGACTGGAAGTTGAGTTTAGAAAAAAAAGTATTAAGCCATCTGAAAGCACTTGCTGATTAAATAGCCATTGCTGTCTTCCATCCACCCACAGCCAGACACTTGGGCCAGGTTAAAGATGTTAGGCAGACCATGTCAGATAATCTGTCAGGGATTATCTGTAACAGGCATAATTTTGTACCTAAACCTTAATATCTACTTGCACAGGGGCTAGAATGCATTGTCAAATTGTCACTTTTAGTCCACCCACAAAAACTGACTCAAGTATATGTTAATGATCTTTAATGTCAGGAGCATTGCAACCACTGAGTAAACTAAGGCTGTAACCACATATATTTCTAAACACTCCAATCAATTAAATTATTTATTGATTACATCCCATATTTGAATTCCACCATCTCATTTTTAACTGCCACTGCAAAAATTGTGAAGCAGACAGAAATAAATTAATATCCTTAACATATTTTTAGTTTTCTTGTAGAGACTTTGAAAGGGACTGTGTCCTGGTTTGGGCCTGGCTCGAGGAATCCCCTCCATTGGACCCTCTTAGGCTGCTCCAAGGGCGTGGGCACCAAATCACCTTTGCAACATCCTTTTATCCAAATTCTCATTAGAATTTTGAAAAGGACTGCTGGACAGGAAGGAAACAGGTAAGGTCTGCATATGGCCCAGGGTCTGATAGAGATAAGGACTGGAGAGCAAAGTGGGTGGAGATCTGCTCCAGTTGTTCAAATCTGCTATATCTCAACCACCCTTACTCAGGGAAACGGCTATAGCCTGAGAGGCTGCACTGGTGGGCTTGGGGAGACTCATCAACATCAACCCTCCCCCACTGGTTGGCTGGATAAATGCTTGGATTCAGGACTGGTGATTTTTTCTCTTGCCCCTTGTCCTATTCTATCTGATTTGTATGGGACACTTTTCAGCCTCCTGCTGGTAATGGGAAGATAACTAACTTATGCTAATGACAGCTCCTTCTGGGGAGGAAAGATAGAAAAATGAGTTTTCCCTCCCCTTAGGCCAACGAGTGAACAGTGAATCATTTTCCTGGAACAGTGGGAATTTGGAGGGGATATAAACAACAGGGAGGATCCCATTTTGTCACTGTTCTTCCCCTACACACCATCCTGCATTGGGCCTTGTCCAGAATCAGAACATCATCTTGAAAAAGAAACCCTTGCTCTGGACCTGTTGGGATGACTTTCTCAAACTCCCTTATTATTTTCTCTCTTTCTTGCTTTCTTACTTTTTTCTTCCCTGTCTCTTTTTCTTTTTTCCTTATACCTTTTGATTTTCTCTTTTTCCTTGCAATATATTTGACATATTTTCATGGGGTTATATAATTTTGCTTGTGTTATTTGTCAAATAAAACTTTGTGCTTGCACCTGACCCTTGGTGGATGGACTTTGTTCTTGACATCCCAAAATTATGTTACTTTGAACTGTAACAGATGCTTGCCTTTCATCAGTTATTTGGCTTACAAAGGGAAAAAACAGTTTTGAACTTTGCAATGTGAAAAACTGAATTAAAAATGCACAGAGGGCAATTTTGTGAAGAAAAAAGATAATCAACATAATGCAAAGATAAGGCAGGAGGGTTTTTGAGGAAAAAGTAACTGATAGCTTTCTTAGATCCTACTATTTAGAGGCTGTGATTTGTTACTTGCCCTTTCTGATTTGCGATTTTAATAAATTAATTACTGAGGCAGATAACACAGATAATTTATCTGAAACTAGTTACAGTCCTTTGCTATAACTTTATCCAAATTCTCTTAGAGGTTAAAAATACCCATTAACGAGATGCAAGCCTGTAACAGACTGGCATAAATAATAACAGTACTGAACATGATGTATAGGCTTCGTGTAAAATTTGGGATTAAGGAATGGATTTAGGACTATGAACTTCACAGTCTGGCTTCTTTGAGGTTCTCTGCTGTTTGGTTTCAATACATCTGAGCTTAAATTCTTCAAGCTTTGAGATGGTGTGAAAAGCTCAGAATTTCAAAGTAAAATTCACATAGAATTTATAGAATTGCCAGGATGTGAAAAGAGGGATTTTAATGCATAAGCATATTTGGTTCCAGCCTGAATAAACCTCATGTCTCTCTTGAGTCTATATGAGTGTGAGTTTTAAATGGATTGACAAGAGCTCTTGAGAAACAAATCACGGCAGCAAGGAATATTATGGAATATAGCTGCAGCTTTTTTGGCCACCCACAGACTGTAAAAGGCTTTTTCAGTCTCCATCATTTCCCCAGTCAGATTTTCTGATTACAAGCCCTGGTGACAAATCACATGTTATTTTATATAAGTGTGCCAGATTCTGGGAAATCAAGTATTTTCTTGAAGTCTGGTCTAGGCTAGTTGTGAAGAAAAGAGAGGGAATATGGACACAGACTTGCTGGATTTGCATGTATTTTGTTATGGAAATTAAAACCAATAATGAAATATAAATAAAAAACAAAATGAAACCACCAGAAATTTGTAATGTGCTATGCATTTGTAGCTCAAGACAGGGAGTAACAGGAGTTTGGTGCTTACAGACCACCTTGTGACCTACTTAAAAAGCATGTGATACTTGTCCTCAAGGAGCATATTTGCTGTTCTGATTGCTATCTTTTCCAAAATTGGATGTTGAAAATAGATTCATTCTATTCTCATAGAGTCAATGAAAAAAAACCCCAGTGCTATACATTTCACTCAAATTCCTTCGATATTCTGCTTAAAAAGATATAATTAAAGACAGATAATCACAGAATTACATAATGGCTTAGGTTGGAAATAGCCTTAAAAATCACCTAGTTCCAATGTATTGCCATGGGCGAGGAAACTTTATTGCATATTTTAAAGCAAATAAATAAGACCTGATACTTGGTAAGAACTAGAAACACATTTAGAGATTTTTTAAAGGTACTTAGTAATTGAGAAAAAAAGGGTGGTTTAGATTTTTGTATCCAAAAGAGGTGTATGCCTTGTCTTCATTTGCAGACTGAAGAGTGTTTCATATTGCTAATGGCTTAAAATTGAGCAAGGTTCCATCAAGGTAAAGTGGAGAGTGTGTTCTGAAAGATGCTAGGACCTGGTACATGAATGGAAAACCCACTGTTGCAGTGGGACAGATCAGATAAAAATGCTCTCCCATCTGGTCTCAAAAGCACTTTTATTATTTTTCTTATATATTCATCTGCATTGTCCACTACTACAGATAGTTTCGTTCCCCAAGCCTCAGTTCTCAACTCTTCATTTCCCAGCACTTTCACAGTGAGCTTTATGTGTCACAGAAGCAATCACAAGCATTTGTCTGTCAAATGTCAGATTCACTGCCCACAGTCACTCTGAACTATACTTTAACTAGAGGGAAAAAAAAAGAAAAAAAAAAGAGATTGGGTGTTGTAATAATTTTGCTAAGGGAAAAGAAGACAAATGGCCAATGGCCTCTTACAGATAGTCAGATAGATAGTGCAGTTTCAAGAAGGTTGTCACTTGCTTTCTTGTTGTGTGACATTCTTCCTTTCATTCCCATCTTTTTTAAACAGTGACGTTTTATCTCCATTCTTAGCCTCTATTTCTCCCTTCTTCATTGTTGTTCCCTTTGTCACTCCCTCCTTGCTGATGATTTGCATCATGCCAGTCTACAGAAGCTGCAGAACTAATAAAGAACTCAGCCTAACACCAGCTTATTATATGACATCTTTTCATTAGCATTGCCCACACAAAAAAACATTTTGGTTTACCCACTCTGACTTTAAATATCAATTCATGTTCTTGACTGCACCCTAAGCTTACCTGAAATAAGATTTCTGCATACCTAAGAATCCTGTGCTGCCTGTAGCAAAGGTACCACACAAAATTAACCTTATCATTGTGTGTAAAACTGGCAGTCACAATTATTTCATACAATCATGTGGCATCAGTTTTATAGTGATTAAAATAGTATACACTGTTTTCACCTGGATTGGTAGAATTCATTGCCAGCCTATTCTTACTGCCAATGAAACTTGTAACTAACAGGTATGCATTCTAATAAAGGTAGGAATAGTTTGAAAGATCCTACAGTGAAAATTGTAACAATTTACTCCTGGGAAAATGAAACTTTCTTGCTTAAACTATTCTACACTTCACTGTCATACTGAGAGAGGTCTCCATGAAAGATGATGGATTTTCCCAGAGGTAGGGGAAACATGGTGCACACCAATTAAACTATACTTGATTTGGAGAGTGGAGCGTGGAGATGGCTTCTGCACTGAACATGGGAGACTGTGCCTGTTGGAACTTGAGTGTGGGATTTGCTCTAGCCCGGAAGCTCTAGTTAAAAGATCATAAAAAAATTGTTTCCACTTTGTTTAAAACCTGTGATCTCACGTACTGAGTGTGGACTTTCTCAGCAGGGTATAAGCAAGGAGGGCTACAGTTCTGTTTAACTTCTCTGTTTGACTTTGCATAGTTTTTTCATCTACTTCAATTCTCAGACATGTATTTTAATCAGCCTAGTGATAATATATGTATAGTTGTAATAATTTATTTTTTCAGTCTTGTCAAGGGAATTGCCAGTTTAAACCATTCAGTTGTTCAATAAAACCACAATTGGGCAGATTACTTGGTTAGCTATCAAGAACTCTGCTAAAATCAATCATTATTACGAAACAGGGGAAAATAAGAATCTGTAATTCTAGATGAGAACTGAAGTACAAATCTGTTCAGTTAGGCATGAAAGCTAACCTGCATATTCTTATGCATCTATCAACTCAATGCTTAACTATGCTCTTCAGGGCAACTCTATTATATTTGCATCTGGCTTGCACGAAGCTGTCTTTTAAAATCCTTTTTCCCCTTTGTGGCTCACTGAACACTACTGAAGTTAATATTTATAAAAGGAATTCATAAGGAACAGAAACATTTTTGTTTGCACCAGCTTGGTGAAAGGAGATCACCCTAACTGTGAGATGCATATGAAAACCACCTTTAGAAGCCTAAATAAGGCTTGAGTGGAAAAGTGCTGGCTGAGGAGCTGCAGGAAAGCAAAGCTAAGTCCCCTTTTTACCTCTCTTAATTTCGACCACCCTCCCTTCTATCCTCAGTTTAACTACAGAAAAACATTTCCCAGAGCCAAAACAGACCCCAGAGGATGCGGATGAGGCCACAACTGCTCCCCCTGCCCCCAGTCTACCACGAGCACCCCGACCACGGGTCGGCTCTGCCGCAACCCGAGTTGGAGCTGGGGCTCCGTCTCCCTGCCGCCACAGCCGCGGAATCTCCCTGCCCGTGCCCGCAGCTCCCCGCAGCGGCGGCGGCTCCGCGTCTGCTGATGCCAATCTTGGCTTCCGGACTCCGATGCGGGTAAGCCCGTGGAACTTGCTGCTCCCCACCGGCTGCGCGGAGGAGTGGGCTGATGAGGGGCGGTCCCCTCCGCCTCTTCTCGCTCCCTCTTGTTCCTTTTCCCTCCTGCGTTAATTATCCGCCTTCCTCGCAGCCTTCGTGGAGGCGGGTCCGTGGCTACCGGTCCAGGACCAAAAACGGCTTCCCCGCGGCAGCATCCCTACTCCAACTTGTGACTATGGGGTGAAAGTACATACATGTGTGCATATATATACACACACACACATACGCATATGCTATATATAGCTATATCTATGTGCGTGCATATCTCACTGATCCGCCACGCTACACAGCATCATTCCAGAGGTGCCCGACGGGGAGGGCGATGCCTGGGGGTGATGTCCAGCGGGGCGCCGTGTACCGCCGTTCGAGGCACGGGCGTATGGAGGAGGAGGGAGGAGACCACGCAGGGCTTTAGGGGGTGTGTGTGTGTGTGGGGGGGGTGATAGGAACACTCCTGCACACTTCGTCCCTCTTGGGCCCTCTCCTTGTCCGAGGCTGCCCGGGAGAGCGGGGCTCGCTGTGCTCCGGTGCAGGGCAAGAGCCGTATTCCGGCTTCGAGGCTGGGAGACGGGCTGGGGGCGGAAGGTCGCGCACGAAGCGGCAAAGGAATAAAACCGATTCCAAATTTATCCCAAACACTGGGCCCGATGTATTTATCTCCGGCGAGTGGTCACTCCAGACCCACTCACGCATCCAGGAGAAACGGTAGCCAGGGAAGTTGAGACTCGTGGAGGTGGAAGGGGAGGGTGGACAACTTTCCAGCCTAGGCACGGGGGAGAGCCGCTACCGGGAAGGGATCCGTGGATTCCAGTCGAGCGGGCTCCCCGCGGCCTCGGGGGCTCCAGCGGCGCCGAGGCTGGGGGAGTGCTGCTCTCGCCCGTTGGGTCGCCGGCTGCTTCGGCGGGCCGGGCCGGGACAGGCGCAGCAGGAGGCCCGCACTCCCCCACCAAACCCAGCTGAGCCTCCTACAGCCCGCCCGTAGCCGTCGGCCCCCCATGCAGCGCGGCAGTCACGGCGCCCCGCCTCACCGCCCGCTCATCCCGATCCACCACGGGAACCGGCCAGGGGGTGGGAGGGGGGGCTGCGCGTCACCGGATCTCCTGGCGCCGGCAGCGGGGCGGCGTTACGGAGAGCCCCGGTGGCGGCGGGGGGAAGGTGGCGGGCGGGGGTCCCGGGCGGGGCCGGCATCGCCGCGGCTGGCTGCGGCCGCGGTGGCGGCGGTGCAGCCGCCTCGCCTCCTCCCGCCTCGCCTCGCCTCCTCTCGCCTCCCCTCGCCTGGCCGCTCGCCGCCGCGGAGGGGGCGGTGCTGCCTCCCCGCACTCCTCCGCCCCGCGCCCCCGCTCCGACTCCGGGAAGGGCGCGGGGAGCCCCTCGCTGCCCCTCGGCGAGGCGGCGGAGTTTGAGCCGGCCGCGGCGGCGGCTGGGGTGCGATGCCGTGTTAGCCGGCGGCTCGCCTCCGAGGTAGCGCCGGCGGGAAGGGGCGAAAGTAGCGGGGTTGTGGTTGGCACAATGGGCACCGGGCGGCGGGGCGCGGCGGCCGAGCTCCCTCCGCTCTCCGGCTGAGCCCGGGGATGTGCCGGCGCCCTGTGGAAATATTTTGGAACTAGCGGGGAGCGGTCCGAGGAGGACGAGCGGCACAAGATTTTCACCGGCTGAGAGGAGGTCGCCCGGCGGTGGTGTATAGGCAAGTAAGTGCTCCTTCTCTGATGGCTTTTCGCTGCGTTACCTTCGTCTCGAGTGACTTTTTTTGCTTTGGTTGGTGGTTAGGTTTTTGGGGTTTTTGTTTGTTTGTTTATTGGTTTTTGTTTTCACCTGTTTTCGCTCGCTCCTAATTTGTAGGGTCAGGATGGTCGGCGATGCCAGGGACAGTTCTTGGGCATTGGGGTGTGAGAGGGTCGTGGTTGCGATTGTAGAGGAACCCGGCTCCAACTCTGTCGGAGTCCGCCGCGGGCATCCTGCCGGTGCGGTGCTGCCGGGTGGAAGTCGGGAAGGAAGCACAACATCCCAGTGCTTCCCACTTCTGCAGCTGTAACAGATGATGCTTCCCTATAGGCGTTAATATAAAATGCCTTCTATTTTGTGCTGAGCTCTAGCTAAATTGTAGGTGTCTCTAAATTGCTTTCCATCAGCGGTTCCTGTAAGAGAGGCAGCGTGCGTGTTAACCTTTCAGACCCGCTTGGGCATTAAGATAAGGAACAAGAGTTTTGATTTTTACGCCCTTAACTTTCTTGTGCCCTGGTGATTTTCTTTTAGATACTCTTGCTTGTGAGGCTGTGGTTAGTTTACTAGCTTTTAGCTTGTGGATATTTATTGATGTATTTGATATTACCATGAAACAAGAAGTTGACTGTAATTTATTGCAGTATATGGAGCACGGTTTTCAGGCAGGGGACTAATACTGCTCTCAGGGGAACTCCAAGGAAGCAGACCCGTGGGGCTGTAATCTTTTGCTAAAAACTCAGAAAGCTCATAACAGACATGTCACACTGCAAAGAATTGTATTCTCCTTTTCACCTTTAAGCACTGATAGGGTATAAACGAAGCACCCTGCCTTCTTTTATCTAGAAAACACCTGTCTCTGAAACACAGGGGATAGAGATGGGAATTCTGGGCAGGTTTGAGAGAGACCGAACTTCAGACAGTGTTTAATTAAGTTTGCTCACATTGATTTCCTTGGTGTCATCTCTGTGAGCCTGAAAATGACAGTATTTTACAGTGACCTTGATGACCGTTGTGTTCTAACGTGGAAGTAGCACAGAATGAAAGCATTTAAACAGATCTATAGCTAAGCTCTGGCTTTCACTGAGAGCTCAGTTACAGTGAATGTGGTAGTTTCAGGAGAGGTCCTGATCATGGTATGTGTGTAGAAAATAACTTGAGAAAATAACTTGCTATTAATGATGAAAGTGTAAGTTGCAATGTTGGAAACATTTGGTCCTGCAGAAATGTAACGTGAAATGTTTGTTGAGATTTGGATATTTCATTTTTTAATCAGATCTCTAGTGATAGGGCTTTGTGGGTGTGTGTGGCAATTTCAGAGTTACTCAGATTAACACATATTGATTTGTTAGCAGGAAGAGATCTTTTTATGCACTGAAATACATGTTTACATAGATGTAACACTGACATTATTAAAAGATGTAGGGATGTCCGAAAAGTGAGCATGCAAGTTTATAGCAGAAAGCTACAGTAAGCCTTTCCTGCTCCTGGTGGATAGAGCTCACTGTGGTAAACTGGCTGAGGGAAGTGTCATCTGTTCAGTGCAGTTTACAGAGAATATTGCTGTGGTTCTTATTTCTGACTCTCTGAAGATACCGTGAAACACAATTAGAATAACTGTTGCTAGACAGTGAGAAGCAAACTTATCTATTACCTAAATCATTTGAATTCTTCTGTGTCATCTCAAAAAAGTGTAATTTTTAGCAAAGTCTGCCTGTGGTTTTATTGCAGTAATTCCTTCCTCTGTTGCAGAGTGGCAGGCTTTCACTAGGCATGTGCAAGGGAGATAAAACACTGAAGCATGCACTGATCTGGAATTCATTTGGGCAATATATTACATTCAAGGTTTCCACATTTAACATAAGTAACTGCCCATACCTGATTATATAAACAAAAGGGGTTTAAAATTGTATCAGCTTTGTCACTTCTGATGCATTTCACATGGCCCTTCCTTTTCTTTTTAGTCTTTCACACTAATCTAATGCTGTACTTGGTCTTTGCCTGGAGAGGAAGAAAACATAATTTAATGATGCATCATTTGGCTTTTGCAGTATCTTGTCCCATAGCTATGAGATAACCTAATGAAGGTCCCCATCACTGAATTAAAGAACATGCTGCTCTAGACTTTCTCTCACAGCCAGGTTTTGATTCTGTTCTGTTACTGAAGACTGATTTTTCAGAGTCTGGTAGAAAGAAGGAAACATTTCTTTTTCAGTTAGAAACATGGAAAGAAAAGGGAAGATAAAACAGAGGTCTTAAGATATATGATTAAAAATTACCTCCAAGATATTAATCAAAACCCTTTATCTTCACATATTTTCTTTATCTTTTACTTGGTACTTGTCAGAAAGCCTTTCTGCATATTTATACTTCAGTTTTTAAACTGTGTGTAGCTCTTAATTTTAAAAATTCAGGAGTCATACAGTTCACTGTAAGGCTATTTAGTGTCCTCTTATTATGTTCTTTATCTCAGTTCACTTGTGTCTTTTGAACTGGAGATTTCCAAAATACTTTATAACTTGCATATTTATTTCACTACTATTAAAATCTCCTTTATTTGAGAAGTTGTTGACTTTGTTCAGAAATTTCGCGACAAGCTCAGACATTGTTTCTTTCCTGATTTTTTTCATGTTTGCTCAGGCATGCTGTTTGGCTTGTCAGGCATAACTTTCCTGAACTGACAGAAAGACCTGTAAGCAAAATTAAATATATCAACAGTTAAGCATGGTTTTCCTCATCAGCCCAATGCAGCTGAGTGTGTCATTTCTATTTGTTCATCTGAAATGGGGTATTAAGACAAATAAACAAACAAGATCTGTAGTCTGCTCTTAGTTCTTTCCTCTGAAGTGCTCAGATAATTACAATTTCCTAATGCTTGTAATTCAGCACTTGTCCTTGTGCCTGAACTACCAGGAAAATTGTGGTACTGTCAGTATTTACGGTGGTCATCAGCAGGTCTGCTTGCATGCATTGTTAAAAAGGTGAGGAGTTGTACTGAATAATAAGAAATGTCAAATGGATTTAAGGTGTAGTCTTTCTTGGCCCTTCTCATGGTTGTGCTTTCAGTTCAGGTTTCCAGATAAAGGACTGAGTGTGGATAGGTTGAATCCAAATTTGAGACTGCTGCATCAACACAGACCTCTGGCAGCATCCTGTGACATTGGCTCAGCATGATTACACAGCCAGGCTTCTGTATTGGCCCTGAGTTTTACCTACCCTATCTGGAAGAGCCAGAAAGCCTTAGTGTCATTGTGGCCAGCCTAAATTTTCTGCATTCCTGTTGAAAACAGAAGGAAGGAGAAGAAGCATACATTAAAAAAACCAAACCAAAACAAAACACAAAGCTCCCAACAGATCATGCCTTGAAAATGCAGCTCTAATCAACACCAGGTGATGCAGTGAAGACACAGCCAGTGAAATTGAGTTAGTAAGTGATGTGTTTACTCCTTGTGAAGAAGGGAAGCTACATGATATGGAAAAAAAGCTTTTTTCCACCGAACTCTTCAGATGTGGCTGTCACTGTCATTTGGGACTCTGAGCCTTTTCTTCAGTAATTAGTCACAGTTGGCCAAAAGAGGTGGAATACTAAGTGGTGTGATGAGTCTGGTGGTGCAGGAGCCAAAGCCTGGGTTGTTTCCTGAGGACTTGATCTCTTCGATTTGTTTAAGTAATGAGCAGAGGGAAGCTAATCAAGAAGAGTGTTTGGGAAAAGATTAATTTCATGACTCGTTCTCCAATGTTCTTTGGGTAGTGCTGGAAAAAACTGTGGAACTTCTTCACTGTGAAGCTAATGTGATAGTAACAAAAATTGAGTTACATACATGTATTTGTTCTACAAGGTAGGGTTGGGGTTCTTTAAGAGTGGCCAAAACATGGATAAATGGTACTGATGGACAAGTTTTGATGAGCCACACAGGTATTCAGGATGACTTTAACAACAGGGGGTGGATGGTTTGTGGAAGGCTATGCTGTGCTTTTACTGTGCAAAGCAGGGGGTTCCCCCATGGCAGAAGCTGAACAGTCTTACTCTGAAGCTGAAAGTGGATGTTCTTGGAATGCAACAAGCCCTGAATCAGAGTGAAAGTCCCACACTGGTGCTCACAGCCTTTTCAGCAGCCACTGAAATTCCTGTGTGAGGTGTGGAGGAGGCAGACACTGATGTTTTACTGCTTTAATGATGGCACTGATACCATGTGTGAAAGAACTCCTGGCTTCAGAGATACTGTGAGTGCAGCTGATTGTTGGCTCAATTGATTATTCTGCAGATAGTTATCACCTACATCTCATTTCAGCAGTGTTGGATTTAATTTTGTTTTTTTCCGATAAATTATTTGTTACTTGCTATTAGATTTGGTGTTTCTTCCCTGGTTGGGTGAGATTTTTGTTCAAAGGTGTGCTTTTAAAGCTGGTGATATCAGGCACTTCTGATGTGTTTGTTGCTTGGACCTTCTGGGATAAACCTCTCAGAGGAGGAACAGTTTATTCATCGGATTTTTCTTAATTTTGAGTTTATTATATTGTTATTCAATCCCAATGTATTTTTTCAAAAGTGGACATAGTAGTGGGTTTGTTGTTGAAGATGGTAAAAATGAGACTTTTGAGTGATTCTTATATTGCTTTCTGTCAAAATTAAATAGACTTGCAATTAATTGTAAGCAAAGGCTGTTTAAATAAAACAAAACACATGCCTTTCCCCCCTTCACCTGTTGTATTGAATTTACTGAAAAGAATACAGGATGGATATTCTGTCCATAAAGAAGAATGGGAGTGCTGGTTTTGACATTCATTTTTCTTCCCCTTTCTGTCAAAAACTAAAGGGACTTTGAAATTGTCCTGTACAGATGACAGTTTGACAAGTGTTAGTAAACCTCCAGTCTGATTCTTTCTTGGTGGAAATACTATTTTGAGCTTTTATTGAACTTAGTGTAAAAATGTCACTGATTTCAACAGGTGTGATGCTAAGTTCTTGAAAATCTTTTCAAAGTTTGATATTCATGTCTAATGAAATTGTTAGTATTTGCTTTTAAAGAAACCACTGATTCTTCATTACAGCATTGTTTCTAAAATTCTTTTAATGAAATGCTCTGCAATTTCTAAATATATATTATTTTAAAATTGTATGTGATAGTTTTTTCTAGTTCACCACGTGGCAAAATGCTTTGATTGACTATTTTAGCAGTTGTGAATAATGAACTGTATGTTTCAGCTTCTGCAACACAAATGGACGATGATTTTCTTTGGCTTCCTTTTGACCCCTAAAGAAGTAAAGCGATTAGAATTATGCTTGTAAAAGAACTCTCTGAACTGTGTCTTATCATTTGATACATACTTTAAACAGCCTTTGAGAAGTGATCTGTGCTAATCAGTTGGGGTTTTTTGGTGTTGGTTTGTTTTTTTTTTTTTCAAGTGAAAAAGGAGGGGGAAATCATCAGGCTACAGTTGTCTTGCAGCTCTAGGTTTCATCACACACAGCTGTCTGCCTGCATCCATTACTGCTTGGTATCACAGCTGTATGTTTTTGAATGCAGCAGAATTCACAAATGGTGCTTTACACAACTCTTTAAATTGGTTATTAAATGGCAAACATTTATGTGACAACACAAAGGTTTGGTCCATGCAGGGAGTTGTCATCATGTAACAAAACACACATTGATGCATGCAGCTTTTCACTGAAGACAGATTTTGAGTAAAAATCAGCATAAGACCCATTTCCCTGTGGATTTTAACATTTGGAGTGCCTTTGTTCTCATCCTGTGGGTTATGCGTTTTGCTATTTTTTATGAAACAACGTTATGAGCAGAGAACGAATCCGTAAGAAAAAGCAGCATTTTCAAAATCACTGTTAGGCTTTAATAACGCAGAAGAATGGATGTAAAAAGCAAACTGGGATTAGAGTCTGAGGAGCCAGAGCAGTCAGTGTGTTATGAATGGGGCATGATTGGCCACTGCCAGGGGTGCAGTTAGTGGCAGGGCTCCCTGTCAGCAAACTAAGCAGAGCTATTAATGTAAGTGCAAAAATAGCTACACTACTGCTTTTTTTCAGCTGGAGCAACTTCTCAGTCAAATACAGTGACATTTGTGAAGGATTTTTACTGGAGGAAGCCTCCTGTAACTGTGCTAGATGTTTCCAAGCAAAGAATCCATGACAGAATCTGATGGTTACCACTTCTCATTTTTCTTTAACACGCTGACATAACTGGATTCCTGGATAACTGAATTTCTTTCTGCACTATGTCATTAGTATTTCGGCTATCTAATTCTTGTGTATTTGTAGTAATGGTTTATTATATGCTTCTTTTCAGAAGTTACTGTCTTATGCAGTTGAGAGGTTGTCCGTGCTATTTTCTTGGGTTGTCTTGATTAAAATTGCTTAATTTTCAGTTTATTAATCAGGTTTCACACAGCAGCTTTCCTTTTCACTACATTAAATAGCCTCCTAGTTACTGAGCTGAATTTACTGATCT